>NC_134062.1:4817568-5417568 GCF_965140245.1 Athene noctua | reverse complement strand
ATTTGCTAAATCTCCGGCGGCAGTCAGTGGCAGAGGCAAACCCAGAGCTCATAAACATTATAAATCCCCCACCTCAGGGCTCCCAACCCTGCACAACCTTCCACTTGCCATTTTTACTACTAACTATTGCTTATTAAGTGCTCAGTGCGTGCAAGCAGCAAAGCCTGGAGAGCACCTCGCTCAAGAGCTCACGTCTGGAGGGCAGGTATAAAAGGGAGAGGATGCTGAAAGCCAAAAGACCATAAAACCTGCCTCTCCAAACAGACAGCCCGCAGGAAAGGTTACCCAGCCCAAACTACGGCACTTGACCGCGACTCTTAAAACAAACTCAGTGCCCTTTTAGTGCCCCCCCCGGCTGCCAGCAGCATCTTGGAGGAGCTGAAAACAGCCCCAATTTTCTCCAAGCGAGCCAATAAATCAGCCACGGGAAGGGCTGGCAAAGCAAAAGGCCCTGGGGAGAGGCTGCAAAGCCCGGAGGCTATGAGGGAGAGGATGCTGAGAGAGGAGAAGGAGGAGGACTTGGGAAAGAGAAGCAGTGATGAATTTAAAGGGAATAAAGGAGACAGGAGAGCGGAGGTAGGAAAGGGATCTTTAGAAAAGAGAAAGAGATTGACAGAGTGAAACAAAGATGGAGGAGAGGCGCAGAAAGGAGAAAGAGGGAGACAAAAATAAAGGAAAAAAGCAGAAGGAGGTAGCGGGGAGAGAGAGGAGGTGGCGAGCTGGGGAGAATGAAAACAGTGACAGCAATTTAGCAGTGGAGTTTTATCTTCGAGTTTAACGGGGGAAACCAACTCCCTGCTTAGGGAAGGTGGGTTTCTCTCTCTAGCTCTCTCTGCAGCACTGTCACCAAGGAAGGAAATAGCAGAAGTGGGGCCTTCCCCTCCTACTGGCAGTGTTACTGTTCATTAAAGATGGGATATTGACTGCTCCCCCCTCCTCATTCCTCCGCTGTGCTGGATTATATCCTCATTACCCCCTCAACGACAGTTTGCGAGTCATCATTTGGTTGTTATTATTATTCTTGGTGACAAACTCTGGCAGCTCAATCTCCCTCGACAGAAAATCCTTGCCTCCCGTATCCTGCCCCACCATGGGAAAGATCTTTTTTTCCAAGGGGAAAAAAAAAAAAAAAAGACCATTTCAAGAGCAGGTTTTTTTTAACTCTGCTTATCTGTTTCCTTGGGTTCTGTTTGTTATTTCGCCACAGATGGGCTTGGTTTAGAAACAAACAGGATTTGCTGTGATGCCGGTAAATTCCACCTCCCAAGGAAAAGCAAACCCAGCAGAGCAGGTGGGACGTGGGGCTGTAGGTCCCCGTTCTGCAGCTCCGCGCCTCTGATCACCCCATCCCTCCGCACATCATGCCCTGAGATCTGCAAGTTGGGCAGCTGGGAAAACAAAGCAGGGAAACGGAAAGAATGGATTAGACCTTAGGTCTGGGACTCCCTTTGCACCCATGTTTTTATCCGGGAAGAGAAACCATGCCTCTGCTTACCATGGATAGCACATCTGCTGAAAAACAGGGGGGTTCTGTAAAACCCAATTTATGGACCCCAGAGAGTAAAAGCCTGTGGAGATGCCATGAAAGAGATGGAAGGAAATGTTCATTTCCAGCTCTGTCCCTGGCGACATCTCCAGTGCCTCAGCAAAGAGCTGTGCTGTCAGGGAAGAGGGAACGTGCCAGCAGGCACGGCTGCCCTAGGACACAGGGTTTTGGGGCCAGCGGTGGGATGCTGGCCTGCACAGAGACCTAGCAGACAGGTTTGTGGGGTTTTCAGCCGCTGGGAGCTCTGCCCAAGGCAAAACCAAGAGGGTATTTATGGGTGCACAAGCACTGTCGGGATTGCAGACAGCCCAACTGCAAGAGAGCTCACTTGGACAGACATATAGAGCCACAGAAAGACAGGCTAGCACCAAGAAAAAAGAAAAGAAAAAAAAAAAACCAACCCCAGGATCAATATCTCCTGATAAGGGCTTCCTTCCTACAAGCTTTAAGCCCTACGGCCCTCCCTAAGGCAGCATCTCACCACAGACAAGCAACAGCAATTTGAGGGCAGACGTAGCATCTTTCACCACTTGACCTCCCCAGTATCTCAGCAAGACTGCCCAGCAAAACCGGAAAGCAAAAAGATCCCTCCAGAGATGGGAAATCAGGGGCATCCAGTTTGTCTCCGTAACGGTATAAGGCAGGGCTGGTGCTGGAAGTGCCGATCCTCAGAGCTTCACCTTGCAAATAAATAGCTCTGAATTGCAGCCAGAAGCAACGGGATCTTTCAAAGACATTATCTAGAAGCAGTCAGTAGAATGCACCTAAAGTCTCATTAATCATCCCGCCGCTTACAGTACTTCTTAATGGCTTTTATGGTTTATCCTTTGAACGCCAACAAAGAGTGTGATTTCTCCTGGCTTATTCTATTAAACAGAAATCAATATCTAATACAAATGTGCCGACGGTGGGATATTTGGAAAGGCCAAGGAGGCACCTGCCGGGCCTTTTCTCTTCGCCTCTTTGATGTGGGCAGCGCGAGGCGCAGGCTCTCGAAGGGGCAGGGATCTGCTAATTGCAGCTCCTCGCCTTGCAAAGCCAGTCCTAATCAGGAGACAGGCTGTGGGCTGCGATGCCCCTGGGGGGGCCAGGGGCTTGCACAAAGGCTCTGAAATCACATATGGTGACAACATCGTTTCCCCGGTGCTCAAAACCAAGGAGGAAGGTGCTGCGAGTGTGCAGGAGAGAGAAAATAAAAAAGAAAGACGGGCAGGAACGAGGTAGGGTGGTTTTCATCTCTCCTTTCTACAAGGGCTCCTGTGAATTTGAGCGATGGTTGCAAGGCAGCTGAATCAACACTAAGCACAGGTATAAATAAGCTTCTAGGAGCACGGTTTCAGGAGCTGAGGCTTATTATTAATTTTTGTGGCTTGAGCGGCAAGCAGGTAGATGATGCTTCAGGTCTTTCCCTTCCTCTTGGTCCCCTGGAAATGGGACTAGAGGGTGGAAAGGAGAGGGGAAAGAGGATTTGCTTTGCTGCATTAGCTGGGGAATGCACGCAGCTTTAGGACAGGTATGATCCTTTACCAGAGAAGCTTTTCAGCCCAGTTCATGCCTAACTGGGGCCCCGACCCACCACCCTTGAAGGTACCACAGCAGGAGCCCAGAGAGGAAGAGCAGCCACCAAACAGAACCAGCTTTGGGGCTCAGCCTGCATTACACAGGGCCGCCTCCTACACTTGCAAGAACAGGACCCGAAACAGCTACAAAGAACGGTATTAACTACCTTAGAAACCAATTCCAAGATCCTAATAGAAAATGAAATTTGTATTTGTTAAAAACCACTTAGAAGGTTTGGAGCCTTCTTTTTATACCTCGCTCGGAAACACGCTGTTAAGTAATTTGCAATTTACCAGTTTTAAACCGTTAAGAAAATCCTTCCTGAAAACACCAGAGGCAAATCACATCACTCCAGAAATGAGCTCCTTCACCCAGAGTCTTCAACAGTGCTAACCTCATCGTGCCAGAGCAGGAGCAAGGCTCAGCCCACCCCACCACCACTTTAACACACAGCCAACGTCCCAGAGCACGTGGGAATAACAGAGAGAGGGTGGGCGTACGTCTCCTTGGTGTCACTGCCCCCTGAAGCTGACTCCCGGAGCTCTCTATCCTTGCACATCCCAACCCATCAGCGCGCTGCTATGACCAAGAGGAAGCAGACTCGGAGCCCAGAAGGATCTCGGAGGCACTGAAGTCCCTTCACCACACTCGCTGCCTGCCCGAGGGTCCATCGAGACCCAGCTCCAAATGCTTCCCTATTCAAAAGATGCCACCAAAATGATCCAGAGGAGACCAGAGATGGAGGAAACAAAAGATGGGGAAAGAGCCAGCCCAGGCAGCACACACTTCCATCAGCCCCCCATGTCCGTATTGGCGGCACACTTCTGCAGCACCGTACGGTATTATTTAGCACGGCTAATTGCACTTGCTTCCTTCTTCCCCTTCAGAAAGTTTCTCTTTGGGGAAAGAAGAGGAGAAAAAAAAAAAAGGAGCCAAATAGTTATGGATGCTCGAGGCACTTAGCTACACTTAGCAACCCTGAGCCTGCCAGAAACATCCTTGCACAAGTGACGCTTCCAGAATTAACTCCCAGCTCTCGGCATGCTTGAAAAGAAGAAAGGAGAGAAGCACGTTAAGCCCCTTAAATGGCAGCTCTTGGTTCTGCTTCAGCACTGGTTCACACTCGGCTGCTGTTATCCAAAATGAGAAAGCAACCAAACACTGAATGCAGCCTGGCCGGGGCACAGCTTCCTACCTGCTGTGCATCACCTTCACAAGCTGCTGCCGAAAGCAGCCGGGAATCTGGGTGTTTGGTGAGCTGGGCTCGAGGTTGTAGGGGCTGACTGGGCTTGGGTCTAGCTCCTGGTGCCTAATCCAAGGGGAAATCACCCAGCAGCACGAAGATGGGTGCAAAAGAGCATCGGTGGAAAAAATGGGGGTGTGGAAGCACAGGTGGAAATGTCGCTGGCTGTGACATTGGTGAGTAAAGTCCTCTGGGTATCAACTGCCCCGACACGAACCCCAGTAAAGGGGGGTTGCAGGGAGCTGCCGCTGCGTGCACAGCCTGAGCCCCTGCACCCCTGGGGTGGGCTGGGCAGGGGGCTCCCGGCAGAGGAGAGAGGAAGCGCCTGCTCATCTTCTGCCTCACAACAAATAAAGGGAGGTGATGAAAAGAAAATGTCATTTCTCTGGCAATGCAACAAAAGGTCATTTTATTTTTTTTTTCCCCTCTTTCCCAGGGAAGGGTGTCTCCGGTTTAAATAATGAAAGCTGTCGGGATTGTTCTTGCGCCTATCTGGATCTTTTTATTTATTTATTTCGTTGGCTCCCGCTCTGCCAGCCCATACATCACCGCAAGCCTATCTGCAGCATCAGAGCCCTTCCAGAGATACTCCTGCTCCCACCACCCCAACTCCGAGGCAGAGCCCACAGCCAAAGCAAACATCTCCAATATCTCTCCTCTGAACTGAAATGTATTTTAATAATTTAGAGCTTTATGGATCCTTTTGGTTGCGTGGTAAATTATTCACAAATTCCACAATGACAACACCACCGCCGCCCACCTGCGCACACGCGGAGCAGGTGCACCTACACAAAGAGAGACGCTCTTTACAACTTCTGAGATGCTAAATCATGTCAAAAGGAAGGGATGAAAGATGGAGGGAGGACGCCAGCCTCAAAATCACATCCTCCGCTATTTCTCTCAAATAGATAAACACTCCGGGAGAGTTTCATGGGGCATATGATGATAGGAGACATTTTTGTGGTACACAGGTGTGAAAAAGGGAGACAGGAAGGAGAATAAAACCTGATAACACTTCACTCGGGCAGCGGCAGCAAAGGCAGGTGCTTTTTTTTTTTTTTTTCCCCAGCTGCACAGAGCCGAGAGGAGCAGAAGGGAAGTGCCGAACAGCCGAGCCGGCTCAGATCCCAACCAGGATCTCACCCTATAATGTGAGAAAGCCTCCAGCAGCGAGTCAGCTCTGTTCTTCCACCAGACAGGTATTACGCTCGCATCAGCTCATCACTTGGTTTTCAAAACTTGGGTGCATGATGCCTGGCTTCTGCTGACAGCCTACGATGGGGCTGATTGTAAGCAGGCAGATTTATTCGTGCCAGCCAAAGATTTTTTTTATTTTTTTTTTTATTCAGAGAAACTGAAAGGAGACAGTCGGAGCACCTAAGAGACATGTTTGTTTGCTGTTGGAAACATGGAAAAAAAGACCATCTGCTAAAGAAGGTGCGGTCTGATAAGCTGAGAGCAAAACCTGCCCCTCTTGAGCCCAGCCTAAACGAAACCAGACCAGTGCAGTACACTAGTACAACATGAAAATTAGAGGGATTATTATCATTAACTCCAAGAACAGGAGTTATAACTTTGTGGATTATCTGGGAACCACCTATGCATGCATACATACACACAACACACACCTATTTGTAGGAACCACCTCCAGCTCTCATGCCCCCTCCCAGGACACATGCACTTTGTTTTCATAGTGCATGGTGCACCCTTAATTTCTTCTCACCAAAGACCTGCTCAACAGCTGGTAGTTCCCCTCATGATTTTGAACCCCTCAAGCTCTGGGGTTGCTCTGAACATCATATGCTGGTTTATAAACAAAATTAGAACACCACAAATCCACTGATAAATCAGATGGGTTTTTTTCCCCTTGCTTGATGCTGAGGATTTATTGACAGTTTGCCAAAGCAGCTCTTACACATCCTTCTCCAGCATTTTATACCATCTGAGCTTGTGCCACTTCATCTCATGGAGCCTCTCTGCTGAAGGACCATTCCAGTGACCTGCTAACAGGGACCCTGGGGGCTTATTTTGCCCACTGGGAGATCCTTGGGATGCCCTGGGAAGGGGAACAGCGATGACAGCTCAACACTGGGCCCCGTGGGGCTTTTCAGACATCCCCACCCTCACAGGGAAATATTCTTCAGCTTTGCCGTGAGGAGAGTAGGGAAGAGACGACGCTCATGGGTGAGGTGACAGCAAGAGGGATTTATCTCTCGACACATTGGGAAGAAAAGCCAGTCCAAACTCAGCTGAGCACAGAGGTTTTGCCTCTGCCTGGGCTTGCGAGGGACATGACCTTTCTGAAAACTCTGGTTATTTATTTTGATAATCCTTTTGTTGTGATAAACGCTTTGCTCTCGCTACAGCCTCAAGGTCATCGGAGTTAATGAGGAGAGGAGAAAGGCCAAGTGAATGGGATTTGTCCTTTGCAATGGAATGCATTAGTGGAGGAGAGGTGAAACGAGGGGGCTGGACTCTTCCTCCTCCGCTTTTTACTTGAAAAAGGCCAACAACGGCAACACACGGCTGCAGAACAAGTCTGTCTTTCTGTTTCCTCTTTTCTCTTATTCCCATTACTCTTCTCATTGATCTCCTTCAGTCTTCCCTAGCCAACATCATCGCTTCCACACTCCAACCCCATTATTCACAATCCACACCCTGATGGGAAGAGGACAGGAGGCTCACATCCACG
The DNA here is from genome assembly GCF_965140245.1 of Athene noctua. Lineage (NCBI taxonomy): Eukaryota > Metazoa > Chordata > Aves > Strigiformes > Strigidae > Athene > Athene noctua. Next base: position 5,410,527 of record NC_134062.1, on the reverse strand, counting down.
CACGGGATCCTCACGCAAAACACTCCCTAGGTAGCACCACCCTGCCCTGTCCAAGGACCCCATACCCTTTTACAGGACCCTCACACCAAGGCTCACAATTGCCCTCTGAGCAGAGCAAAGGGCTGGAGAGGAATCCATCTACACCTCCCTGCTTAGATGCAGCCATTTTGGTGCAGAGATCTGCAAGAAGAATATTAAGCTTGGTCTGAATGCAGCAGCCTTGCTCAAGATTTATGAAGGATGAAGGAAGGAAGATTCTGAGGCAAAGCATCATCTCAAAAATAACTGCCGAGTCCTAGCGGGTATAAAAGATCTGTCCATAAACCAGTTTGTCATCACCGGTCAATAAAAATGCAAGCAACGGGAGGAGATGGCAATCGGCGGTGTCCCTTGCCCTCCACGTCGCACCTGAGCGATCCCGGCCAGACCACCCGCACACAAGGGTGTGCAAAGGGAAGTACATTTTCAGCTGGGCTCTGAATACACGTCCCCTGCCCTGAAGTCTCAAGGTGAGGATAGTCACACTCCTTTTAATGCACAGAGCAGCGGTCTGGGAGTTCAGGGGAGAAGGATGGAGTCACTCCCACAAAAACCAGCTGGGGAGTGGGGTGAACACCACATCAGCATGCCGGTACCTACCAGCTGTGCAGGAGGAGCTTGTTTTTCCCTGCCATCTAATGTTAATGCTTCAGTCACCTTCCGAGATGTGGAGAAGAGTCACATCTGGTGTCACATTGGGTGAACCACCCGCCCAATCCCCCCAGGCAAAGTCTCCCAGTCACAGAGCTGCCCAAGGCATGGGAAGAACATCTTTGATGAGGTGCACACCAAGCTGAAGGCAGCTGGAAAGCAGATCAGTATGTTGCTGTGATAAAGTCTGTCTTTAAAGGAGGTTGGTGGCTTTTCTTTCTTTTCTGTGGTTTTTTTTTTTTTTCAAGGCTGCCTGATACAAAGGAAAATACCCCAGTCGGTAAAAGATGAAGGAAACTTCTCTCATCACCTTTTCTATCACAGGCAGCCCAGACACTCCTAGCAACTTCTACCTGCCAGCCCTGGAAAACCTTCACATTTGATTTCCCCATATCGTATGTTCAAAGAGGGGACATCCCTGGGAGAGGGGAGGCGACGCCAGTTCAGCCGCCAAGGGCTGACAGCAGCAGAGAAGGAAGCGCCAAAGCTGGAAAGGATCTGTCAGAGTTATCCAGGCTCTCATCCAGCTGGGGCAGGTCTGTTTCTTTGCTGTATTCTCCAGTGCTCTATCAAGTCAAGTTTTAAATAGCTCAAATGATAGAGTGGACTGTGTAGGCTTTGAGATCTCTCCAACAGGAGAATTTCTTCTACTGCAAAATCATTTATTCCGTAACAGCACACCTTGTCTCAGCTTTCACCTGCTTTAGTCTCTCCTCACCTTCCCACCCAACAGACCATGCTCCTCTACCCCTATCCTCCTGTAGCACCCTTCAGCAAACACCTTTCCCCGTGGAGGCATGGTGACCACCCTCGGTACTACCAAGCCAGCCCGAGCCAGGAGACCCAGGGAGGCAGGAGCACCAGCGACGTGGGGAAGACAAAACCCTTTCCCCCCAATCCCCAGCCATAACCTAAATTATTTGGGTACTGTCTCCACTATAACTTGCCAACAAAAGGGAACACGGCGAGATACTACTCAGGTTGATTTAGAGCCACCAAGAAATGTGCCTGACCAAGCACATCAGGCACACACTTGCTTACTCGTTCTTCTCTCTCTTTTTTTTTTTTTCCCCCCTTAACCTTCTGCCTGAAAAAAGCCTCACCATCCCTTCTCATTACTAATCATTCATATCAACCTCCCAGGAAGCACTCTGGGGCCACTTGACTATTAACAGGGCACTAAATGCAAGGCAGAGGAGGATGTATTAATATCTAATAAGAGTGATAGATGATGTGAACCGCTCAGGCACTCCAACTCAGGTACTCATGTCAGGTACTGGAGCTAATTTAAAATAATAATAATAACAACAATAATAACAACAGCAGCAGCAGCCGCCTTCATTTTCCAAGTCAATTGATTCCTCAGCAGGAATGCCATCTTGACAGATTTATTTTGATCGAATTGTCTAATTGAATACAGTTCTTGTTTCCCTTCACTTTGTGACCTTTCACGCCTGTGAAATAAATGCAATTTGGAGAATTATTCCTCAGCAGCAAACTCAGCTCCTCCAGGGACGGGGTAGCTGTTTTGTCTCTCCAACCTGTCAACAAAACATTATCAAGAGAGACCTCTGTAAAGGAGGCACCCAGTCCTGGGTGCTGTGCCAGTATTATTTTTCCACTTCCATGTGAAAAAATGTTAAGTAAAGAAAAATAAATAAATATGGGAGGTTTGCAAGAAACACAACCAAACATACTTGCTGTTTGGTCAGATTTTATCTTCTGCCTGTTCAGGTCCTTGGCGTTTGCTGCACTGAGGCTTCTTCCAGTTTAATGGAAGAAGTTTTGCTCCCAGTTCTGTGATGCTACTGGAGGAACATGTACCATCCCCTTTCCTTCATCGAGCAAAGACACGGGCTTCAACAACCACTACCAGCCTTCCATCCATCTTCACCTCCTCCCCAGGCCCTCCCAAGCACATCCCAGACTCCTCCCGCCTGGGATGCTCTGGTGTGCCAGACACGAGGCGACACTTCCCATAAATTTCACAAGAATGAGTATCAAAGATTAAAAATAACCAAGCCGTGTCCCTCGCAGACAAACGCGCTGTCTGTGCGCCAAGAGAGGTCCTGGTGAGAAGAGTTGCAGCTGAATCTTTTATAATAATATCAATCAATATTAAAAATGCATGGCCTGCTCAATTTTTAAAGCATCTTAAATTAATCTTTAAACACAACTATTTTGCTTAAACCGAAGGCTTTTGGTAGCCTGAGAATGGTATTTCCATCTGTTCCCCCGGGTTCATGCCAGGTATCTAGAAGAGGTCTAATAAGTAAGTAAATAATATACATCCAGCACAATTCCCTAAAACCACAAAAGGGGTGAAAAAGCAGAATTTACTACTAAATTCATTCTTGACTTAGCAGCAAAAATGTCTTTATCCGTGCAGTAGGATAGGCCCTATCACCAATATTAAAATAGCTAAATCTACTGGGTTTAGGCTGGATAATGAATATAGCTGCTATCCCTGGAGATTAGAGCAGCACGGAAGAGAGAGATGAGGGTAAAGAGAAGCTACAGGGCAGTAGCAAAGTTGGACTGAACACATCTGATCCTCTCCAACACGTGGCCGGGTCTAAACCAACAAAGCAAAATTTGGGCGATACCCCCATCCTCCCTGGGCTGCCCCACGGCCAGGAGCATCCCGAGAGCTTCCTGGGGGTGGGAAACACCACTCAGCCAAGCAGCGAGCTTCCCAGTGACAGTGTCTCTAATATATTCAGGGGAATGTGGCGTTTCTGATGGCAAGACTTCTGCCTCACTTGCCGTTTAATGTTAAGAGGCTTGTACAGTCAGCAGCGTTTAAAGAGTAATGACTGTTTTCATGGTAAATGCTCTGTTAAATAACCCAGGATTATTGTGTTGTGTTATTGCATATATAAAATGGCATTTCAAAAAATAATAATTGTTTTAGAGCTAATTGATGTTTTTCCCCAGCTCCGTGCATGGAATTTTTATTTGATGGAGGGACGGGCTGCTGTCAGGAAAATGGCAATAAAGGCAGCGAGGCTTCAATCTGGCAAATTCACTTGCAGGTCCACCTGGGTTTCAGGTGCAACTTCTAGCTGAGCAACAGAGAAAGTTCAAGGCATTTGCTCTAAAATGCAAAAGGAAGGGAGCCAGGCCAGGGCAAAATCCCACTGTAGCTGCTGGCGGGCACCGCTGCACCCAAACCTGAGCATCCACCCACCGTTGCCCAGCACAGGAGCACCCCTTGTCTCAGCGAGACACCAGAAAGTCATCATGCCAGCAGCACCTCCACCTCCTCCCTTGGCACCTGCTCTGCAAACCCCCTCCCTCTCAACCCCCCAGCTCTGGACCGTTATCCACGCGGTGGCACTTCAGAGCCACCAAAAACTCCCCGGGGGATGACTCGTCCCCCTTCCCTCTCCCCAAGTGTTATTTCTGCAGACAGCAAAGAACCGCCCTAGCGCTAGCTGCAGAGGGCTGATGAATCACGGGTGAGCAATCCTGCCATGGAAGTTTAACTGTGATCATGCCAGAAGGGATTTGGATGGCTCAGCTCCTTCCCCTCACCCATCACCTCCCGCAAAGCCACCCTCTGAGCCACATCTCTGGGGACACAGCCTCAAGGCCAGACAGAGCCACCACCATCATCTCTGGGAACCTCCTGCTCATCACACGGTTATTTTGGCATCTACCAGCATCCCGCCATGGCACCCCCCTTCTGAGCTCTGCGCAGAGGGAACTTGAGCACAAAAATTTAGTGACTGCAAGGCTGCCGAGAGCCCAGACTCCCTGTTTACAGCCCTTGCAGTCTGCAGGCATTTCAGTCTGCAATCAAAGAGCGGAGAAGTACTCTTGGCTTTCAAACCTGGAGCCTTTGAGCTCCTGTGACAGCAGCAGCCTCGCTGACCCTTGTCTGGAGGCTTGCAGGGCACTCAAGCAGTCAGAAGCACTGGCGGAGTCCTGAAGCTTTACAGAGGCAGTGACTTTTGGAATGTGAAGTTAATCACACAAGTGAGCGTCTCGGAGTTGCCAGAAAGGAGAGCGGGGCCATCAGAGACCACAGTTAAAAGTCTCAACCATCTCCTAAGATCTCCACGTCCAGACATGAGCCTGATGCCAGCATGCTCAGATCACAGAGCAAGAGTGGGGGGCTGTATGCAGCTCCCGGAGGGGACCCACTGGGTCACTGGGTCTCATCCCTGGCAGTCAGGCAGCTGATTAACCCAAAAGGGTCTGGAGCATCTCACCTCCACGTATCATCGCGCCACAAACCACCTCACAACAGCTTATAACAAACCGGAGACCTGTAGTGCAGAGGCCAAAAGCCACCAGCTCTGAATCATCACAAGAAAGGAGAGGAGATGAAAGCGATCGCCGTGCCCCGGACCCTCACAGCAGCAGGGAATGGGTAAAAGGAAAACGTTTAAGCGAAGTGTGCGATGAGGTTTACAGATGGGCAGGGAGGAAATCTCCCCGCTCTTCCAAAGCAAGGGAAGGACTGCACGAAAATAATTGGACTGTGAAATCTAAGGGAAAACTGACAAACCAGGAGAGATCACGACCACAAGACTGCTGGTTTGAAGTTGCTGCTCACACTTAAAACTCCCTCCCGCGCCTCTCTTTGCCAAGACGACTGCCTCACGTCATTGCTCAGGGTGGACCCTGCGGTCTTGTCTCAGAGATGGCAGCTTCAGGGCTGGCCAAACTCACCCATTCCTGACCTCCAGTAAGATTTTCAGCCTTTCCCAGCCCCCAAAGACAAGCTTGACCCCACACTAGGAGACCATACCCCGCTTGAGGATTCACGGAGACATAAGAGCAGTCTCCTTTCTTAGCATCATCCCATGCACCGTACCCATCCTGTACAGCCCACGAGACGATGGCTCAATCCACCTCTGTGTGCTCAAACAGTTTGAGCAATATCCCTGACTGCACACACAGACTCTATAAAGATACAGAAGGGAGATCCTGAGGTCAAAACCTTCTCACCCTCATTTTCTCCCAACTCTGCAAAAGCCAAAGCAACTTGTCCCCAGCTGCTCTCAGGCACAGGGCAACTCTCCAGTTCACTCCTTTCCTCTCGAGAAGGAGCCTTTAGCAGGCGGTTCTGAGGCTTCATATCAACCCTCTCCCTTCCCCGGAGGCATCTGGAGCCCAGGAGGACACTGCCCTAATGGGTGACAGCTCATTACTGCAACCGCAATGTCAAAGTCCATCTCTGTCCCTTCAGCATCTGTCTCCACGGTATCTAAGTGCCTCAGATGACTAGAAAAGTCCCTTTGTGTGTTTTCCCAACCCTTGGCTATACAAGCACCATTTAATCAAGCTCAGTTCTGAAGCCAGAAAGAGCCAGAACAGGCTGTGCAGCCCCAGGCAGGATCAATGCAACCTTTGAACGAGGGGTGGAGGCCAAACCCATTACCCGCAGGTGACAAAGGGGCAGGAGCAGCAATGGAGCCGGACACCTCTGCGATGCTCCAAAAGGCCCAAGCGGCTTCAAAGCTCCAAAGAGCTCATGGGCGCTTCAGCTATAACATAAGTATACATCGAAAATCCCAAAGCTGTCCCCTACATGTTAACGCCATGGGGTATTTATTTCCCCAAGGCTCCCAGGCTCTAGTTTGACTCTCAGTAAAAGCAATACACTCCACCTCAGGACCCCTAAAACACATTTTGGGCACAAAAACTTCACTTTTGGCCATATCTCTGCCTGGCACCTCCAGCACAAACGCTGCTGTCAGCTCCTAAACTCACTTCCGAGTGAGACGCCCGCACTCCAGGCTTGGCTTTCTCCCTCTGTCCATCATCTTCCTCAAACGGATGGTATTATCATGTGCTTGAATTAGCACCTTCCCTCCAGTCTGGCCAGCTTGTCTTACTTACAGCATTTTTAAGATGACTACCACCTTCTGTAAATCACGCATCAGGAGGTGTATCTCCTTCGCATGCCATCCATGCCAGGGGATGCTTCAAGAGGAGTCGCACACCCACCGGCACAGCTGGTCCTGGAAATATGATGACATGAAGATCTCACCTTGTAAAGAGATAACACGCATGTGTACAGCTGTAGGAGCACCCCCAAAAGTTTGCAACCACCATCTGAGAAAAAAAACATCTTAGAAAAACCACAAAGCAAAGAGAAGGCACCCCAAATCCAAAACTTAAGGAAACTAATCAAAAGACATGACTTTTGTTCACCACTACTATCACAGTTTGGGGTTTGATCCTCCTCTTTCAAGTGGTTAACCACTACTATTACTAGTAGGGAATTACTATTTCCCGCTCATCAAGAGGAAAGAGAAACACAGCTGCAGCAAAACCACTGCTTGCAGCCCAGGCTACACTGGTGAAATGACTGCAAATGACCTTCATTTTTTGGAAAAACATGCACAGGAGCCTGATGTGGAGACCCGAGACAAAAATCACTGTAAGCGACTCTGGGCAGGGAATATCTCTTTGCTATACACTCGCACAGTGCCTGTCCCAGGCTCTAGGCCCTACTACAGTATAAATAATGATAATCTCTCACTCAGCAATACAATGAAACACTTGCTCGGTACTAAAAATTATTTAAAATTCATACCTACATTGGGAAATTATTCAGTAAACCCTAATTACTTATCAAAAGCAACGACGATATTTTTAAGGAGAGGGAGTGCCCATAAATACAGAGCCATAAATAAACTGCTACTCAGTAGCAAGAATTAATTTGTATTTAATTGCTAGAAATTGCTATCAATTACTAAACATTCCTTGCAGAATAGGCAAATTCTTTTAAGAACAATTTCAATTGCTAATAGGAAGTCGTTTTCCCCACACACCCCCCCTGCCTTCCTCATCGATCCTCATCCCAGCTCCTGCCGAGTGCAGGAGACAATCCATCCCCGCCGGTTCTGCGCCTCACAGGACGTGGGTTCTGGGGGGACAGAGAAAGACTCGCAAGGATCCAAGGAGCTGCTCAGGCTTCAAGAAGTTTCACCACCTCTGGCAAAATCCTGAAAGTGGCAGGAAAAGAGGTGGCGAGAAACCTCCCCTGACATCATAGCGAGGAGAGGGATTCCTTGCAAAGGATTAAAGGATGGAGCTACCAGCTAGAAGTTACGTATCCATCATGCAACCCAGCGAGAGAAACACCTCCCAGGGACCACTCGTCCCCTCTGTACGCGAAGCAAAGCCATGGCAGACCCTGCGGGGAGCCTCCCTGTGCTTGCTCCTCTCCGGAGCACTGACCTTGCCCCTGGTCAGAGGCAGGGCTGGCTGCAGCGATGCTCCTCCACATGGAGTGGCAGGAGGTGAGCCATGCAGCACGCCCGGCTCCGCTTCCCCATGCCGAACAGCCCCACTGTCACTTCTGACTCATTTTCTGGTGTTTTCTGCTTTGCTGTTGGCATAACATCCTATCAGCACAGTTAATTACATCCACGCTGAGTGTGAAGGACAGGCCGATTCTCGCAAAGAGCCGGAGGCCGTGCGATCCATCCCGCTGCTCTCGCAAAACAGCTTCCACATTTGCTGACAGACCGCAGCGAGGCAGCAGCGTCCTGCCACCCTGAGGGAGCTCTTCCACGCAACGTTGGGTTTCGGGGCTGCTATCACCCCCGCATCCCTCCAATTTTCACCCAGCATCCCTGAGGCGAGGTCAGACTGATGGCCGCAAACACCTCCCCGATCCTCATTGCCCAAACAGAGACACGCCAAAAAGTTACCTGGCAGCACAAAATGCAGAAGAAACGTTTGCCCACGACGGCTGGGTGGAAGAACTCTGCTTGCACAGAAAGCACCAGGCGCAGAAAACACCCAGCTTCCCCCCAGAGCCCATCCTCCTAGGTGGAGGCACAAGTATATACTTATATATATGTATAAGTGGGTGAGAGATGATCGGAAGCAGGGGAGGGTGCTGGGAAGAGCTGCTTGTGTCTACAGCTTGAGTAAAGAGAGACCCAGGGTCTCTGGGACTGTCAATCCAACATCAAGGCATCACTCCATCACCAGTCCCCCCAGGACCGGGCTGACAGTCACAGGGAGGCATGTGCCAGCCATGACAAGCAAAGCAAATGACACGCACATCTCCTGCTTACAATAACAGCCCTTCCGTGTCTAATCCATCATATTTGATGCAGATCTCTTACCCTGAAGTGTTGTCAATGAGGATTTAATTTAGTGCTAATTAGACAAATATTGCATGTTAAACACCCATTGATTATTAAGAGACAGTAAGCGCGGTTTAGCTCTGCAGTGTGCACGGACACGCTGTATTATATCTGGGATGAGACTGGTAAATGTCTTGCTGTTTCTAATCATCAGATAGTAATTAACGTCCAATAACTTGTAACTTGGTTTATCATTATAGATTTAGGAAGGCAGTAATAGTACTGTATGCTAATTAAGTATCAATTGATTATTTAAGGCATATAAAGATTTAGCAGCTAGGTAATAGATATACACAGTTGTTAAACTTTAATAACCATCACACAGCATTCTCCTGTACTATTAAGTTAGTGTTTAATGAAAAAAGACTGTTGCTCCTGAAGGTAACTTTTGGATGGGATTTTCAAAAGTGCTCGGCAGCATTCAAGCCCCTACCCGAGGATCAGAGTCCTCCAGCTACGAGGAACAGGAACAAAAGTCAGGTAATTTGGAGACCTGGAGTTTTTAATTGAGGCATCAAAACCCCAAGGTAAGTGAGGTGGCCAAGGTCATAGCGAGAGGCAGTGGCAGAGCCCAAGGTGCTCCTAAACTTCCCATTTGACATTTTGCATCTTGGCTTCACTCTCACTCCACGCAAACCTCTGAGAAGCAGAGACAAATCGCCAATTCCCTGCCAGAAAAAAGCTTTCAAACCTGAGCCCAGCACCTGCTGGCATCCCACCAGCCTGCAGGGCAGCCTCAGCCGAAAACCTCATCGAAAAAGACACAGACAAGAAGCTGAAGTCTGGAGAAATCTCCCTCTAAATAATAACCATAAAGGAATCAATAGATGTCAAGTGGCATCGCAGAAACCAACCAAGCCCTGCCACCTGCTCACCCATGGTGCTCACTCCCCATCGCTGCCTCTGCTCCCTGGGATGTCCCCACGCCCCTCAGATGGGGTCTGACCCCATGCTCGGCACCAGTGATTTGGGAGGGTTGGGAAGACTGGGCTCCTTCCCACGTGGGAGGAAAAGAAAAATGAGAGACAGAAGCCCGGTGTCGGAAAGAGAAAAGATAAATGGCTTCTGAAGGGAAATAACCTGCTGGACTCAGTGGGCTTGGCAGAATCCCGCTAAGTGCAGCATCAGACTGGAAAACCAGCCGCAAGCTCAGCAATCGCAGGACAAAGCGTGGGTTTTGGAGAGCAAGGCCAAGCAAATGTCAGAGCTCCTTCCCAGAGGGAGCCCGTGGCCAGGACTGGTCGGTCTTGGCCACCTTAGATGGCTCCTGGCTTGGGGCGGTGGGCTAGGAGAGGGATGGTGAAGAGATTCAGGGCTGGGAGCTGCCCCTGGCCTCGGGGCATCACCAGGAGGGATGTGGCTACGGCATAATCCCCACTGCAGGTCCAAATGCAAGTGGCCAGCGGGAAAGCTGGCTGAGGTGACAACGCACCGTGAACCCTCAGAGCTCAGGATGAGGCCAACAGGGAGAGCCAGCACCTTTGAGTGAAGGTAAAAGGTCTGATTTACTGGGCAATAAAAGCAAAACCAAGGAAAATGCTCCGAGTGCACCTGTGAGAGTTTGCAGCCCCAGTCAGAGAGTCTGGGCAGGCCCCAGGTGCCTCTTAAAATCTTCTCCTGTGCATAAGGGGTCTGTACGGTGAGCGGGGAAGGGGCCGGTGCGCTCTGCTGGGGGGCTGGCCGTCTCTGCTGGAGCATGACATCCTCTACGAGAAGGACTACCGTGCAAAAAAGGTGGCAGGAGGCAGCAGGATGAGGCCAGCACCCATCCTGCAGCGGGCTGGCAATCCCCGTTGCCTGGAAGAAAAAACAGCCCAACCTTACACACCAGAGAACATGCTGCTCCACCCCGGGCCTTCTCACACGGGGAACCATCAAAGGGAGTATACAAGAAGATATCAGTGACTGCACATTGCTGCTTCAGAAACCTTCAAAGTCCTCAATGGCATCCCAAAACACCAGTCCTGCAGCACAACGATGCTACGAACACACGCGCACACCAGGAATCCTGTGCAAGGGATATTTAGGACATAAAGCCAGTCCCTCAAGCCCTCCGTGCAATCCAGCAAGATGTTATCAGCCAGCTGCAGCCTGAAACCACGGCAAAGATAGCTTTTGCTATCAGTTGGGCAAAGAGTTTGTATTGGGCTGGGCCTCAAAAGCAGGGAAGCGCCTTAGAGCAGCCAGCCCGTTTCCTTACAGCCTGCTCTGGATGGTGGTTCCCACATTTGGTTTCCCATCAGCTCACAGAACAGCAGCTACAGCCTTGCCTGGGTCACTGTCTGAGGCATCTCCTGCTTCCCCCCCCTACCCACGAGGCTTGTGACACTGTCGTACAGAGGATATTAGATAAGTCTGACACAATTTCTCCTTGACAAATCTCCGCTGGCTGTGGCGCAGCTTCTCACCCTTTCCTAGCCAATCACAAAAATCTTGCTTGACTGTTTGCTCCAGAGCTTTCTCAGGATGGAAGGCAAGAGACCTCCTAGAACAGTTTCTCCTCCCCTTTTCACACCAGACACCATATTTGCCCTTCCCCTGTGGTCTGGAGCATCCCTTGCCCCCTCGGAAGAGCAGCAGCTCCAGCCAGTTAACTGCAGAGCCAAGCAAGAACATCGGCCCAGGTAATTTATATGGGAACTCCAGCAAGAGAGTGAAGCAGAGTAAAGGAGGAGCAGAGAGCAAGAGAAACCCCCCCTTCGGTAGTTTTGCAGCGGAGTTTACCCGTGCTGCGGCAGGCAACAAAGAGAAACGTCAAGAGCAATGAGACAAGGCAGGGGAGGCGTCGCAGCAGATAAAGGATTCTTCAGGTATGAGACAAAACCAGCTTTGGAAACCTCGCAGAAGTGAGTTTAAAGTCTCCAGAGGATATCAATTGAGAGTCTGTCACTTGGTGTCAGGATAACTTTCTGGACAGCTCTCGGAGCTTGTTAAGCTCTCGCTTGGGCTGCATTTGAGCTCTGGTGGCAGTGCTGTCTGCTAGCACGAGCGCTGAAACGAGAGATGAAACAGACCCGCCGAGTCCACGCAGCTTCTCCGTCATCCCCCGCCACGACCCGCAACACCCCAGCAGCTACGGGCATGAGGAACTCAACTGGTGTTTGAGCTCCCGCAAGCACAGGATGTCTCTAAGCAGGGTCTAAGCATCGGCTCATCCCACCCCAAAACAGGGGCTGTGGTGTCCAGGAGGAGTTTGCGGGCGGAGGATGGAGAATGAGGGATGAGCTGCAATGCCCTGTGCGACGCAGGTGGTCAAAGCTGATGGTCGTAACAGTGTCTCGGCATCACAATCTATGGCTCTGGGAGGAAACTAGCCGCTTCCCCCACAGCAATCATTTCATCAAAAGCCCTGCAAGACTCCCGCTGTTCCTGCTAGCCCTGGATCCCTAACTTTAATTAAGTCCAAACAGCCTTCTCACAAGAACAAGGGAGGAGAGGGTGACTCAGACAGCGATGGGACCAGCCGGCGTAATTATCATACAGTTAAGAATATTAATTAAAAACAGCCCTCCTCCCAGTTTTAAAAAAAAAAGGCCAAACTACTCAAAATTCCACTTAAAGGAATATATGGGGATCATGAGCAAGAGCAGGGAGGGTGACAGAGAGAGAGATGGGATGCGACGTGAATGCTAACAGCTTCCCACCATAGTTGCTGCCGCAGTAAGCCCCAGGCCTGGCTGCTTCCAACAGTTACTCCGAGTCTCCTTGGAAATGGGCTCAATCTTTTCTTCTACCTGCTGCTGCATCAGAGCAACTCCTGTGATCACACAAAGGACTTTAAATCTCGGCTTTAACTGCCTTGATTGAATTAAATGCAACAACACGGTAAAGCAGCCTCTTCATTTAAGGTATAAGCATGGAGGCTTTCTCTTCTGCTAACGGCACTCTCCCTCTTTCTGAAATGATGAGTTGCTCATGGGTTATGCTCTTTAAGAAAGAAAAAAAAAAAAGTCATCTGATAAAGTGGGTTATAAAACCGGTGGTGGTAATAAACGGAGAGCAAGGAGCCTGATGCAAAGCCAGCAGAGAAGGCAGAAACCGCTGTAGGGATGCAATATCTGAACCGTGATTAATACATGACCGCGGGTGACGGTGGCGGGAGCGGCGCAGGATGCCACTCGCTGCGCTGAACCCGCCACGCAGGGGACACGGAGAGCAGCGCTGTGCCCAAGAGGGGACCTCACCCGAGTGGCAGAGGGGAGGGTATCGATGGAGGATGATGAGTGGCTGGCTCCCAAGTGTCAAAGCCGAGGGAGGAGAAGTGCCTGGTAGCACGACACCCTCTCGACTGCGGTCACACCGTGGGACGGACTGCGACCGAGGAGCAGAAGGGGACGAAGCCAAGCACCGACGTGAGGCAATGGGTACAGCCTTGCAGCGACAGCTCATCCTTCGACAGGACTACTCTCCTCTGGCCAAGAGAGATGAGGGAAAAGGCATCCCGCATCCCTGGGTTCATGCTAGGGAAGGGAAAGAGTTGAGGAAAACTCAGCAAGCAGAGACACTGCAGAGAAGGGGTCAAAAATGATGAGAGACGTTGTCTTCTACCAGAGCACAACTCTGATACTCCTGACTCCTACCCACAGACATAACTGCCCGAGAAACTCTGGGCTGTGTCACTCCAAGCCAGATCCGCAAGGGCCAACACAACCACAGACTCCTCACAGAGGGGGAAGATCTTAGCTCCTATCTCTCCTTCCAGAAAATGACCCACGCTCAACCTCTTTTCTTGGGACTTGCCTCTGTAAAATGGGGATAACAGCAGCACACTCCCGTGGCTCTTCCAAGCCACAACACAGAGCGGGATGTCTTATGAGAAGGTGCCCTGGGAGCATAAACCATTTCTTTTTATCAGCCTCTGTTATTATCACATTAATGTCATCTCCACTCACAGGATGAATGCTCAGGTGCCCAGGAAGCACTCCTGGCTCTTCCCTGCCCCTCCACGGGAGCAGGACACCCTGCCGACAAATGCCCATGAGAATTACGGCCGGGTTCCCGGGCACAGACACGGCTATCGGTTCCTTTTTATGAGCCTTCATTGTTATTACCACCTATTTCTTTTTACATTCCTGCCAAAATACCAAACATTAATCTCCTTCGCTCCCTGCAGGCAAAACATGGGTAATTGGATTTATATGGGTTAGAAATTTGTTAGATTTTTTTATATACATATATATATACACACACACATGCTCACAACACAGAGAAAATATAAACAAATAAGAGGCAGGGGGGATGCGCTGCCCTGCTGTGACTGTTCCTGGGACTTGGGTACCAGCTGGCTCAAGCCAAAGCCCCCCGCCCCAGCTCCCTGCAGCCAGCACATCCCCATGGTCAGAGAAGGGCCATGCTGACGGCTGGGCTCTGATTTTGGAACTCATCCCACAGCGCTGAACTTCACACAACGGGAGTTACCAATCATGGCTTTTGCTTTGGCTTATCCTTTCCAACGATCTGTTTTTCCCTTTTACTCATTCCCTTCCAGCACCTTCTTTTTCCCCTCCCAACTTTTCCCCTCTCTCCTTCTGCTTTTTCCCTCCTGGCCTCCCATTTCTCTTCTCTCCAGCTCCAGCCAGGAGGTGACACCTGGTCTTGGTGCACCAAGCAAAGACAAAGCAAGATGTTCCGTGCGACGGCTCCTTGGGTCCTTCTCCGCTCTGAACCCCACCTGCACTGGAGATGGCACAAAGCACCTTATCGGTGTCGGCACAATTTCCTGATCTGATCCCATGCCACAACAGTTTCTGTTCTCATTATCCTCCCCCTTCACAGAGAAGCAAACTTTGAAACCCATTTGTATCCTGAGGAACAAGCGAGTATAGTCATGGAAACAACTCATTTTAAGTAAATCTTGGGAAATATTCATAGGAAAGCAGAAGTACAATATGTGAGTATTTTGCACTAAAGAACCGACCTTGAAGGGTTCTGTCTGTCAGGGAAGACAAGACCTACGCATCAAATCAAACCTGCAGTAAACAACCCATTACAGGCTAAGAATCTTGGCAGGGGCTGTGGGGGAATTATTTTCCTCATTAAAAAAGAAGAAAAAACAGAACATCCTAACCCTCAGAGGCTGCTTGCAAGGACGGAAGAAGAAGTGATAGTCACTGAATCAGATATTCCTTATGAACTGTCTGCTCGGCTGCAGTATCTAAAGATTATCACTTAAAACAATATGTCCAGCTGTTGTAAAAAGCATCCGTGGTTTAGGGCTGAGAAACGCAAGGAGGAGGCAAACTGTGAGAGCAGTCAAGGGAACAGAGAAACTCTTCGGCAAACAAGGAATGTGAGAGACAGCCACCGTGCCCCGGATTCATTCTGCAGCGTTAACACCTAATCCTTTTCTAGAAACAAAGACCAGAGCTCCTGGAGCAGCGTGCGTGATCCAGGGGAAGGACAGCTATTACCGCTTGCAGTCCCAGGGAGTTCATTATGCTTGCAAAAAGATCTCGCGTACCCTATAGCGAAAGGATTACTAACAGTTCAGTCTCATCCCCTGGAGCTAAATATCACCGCTTGTAACTATTTATGGCTAGCAGAGCTCAAAAACTTAGCGCGGGGGTTGGCTTTTTTGCTAGGCAAGAGGACCTTCCCTGGGCTTGCTTGGGAAGGTGATGGCGAGTGACTCCTCCTCTTGCTGCAGAGCCGGACCAGCTCTCTGCGCTCTCAAACCCAGGCTTTTCTGAAGGAAAATCCCAGCGCTCCAGTTACGACCCCGCGTCAGCAGGGCTCTAGCTCTCTGCCTACACCCGTGGCAAAGCCTCTCTTGTCTTAGGCCACAGAGGTGCTGGCACAAGCAGCAGCTGAGAGGGAACCCCCCAAAGCCAGCCCTGAATCTCCCCCTCTCCTGAGCAGAGGACAACCAACCTCTCCCCACGCAACGCAAGCAGGGACCCAACCCAAACCCCCAGAGATGGAGCCTGAGTTTCATCCCGCAGCAAGGACACCAGGACTTCAAACTCCCTTCGGCATCTCCCCCCCTGACTCTAGCGAGGACATCAGCACGGCAGGGGGGGGCTGTGAGGCTGCTCCAGCCCCCCCAAGGTGGGAAGGGGCCACGACCGGGGAGGTTGGGTACCACCTGCGTGGTCTCAGCATCTGCGATCCGACGGCAGTGTTTTTCTCGAGGCGACGGGCAGGGAGGGAGCCCTCCTGCAACCCCCCGACCTTTCTCCAACCACCCTTCCAAGGGCTGCAATATTACAGTGAAATTAGCGGGCACTGTAATTATAACTATCAGGAGCAGATAAGACAAGTTAAATACCAGCTACCTAGGGAGAAATTATTATGCCAGCCAGGAGGATCCAAATGCCAGAATCCGTGGCTGTAATTTCACTGAGTAGCCAATTACAGCTCCGCCACGCAGCGAGCTCTACCTTGGAAACGGCAGGTATATATTTAGCTGCTCCAGAAAACTTTTTGGGTAGGAAGGGGGAGGGAGGGGGCAGCGATGGAGCAAGTCCTCACTAATCTGCTCTTCGCTAATCCCCACGCTTTTAGCATTTGCACACAAAAAGCGGTAACTCTCTTCCCACTTCTAAGCAAGGATTTAACAGCAGAGACGTGGCTACATTAACGCTTCTTTTCTCTGCTGGGTACCACGGTTGCACGTTGCATGGTGGCCGGTGAGTGTCACAACCCCCATTAACAGGTAGGTAAACTGAGGGCCGGCAGTTTGACTGAGAAAGAGGCAAAAAAATCTGATTTCCTGACTTCCCAGACCTAAGCCCAGCGACTGTGGTCCTGCTGCCTGCTCCTGCGGGTTGTATTTTACTGAGGCCTCATCGTGTGCTGGGAATTAGACTGCGGTAGATTATTACACCAAAAAAAAAAAAAAATTAAAAAAAAAAAAAAGAAAAGCAGCATTGTCAGAAATAATTAAAACTATAATTGCAAAAATAAATGGAAGAACAGCATCTCATGATGTTTTATTCTGGCTTTTTATTTTTAATTGGAATTGTTCTCAAAATCACTAATTGACAAAATACAGCCAGTCGCGGAGTCTTGGATGCGCATGAGCAAAGCTACCTTGGTTTTTTGGTCTCCTTCACAGACAAGCAACGGGCGAGGCCACGGCCTCGCCAGAAGCAAGTAGAAAGGTGGAGGGGGATTTGACTTGAAAATCTACCTTCCAAATACAGGGAAAAAAAGCACCTCTGTATTATTTCGTGTAGAGAAAAGCCTAGTTATATATGCCTAACATTTCTTGTACAGTCTTAGCACCACCTATGAGCACTTGTTTCATCTAGTCATCACTGACAAGCGACTGCTGTTGGCTCCATTTTACAGATGGGGAAACTGAGGCAGGGAACAACAGAGGGACCTCCTCAAGTCCCAGCCCCCCTGCGGCAACAGCGCAGAAGAAAACCCGGCGTGCTCCATCTCCCAGCTACTCCCTCCAACCACTGAAACGTACTCTTTGCCTTAAAAAAGAAGCCAATATTTCTTAAATACAGATAAAACTATAAAGCCTTGAAATTTTGAGCAGCTGTTGTTTTATGTCTTTATGAACTGTACTGATGCCTGTTATAAAAGGTCGGCTGGCTGGCGGCACGAGCAATACAATCACTAGACACCCTCCTTTTAACACCCCTCAAATACCTGCCCCAGCAGCGGCGCTACCCGCATCGCCTCCGCACTCCGGCGGCCCTCTGCAACGGTGAAGATGCTTCCACCACGGCGATGCAGTTGGGCTCAAACACAACCCAAGGTTTCTAGCCAGGGTCAGCCCGCTGGGATTGCTAACCATGCTGGGGACCTGCCAGCAATGCCCCCGTAGCAACTCAGGGGATGGATGCCCATGCCCTACGGCTCGCAGGGCACGCATCCAAGAAGCATCATGCGTAGAAAGCTGAGACTCGGTGGCACTCTTCCCAAAACCAGAGACTTAATCCTTGTTTCCACATCAAATCCCAGCTGGGAAATTAAAAAGTGACCTTCTTCACCCTCCCTGTCCATTACCAGTGTGCTCCTTGTTCCGTTTCGTGTCCCAAACTGGCGTGTAACATGGGTTATTGCTGCCATCTAAACACCTGCCCCACTTCACAGCACAACGGTTTGTATTTCAGAGTCAGGCAAGATGCAGCTTGATTTTAATAGTACACAGAGAATTTGCAAACTGCCTTGAGTTCCCCGGAGAGGAAAGGTGCGTGACTATTACAGGAATTGTTTGTTCTTACAATAAAAATAGTGAATTATCAACAACCTCTGCTTAAAACAAGGGAATCATTTGCTGCTCATCTAAGATGACCTAAAAGTTGCCTGTAGATGGAGCCTTAGTTTCTGCAAGGATTATGCTAAACCTGCCTCCGAAAAAGGGTGGAGAGCTGGAAATGGAAGCGCCCAAAATCCAATACAGGAAAACCACAACCAGTCTGAAAAGCCTCCAGGTTTCCTCCACCGCTAGCGTGTGGTTCTGCTCCCTCTCATCTCCTCCTTTCTGCAATGCAACGTGTGGTTAAAGAGCTGCCCTTGGAAAGCAAAGAGCTTCCACCAGCCCGGCCGAAGCCAGCGAGACTCACGGGCTCAGCCCATCTCATGACCAGCCCGTACAAAGCAGGACCTGGCCCCTTCAGACCTCATAGGACTGTGGCTAATTCTGCAAGTGCAACAAGCTGGAATTACAGGTCTCGTTTTTTCAAGACCTAACTCCTTGGTTTGAGCCCTAGAAAAGTGCCATTTTGCAGGTCGAGGACACCACATCTGCTCTTACTATGGGTGCACAGACTATT
This sequence comes from Athene noctua, assembly GCF_965140245.1. Lineage (NCBI taxonomy): Eukaryota > Metazoa > Chordata > Aves > Strigiformes > Strigidae > Athene > Athene noctua. The sequence continues at coordinate 5,391,983 of NC_134062.1, read as the reverse complement.
TGCTGGGAGAAAACCCCATCGGGGGCTCCACGTTAGACATCTACCACAGCATCACACACACAGGAAGAGTGCCCAGGGCAGTTTCCCCTTCCTGGCTCTCTGGGGTATCGCAGCCTGAAAATAAACACCAGCCACATCCTCGAGATGCTCCATCTTGGGGCTGCTGCGTGCAACCCACAGTTGATGCTACTCCTTTGGGTTACTGCAAGGAATTCCTTGTCCGCCTCCAGACCCTGGGGGAAGACGGAAAGCTGCTCGCTACCCAGAGGGGCAGCAGCAGGGAAATAGAGGGGGGAGAGAAAGCAGGGGGGATGTTGAAAAACAGCAGTGCAAGAAGGGATAGGGCAGACTGAGGGAAAATAGGAGCTGGAGGCCAGAAACCTGAGTGCAGCAGGCAGAAGTTAAACTTGAGGAGAAAAAGGGAGGGGGTGAGAGCATGGAAAAGATGCATGGGAGAGCAGATGCCGAGGGGGGGAATGGGTAGAGAACAAGTGCTTTTGGGACAGAGGCTTCCTCTAAGTGCCAGCACTCCCAGTCTCACTGCAGGACGCAGTTTCTTACAGGAAGGATTAAAATACCCAACCGCTCCGGGGCTGGCTGCTTCACAAACATCCCCTCCAGCAAACAGCACAGAAAAGAGTTCAGAAGCTTAAAAAAATAAAGGAGATCCAAGTCAGCCCTCTGCTGGCAGCAGGCTCGGCCAGTGCCAGAGCTGCGGGGGCTCCCCAGGAAAGGGGCTCAGCCCCCCCCAGGCAGGCACCCATCCTGCTCTGCCCTCCACAAGCATTGCCTCGGTGAGCCCCAAACCCCACACTTCACCGGGGAGACAAATTCAGACAGCAAGGAAAAAAAGAGCACCAAGGCCAAAGGCATCTCTCGGGGGGATTGTCATCCTTTCTACTGCCTCGCTCGCTCCAGCTCAAGTTAATCATCATTGCAGTTCAATTATGAAGAGCACAAGGAAACGCTCTCCGCTCTCCTGCTGTCACAGCCCCCCAGTTACCTGGGGTGATGACAATTCATCCCAGCGGGGATGAGGAACAGGGATGTGCCCAGCACAGGCAACATCCCAAAGTCCGGCAGGCGCCGTGCCGGGAGGCAGGCGCACAAGCGACGGACGCCTCTCTCAGCAGCACAGACCTCCAGCCGGAGCCTGTTTCCCACCACCACGTTACACACCCAGCATTTCCCTTCTACAAACACCACCTCAGCCGCGGAAATCCTTCCTGACCCCCCCACCCCGTGCCTCTGCCGCCCGGGTAAGCCGAGCATCTTCCGCTGAAACCGGCACAGGCTCCTCATCCCTTGCTGCCGGAGAGCACGGCACGCTCAGCTCGCTTGTGCCATCACTAAGCCTGGCTTTAGGAAGAGCAGCCGCTCTCTGCTGCAGCCTTGTTACTCCCGGTCTGAGCGAGGGAGCAGCCAGCCTCGCGTGGGGGCCACACGCTGCTCCCTGTTGCGGAGAAAGCAGCAGACTAACTCCTCCGGACTCGCTTGCTCCAGACTCGCATCACCCCCCCCAATCCCTGGGCTTCTTGCCCCACGTCTCAGGGTTGCTTGCCCAGCTGGATTAACCAGTTTAAATCCTCCCTGGGCTGCCTGAAGCTCACAAAGCACAACCCAAAGCCCCCGACACGAGCTGACTCCCCACCGCCCTCCGAGAAAGGCTGGGCTGCTCTCTGCTCGTCTGGCCACGCTGCTGCGATGTCTGTTGAGAGCTGCTATCCTACACGGGTAATGCACCATGTACACCTGTAACTCATTCAGGGAACGAAAAGGGATGCTCTGCTGTATCGCGCAGCATAGAAGCGGCCCATCTGCATATAAGCTGCCTGCATTTCTCCTACAGCAAACAGCGTTAAGGTAAAGCATCCATCAGAATTCATAAGATGCACCCCTGGAGTAAAAGATTGATTTGATATTAACAGATTCGTGCAGAGACTATAAAGTGATCAAGGCGAAACACTGACACCTCAGAGGCATCGCAGCCCTGGAAACCCGCTGGCAATGCAGGCTGGCACCGGTGCAGGCAGTGCGGACCCCCCCTCCCCTCCCCTCCCACACAGGCACATGCACCGAGACAACTTTGGGAGCGTCAGGCAGCGCTAACTCACTGTCTGCCACCTAAACCCCTTTGTCAGCTCCTCGTCTGGCACCCGCAGCCCCGATGGCGAGGTTGCCAGCCGTGCGCCGCAGCCCGTCACACAGCCCCGGCACATCTGTGTCCCGTCCCCCCCCCAGCCCCAAAACTGCTCGTCCGGGGTGTCCCCTGCCACGATGGAGCCGAGCCCCTGGGACACAGGCCAAGTCCCCAGCCGGTCCCAGGAGGCTCCGGCAGCCCCGCTCGGCGCACAGCATCCCTCCCAAACCACGGCCAGGACCCCCCCAGTGCCCCCCAAGACAGAAATAGAGCTGCTCCTACCTGAGCGTGGCACTCTCCCCTTGCCGCACAGTCACGTTGTCCATAGCTTTGGGGAAGGTGGCATCTCCACTGCGCACGGGCACTCCTGCGGGCACAAGGAAGAGCAGCCTGAGACAGAGGACGACTAGGCACCTCCAGGGCAGGGCTAAGCACCCACCGACCCCCATCCTGGGCAGCAGGGACTTTTCCAACAGGCAAAAAACACACCCGACAAGGCCACCAGGAGCGAAAAGGGGGTGGGGTGGGGGGGGGAGGGAGGAAGAGGAGGGATGGGGTGCGTGTGTGTGGGGACGGGGGGGAGCAAAACCACCGGGGCGAGCGATGCGGAGCTCCACGGAGATCAGGAGAACCCCCGGCAAGGCAGCCTGCGAGCACTGAGCCTGCCGAGCGGCATCCGGAGGGAGTCCCCAGTATCCTTGGGTGAGGGAGGAGGACGGGAGGGCCGGGGGGGAGGAGGAAGAGGAGGAGAGAAGGTGCAGAGCAAGAGATGAAGGTCACAGATGTGTGTCTGCTCGAGACGCTACTTTAAGATTCAGTTGGGCACGCGCTGCGGAGATCTGGCATCAAAAGTTTATAACCCAAGAAGGAAACGTAAGTGTCTCTGGCAGGAAAGGGAGGGCGGCCATAAAAATAGGCTGGGGGAGGAAAACGGGCTTGGAGTTGGGTTGTTTGCCGGCTGTTGCTCTTTTGTTTAAATCATTGAGGGAAAATAAAGATGAAGACCAAAAAAAAAAAAAAAAGAAAAAACCCAAAAAGCTCCCCAAAATGCCGGTTCTGTCGCAAGATCGAAACTTCCCCGCGGAGCTGCAGGCGATGTCCCCACCGCCCGGACGCGAGGCAGAGCCGGTGCTGATGCTCCTCGGCTCCGCAAAGTGGGTCTCCGGAGCCACCCCCCCGCCGCCCCCCGCTGGGGGCTCGGGGTGGGGGGGGCTGCTCTCCCAGCTCCCCTCTCTCAGCCGAAAAGCGGGGCGCGGGGGAGCGGGCGAGGAGGTGGAGGAGAAGAAGGAGGAGGAGGAGGAGGAGGAGGAGGAGGCAGCAGCATCCCAGCCCCAGCGGCGCGGAGGATGACTGCCCGGGGTTGTCATGGCAGCGGCTCCATCACTGACCGGCCCTTTGGCTCCCGCACACCCCCCACCCCCCCCAGCACCCAGCACCCAGCCCCCAGCACCCGGGCAGGCGGGGAGCGGGGCGGTGGCAAGCACCTCACACGCCAGCCTTTAACCCCTGCCGCGCCACGCTCCCGCCGAGCAGAGGGACCGAGGATCCCACCGGCCAAACCGGGGGACACCCCCCCCCCCCTTTTTAACCATTTCCACCCCAGCTGCAGAAGGGGTTTTTCTCATGCGCAGTTCCCCCTCGCCGTAGAGCCCCCGAAGACGCCGCCGGGCTCCCTTGCCCACCCCAACCTCCTCACTGCATCTTTCGCAGCATCTTTTTCCGCATCCACCTGTTGATGCAGGGCTGGGACCGCTTTCTCCCCTCTGCCCGCAGTGAGAAACCGTGTCCTGCCACCATGCATTTGCCCCCCTGGATGGTGTAAGGCTGGAAGGGAGCCCCTGTCCCTGCTGTCCACACTCCCCAATACAGAGAAACGTTGTAGTAGGAAGCCCGAGGGCTTTCCACCCTACCGGTCACAACACTGGCAACACATTCCCTCCTTTGGAGACACCAAGACACCACCGTTTCCCTCCTCAAAGAGCAACCAAGGGCACCAAGACCTCGGTGACCACCCAGACACATCTGTCTCTGTGCCTACAAAGGAAAACCAACCTCACGCTGCCGTCTCCCCCCAGCCTGCTGTACAGTTCCTCATGCCCAAGCCAAGGCAGGCTGGACCTCAGTTGGGTGGATGGTTGGAGGATGCCTTCCTCCAAAGGGCATCTGGCTCTTCTACCAAATATATCATGGGGAACATGCCCCTTCCAGGGGCCAGAGGAGAAGCCTAACACCCAGTGAAGGAGTTTTAGCTATTTTGGGACTCCAACCTCACCCAGAGACCCAAACACAGCTGCTAGAATTGATAAAGAGGTTTTACAAGGGTTTTTCAGTGATCCCAAGCCCAGTTATCAGCATTGCAGGTCCTTTGTACATGGCAGCGGGATGCAGTGACCCTAAATACACCACTAGCCACGGGCTAGCACTGCAGAGACGCGTGCTGGCTCCCAACACCAGCTATGGCTGCAGGCACCAGAGGGATGCTCACTGCAGCTTGGATAAATAGGACAGCCTAGGAGTCAAAGGAAGCACTGAGAAAAGCAGGGCTGAGTTTTCCATCAGAAAGCTCTTCCACTGCCAAAAAGTTGGCTTAACCCTGAACAGGCAGGTCGGCTGCTTCAATGCCAGGCATCCTTCGGTGGGGGGATGGAGAGGAAGGACACCCCATCTCCCTCCCAATCTGCTCCCACCCTGGCACAGAGGAACCGTGTCTGCTGGCAGGGAAGGAGCAGCAGCAGAAAAGAGTCAGCACAAACCCACTGAAACCCCCCACCAGCAAGACAGCCCAACCCCAGGCGCTGCTGAGCCCCGTTCAGCAGCAGGATGAGCTTTAGGATGCTGCAGGCACCAGAAGCTCCGCTGGGTAAAATGCTTACCCCTTGGGATAGGAAGCTGTGAGACAGCGTGCCGTAGCAGAACGCTTACCAGAGCCGGTGCAATTCAGGAAAGGGGAGATTCAAAGGGGAAAAACGCCTGTCTGCCTCAGAAAGAGCCTCTGAGGAGGCTGGAGAGACATGGCTACGTGAACAGATGTAAAGGCAGGGCATAAACAGACAGACAGAGAGCTAAACTGGCTGCTGCAGACAGCTGGGCACAGGTAGCATATATGGGGCATCAGGGAGGGGAAAGAGGGGGCTGGAAAGGGAATATTCTACATGTTTACGTAACAGAAACCTGCCTAACTGGGTAGAGACCCAACAGCCTGAAACAGTTATGCAGGAGACGTGTCTCACCTCAGAGACCACTTTGGGCACCCCACAGCAGGTACAGCAGCCAGAGCAGCCTCTCCTGCTCCCGTCTTCTGGACCACCCCCACTGCCCAGTATCTCCCAGTCCCACTGCTCTGATTAACTCTGCTTCCTGAGTGAGCACAATGCCACCAAATGAGGGGAGCAAGCTGCAATGCCGGGGAGAAAAGGGCAAGGGGAAAAGAACTCGAAACCAATCCAGGAGGCTGCAAAATCTAGATGCAAACACAAAGTCAGCAGACAGGAAAGCAGAGCCACTCTTGTGCCTAAGACAGTTTGCAGACCCGAGGTTGCATGGGCTAGTCATGTGGGTGGCTTCAGTTCAGGTCCATGTCTAAAAATACCGCCTAGCTGAGAGGGACTCAGGCTGGCACAGGCCCTGGGGGCATCAAGCATATGGCAGTGGCGGATCCTGCTCCTCACGGTGACGTTAACAAGCCCTGACCTTCTCTCATCATCCCAGAGGCTCAGAAAGAAACCGAGACTGCAAGGACAAAGTCCTTCCACCTCCCTGTCTCTCACCTCCCAGCCGATTGTCAATCTCAGCTTTTATTAGTGGTGCAGTTTGGCCTCCATCTCCCTCAGAGATTTCTCCTTCGTTGCTCTAATCAGGAGCTTGCAAATGTCAAGAGTACAGGCCTGGAAGTAATTAGTGAGGGACTGGAGCTCGGGGGCCATGCAGCAGCTCAACGGCAGCGTTGCTCCGGCACCGCACTGGGGAGCAGCCTGCAGTCACTGGGACCTATGGACGGCCACCCTGAACTTTATTCTTCAGCCTCACTGCTGCTCTTGGATTATTTTCCCTTTCTCCACAAAGCTCAGGGTGTGCTGAGATTCCCTCTGAGCAGCAGGGAGCAAACCCAGCTCCCTTGAGATGAGCTGCAGCAAGGTACGGGGGGACTCCAGTGACACTGGGACCCTTTGCACTTGGCCAGTGTCACCTCCCTGCTCACGAGCATCCTTTGGGACACTGCCTCTTCCAAAAGAGCTCCAAAGAGTATTTCTAACTCCTTTTAAACAAGACACAGATATTCACAGCCTATGGCCTTTCCACAAGCACCCTGCCTGGGTAGGGGAATGCTATGAAGCACAGACACAGCTGCACCAGCAAGATGCACTTCACACCAGGACAGCAGCTTCTCCTACAGAGGGCACAACCACCACGGCCTCACCAAAGGGGAAAACACGGTCCTCAGGAAGCAGAGCAAACTGTAAAATCTGATGACAAGGATAATGGGAAATAGCTCGCTTTTCTTTTTCTGAGATGAACTTTGGTGTCTCTAAGCCATTCCGCCTTGTTCGCAGCTGAAGGGGTTAATGCTGCCCCAGGAAAGCAAAAAACCCAGCAGAGCCATAAGGGAGAGCAATCCTTGGAGCACCTGGGCTTGTTTAATCAAAGAGCTAATCCTTGCTCCCAGGGATTCGCCCTCCAGCACTGGTGGAAGTTCTCCAGATCTCCCTCTGGAAAACCCAGACAAGCTTTTTCAAAGACGCCGCCGCTCCTCTCCAGTCCCAGTCCCCCGCTTGCAGACAGCTGCTTGGCACTTTCCAAACTCAGGGCTCTTTTAAGGCATCTCTCTCCCAGGGCATGTGAAATTTCTAATCCTGAACATCTTGGCCACACTATGTGGCCGAGATGTATGTAACACCTTCACGGCGAAGAGAGAGAGCTGCGTCTTGTTGGTACCCTGCTACATACAGATGGTGTCTGGGCTCGGGGCTATAAGAGTTTTAACTAATATCTTTCTGCACTATTATCCCCTCCTCCCTTTTCTCCCACCTCCTCTTTCCCTCCTTCTCTCCATCTGTCCCTACCCCGTCTCTTCGCCACCTTTTCTCTTGCACACTTGCAGCTGCTAATTTTTACCCAGCATATTTGGCAATCCATCCCGACACCTCTTCCCCCACACCCTGCCGCCGCCCTGCTTCTTGCTTTTCCCGTTTGCTGCCCAATATTCTCATTTCTTCACCTGAAAGCAAGAGCGTGCACGGGCAGGAGGAGGACGCAGACCCCATGCAAAATAGCGCAGCAGGGAGAATCACATCTTAGTCCCCAGTTAAAGCTGAGCATCCGGTGGTGTGTGGGATGGGGGGTACAGCAAAGCATCACCCTCTTCCCAGGCTGAAATCCTCAGGAAAACTGTTCACAGCTGGATTGACCGCTGCCTGGCCAATGGCACACGCGTAGATCTCCCCCTCTGTCACCTCTGCCTGCCTCCGGCAGAATTTATTTATCCCACTTAATTTTTCCAGTTGTTTTATCTTGTTTTATCTTCACACTAAATCAGGCTCTCTCCACAAACTGAACTTTTATTTTCTGTGCTGTTACATTTAATGCATTTTATCGCATGAATTTAGCGAAAAAAACCCGCTGAGGTAATTGTGAAAAAAATGCAGCCTATTCTTCAAATTGATCGCTGTGCTTGAGCTCGCCAGGGCAGAAAATGCAAACTCGAGACTCATGCTCCTTGCTAACACCCGAATGCTGGACTGGTTTAGCAGTCAATGCCCAGGTAGCTCCTCCGACACCATCCTCGCGCCCTAAATGACAGCACAAATCCTCCCCACTTCCATAAAATCCTTCTAAGAACATGCAAACCCAGCCTGGGGTCACACTGACAGTGTGGTGAGGCAGGTCGTGGTTCAGGAGGACCTTCAACACCCGCTCAACTCCACAGCTGTGGATTTTAACGGGATTACTTTACACTTAATGCTCAGCGTGCAGCTAAAATCCCCAGCTGAACCAGAGACATATGGCACGCTTAAACTGCGTGTAAACCTGACAACTGAAAATCAAAAAGGAGGCAGCTCTGAAGACACCCACCTTGTGGAGTTAAAAGCAGCCTCCCTCATTACACCAAATATTAAAGAAAAAAAACAAAACAAAACAAAACCAGCTCTGAATACACCCTGCGCCGCTCAAGTAAACTTAAGCAAACCTCGAAGGGGCTGGGACACCCGGGTGCGGCAGAACCATCACAACATCGCCCGAAAAGCTTGAAAGGCGAGGATTTCATTTTCCAGCAGTATTTCTGACAACGATCCAAGATTTTTATTTTTTTTTTCCTTTTTCCTAAAGAAAGCAAAATGTTAAGATTTTCTTCGCGATGCCAAGATTTTTGTTGTTGCCATTCCTGTTGGTATTTAATGCATTTGGGCAAGTTTTCAACTCCCATGCGGTCTTTCCCTTAAAACCTGACTCTCTAGGGAAGGGGCGAGGGGGGGACCATTACAGGCATGCGACATTTTGCTTCATTGCCAAAACATTTCCATATCAAAACAGGCCAAAGTTCAGTCTACTTCACGGAGGACATTGTCTTGCAAAAAAAAAAAAAAAAAAATTGCCAGCTGATTGCCAAAGAGCATAACAAAACCCCCACCTCGTTGCATGCTCCCTGCCAGCCTCCATCAAATAGATGCCTCCAGGAGCCCATTCCTAAATTTCCCACATCCCTGGGAAGCAGAGGAAAAAATCAGACTGGGGCCAAAAAGAGGGAACTGGAGCAATATTACCCCAAAAGGCCATGGGTTGGGACAGGGGGAAGGGTTACAGGGGAAGGGCTGCTCCATCCACTCGTGGTCCAAAGTCTTATTTAGAGGGAAAAGAAGGAAAGTAAGTTATGAACAGCCCCAAAACCCCTACATATCTTTTCTACAGAGGGAGGGACACAGACATTTTTCCCAGCTGCACACACCCATCAGATCCAAGGAAGCACGAGCCCATCACGTATGCTGGGCTTTGTAAAATCATCTGCCAGCCTAGAGAAAGCCAAAGGCCATACGTGCACTTGGGTGCCCACCACCCATAAGCATCTTGGGTTCACCCTAAACGCTGACTCAGCACCAGGAGGCAGAGGACAGAGTTTGGTAAAAGCCGCAGGAAATGTTCAGGTGTCACAAGCTGAACCTGAACCACGGGGAGAGGGAAGAGGGGGAGCAACCAGGAAGAGGCCATGCACAGGATGGTGGTCTCCAATTGAGGGCACTGGCCACCCCAAGGTCCAAGGGGCCAGAAGCAAGGACAGGCCTGAGGCATCTCTGAGATGGAGGAGTTGAAGGAATCACAGAACCATCTGGGTTGGAAAAGCCCTTGAAGCTCCTCCAGCCCAACCATGACCCTCACCCTGACCGTTCCCAACTCCACCAGATCCCTCAGCGCTGGCTCAGCCCGACTCTTCAACCCCTCCAGGGATCCCGGGGACTCCCCCCTGCCCTGGGCAGCCCATTCCAACGCCCAACAGCCCCTTCTGCACAGAAATCCTTCCTCAGAGCCAGCCTGACCCTGCCCTGGGCAGCTTGAGGCCATTCCCTCGGGGCCTGGCGCTGGCTCCTTGGCTCCAGAGACTCATCCCCCCTCTCTGCCCCCTCCTGGCAGGGAGTTGCAGAGGGCCAGGAGGTCTCCCCTCAGCCTCCTCTTCTCCAGACTGAACCCCCCCAGTTCCCCCAGCCGCTCCCCAGCAGACCTGTGCTCCAGACCCTGCCCCAGCTCCGTTGCCCTTCTCTGGACACGCTCGAGTCATTCAATGGCCTTTTTGGGGTGAGGGGCCCAAAACTGAACCCACTCATCGAGGGGCGGCCTCACCAGTGCCGAGCACAGGGCTCAGATCCCTTCCCTGTCCCTGCTGGCCACGCTAGTGCAGATACAAACCAGGATGCCATTGGCCTTCTTGGTCACCTGGGCATCAGATGTGCAGGAAGATGTGCAGATGGGAATGAGCTCTGACAGCAAAGGAGCCAAGCTGGGTTTGACCTGATTTCTCCATCGTTAGCCTCATACTCATGTATCACCTAATGACTTCTCACTGGGACAAGGTGTGAAGGCACAATCACATTCCCAAATTAGTCCAGAAGCAGAAGAAATGCCAAAAAAAAGAGGATCTTGACCACAGATGACTTCACATTGCTGAGCCTGGGCATGCAAAGTGCATTTGAGCCCTATCAGCCATTAGAGACTAGAAACAGAAAACAAGACCTGGGATTTACTCCGGCATCTACCACGGTCTCGCCCTGACCACGGGCAAGGCAGTGAGCCTCTCAAAGCCCCCCAGCTCCTCCCCTCTGCCAAGTGGGGCAGGAACATTTCTTCCCTCTCCTGGGAACATTACAGGGGTCGTTTCATAAAGGCTTGCAAAGTGTTTTGTGAGCTCTTAACTGTATGAATAAAAGAACAAACAAATAGTCTATCCTGTTTCTAAATATGAAGCCATTGCATAGCCTCTGGGCTTATTTACAAAATACAGAGACATGGAAATGATCAGAGCAGAGTTGTGCCACCTACGCTAGATGCTGGAAGAGGGAAGCGCCACATTCTTGGTTGTCCTGGGAGGCTCAGAAGCGGTGCCTGCAGCACACGTTCAGAGGGTGAAAGAAAGGAAAATCATAACTAGCCATTCTCTGCAGCGTGCACTGATATTTTTCACACCTGGAGGACATGAGAGCCACCCACCTCTAGGTTTGTCAGCTTGGACCAAACCTCTGACCTGCCTCGGTGTTGGCAGAGTGGCCAAGACAGCACGATTTAAAGATGAAGAGGGAAGGAGAGAGACAAAAATTCGTTTAATTACAGAGATGAATGGGAGCTTGAAAATCTGCCTTCCCTTGCAAGCAGCGGCTTGTGACCTGCAACACGAGATGCACTGCAACACTGCACTTTGTGCTCAACATGCCCACCACGCACCCCCCACCCCTCCAACACGGTCCTCTCCTCTCAGGCAAGAGAGTCTCCAATGGCCCCGTGGCTCTCCCCACAAAACAACACACTCTTGCCCTGTCTACCACCACCCCGGAGCAAGCCCAGGAGCCTTGACACACTCACTTTCACACCTACACGCCACACCTGCTCTCCCAAAACATCCAGCTGACGTGTGTGAACCTTCAAAACATCTCGCTGATGGGGCAGCTGGTTTGCAGGAGCTCCCAGCTCCTGCCTGCACTGCCTGCTGGAAGGGGCAATGGTAGGAGGGCTGGGAGCAGAGGGGAGTCGAGCAGAGTCTCTGCAGAACTGGGGAGGAAAACACCCCCGTTCCCCCCTCTTGCCCCTGCACCCTCACCACCGCAGTGCTGCTGGGCGGGTTTGGCAGTTGTGTTAAGCAGGTAAAGGTCTAAACGCTTATTCTCAGCCTGTTTGAACTACCCAAGCTTCACGGGCTGCAAGTCTCGGGAGAAATAAAAATTCTCAGTATTTTCAGTCTTTCCCCTCTGTGGCCAGTGCAGATGATGTTTTTTCACCTTTGAAAGTCTTGCTTCTAAAGGCTGAAGCAAGGGGAAAAAAACATTAGGTGAGGGAAGGATCTCAGTTCCTTCAGGCTTTGGAAAACTTCCCTGAGAGTTTGATTTGAGCTGTGGGTAAATGCCGGTGCAGGTCCCTCGCTATCTGAACCAGCGGATGCGCTCTGTGCGTGTCTCGTTGCTGATTTATTCCCAGCGGTATTGGGCACAACGAGATAAATATGCAAGTTGCAAAGCCGGGGTGTGGATGTGAACATCTCCATCTTCCTAGGTCAGTTTTAATTCATCTTTTAGAGTCAGCCTGGTCTGAGCCATTCACTTCTGACTCCAACCCAATTCTCCTCAAAACCCGGGTCTATCTGAATTCTGGGATTAAAATCTAGGTTTGCAGCAAACGAAACTAAGCATGCTTTATGAAGAAAAGTAACCTTGGGGGAGGGTTTGACTGCAGTTTCAAAGGCTGAGCAAGGTTTCTGTACACAGCACTGACTCAGTTCTGCTTGCTGTCAGCAATCCCTGCTATCTCCAGGTTGCTGACAACCCGACAATCTCCGATACCGCAGTAAGGAAACAACCTGCAAGCTGCAAATCCCGTTATGCCATTTTGCAGAGACAATAACCAGGTAGGAAAAGACAAAGGAACCCAAATACCTTCAGAGAAAGAAGAGACCTGCCCAAAGCCACCCTGGAGTCCCCAGGGTCCCTCCAATATGCACCGTTCCCCATGGATACATGGCTTTGGAGCATCCTAGGTTGCCACCAGGAGCTGGCTCGCCCACCAACAAATAGCCCTGAGGCTCCTTCGACCATATTCAGGGCAAAACCCCTTTTACCCAACAACTCAAACAAGGACACATGGCTGCAAAACCATGACCGTTCCCAAAATTATCTTCCCAGGTGGGACAAGGTCAGTGCAAGACACCAGGGTCACCCTGCCCAGGGCTTTTCATCCCCAGGTAAGAGCCTCAGAGAACACGATGAGCTAGAGAGCTCCATCCCTCGCCCGCCCAGCCTGCATCTCCTCACGTACGTTATTATTAAAGCCAGCATTTGTCATGTTAAGCAGCTGTTCCAACATAAAGCAAAACTGTCAAGAAAAATATGAGCGTTGCAGATGGGCGGCATTTTCTTCCTAACTGCTTTATTTTTATTTATTTGTGTTTTTTCCCTCCCATTTCCTTCACCCTTTAAAACTACCCCTGCTATTGCAGCTGGCTCTGCAAGCCACCTTCCTGATAAGCAGCCACTTCCTCACTTCTTCTGGACTTTGCAGGCTCTCCTATTCATTGTTGTTTCTCGCTACAAATTGGCACTTCTAAAGAGATTTCCAGGCCAAGTATTAACCCCCTCCAGAGCTCAGCCACATAAACACACACGTTATTTGTCAAACGAGAGGAAGGCAGTCAAGCTGTAGGGAAATTTAAGTGACTTGTCTGAAACAGCACCGAGGAGCGAAGGCAGAGGAGCCGAGACAGATGTCCCTAACTGCCACAGGACCTTCTCTCTTCCTTCCAGCCCCGTCTGCAGCCAAAACCCTGAAATCCTCCGTCTACCTGATAAATCAGCAAGCGCAGGCTCCCTTTCAGAGCTAGAAATAGGACCCCGGAGTCCTGACATCACATGGCCATATTTAAGCACAAAACAAGGTTTCCTCTCGTTGCAAATTCCAGTCCAAACTCCTTTAGAAAAAGGTTTATAGAGGTTTTATTTATTGTCAACTCCTGGATGATAAAATGAGGCCACTACAAGTCCTATTTATTTCCCACCCTCGCAGGAATCGGAGGGGCTGAGATGTGAAACAAATGAAGGGCTCCAGCACTGACCCTGGGCTCATGCTGGTTTGCAGACCGCTGGGTGATTATTTTATAATAGCTGATAGCATCTGTGATTTAATGCAGCTGTTAGAAATTAGCAAGGACTCCATCGAAAGCGTCCCAGTCACTCACGATAACAGGCTAATAAATCATTCCCCTAGTGCTCCGTGGCATTTATGGTTCTATTTTAGAGATGCAAAGCATAGATCCGGCTGCTCTCCTGGATTTATTTTTATTTATACTTTTAATAATGCAATTAAATAAATAAATTTAGGATGTTGTGACTCTGTTGCCAAAAACAGCACCGATGAGAACTTCCCCTGCATGACTTCCCTTCGTTATTTTCTTCCCACTAGCCAATTAAACGGCAAACAAATGGCTCCAAGGCTCCTCCAAGATATTGTTTCCAATGCACGGGGTGAAAAATCTCACACCGCTGAAATCCAGGGGAGGCAGGAAGGGAGACAGGGGAAGAAAGGAGAAAGCTAGGGTGGCTTTCACTCTCCTCTCCATCCAAATTTCCTCCCGTCACACCACAATCCCGGACGCTGCATTTCATGGAGGCATACGCCAATACACTCACAGTTGCCCAGTCCTCTACTAGTCACTAAAACCAGCTTTATTATTTTCCTATGGGGTAATGATTTGGGGTGTTCCCTACACTCCTGAGAAGAATAGAAAAGCAGCAACTTCCTCCGTATCTACTTACTGTGCCTGTAACCTGAGCGCTTAAAAAGCTCCCCTGAAATAGGATGCCTGATGCCGGAGCAGAAGGAGGGTCTCACGAGGCCGGCTGGCCAGCCTGGCATGTCTTTCTCCATTGAACCACATCACGACGGAGCACACCCTGCCCTGTCTGTTGTCCCTCCAAATAAAACCAAGGGAATTACATTTGCTGCCTGGGATGATGTGCCTGGTCCAGACATCGTGCTTCGGAGAGAATGGCCAAGGGAGGCGGGAGCACCACCGCGGAGAGGGAGCTAATCATGCAGAGATGGATGTGAGCTCCAAAACCTTCCTTCTCCCTTGCAGCACGAGGGAAGCGCCACACTTTGCGGCGTCCCAGATGGCTCCACAAACCTCACAAGGAGGAGCAACACACCCCTCGCCCTGCCTACCATCGCCCTGGTGAGCCCAGGAGCCTGCCTCTGCCTTGACACACACACAAATTTGCACCTACGCACCTCTCCCAAGGCAACCAGCCGACGTGCATGAGCCCTCAACACATCTCGCTGATGGGGCAGCTGGTTTGCAGGAGCTCTCAGCTCCTGCCTGCTGGAAGAGACAGGAGGGCTGGGAGCAGAAGGGAGTCGAGCAGAGTCTCTGCAGCATCCTTGTATGCCAGAGAGAGGTCGTGATGCATCTCTCCTGCTTTTTCCCCCTAAATGAACTCCCCGCACCCGGCATGTCCCGGAATACAATGCGCCACAGATTGACAGCTTCAGGGTCACAGCTGATTTCAAAGGGGTTTTCTGCAAGGTTTCACCGGGCTCGCATCGCACGCCGCCGGGGAAAAGCCAGGCACATCCAGCTCAGCCGCTTCAAAGCAAGAGAGGCAAAGACCGGGGAGCAGAACTGGGACTGGAGCTGTCCTGATTCTCTCCCAAGAGACATTCATGCTGGGTTATGTTTTGAGCTTTTGTGAAGTTCTTGTTCATTTTTTTTTTTTAAATGTCCTTAAAACGAGCCTTATCCTGTAATCTCTCACACGGCCAGTTTGCATTCGCGCAGGGAAGCTGACAAACACACAGACATCCTTGGATGCCTTTCAACGTCCACTTCACCTCTGGGGGGTTTCCATCACTTGGAGACCTGACCCATCCTATGTTCAGTGTAGAGTCCACTTGCACCACCTGCCTCATCTCAACATTACCAACCTCCTTGCTCTTCTGCATTGCAATCCACCAAAATAGATTAAAAAATAAAAATAATATTGCTTTTCCTTCATCTACAAATATTTTCAGTTAATAAGGAGAAAGAACCAATTTATTTCTCAGCCACGCACGGAACTGGTGTTAGCAAGTTTAGAGTAAGTCAACACCCAACACCCAATGAAGTCTGTACAGACTTCAGTGAAGCTGAACCAGATCTCTGCTGGGTCCGTTTAAAATGCTCTAAGCATTTTCATCATATCCTTACTTTTAAGTAGAGTTACAGTCAGAAAAATTACTCTGCATACACGACCCCAGAGGTTTCATATTTCTTCTCCTGTGGTGACAGTTCCCGACCAGATATGCTTAATTTACAAGTTGGGAGATAGGGTTGCTTTCCCCCCGCTCCCTTAAAACTGCCAGCCCTGCAAATTCCTCTGGAATAGAAATACTCGCCCGCTCTGCCACCTCAGCGCAGGATATACGGCCCTGGGCACGGCTCCCGAGACACGAGTGGATGGGAGAGGGAAACCCATCTGGCTCCCGACCCTGGAGCCACAGCGGCAGCTCTCCGGAGACAAGCACTGGGTGCTCTTGCTGCCCACATGCAACACAGAAGCGGGGAGGACGCAAGGATCTTCAGCAATAAGATGCTGAAGATGGAAGTCTTTGAAGATCACACCAGCAGAAAGCCACCATGTCTAGCTGTGGCGTTTTTTTTTTTAATTATAGAAACTGATTTTTTGCAATTACTGTTTAATATAATGGAATCTATCATTAAAGCAATGGGTTCAACTGCTCTGATCTTTTCCCATTTAAATAAAGACAAATGGAGAAGGCTCTGGGAATTGGCACCACCCACCAGACCGGCATTTCTAACTCCAGAGCGCGAGCACAATCAGGTCAGCCAGGAGAGAGCTGTTACCGACATATTCACAGCTCCCCGCGGAGTGAAAACAAACAGAGCTTCTCCCTGGTGCCCCGAGCAGGGAGATGCGAGATGTGCTGAGGAGGAAAGGGCACAGAGCGCATAGCTTGGGACCTCAGTGGGGCTCCGAGCACCTTTTCTTTGCTCCCCCACTAAGTTTTTGAGGCACACGCATCTCCCACGGATGGAAGAGGAGTTGCAAGTCTGACAGCCCCGCCGTGGCCATTCCCACCCTTCCCAGCACTGTCTCCAGCATCCTCAGAGTTAAGCACAGTCCCCAGCCCAACACTGAACCTCTCCAGCTGTCCCTCCTAGCCAGCAAAGAAGTGCCTTGATAACTGCAAAACCCCATTAATGCCTTCCTAAAAGAATCAAGTCTAGCCAGGTATTCCCATGTGCACAGCCAGGCCTAATCCTGAGTCTAAGATCCAAAGCAAAAGCCCCACTGCCCTCCGCATGAATCCACTTGGTATCAATTATTCCCTTCCTTACCCCAAATCCTCCTCTTAGCATTCAAGGAACCAAAAAAGCCTTGATCGCAAAAGAAAGCAGAGGGCTTCAGTAAGCATTTTTAGCAAAGTTTTAATAATAAAAATTCTAATTAAATTTTTACATGTTTAAATACATTTGTCATGTATTTTCATTAATAACATTCTGTGCCGTCTTTAATTTGATAATCTCCTCACACTCTGCAAATAACCTCCTCCAAATACCGCAGCGTTTCTGGCACGCCGGCGGCACAGAGAGCTGAACAACTCTCCCAAGGCCACACGGCACGTCGGTGGCAGTGGCCTGCAGTCCTCTGTTCTGATCGATACGAGAGGGAATGGGAAATGCAACTGAGAGGGCAACCTCAAGATGGGTCTTCAGGACAGACCCAGGAACCCACATCACACCAAGGCTCCGGCAAGTGGGGATGTGGGAATGTTTTTCTTGCTAGGACCACTACAGACAAAGCAGGTGAAGAAGCAAGAGGACAACAGGCATCAGAGGCGGTTCTCAGAAAACAGCCTATATGCAAGACTGTTGGCACAGTTAAAGACAAGCCACTCAATTTTTCAATGCCTTAAGGATCTGCTGAGTTTCAGCTCTTCTCCCTAATGTGGAAGATAAAAGCATGAAGCAAGAAAAGACCCCAAATATGCCTTAATCTATTCTGGCTTCTATGATATCATCTTTAGAGAGGGCAAAAAACCTGCCTCTGAAGACTAATTCAAGCTACTGGTTGATCACTGCCTGGAGCAGACTGGTATTTAGTAGCTGGGCAGAGCTCTTCCACAGCTTTGTATTTATTTTATTAATATTATTATTATTATTTTTAACCGTGGAATCATTTTATTAATATTAATAAACCCGCAGAAACTGCTAATTTCCTCCATCATTCTCCTAATTACCTCTATTGAATTGTGAGGATCATCTGCATGAATAATGACTCCCCATGCATTTGCCTCACTGTTCCGCCTCTGTTCAGCAAAGAAATCGTCAAGAGCTGGATCCTGCACCCGCAGACAGGAGGGAAGGATCTTCCGAACCACCACCAGGTGCCTCCTACATTGGCAGCAGTAACCAGTGGCCTCTCCCCCAGCCTCAAAATCCTGGCAGGGGCCACCAGACTCATTCTGCATGAACACAAGGGATGGGACAGGTCTGCTAAGGGGAAGGCGACTGCTCTCATGCTACTTCTCAGTGCACAAAGCCTCTCTCTGCTTCCCTGGAGCTCCAACGACCTCATAGAACAAAGATCGCATGGGTAGCCTGTTGCACAGAGTTCAGACCTCCCAGCCACCCCAGAATCAACGGCAGTTTTGGCGGAGGCAGAATCCCACCGTGGATTCTGGTCCCAAGAGCAAGGAACTAGCAACATCACCAAGGGATATCGCCCTTAAGCCACACATGGACTGGGACCAGAAGGTCCTAGATCGATGTGGAGGAGGTTATGCCACAGCGACAGATACTCCCAAAGCAGAGTGTGCAAGACAGTCTTCTCAGGAAAGATCGAGAACACAGAAGCCTTTTCTTTCTTTCTTTTTTGTTGCTGATGCCAAGATGTTTTTCCTTCCTAAGTCATCTATAAAGTCTTGAAACCACACGCAGCATGGGAATGGTTTCCAGCTCTGGAAACACCCCAAGTGCTGGTATTTAGCACAAAACCTAGGAAGACTCATCAATGTCACCTCCACAGCTCCTTCATGGGAGTCCCTGCTGTGCTGGCTCTGTGAGATGAGCCAGGAGGAAAAGGGACACCAGCACATCTCTCCAGCGTGACTCCAGCACAGCCTGGCAGTAACAGCTGCACAACCCCCTCTGGCTTGCTAGGGGACCGTAAGTCTTTAAAAGATGTATGATGTTCTTGGATGGGATCCATTCCCCTGCAGCTACCACACGCCAACAGGCGTGCACGAAGACAGAGGTCTGCCAGCACATGGCAGTCTGACGCCGAATCTCTGTGATGGATCCTTTGCAGGACCTGGCATCTTCTGCTACCGGTGCTGACCGCTGCAGGACATCTGGCTAGGGAGAAAATTCAAAGCATGAAGGAGATCTCCATAACCATCACTGCTTTTATCATGGAAAAGCATCTCTGACCAGCTGCTTGCTCAGGCAGAGGGAAAAGATGGGACATTTCTGATTTCCCCGCCCCCCCATTTCATTTGCTGTGAGCATACTCAACTCATGTGACACCCAGACTTGCTGCCATTCAACCACAACCCTGAGCTGCAAGGTGGCCACACTTGTCTTTCTGCCTCCAGAAAGTCTTCCTCTGGCAACGGGAGAGGACACACATCAGTGTTCTCTTTTGCTAGCAGCAGTGTGGTGGGGAGAGGGGGGGTAGCTTAGCAAGGCTCTCACTTCACAGGAGAGGCTGCCTGGATCATATTTGTATTCATTTTCATGAACTCCCCATAAAAGTCACTAATAGAACACAATCTGCTAATTAAATTTCACGCAGGAAGGCATTTTCACCTTAGATTAGCAGTGTCCTTGCACATTTTTTGCTACTAATGTACTAATAACATCTTATTTATCTTATAAATGAATTCCGTTAGACTTATCATTAAATTTGAGATATTAACGTGCTCAAATGAACCCAACGTGAAAAGGGGGGAATAATTCCAAAGGGATGGAAACCATGAGTCCATTTTCCTTCCTTGTTACTGCTAGAAAAGAAAGGCAGCGGGCTGACAGCTCAGGGGAGCAATGTCCTGCCTTTAACTGCTGCAGAGGTGCAAGCAAGGGCAAGGAGCCCTCACCAGCCCCCAGGTCTCACTGCCAGGGACGTGCTACCCAAGCAAAGGGCACACAGAGCTTCTGCAACTCCAGGTCTTTGTGGAGAGGTCTATGTTAAGAGGTTTCACACCACAGAGCCCATAGAAGAGGATGGAGATGAGTCTCGCCCCATCTTTGCTCATCCCATCAGGGCCCTACCTACAGACCTGCATCAAAACTCAGGGTTCTCGTTTCCCAAGGACTTGTGCTGCCCCCAGAGATGCCCCATCTGGGCATGCAAACAGGCTGGAGAGGCCAGCTGCTGCACCTGCTTCCCAACCCAGGGCCTGGATTTAAAATATTTGTCGAAGGGAGGGAGGAGGTGGGGGAGAGGCGTTCTTGATCATGAATCTTGGCAGGATGCAGCTGCTGTCTGTGCTTCCCCACGACTGGCTAGAAGATGGATAACAGAGAGGAGGCCAAGCTGCAACGTTTAAATCCCGATCTGCTCTCACACGCTGCTGAGGATCCTCCCCTTCTACAGCTGTATTATCTGACTACACGTCCTCAAACCTCCCTTGCACCCAGCGCCACACATCACCATCCTCCTGAATATCATGTAGGGGCCTGATAGCAACCACCAACAACTCAGCACACACCGAGCTGTCCTTCAAAGAAGGGGACACATTTTTGTAGCCAGTTTTTCCTTCTGCTGATGCTTTTTGTCCCAAATCAGGGTTTAGTCTTTACGCAGACTGGATCAAATCCTGCCCTGTCTGAGCAAAACACGAGCGATGACTGTTTCCTCCTCGGTACCTTCATACGTGGCCCTACGGTGCTTAACAGCCAACTTTGCAGAAGAAAACAACATCCAACCTCCGCTATTCTGACAACAGCATTTTCTCCCCCCTTCTGAAGATCCACTACTTTCCCACTTGTAATTGGATGAGGCAACATTGACATCCAGTGGCCGATTAGATTAATCGCAGCGGAGCCAGAGTATTTTCTCTGGGGATGGAGTGAGGGCTGGCAGTGCAGTCTGAGCTGCCAGAGGCAGAAAAGTCACCAGGACCCCACCGCTGTCCTCCCCCTGCCAGGGCCACCACCACCACAAACCAGGGGAAACTGCATTTCATTATTCTCAAATCCTCTTCTAAGCTGGAAGATACTATGGCCTCACCGGCAGACTTCAGTATTTCTCCTCCAACTGGAGATGCCATAATTTACACCAGTTGGTTTATTTATTTTGTATCCAAGTCTTCTCAGAAGTCCAAATACTCTGCAGGGTGCAAGCCAGCCATGCCCCGTGAGCTGCCCTGCTGTATTTCACCCCTAGACACTGCCTTTGAGGTCTTTAAAACCTGATGGGCACCAGCCATGGCTACTCGTCCATCGCTCCCTACCTACATGCTCATTTCTTGCAGGACACCCACCACCCCAGCAACTTCTCCTGGGTAAGACAGCCCCTAGATGCCTTTCCACTCTGGATTTTTTCCAAGGGCTCACCAGCATCCGCTGTGACACTTTACAGAGATGGGGACACGCTGCCTTTATTAAGCACAGGTCCATCCTGCAAGGGACCAGCCACTCCTCAGGCATTTACACCATTGCCTACCCCTGCGGGCAGCCGGAACCTCCCAGTTCAGCGTCGAGCCCTGCCCAGTAGCCTCTCCGCTATCTCAAGCTCAACCTGGATCTACCTGCACATCTGTTTGCGGCACACACCTTCTGACAACCACCCAGTCACACCAGCTTTCAGTTTTCTTTTAACCATACAGCACCATGGCACACAGTCAGGGAGAACCTGACTTCTCATTCTCAAAATACTTTCCAGATGCAAACTCTAACTGGACATCTGTGAGCTCAGGGGGAATTTCTATATTCTCCACTCCCAGACAGTGAAACTGAGGCACCAGGAAAGGAGGAAAACTGCGGCGGATGGGGGAAGGCTGTAAATCCATGCCATCAAAGCTCTGGACCATTTTGCCAACTACAGAACAATTTGCATGCCTACAGGGGCAGTTAGATGTTGTTCCCTCCCCAGACAGCTGTAAAAAAAAGAGGCTCCCCCTCCTCAAATCTGCTTGAAAGGTTCTCCAGTTTCTGCGGGGCTTTAATTTTATTTTAAAAAAATATTAAGGCACATTACATGCTATGCAATTAAATATTGATTGGGAATTCTCCCCAAGTATGTTTCCCCTCCATCGCTCTGCCTCCGCCGGGAGATGTCAAGTTCTGTTTCCTAAGCTGTCCCCATCCAGTGATTACGTTCATTAGGACACCAGCCTTGTGGTTAAAAGTACTTTCTTTGCTGATGTACGTTTAATTAGACAACTCTTTCCTAGAAATTATTTATAGCCAAGCTTGGGAGCTATTGTTAGTCCGAATGTAAATAAGATTCAAAAGGGAAATCCCAGGGCACCCCTGTGGCTGGTGAGCCGCTCACTTCAATCCATTAGCACTGGTCCCAGCGCCCCTGCTTAGCGCAGGCTTCCAGGGGCTTTATGGCTGCAACTTGTGCTATTTAACAAAATAATAAAGCAAGCCAGGCTAGGCACGGGTTTCCAATTCAACTTTTGATGGACAAAGAATATTTTCCCTCCTGTCAGCGCTAGGAGCTGGGAGACCTCCTAGCTTGCAAAGAGAAAGGGACGTGGCTGGAGGAAGGCAGCCAGGCAGCGTTTGGTGGGAAAAACATCAACTTTAATTAGAGCAATATACAGCTTTGCAAAACCATCTGACAACACCTGAGCACGGTTATGTGTTTGTTCGAAAAGGCTGGGTTTGGAAGTGAGCCTAGGAAGGACACAGACCCAGCAGCCTCAAAACCCTTTGCAGTGAGTCCGTGACAAGCTACAGCGCCGTAGCTTCGGACGGAAAAGCAAGTGTATCAGTGTGATCCTCACCAAAATGACCAGACCAGCTCATAAACACAACCACCACCTTCAGGTGAGATGTTCATCCAAGGCCCAGCCCTTCTTCTGAGCCCCTTTGCAAGCAGCGTGGTTGAAAGACCAAATATCTCTGTTTTCAACCCAAATTAAATACTGGGCTGGATGGGCACGCTTTTCCCACCACCCCATGAGGGATTTACTGAGAGTATTTGCCAACCACTGCATCCAACGTGCAGCAACGATCAAGCGATCAAGCCTGGATACTCCCCCCTCCTGCCAGCCCTGCGCTCGCAAACCAACCGCACATCATTTGATGGATGATTCACGAGGTTAATCTTGCATTTTCACACCTTTGGCTGTCCTCCTGGCATTTGAGGGAGGGAAAAAACCGCACTCAAGCGGTGTTATTTAGCAGAACAGCACTCAGCGGCTCGGAAATAGCTGCTCCACGCAGGGAGCAGCAGCAAGGCTACACGCGTGAAGCGGCTGATAATTCAGGGGAAAAAAATGGTAAATCTCTAAAAACTACAAATAGCGAAGAACAGCGGGCTGGAGATCACGGCACCAGGCGTGCCTGGCGCAAGCCGGCTTCATCCGTGTGCCACGCAGCTCTGCTGGGACTGGGAGGAAATGCAAAATTAAAGGCCAAAAGCTCGGCTGCCAGTTCTGATTTCGGCTGCCACCACGCCGGGCTCCCCCGCGCCGCAAAGCCGCCCCAGCCCCGATGGTGACAGTGCCAGCAAACCTGCCATCACCGCTGCCAAGCCCAGGCAGAAGCCATCACCGTTCTAGAGGGTAACACCATGGGGAGGTCTATTATTTTAAACATATAATTGATTCTAATTCATCACTTATCGCACGGTGACAGATTTTTATATAGTTTATTATCTCAGTCGCAGCACGGGGGCCCGGGGGGGCTGGCTCCTATTGTTCAGCAGTTCCTGCTCCTGCCTCATCTCTAGCTGCTCCCGTTATCTGTCTGATTAAGTTAGGGATTCTGGTATCTCAGGGTCCCCAGGTAACTGTCAGCGCTCATATCCTCCCCTTGCAGGATTAAAGCAGCCTTTACGCACCTCTCCTCCTTGACCCGCCTTGTCACATGCTGTCTCCGTGCTTAGCTGATGATTTGGGGACCGCACAGATGCCCGCTGCCACCTCCCCCCCTGCTCCCAGATGCTCCGCTGCGACACCAGGGAAGTCCCTGAGGACCGGGGTATCGCGACACCAAGCCCTTTGGAACCTCCAGGATGCAAACCCGAACCCCGTTGCCTCCATCCCTCCCCTCCCAGCACCTCCAATGGGAAATCGCAAGAGCAGCAAAAGAGTGAAGGTACCCAAAAGTGCCCAGTTTAGCACAGGTATGAGCCAACACACCACATCACTTCCCAAACTCATCTGAAACCAATTCGGGCCTGATCTGCAGAGGCTGGAGCCCCACTCTTCCTCCCCAGCGCCTCCCCTCTCACTGGAGCAGTATGAGATCGCAGCTAAAATGGGTCGATTTAGAGAATTTCCATTTCACAAGGCGCTTTCAACTCCTTCACGCTTTGTTTCGGTTCGATTTCGCAATGAAAAAAAATACAAAAGCCCCCACATACTTTCTTCCAACGAGCCCAGCAACTCCAAAAACGCCGGAAACCAGAATTTTCTTTTGACACTTTAAAGAGTCACTTTGCAATTTCAGTATTTCATTTCAGCATTTTAGATTATTTTGAATTATTTCTACAACATTTCACGATACTAAATGCAACGCTGAGCATCACACAGCACAGCTACAAGGATGTCATTATGTGACATAACATAATGATTGAAACATTTTACAATTTGATCCTATTTTAAAATCATTAAGGACTGCTGCTTCTCCGTTCTGATTGAAACATCTTGGGTGGGTTTTTTTTTCTTCCTAGATCAAAGCATGTCTTGTTCAAAATGTAAGGAAACAGTCTGACATTGTTCAAAAATGGCGTCAAAACCAGTTTTTACAACACAAACAGCAGAGACTTTCATCTCGATGTCAAACTGCTTCATTACAACAACAAGCGCAAGGCACTTTTATCTAAAAACTAGGATGTTTTAGTTGACTTTAAGTAGCAGCTGCCCTTAATTATTTTAAAAACAAAAGGAAACATTGCAGGGATTAATCTGCTTCAGTGCCAGTGACGACTTGTAGAAATTTCTGAATAATAAAAACAAACCTCCAAACAAATTCAAGGCAAACTTTAAAACAGTGACATTCTTTGTGGTTTTTCTGCCAGGGAGAGCGGTGCAAGGGAGGTCTGTGCTGCCGCACCGCGCAGCAGGGATGCCTGTGCACCACAAACCCTTTATCAGCCATCGCCAGCCCAGTAAGAAATTGCAGACCAGGTCTAGCATAAAAACCAATAGCCCTGACCCCAACAGCCGGTCTTCCCCTGGCAAACACACCCAGGAGGCTTGGGAAGGGCTTTTTGCTGGGAGGGAAATTAAAATCTCACTTCTGGCTTGGACTTGAGGTCCCAGCAATGGCATCCCTGATGTCCTCTCCCTGCCATGAAATGGAGGCGAGAGATGCTCCGTACAGGCAGGAACGAGCAACATCACCTAGATATACCCTGACAGGCTCATATTAACAAGAAATATAGTCAAAAAATGTATTTAAGCTCAGTTTAAGACGACTCTGCTCTCTGAACTAGGCACCCTACTTTGAGGGCAAAAAGCCACAAGAGGTATTTTCTCTTGCCTGGCTTTCTGTCCAGAGGGGAAACAAGTTCTGTAGGTTTGGGACCTTCACACATTACCCAGCATCAAGGGAGCCAAATTGGTCAACTCCTTGAAAATGTAGGAAGTAAATGAATAGCAAAAGTAACTATATATATATATATGAATTAGACTAAATTATGTTTTCAAAACACTCATGCCTGCACGTACACACAAAGAGTGGATGCTGCATCAGACACTATCGATTCAGATGGGACCAGGGAGATCCAGAGAGGACCACTCCAAAATGGAGCAAGTTAAAAGCACCGCCCAACCGGATTAAGTCCCATTAGCAGCACTGGCTTGGGGGAACACGACTTTTTTCCAATCCTTCGGGGGCCCACTTGCAGCAGCAGGATGCTGGTGTTCCCCTGAGCCCTGCATCCATGCCGCATCCTCAGAAAGCTAAACCCTCCGCTCTTACAAACACAGAAGAGGCCCTTGAGGTGCTGTTGGCTGCTCCCCAAGCAGCTGAATATTCCTAAGGTGGGCTGGGCTCTCGGTTGCAAAAAGGAGAGCACTCGTTTCGCCGCCAGCTATTGCCTTTGCTGCTGACATTTTGCTCGGTGCATGATGAGCTTCCTCCCCCACTTCCCCTAGGAATGACACCGCTGTTATCTCCGCTGCATCTAAAGCACACACAGACTCAGTTTAGGGACAGTTAATTTCCAATTCTTTCCAGATGGGTTGGAATAATATCCCCAGGTGGTAAATACATTATTAAGAAGGCAGTTTGGTGTGAAATTGGCTATTAAAATATAGATAAAGTTTAATATATTGAGCTCCTTGTCAGAAAAATCACTTTAGAGGGAGCTTATTATTTGTTTGATATTAAAAGAGTCACAGCTCCGCTCCAAGTGACAAATGGGGAGGGGGAGGAAATGCCACCAGTAATGAACAAAAGCTTTTTAACATTTAAATTTAGGTTTCCGCTCAACGCCCCATGCTGTTCTGGGCACGCCTGGCCCAGCAGATCCATCCGCTGCTCCTCGAACGCCAGCGGCCGAGGACACCGGCATCCCGCACCCATCCCAAACCCTGGCCACCATGCCTGTGGTGGAACACACTTTTTCTTGCCCTTTGGCAAATTTCAAAGCAGGCAGCCTCCTTGCTCCTCATTTCCTTTACTCTCTGGGGTATTTAGGAGCAGAAATCAAAAAGGAATAATTTAGCAGAAAACCCCACTTCGTAACCTCCGCAGCGGTATCGCAAACCTCAAGGGGCAGCGTGGGATGCTCCAACTGCACGCCAAGGGCGAGCCTCCCCTCTTTCTGGAGCTCTGTCCCACCGCTACAGCCCAAAAAGTAAAAAGTTTTACAGGTAAACCCAGACTAAAGCCTTGAGATCTGCTTCCCACATGACCGGCACGTGCAGAGCAGCAGCATCCCCACCTGGGTGGGACGCACAAAGGATCATTATTCAAAACGTCACCAGTCCGGTATGGAATAACCAGGAAGCAAAAGACAGGTTGAGTCTTCCCACTGCTTCGTGCAGGGCTCGAGTTAGGTCTCCTATTACTAAGACTTCATTAGTTTTACACAATATACTACAGAACATTTACTAGCGGGCTATGAAGAATCATAAATAATTAAAATTAAATTACACTTGTCAAGGAAATGAACGAACCACTTCTCTACAATGCATTATCTGCCTGCACTTATTTATTTATTTTAAAATCTCTTGCTCATGAACTTAGTAGGTTTTTATAAACAGGGGTTAGAACAACATGCTCTTTGGACAAAAAAACCCACCACTGACCTGATTTTTACCCCACTTAGCCACAAAGCAGGAGAAATTACAATTTAAATCAATGGTGCTGCGGTGCATGTACCCACATTTGAAATCAACAGTGGTGTTAAAAGCATTATTAATCAGCATTATTATTATCTGGCAATTAGCAAACTTCAATAATTGGCACTTATTAGATCTTCCACTTGATGAGAATTTACTGTCAGAAGCCTTTGAGGGGAGGCACAATAACAGTGGAAAACATCTTAACTAATTAATTAAGCCTCCCAACAACCCCAGAACCCTTATGAAAATAAAAATAAATTTTAAAAAGGCAGTTTGTTACTGCCAGAGCTCATGTTAAGGCTCCTTACCCCTGAATTAAAAGATTGCTCGGGGCTAGCAGATTCCACCTCCGCCCCGAGCAGAAATTGGTCTCCTCACCTACATCCTTGAGCCTTTTATTTGTACCTATTTATTCCTTCTTCTTTTTGTTTCTCCTTCTTGCCAGCACCTCCTAAACGTCCCTTCCACAAGTTAACACCCCCCTGGGGTGAAAGCATCTCTCTAGGGACTGAGGGAGCAGAGGCATGCGATTGTCTTTTATCTCCCAGTTCTGTTCGCTCTTTAGATTCTAATGGTTTTGATGTTTTATTAACAGTCCTGCTCTGTTCCAGGCAGTTAGAGGCCTCCTGTCATTTGCGATTGGCAGCAGAAGAGCGGGAAGAGAGGAAGGGGAGTGAGGAAGAGGAGCGAGCAGAGCTGCAGGCAGGGCTCTGCGAGCCCAGCCCCGCCGCTGAGCTTGGACCGATGCCTCAGTTTACCCCTTTGCCACACAAATCATCCTGCTTTCCAGCTTCACTAATATCTTTAATGGGATTGGAGGTTTGTGGGATGAAAGGTGGGATACGAGCGCATGGTACTAATTAGTTAATCAATAGTCAATTCCTTAATATTTGCAAAAACAAAACAAGAAATCCATGAAAAAAAACTAAAACAAGGTTTACCCAGATAGATTTACATTCCCAGGGTTGCACACGCTGGTTCTGGCACTTCATTACACCAGAAGCTGCTTTGATTTGGAGGCTTTTTTTTTGGCTTTTCTCTGTGATACAAGGAAATGGCCCAGCAAGAAGCACCTTAAATAACACCACTCTTCATCCCCGCCTCGGAGAAGACGGTAAACTCGCAGCAGGCAGCAAACTGTGGATAAGCAAGGAGAGAGCTGACCCCACTTGCATGCTGCCTGTTGGAGAAAGGCGGTGTATGAGCAACGGTATTTAAATTTATTTAACTTGCACGCTGCAGCAAGGATGGCAGGGAGACCCCAGGGAGCACCGAAACCCCTCAAAGACAGCCAGAGTCTGGCACCAGGGTTAGGACAAGCTGGTGGCAATGGCATACTGGGGGTCACCATCCAAAGGATGCTGGAGGAGAGGAGATCCCGGCCAGCAAGCACAGCCCCTGACCACCAGCCCACGAGCCTTCGGTAGCAGAAAAACCAGGTCTCATCTGCAGTCTCCTCCACGCCGCACTGATTAGCCAAGCGCCAGCCCTGAGCTGCAGCTGCTCCTCCAAAGAAAACTCCCACCCCTCCGTGCCATCTCCTCCTCGTTTCTCTTCCCTGGCAGCCAGACGCGTGCAATTATCCACCAAGTCTGGCTCCCCAGCCCTCCCGCTCTGCCCAGCACCTCCACCCCCAGCTCCCCGCGCCGGAGAAGTTTGCAGCGAGTGCGGTGAGTGCGGCGAGTGCCTCTGCTAGTGGAGGAGGAGGATCAAGGTTGCTGATGCTCCTTTCAAAGAAGACCTGGAGAGGTTTGGAGGAGAGGCGGAGCTGCCTGCAGGCTTCCCCAGAACATCTTATTAGAGTCACTTTCACACATCACTTGAAAGCCGCCTGACAATGTCCTTTCTTTAACAAAGCAAATATTGTATAAATTAATAGCCCTTCAGGGAAAGACAGAGGCAAGCGCTTCCCATCACAGCCCCCATGGCCACTTTCCACAACCCGCTCTTGCAACCTACCAAGAGCAACCTGCTGGCAGGCTGGGGAGGTGACACGAGGACAAACCCTCCATCTTCGGTGTGACACACAAACGAAGGTCCCTGGAGGCCAGATTGCACCCCAAAACCTCCCCGGAGGAGACTGCAGAAAGCAAAACAAGCACTGAATCCCGATTGTTCTCCACCGCTGCATTCCTCAGGCAAGCCCAAGGATCTCTCTTTATATCGTCATCAATATTTCAGCGCACACGTTTGTAATTTATGATGGTAAAATGATATTTCTGCAAAAGCCATCATGTAGGCGGCTCTCCTACTTGCAAATTTGAGGGCTGCTCCCACTTGCAGCCAGTCGCAGGTGCAGAAGGCCTGCGGAGAGGAGATAGGCTGTGGTCTTTGTTCAAAAAGACCAGGAGACACCTCGATTTGAAAGGGACGGGAAGCGCTACCCAACCTGGCCGCCTCCGCCTGCCGCTCATGGCCAGTGTGTTTGGCCCCCGGGGTGCAGCAGGGAGGATGCTGGGCTGGGATAACAGGCAAGCAAGCTGCTAAGCATGGCCAAGGGTAGTCTGATTTCTACCCTTCCAGTCCGATTTGTGTTAAGGAGCTTGGGATCCTCGTAAAGAGGCTCACGCCGGCCTCTGCGTGGACTTTGGGTGGTGGAACCATAGACCACGCAGTGCCTCGCCTCTACTGCACCAGCCCAGCCAGCCTCTTCCCTGCAGTACCCCTAAAAAAACCACATCCCCGACTGCTTATCGTAAAGAGAAGAGGCTGGTAACCGCCCTCTCCTTTTTCCAAACCGCCACGGAAAGGCTGGAGAGCAGGCAGGGCTCCCTACAGCCCTGCCAACCACTTTTTAACTGCATCAGCCTCCCAGAGGTGCAGCCCTTGGGGGCTTCACACAGCGCTCCTAAAAAATTCACAGAGCTGGCACTGGTTTCTCTCCCTTCCCTTACTTTGCTGCCTATTCCCTTTTATCATGTTTAAAAACCCTGAGCTCCCTCCTCCATCCATCCCCGCAAAGCAGCTCCCTCTGTGAGTACCCTCACCAGAGCCCCACAGTTGATTTAACCTCTGTTATCTCGGCGATTAGCCCCGCCACAGAGCAGATAGTTGGCTCTTATCAGCCCATTAAAGAGCCAAAGAATGCTGTTACTAGTTTTTTATCTGCAAAAGGCACACAAAGCCCCGCTGATTATTCTATTAATTTGTTAATGAACCTGTCTTGCCAGACAGACTCTCAGCGCCTTTGCAAAGTAGGGGTAGGGAATTTTAATCTTCCTAGGGGTTCAAGGCCCTGGGCTCACAAGGTTTTTCAGCTCCAAACTTCTGTAGGATCTGAAACAAAAAGTTCAGCCCCATTATCAGCTGCCAAACACATCTGCAAGCTTTCAGAAACTGCTCCTGCGTGGTGCTGCTGCTAAATAGGGACAGGGAGCAGCCCTGAAAGCGTGCGCCCAGGCGTGAGTCCCTTCCACAAGTGGCACCGGGTCCGTGTCGCATTGCTGGGTTGAACAAACCGGAGCGGTTTGAGATGATGTTGGGTACCAGGCACCTTCGAGCCCCGTGGGCCAGGCTTCAAGGAGTGCCAAGCACCCAAACTAACTCAAAACCTTAAGATTACCCAGTCAAGAGTGCCCGAGAGAGCCCGCGCTGCCAGCACCGCGGGTATTGGATCTGTCCTGGGCTGGAGATACTCCTGCGGGTCCTGTTCTAATGAAAGACAGAGCAGGGACCCAACAGCACAAAACAGACAAAACAGCTGCCTTGGACCTGGCAAGGGAGGTCTCTCTTCCTGCCAAAGTCGGCTCGAAATCTTCCAATTGACTCAGTAATAATGAGATATTAAAAATAATAAATTTGAGGTTGCGTTCGTCGACCCTCTGAGCCACCGAGATCTGCGAGTGCACACTCTCTTGCTACACAGGAGCCCTACCACAGCACCTTAATGCCTCCCAATCTTTAATATATTTACCCTTGCAACACCCCTGTGCCAAAGCGATATTATTACGACTGCAGAGAGGCACAGAGAGCCTGGGATGACACAGAAAGACAGCAGCAAAATGAGCGATTCAGTCTAAATCTTCTAAATCCTGGGCTGGTGCTCTAACCACCAGTCTCCTCTTCCTCTGCCCCTCCTTACATTCACTCATAGTCAGAGCTGCTTCTAACTGGGGAAAGGATGGAGTAAAGACTGAAATAACCAGAAAGGATGGTTGACCTGTCAGGATTGTGTGCTGCATTCATAGTTTGCAGCATTCATTTGTCCCCTTGGCCCACCTCTCTTCCCCTTATCCTGAAAAAAAAAAAAAAACAGCACTTGCTTTTCAGTTATTTTTAGGCAAGGATAGCTGGATGCTTAAGTACTTCTAAAGCTGCCAATTGCACAACAAATTAAATGTATAACCCTGGAGCACTCAGAGGATGAATATATTATGGACAAAAGAAACATGTCATCACACCCACACACAGCTTTGTTTACTCTGCATTCATACATGACTCTGTTGTCACCTCCATCCCTGACTCCTAATGATAAAAGACAAAAGACAGAGAATTCCTGCTCAAACTCCCAAAGTCTCCATCTGATATGCACAAATGCAATTTGTCTCAAAACCTCCCGAGGCCCCGATCGAAGGGAGATGCATACAGAAAGAGCTGCAGGTCGGACCCAGCTCACCGCGAGGAAAGTGCCACCAAGGCTGGAGTAGGAGCTGAGCCCAGGCATCGCTCCATCTCATCGCAGCTCTGTCCAAAAATGTGGGACCGGGTTTCCTCGATGCGTAGGTATTCACAAGTCTGAAAGCAAACAAATTCCCACAGGCATTCAAGAGCTGCCACTGTTCCTGCAGGAACCCTTCCTATTTATGGTGCCAAGCGACGCGAGGTATTTGTATTCACCCGTCTGGGTTTCAGCCGTCCTCTCCGAAGCAGGCATCCCGTTTTTACGCTGAACCAGATTTTGATCTGAAAACCAGAACTGATACCACACAGGAGTTTCAAAGCCACGTTGCCTTCATTAGATCAACCACTCAGAGCCTCCTCATCATTCATTCTTGTCTCCTCTGAAATGAGTAACCTCATTTAGAGTCTACATTTTCGTGCCTCACCCCAAGTTCCTCTGATATAGCCCCAATTCCAGGGCCAACTCGAAATTTCTTTAAACCAAAGCTTTTAAAACCAAAGCAACCACAGTACCTGGCAGGACACAGACCAGCTGGCCTGCAGGTCTACTCCATCTACTGTTGGCAATGGCTTTCCAGGTCAACACATGTTTTCACTGCACAGAGCAGAGACAGTTCATGCTGTAAGAAGGCCAGAGGATCTCTACATTAAAGATCATGAGCATGAAAGCACAGGGTCCACGGCTGAAAAGAAAGGGTGATGTGTGGGAGTCAGGCAGGTCTTCAAAGAGTCAAAAATACCTATTTTGCACCCAAGCATACTCTCCCACAGATCCTCAGGGATCAGCCTGGGAAGGTCTGCCTAGGAGACAACACTGTAGGAAGACCAAGCTCCACAAAACCCAATGTCAGAACATTTATTCTTGACTCTCTCAGATTCGGTAGTGGAGTCCCCATCCCTGGAGGTGTTTAGGAGTAAGGTCGACTTAGCACTGAGGGATATGGTGTAGTTGGGAACCGTCAATGTTGGGTTGATGGTTGGGCTGGATGATCTTCAAGGTCTTTTCCAATCTAGACAAATTCTGTGATTCTGTGAATGTACTTTGAGCCCTTCCAAAAGGGAAAGGCCACAGTTCAATTCTGAAGACTCATTTAACAGGATACACGCTGGGATGCTGCTGATGGTCAATGGTAATCACCCCGGGCAAGGCAATCTTGCGAGCATCTTAACCATTAGATTCAGCACTAACCTCTGTGAGCCTGACACACCACTGGAGAAACAGGCACCCTTCCAACAAACAGCATTTTACTACCAGTGAGTCCATTTATAGAACTCCTTGCCAGACATTTTGTCTTTTTTTTTTTTTTTTTTTTTTTTTTTCCCACCACTACAAGGTAACACTCATAGCATGAGGACAAACCCACCAGTGCATAGTTTGTCAGCTCAATGGCTTCCTACAGCACTGAGCACAACTCGGCGCCAGCTCCTGACTACGGTCTTAAGTACGACGACAGCAATAAATATCAATAACAGCACATGAAATGGAGCTGAGCTGGAAAACGCTGGGGGGAAAAAAATACCTGGAAAGGGGTTATTCTGCTTTCTGCAGTCTGACAAACAAACCGCCAGCCCCCAAGCCTTACATTATTGGGTAGCCTGCTCTTCCCCAGCCTCATCCATGCGTCTTCACCCTGAAGGACTTCTTACAGCCCAGGAACCTCCCAACAGGCACTGTCATCTTCTTTCCTCCCTACACCTTTCTGTCTAACCAGTGCTTGGTATTTGAGTCTAAAGGTTAATTAAGTGTGGCTGCAAGAATGAAAGGCCACAATCAATTACCGTGCCTGCTTGTCCATTTGAGTCAATTTTTAATCATGGTGATTTGGTATTTTGGGAGGCATGGGGTGAGGAGAAGGGCAAAATTCTCTTTCTTCCTCTCTTTTTGAAAGATATTTATTCAAGCTGGATAATTCCCCTGTCTCCAGGCAGATAGCATGCCTTCCCCCGGCACCTGCCACCTTCTCTCACCTTCCCTTTGTTTCTGCGTAGAGCTCCAGAAGAAGGAAGCCAACAGAAATGGGGGAACACAAGAAAAACGGTCTTCGATATATTCCCACCACAGCCTCCTGGACCTGCTGCCTGCCCCAAGTCATTGGATGTTACTTGACTTGAGGCTGGAGGGACTGGAAATAGATCTTGCAACATTCAGGTGAAGCAGCATTTATGCCCCGGACCCTCATCTCCAGCAGCTCTTTGAAACCCTACCCAAAACTTGTTCGCTCCAAGATATGATATATACCTCCAAATCCCCCAAAAGGCATGGGGCTGCCCACCTACCTCCTCACCCAGCTAAAAGCCCTCCCAGTGCTCTCCAGCCAGCGTCCGCTGCTCACACGTACACCTCAGAGACATGACCCACCCACATTCCCCCCCAAAACACTCACGACAACCACACCAACTCTTATCCCTTACCATCCACCCGCCACCCCGAAGGCAGCACACTCACCCAGCCCCCAACAAGCTCCCTTTGCCTGTTGTAATAATTAACTATTTAAAATTCAACCAGTGCTAATCGCAGCAGTCCGGGCTGTGTTCTCATTACCCAGGATCAATTCCTGTTTAATATTCACCTCCAGGGGCGGATGTGGCTGGAATGAGTTGCCGATTTCTCTCTCGCTACGCCAAAGCTAATGAGTGGCTCCTGCTATTGTAGTACAGTCACTCTCCTGTAATCAGTCAAAATAACAAGCAACAGCACCTTCCAGGGACGCAAAGTCTTCTACATAAATATACATAGACAGTCAGCCACGCCAATGGACTTCACATCTCAATGAGCTATGGCCAAGGCACAGCCCTTCCCCAGGTGTGGGTGTGGGGACAAGCCCACGGCACAGGAATTAGCTCTTATCTTTACAGGGCATCGCAGTCATTTATAAGGGCTTGTCCACATCTGGAAGCTCCTCTGGATTCAGAGTGTGGATGGCTATCCCTGCATTCATGGACACACACCTAGCACAAAGGTGCTCCTTGTCCCTTGTTAGCTTCAACAGATACCTTGGCCCACCAAAAGAACGATCTGCCAAGTCATTCCTGAAGAACTTCACATGTGCAGTACATGCCATGAAGTAAGCCCTAAGAGTCAATCTTCCCTGCAAATCTCTCTGCGTGGAAGAACACAAGGCTGTTGTAAAACAATTAACAGGGAAAAACCACCCTGCCTGCTCCCTCTGAGGCATTTGCTAACAGATCTTGCATGGGACATGATTAATTTCCATCTCCCTCCTCTCCCACTCAAGGGAAAAATGGAGATGACTTCTTTTTCCTGGGCTTTTGTAAGCACTGGGGGAAAGCTAAAACTCATTTCTCTGGGGAAGGCATCCTAATACATTGAGCTGGTGTGACTATCATCAAATAACAGCACGAGCAGGGTAACTGGCCTCACTCATGTGGATGTGCAACTAAATTAGCATGCAAAAAAGTCCTGCTAAGGCTGGCCTTAATTAAAGGGATGAATTAGTGAGACACAGAGAGCACGGAGGAAGAGAGTGGGCCTTCTCAGCAGGGCTGTAAACATGTCACCCGCACATCGGCCAGCTCATCCACGCAGAGGTGCCAGGGGCACGTCACCCAGGGACGCGCGGGGAGAAGCGAGTGTCATTTCTCATCAGCCCTCACGTGGACAGGTCACAGGACAGCAAGAAAATGGGACCTGGCAGGAATCTTCATCAGATGACCAAACGAGCCTATTTTTGTTCCTTAGCAGTAATTAAGGGCAGAAAATTAAACGAGCATCTCCATGGCAGGCGGTTGTCACCTCGGTGGGTGGCATCGTGCTCCTCGCTCAGCTGCACCGTGGTGGGCAAGGAGGCAGCGGGGCGATACTGGGGGGACTGGAGTGACCTTGCCCTTGGGGAAACCTCCAAAGGGCGATGCAGAGATGCCCACTAGCTCTGCCCCTCTCTCGCAACGGCACCATTGATGGAGAAAGGGAAATTGTCTACCTGGTGTGTGTCCATTACCTCCCAACAGCTCACAGGCAAGGAGAAAAACCACAGATGCCTCAAGGCAGTTTGCTTGCTAAAAATCAATAACTAGTATTAAAAAATGGATCCAGTTCCCATTGGAACAGACTGCTCAGGGCTCTGCCATAATTCTGCGGAACAGTCAATATTTACTGTAAGTATCTCAAATAAAGACCAAGCTTCGATTTAGTAAGATCGTTATTGTGCGTTAATAATATGCCAATTGATTATTAAACATATTTACCGAGGGTATGAAAAATAGGCTAGGAGATGAAAGGGCATCTGACGCAGGAACATGATGTTAACTAGGGAACCTAATTGTGCAGAGCTGCATTAGCCAAATTATCTTTCTGTCATTAGGAAACATTTTATAAAGGCATTAAAATGCTACAGAAAGAGGAACGACACATGAACATTCAAAGGAGTTGGGCAAGAGGACAAATTGCATCCCGACGATGCATTGCCCGTGTCGGCTTCCCCCTTCTGCACACTAGCAGCACTGGAGGACCTGCTGCTTTGTGCTAGTGCTAAGGGCTCTGCCTGCCCCAAAAACTAGAGGTGAAAGGCTGGGAGCAGACCAAAAAACAGCCAACCCTTTACGGATAACCTCAATACCATCTCTGCTCCAAGCCCCTGGATCCCGTGGTGTGTTTCTGTCGTCAGAGCGCTCGCAAGAGCATCGTGGGGTTCAAAGTGACATTTGGCTGGGTGCTGAACAAGGCTTTCTGCTGTCTGAGGATTTCACAACGCGTCCACAAATGGCACTTCAAGTAACACTTGCAGCTCAGCAGTCAATTCTCACTTTGAAAATACAGGGAAACGTCAATTTCTGTGTGTTTTCCTCCTAGTCTAAATTGTACTCCTCTTGCTGAAAACCCAGCATAACTGATGCAGGTTTTTTCTTGCCCTTTTTCCACAAGTTCTTGATGAAATGCAAATGATTTTCAACTTTGATCTTTATGCTTCCTGGCTCTTTCTGACTATGTTTCTTCCTTAACAATTTGACTTGAGCTTTCTCCTGAAATAAGGCTCTGTCCTCCCATCTGCACCATGCAAATTACTGAGCAGTTCAGTGCAATAGCTCAGAACAGGCCACTCTCTTCCCTAGCAATAGAAATTATTTCCATTTGGAGTAAT
The DNA here is from genome assembly GCF_965140245.1 of Athene noctua. NCBI lineage: Eukaryota > Metazoa > Chordata > Aves > Strigiformes > Strigidae > Athene > Athene noctua. The sequence continues at coordinate 5,355,407 of NC_134062.1, read as the reverse complement.
ATATCCCCCTGCTCCTGCTCGATGGATTGCTGCTTACCAGGCATTCAAATTTTGCTCATCTTATGCCGCAGGGCAATTTTGAATGCACCAAAGCCCAGGCAGCTTGGCCACAGGATGCAATCAGATTTGTGTTAGAAACAGGGGCCTCCCAAGCAAAAGGAGGATTGGGATATACAGTCTCCCATCTTCCCTGAAGCCTGCAGAGGTTTAGGTGAAAGGATTTTGTTCAGAGCTACCCAACAACTGTGGTGCAAACCAGGGGCACTGGGAACCTGCAGAGCTGGGCTTTGGACGCTCTGCACATACACTGCTTTGGCCCCACACTGAGTAAACTCATTATTTTGGGCTACTGGGCACATTTTACATACAGCTAATAGAAAAAATTTTAAAAAGAGTACAAAGATCTAAAGCATGATGATTTTATATATTAAAATATATAGCTACATATATATTTAAGAAAGGGGGGAATTAAAATTAAATTCAGACCCAAAGCACATGAAGCTTTCCAACAGGGAGCGCTGGGTTTCATGCCTGCGTGCCCCACACCATGCCGGCTCGTAGCACATCCCCCGTCCGCCCAGCCTTGGCAGCAAAGCCAGCTCTCTCCATGTCTGGGTTTGATCCTAGTCTCCAGGCGGCAAAGGCTGGATAATTCATGTGTTCTCAGAGGCAGTGAGAGAAGAAAGGTATAACTTGCCTTCAGGCTTCCCACCCCTCCTCCTGAGACGCTCCTGCATGGCACCGGTACAAGACTTTCTACTTTCTGCCCTAAAAAATGGACTTTTCTGTGTCCTTTGTATGGGGCATCTCGCAGGGACCCTGCTGCTGATTGGCTCTGGCACACCGAGCCCCACCGGAGCAGGATGTGGTGTGGTGGCACAGCTGATAAATCCACCTCCTCAGCCCCCATCGCTTTCCCACTGGTTGTCTGCCTATCTATCTATCTATCTATCTATCTATCTATCTATCTATCTACGTTCAGGAATCCTAAAAATCCTTGGTGCTCTGTCAGCACCTTTCATCGGAGGATTTCAGAGCATTTTCCAGACGTGAAGAGCACAAGCCACCCCACTCCCCTAGGAGGAAGGTAAGCAAGATTAAGACAATCCCAGTTCATGGAACTAAGAAGCCTGAGAGGTGAGAAGAGCAGGGGGAAAAAAAAAAAAAAAAGAAGCAATGCAAGAAATCACACCGGGTCGCCAGTGCCTTCGATTTACCTTTCTCTGGTTGAACTACAGCTGCAAATCCCAGCACTGCCCTGATCACCCTCCCAGTTGAACAGAGACCTCAACACTGACTCCCCTCCCCTGAAACCAAGGGCATCAGCTCCTCTCCAGCATTTTCCCATCCAGGGAGGCCTGGGAGAGATGCAGCCATGACAAGTTCTGCAGAGATGCATGGAGCTGTTTGCAGAATATGACTTTTTTTTGTGGTGTTTGATGGAGAGGGAAAGTTCCCTTTGGAAGAGACGACTCTGCGGCAGCCACCTCCACTGCCGGAGGGAAGGTGACGGATAGGGTGGTGGATAGCTCTCCGTTTACCTCTCCTGTCTGCCTGACTGCTGCTGGAATGAAGATAATCTATGAGCAGTAGCGTGCATCAGCACTGCTCTCTCCCCCGTATAAATCAGGAGGGTGAAGCCGTATTGAAGGCAGAGCTCCCTGAGCCTTCCTCCTGCCTGCCCGCAGCACTATCCATCTGGTGTTGAAGGTCAAAGAAGCTTCCGAGGACAGGATAATCACTACAGAGAAGAGGGTTGCACTCCATCACTTGCAGGGTGGAGACAACACGAGCCATGGAAAGGGTGCAGATAACCCACCTTGTTGCCCTTCCTTCTTCCCACCCGCGGATGAAGCCATCCCTGCTTCCACCGGGGCTGAGCTTGGCTGCCAGCCATCCCGGTGGGACTGGGCATCAAGAGGTTTTTGGCAGCACTGCTTGCAGGGTTGGGTGAACTTGTCAGCTCCCCTGCTCTCCACTATGCCCCTGTCTTGATGTGCAGCCCTTGAACCAGAGGAGCAGAAATAGTTTTGTGCCTCCTTTCAAGAGAAAGGAGCCTCAGGAAGAGCTTTGGTAGCATGAAGCATCGCTACTGATGTCTCTCTAGGAGCAGAGTCGCCACACCCATGGAGAGACCCTGGGAGCTGGGCAGGGAGGATGAAACCCAACCCAAGCAGACCGAGGGCATCCTGCACCAAGCTGCAGCGTGCTGTGACGCCGGCCTCAGAGGCTGTGATTTATCAGCCTTGTTGACACAGTCAATAACCTCATCCCTCTTTTTGACAAGGCTGTGATGGAAGAGGAGGTCGGAGGGTGTTCAACAGGCCCTGAGGTGTGACTGACGGCCGAGGTGGGAGAGGAGAGCCCGCCAACCCATCAGCCAGCCTCCCGCCGACTCCCCACCCCAACGCCAGCCTGGCCCTCATCCACCATAAAGCTGCTTCCCACATCCCTCCTAGGAACTTGGCAATAGCTTAATTTATCTGCTGCACAACTTAATTAAAGTCAGTGCCAGAAACGAGCTGATCGAATCATCAAATCCGCCCTGGATCCTTCTCTCCGCACGCCAGCACAGCCACTATGCAAAGCACACGGCTCCTTCGCCAGCCCTGCACTCGGGGTTTCCTTTGATTCATGTTTTCCCTAGACAAGAGTGACTTATTCCGTACTTGTTTCCCTCTGTGCCATCTTGCAAGCCACGGGGCAGAGCTGCTCCTGCACAACTGGCAGAGGAACGCATGCAAAAGCAGCTCCGTCCCCCTTCTGGGGACCCCATTCTTCCAGGCAGTAAAAGGGGGGCTCACTTTAGCACGCTGGGCTTGAAACCCCACCGTAAGGAGAAGCAGGCTGGCCCTAGGAAATCCAGGCTTCTGGCATTTGTCTGTGCCAGTCAAAAGCCATAATTGGTCCCCGCTTTAGGGAGGAAAAAGAAATAACCTACCTTCAAAACCACCTCTCCAATCAATAAGCATTTGTCCTTTGTATCTGTGGCACGGTGGCTGTGGGCTCCTGGGGCTGCTGCCAGCCTATTTTTCTTCTCCTTTCTCTGGCCCATCGCTTAAGTTAGGTGCTGAGCTTCACCTCTGGACCCTCTCTCTCCCCCAGGCCGATCAATAACTAACCCTCTGCTAATGACCTTTCCATCCCTCTGGAGGAGCAGATCCGTCAGAGAGCAGGGATGAGCCAGGAGCTTGCTCATCCCTTCTTGGACAGTGACTAATTGCTGCCATTAGATGTAGAATTACAGACAAAGAATGAAGGCAGGGAAATGACTGACCCTATGTTTAATGCAACCAATGTCCAAGTGTCCATCGCTACTGCAATGCCGGGGGAATTATAATGCAGCATGGAGGCAAAAGTCCTCTCGTGGCCATGGCTGGGCCCAGCCAGGCTTCCTAACTGCATGCCCAAGCTGGACAAGTTATTCGTTACTGGAGAGGCTGGAGAGAAAGATGTTGCTGGTAGCCGCAAAGTTTTCCCTATCACAAAACATGACCTCTCTCACTTGGACTGAATATCTAAGACTAGTTAAAAATCTCCTGCAGTGCAACAGTGTGCATTCGCCTCCTCCTCCGACTCATTTTGAATATCTCCAGCACAATTCAGAGCATGACCAATACTTGCCCCCCTATAGCTGAACTGCTCGTTTAATCACCAAGAGGCACATTGCAGGGAACGAGGAGAAATGCATGAAATCACCATTCCGCATCAGAATAAATAAATAAATGCCCTTCTGCCAGCCCCTTTCCACAACGTGGCTGCTCTCTGGGCATCTCTGAGCCCAAACGCATCCCCAGCCCGGCTCTGACGCTGGCGATGGAGCCGGGCTGGACGCACAGCTTCAGCACGCCTGATGACGTTGGTGGCAAACACCCTCCCCAACGGGCTGCTAGTGCTTGTGACACACCAAGGGCGAACGGGCAGGTGCTTTTGACTTGTACATGGAGAAAACTGGCTCGGAAAGTCACTTGGAAGAGAGTAAACAAGCAATTCCCACCAGTGTGGAAAGCAGGGGGAGCTTTTTGTTGCCGCTATCGTCATCACTGTTGTTTTCCTCCCTGCAAACCCCAAGCCAGACTATCCCTTTTTGTAAAGCATCTCTCTGATATGGAAAATTTTAGCAGCTTTCTGTGCACAGCTGAAGCAACATATTCCCATCTCAGCTTTGCCTGCCTGTCTTTATGCATCTGATTGAGCCTGAAGATCTGCACTTCTGCCAGTTGCAGCTTTGCTTTGGACTCTGAGTCAAGTTTCTATATGCAGGTCTCTTTTGTGGGGGATTTCTAAGCCCTGAACTGCCAGGCACAGAGTGAAACAGTCAATGCAATTATTCTGCGCTGGATCAAGCCCAGCCGAAAAGCAGCAGGCACCTTTCCACCCGCTCCTGTTGGCTTTAGACCATGAGTTTACTGAGGAATCAGTGCAAATTTTATAGCTGAGCATCAGGATCCTATTTAGCTCAAAAGGGTTTGGTAACATACTGATGGCAGCGGCCCTGCCTTGTCTTTCTATACCGTGGTTGCCACAGACAGCGAGAGCGGAGGTGGCCGAACTGATGTTTCACACATCACTCTGGTAAAATCCTTCTGGGATCATCAGGCTCAGCCCCTGCTGGGACCGTGACCCCTGGACGGGCCACCGCTACATCCCGACACCAGCTACACCTTGGGACTGGCAGGCACACGGCAGTTCGGGTCTGTGACAGAGCGAGAAGAGGAGCTACCTTTGGGATTTGCTTTGCAATCGGGACCGGATAGTTACCATGTCTTTGTTAGGATAAGAAATGACTGGTCATTGGAGTCAGAGCAATTAAGAAGAGCGATTACCATAACACGCCACATCCTTCTTCCCTGTCTGCTGTCTTGCTTAATTTCCCAACTCCATGCCTGTCCGGAAAAAGCTCACATAGGGTTTCTTATTGAAGACATTTTAACCCCACTGAGTTTTTTGCCCCATCTCATCAGGTACTCCCCTCCCTGCCTCCCGCACGCCTCCAGCAACGACACATTAACCGCAGCACGAAGTGATTTACCGAATTTTAAAAAATAGAGTCCTTAGCACTGAATCTTCTCTCCAGGTGTGGTAAATATTCATCAGTGCATCACCACGCATGGCTCCATGGCACCACTCCTGCCTAGGGCCCTGTTCTAATAAGGCAGAAGCAAAAGAGTGAAGGGCCATATTTTTGGGCTTTTTTTTTTTTTTTTCCAAAGCCATTTCAAATGTCCCTTGTGGGAGAGGAATGCAGGAGACATTTTGTAAATATACACAACCGTATCATTCTCAGGAGCGATATCATCGGCTGCAGACAGAGACAGGAGGTACAATTGCCAAGACAAAGAGATATTAGACAGACAGACAGACCAAGAGCAGGAGAAAAATGGGGATTTAAAGCATAATTCATCTAGAAAGACTTCCAAGTGCCTTGCGAATAGAGCAAAACTTTGCAGAATCATGCTTTGAAGTGCACCCACTCCACGCTCACGTTTATCGGCACGCCCAGAAGAATACTAAACCTGACTAAAAAGCCGAGCTCAAACCACCTTGGGTAGAGGGAAGCAAAGCATCAGACCTCCCTGTAGCCACTTGCCTTGCACCAGCAGCTGAACAACCACAAAGAGCAGGACACGTTCCCTGCACCCAACGCGAACCTACGTCCCACCCGCACAGGAGCTGCTTTCCCAGAGACAGAGCAAAGACATCCTTCCCCTGGCCTGAGCTGTGGTCACAGCTCCATGGGTATAAACCAGCAATTTAATCTCAAGGGCAGATACTGCCGTGTTTGGGTGCTGTTTTGGCACAAATCACATGACAGCATGGCATCGGTGGATGGCAACGTGCCCATCAATAGCACCCGTCTCCTTCTACCCGGAGCTAATCCTGGTGCTGACTGATCTGCAGATATACGAGTCAGTGAAGGATGCTGAAGCAAAACAGTTGCTATCTATCCCGGGAAGCCTGAGCTGCTTCTCTCCCACTACCCGATTGCTATTCACCGATGGATCACACAGAGTGAGGTTTATTCTCTGCTTGATTGGCACGCACTTAATTAATGTTAATGGAGCACTCGCATCACGATCAAGGAGAGACTCTGAACCCCAAAGTATACTAAATCTAAAGAATTACAGCAGAATTCATGGTCTAATTACAGTGTATTGTTGAAATACTACTTAAATATAGTGATTATTAAAAGCATATTATTGATTGGGGTTTAACTGCTATGTAAATAAATCTAGTCAAGGGAAACTGAGCTACAAATTCATTACCCAGCCGTAAATCCTCAATAAATATTTTTTCATGAATCAGTTGTTGTTTATTATACAATAAATGTCTTATTAAGTCAAAATTAATTGCATATTTGGGGAAACTTCATCGAAGGCTCCCTCCCTCCTCAGCCACACGGGCGCTTTGCCAGGCATCCTTTTAATATCCCCCTTCCCAGCTACCTGTGCCCCCCAGGACCGGCAGGGAGCAGGTGCTGCGCCTGTCTCATGCCAAAGCAAATCCAACCGGCACGGCGTTGGAAAAGACGCGGTCCTGCCACCGCCACCTGGGGCTTGGCTGCCTGTAAACCTTGGCAATTAGCAAAGCTCGTCAGCTGCCTCCTCGTCCCGCAGCCTGAGCACCCCGGTTCCCACGGGGGACCCCCCCTTTTTCCTGCGCTCCCTCCTGTAACAAGCCAAGAGCACGTACGAAGCAGCCGGCCCTTGGCAAAGCAAAGCCCACAGGGTCTTCGGGAGCCAGAAGACATCCCCCAGCAGAGCTGGTCAAATAAAGTAAACACTTTAAGCCAGAAACGATGAAATTTTAATGAATTTCCCATTTCTTCCACAACTACAAGCATTCAGGCTCCATAGCTGGGTGATTTTCATAGGTCCCAGCAGCTAAGAAAGAAAGAATATGAATTCCTCTTTGGGCATGAACTATCATGATGAATAATAAATAAAATAAAAAGCAGCAATATTTTGCATCTACCAAGAGCTTTTCATCTGTTGAGCTCAGAATGATTTACAACAAAAAGTAAGTGTTAGAGGTGTTAGGAAAGCAGAATTTCCTTCCTCTGGGAAATCTCAGTAGTTCAACATTTGTTTTCATCTTGAGATAGGGTGAGAAGTTGAAAGGTTTTTCTGGAATCATCAGTTCCACAACGCTGAAATTCAGAAATGGGGACTTTTTTTCTTTGTTTCATCAAACCGGTGCATTGTACCAAACTGCATTTGCAATGTTTTGATGTGCCAATTTCAAACAAAATGTCTTAGTCTGGATTTTCCCCAGGAAAAAAAACAAAACAAAACAACCCACAACAACAAAAAGTGGGGCATAATAGATGCTCCTGTTTCCAGTCTCTTCTTACCATCACAAATGTAAATCTCAATGAAATGCAGATTGCTATCTGAAGATACTTTTTTTTAACAAAATCCACCCAGCTCCAGGATCCCTGAAGCCCATTTTACAGATGAGGAAACTGGAGGGTCGCAGAGGCAGAATCAAACTCTGCGGGAGCAGAAGTACATTAAATATAATAATATAATTGTTCCTACCCTCTTCTGGCCTGTTTATCCGGGAAGGCAAGAGAGGAGGAATTGCCGCCTGTGCTGTGTTTTGTCCTGAGCAACCACAAAGGCAGATGGAAAATTGAGTGCGGTTTATACACAACACCGCCAGGACAGGAAAGGCTGAATCCATCTACCGGAGAAAAACTAATGCTCTCATTAGAAAGCTTAATTATTAACATCAGCCTCCAGTTATTTTCCCTGACATTCGTTTCATTTCTAACTTCAGAGCAATTGCTCTTTGCAAACCCACGGCGTGCTCGGCGCACGCTCCCCATCTCTGCAGCCTTGCAGTTGACCAGCGGCCTTGCCGGTGATGCTGTCGCATGAATTTCCTTTTCCACTGGTCCTCCCATCCCCGAGGAATCGATATCTCCTCGTTCCTAATGCCTCGAACAAACAACGAGTCCCCGTTTCTGCCTCCTGGAGATGTTTGTGAAAGGGGGGTGCAGCGCAGAAGGAAATGAGACGGGGACAGGATCATATATATTTTCCTTGACGTACCATTTATTGGAAACACATCAGTAGCCTTTCCAGAGCTTCTGATGGAGAATTGATCGCTGGGTCATAAAACTAAATCGTAGTGCTCGTAAGAAGAGTAAACACGGGAGCCAGTGGAGGGGCAGGCGCAGAGCTGCAGAACTGGCTCACTCGATATCTGTTTACGGTCTCCAGGGATTTGGGAGTCAACGGGATAAATTGGATCAATGCTGAGCTTCCCCCGAGATCCCATAAATCCCTAAATAACCAAGTACATAGCCTTTTTTTTTTTTTTTTTTTTTGACACTTTCAAAATGGAAACAATCAAGTCTTCTACCAAAGGTGCCCATTGCATGAGGGCAGGAGGACGCTGACCAGGAGTCACACATGGAGCCAAAACCACGAAAGCTGAGGAGGAAACTGCTTTTTGCCTCCACTTCCCTGGCTGCCCAAGGGGTTGTGCACATTTTGCCCTATCCTCCGTGAGACGCACGGCCCAATTACACAGCAATCAATTTTGGGAGCACTGAGGAGATAATGGAGTGATAAGAAACAGCCACTGCGGATTTGTCAATAGCAAATCATGTCAAACCAACTTAATTTCCTTTTTTGACGGTGTAATTGGTCTCATGGATTGGGAGGGGGGTGGGGGAGAGGCAGCAGATGTGATATACCTTGACTTCATTAAAGTGCCTGACATCGTCCCACGTGACATCCCCTACGAGTGAAGTTGGGAAGAAAGCTCAGTGCTGGGGGTGGGAATGTCGTCAGCCGAACCAACATAGGGAAGAGCTGCTGAGCATTTCCCCATCATCGGGGAGGGCATTTCAAATGAGTTCCCCTTGTCTGCCATGGGCCAGAGTCTATTTGCTTTGTATTTCAGCAGTGATGGCGATAATAAAACAGAAAGCGCCTGAGATCTTGCAGAGAGGAGCCTGGAATGCTCCAGAAGCAAGGCTCAGAATTCAAAATACTTGTGATAAATTAGACAAACAGCCAAAAAAAAAAAAAAAAAAAAAGAAAAGAAAAGAAAAAAAAAAAACGGACGGCAAGATGAAATTCAATAAAGACAACTGCAAAGTAATACACTTAGGATGAAGAAATCAAACGCCGGATAGACAGTGGTACTGCGGTGCGGGGTGTGCAAATAGACAGTCAATCACCGGGTAAATACAAGCCAACCATCGCACGGCTGCAAGGGAGCTGGGGGGGCAGGAGCAGCAGGGAGGGTCCACTTTGGGATGCTCATTCCTGAGGAAGATGGTATCGCCGGCAGGAATCGGTTACTGTGGGAGAATGTAGATTATTCTCCTCTCGGAGGTTTTGAGAATAAATTAAAGATATTCGTGACCCTGTATTAGCGAGATGGTGGCCGATCTCTTGATCATCGATAAAAACAAGAGGCGTTCTTTCCGCTGCCTTGCAGCAGGTCTGAAACCATGAAAAAGCTGTGTTCTCCCTTTAACAAGGTCTCCATAAATCCATCACGGCAGCCGGTTAGGAAGCACCTGCATGTTTAAAAGCTACTTTTATTGCAAAATGCCATCAAAGCTTCGTTACAAGAGAGCAACAGGTGGAGAAAGAACTAAGGGTTAGACAAAGTTTGGGCTGATATTTTCAAAGTCAGCTATGAGACAGATGTCCTCCTCTTATTAAAATTAATGGGAACTGAGCATCTCAATCTCCCAGGTGACTTTGAAAATCTCATCCTCGCTTCCCGTTTGCTGCCCAGTGCCTACACCACCGCCTCCCTCCTTCCACCCCAGGGCCGCCAAGAGAAACAGGGTTACGAAAAACAACATTTGCACCGGAATAAATTAATATTTTTTTTTTTTTAAATCTCTCACTCATCTCCCTCTATCCTTCTCCCTCTGTAATTTACATACATATAACTAATTGCACATTAGGAAACAAAGGAGAAAGGGAGGAGAGATGAGAGCTCAAGATCTCCTGCAATTGGAGAGCACCCAGGTAGGATGGGGCACCCATCCCAGGGGCAGCACCCTGTGCGCGGCAGCTACCCGCAGAACTAATAACTCTGCTAAGGGCATTCATTCTCTGCCTGAAAGCAAATCACACTTGCTGGCCCTGACAGCCCCAACCCTGGGGAATCGCATCAACTGCAAGCCCAGGAAATGTGCAGAGATTACAGCCAACATTATTCAAGAGCAAGTTAGATCCCCACCATCCAGAGTGGCTAATATACTGGTAAAAAATGCACTAGGCGGGAGGGATTTCTGACACAGCTCTTCATAACCAGGAGGAAAGTGCATTGAGGAAGAGAGGAGTAAACAAAATGATATACTTCTGCTGTGCCACGTGCCTGGAGGCACTAAAATATCCTCCACCTTGGCTAAGCTGGACACTAAGAGACTCCTGGCCCAGCTGTGCTGCTGCGGATGCTCAGGGCTTCTTATACAGCCGTGGGGTGATGCCAGGCATCCCACAGAGCCAGGCTGCCCCATAGCATCTACACTGAGATGGGTACCAGCGTGGTCTGGAGGAAATATTCAGGCAAGTCCTCTAGGATCCTCTGCCCAAAGATACCTGCCACCTGGTACCGTGTATCTAGCCATTAAAAGTCACATTGTGCACCCACTGCAAATAGAAGCGTATTAAATACACCCAGCAGGCCTGCATCCTCCACATCTGCCGCATCTGGAGCAGAAGAGGCAGGTCTCCATGGGTCACCTATCTGAAAACATTGCCCTCCCTGTCCCCACAGCATCAGGGTGCTGAGTCTTGCCCACTTCTCCCCAGCCCTCCCCTTCCCATGGTGCAATATTAAACTACCTGGAGACTGGCAGACGTAGCCCACAGATGAGCTGCTCAAGTCCAGGCTCAGCAAAGAGGCGTGAAGCTCCCAGCAGAGCTGAGAGCAGGAGTAAAACTCTCCTATCCATTAATCACAGCTATACTGGGGGCTGGCTTGGTTTTGAAAGCAGCAGGATGGAGAGGAGGGACTGATGGCCTGAAAACCAGCTCTCCCCTTCACCAGAGATTTCCTCCCTCGGCAATTCCCCCGCATCTCATCTCCCAACACTTCTCTCCCAACCTGGGGTCAAGACGTCCCTAGCCAACACCAGCCCCAGGCCTCAAAGAAACAGAAAAGCTGCCAAAAGCTGATGATTTCCTCCCTTTCCCTTCCCAACCATCCCAAAATTGCAGTGAGAGGGAGCGAATGAATCACCCAGCGGGGACGGCAGCGCCCAGGTACGGCGAGGGGGGAGGAGGTGGGGAGCGACCCTGCGTGTCACCCGGAGAAGAAACATCCTTGTGGGACTAAATTGCATTCAGTATAATAAACTATCATCTTGAAACGAGTGCTCCAATTGAGTTTTGATGTAAACACTAATATTTTCTCCACTCCGCTATTCTCTTCCAGGGAGATCTCATGTATATTTCACTATGTGTCCTACCTACTATTGCTCTCATACATCAAAGGGTTCGAGGACAAGGAGCCTGATTTTGAAAACATTATTCTTTTAAAGATTTATTCGCTCGTCTTGACCACCTCCTCTGCTGAAAAGAAGAAGCTCTCCATAAATTATTTTAGCGTCCTATGTAAAACACGCACGTGCCTGCCGTCCTTAGCTTAGTAAACTTTGCAAGAAGAGACCTTCTGGCCCTTCTCCCTCCTGCTTTACACACTTCTGAGACACTTCTCTGTGCCAGACTACTCCAGTTGCCATCCCAATGCCACCCCATCGTGATCCCAAACAGCAAGAAGAGGAGATGTGGGTATCCTAAGTGACTTGCCCAAGGTCATATGGGAAACATGTGGCAGAGACACTGCCCAGCTGCTGCGCTTCTGCCCAGGTAAAACCAGTCCTGAGGCTCAGCATAACATAGGCAGGGCTGAAACACCTCTAAACCCCGCTCGGAGCTCTGCACCAACAGCAGTGTGCACCACAGTCGTACACCCACCGCACACAGGCGTACACAGGCGTACACCCACCCTGAAAAGTGTCAGCTCTAACCAGTCCAGACAGACATACATCAGGAGAGATGAAGTATTCATATCCTTGTTTTGTAGCCACAGAGCCTGACTTTTACAGGGTCACAAAGGACAGCTGCCAGAAACATAAAAAAACTTTCAGAAGGCCGAATAATACACGGTTCTTTAAGGAACAGCACATGCAAAATTAACCACACATTCCCTCTGCCCCCTTCCGCGGCAGATGCTGGGAGGCACTCAAAGGAAGCTACGTTTATTTAAAATTAAATAAAAGAAGCTAATTTTGGCATGCAAGAACTAATGCACCTGGGGGACTCCTTGCTTCAGGGCACTGCCAACAGAAGAGGAGTAACAAAGTTAAGAAAGCAATTAAGAAATTGCTGCAGACACTCGGCGGGAGGCTGGCTCTTGAGTGAAGCCACAGCGTACACAGTTACGGGAGGAGATTTCACCCCTCTTTCTGCCACCCCACGAACTTGGGAAATGATCGTCTCCAAGCCCCCCGAGTTTGCAGCACATAAGCAGTTCTTGAGCTGTGCCCTGCTCCTCAGAGTGTGGATGTGCCCTTTTCAACCTCAGCTTTTGACTTGAAAAATGGGAGGAAACCCCCTCTCCCCCGTCCACCCTGACTCCCTGGTTTGCAGAGCAGCTGGTGAAGAGGAGCAGAATGTCCCTGGGGGTCTCCAGACCCCACAGCAATCGGGGAGCTGAGAGCTACAGTCTAAACATCCAACCGAGCAGCATCTCCTCTTTACTGCATCCCTGGGGTCAAGTTTAATGCTGCTCTGGTCGTAGGGTAGGCACTGCCAGCCTTTTGCCACATCTGAGACGAGGGAACTATAGGGGGGGGGGGGGAAATGTGGACCTGTGGAAATGAGGGATGATCTGGCAGCTGCTCCGTGGAGTTTTGTCAGCACCATGTGGAAGAGCTGCAGCATTGCACACTGCTCCGGGCTCCTCGCCACACGCAGCCCACCCGCACGTACCCCCACGCTCCCCAGGCCTGGCTTCATGCTACAACAATATCTTTTGGTCTCTGCTTAGTGCAAAGCAACGTTTGGCAGCCCCACCACAAGCGCGGCGGCGTGCATGGAGCCAGGATGGACAAGGATGCACGAGGACGCACGTGATGCACGAGGACCCACGTGAAGCTGGGGCACATCACAGGGGCCACACAAGCAAATTAGGGCCTGGGAATAACACACAGCCCTCAAGGCTCTGTCTTAAATTACCCACCCCAGGCTGCACACGGTGTTCTGGCTCTGCACCCTTTTCCTTCTCCGTGACTCATCGATATTTTGAGGCCGGAAGGGATGATTCTGACAATTTTAGCGTGGCCTTGGAAAAAAAATTGCAAAACATTGACTCAGAGCAAACACTGGGTATCTGGCAATCATCCTTCTGTGTGCCTGCTCCATGCAGGGAGACCATGGAGAGGAGGAGGAGGAGGAGGAGCAGGGCTGCAGAGCATTTCCGAGTTCCTTTCAAAAGTCTCTCCCTCTCTCCTCAGGCCGGCTGGCTTCTCCCAGCATGGAAGCCAGAATGCAAATGGAAGAAAAGTAAAAATGTTCAAAGGCTTCAAAAACCTCTGTGTTTGATTCGGGCAGAGCTGGAGGCATTCCTGCTTCTGTCTCCACTCACACACTTGCTCAAGGTCTCACCCCAGAGCAGCCTCCCCGGACCCTTGTGCTATTTTAAACGTGGGTGCACGCTCTGACCCTAAACTGGAGCAAATCCAGGGAAGGAAACGCATCGTCCACGAGGGATGCACAACCTACACACAGCGTGTGTGCAACGGCTCAGAGAGCTCAAGCTGAGCTGAGCTTGAGTTCACCACTCCCTCCCCACATAATCGCCCCAAGAGGCAGAAGCAGAGAATATTCACCCAAAAGCCAATTTTCTAGTCACTGAAAATTTGTCCATAGTGATGCAAAGGATTTGGAGAGCCATGAGTACTCCTAAGGTTCCCAGCTGTCTCTTCTGCAGCAAGGTAAAAAGAAAATGAAAACACATCTCGGAGCAAGCAGAAAACCAGGACCAGCAAGTTCCAAGCTCACGCTTATTTAAACTCACTAGGACATAATTGTCCTTTACCATTCCCTCTGCTCAGTGAGAAGAAAGCAATACCCTGAACAGTCCCTGCTCCTCTGGCAGGGTTTTCCTAGGGGAAACTATGAAAGCTATAAAGATGGAAAACTATAAACCACAAAATAATACCAATTTTCTTTTCTTTTGGCACAGCTCCTCCGGTGCTCCGAAGGAAAGCCAAACACCAGGACGGAGCAGAACCTTTCCTTTCACCCCAAAAAGAGTGAGGGTGACAATTGTTTACCACTGGTTACCTACAGCGCGGTGCAGGGATGGGTTTGCTTTTCATACCCTGTCAGATGGCCTCAAATGAGGATTTTCTGAGCATGAGTTCACGGCTGCAGAAAGAAACCTGCGCTTACATTTTTGCTACATGGGACACTGAGTAACAGAAGGGTATTTCTGGCTCAGAAGCGGCCCAACGGTAGCTGAAATGTCAAGCACAGCTGACTTGCATGATTTTCCATTGATTAAGATGACAAAGTTGGGCCAAAATCTTACAGAGACAGATTACAGAGGGCTGATGCCATCTAATCTAAGCCTCAGTTCACTAGCTTTAGGCCTAAATCCTAGCTTAGTCTGGAAATGATCCGTGCTTCCTTGGTTATCTCTACCAACTCAGGGAATAAGCAGTCATGTAAAACCACACACTGAAAGATTCTAAGGAATTAATGAATAAAAAATACCATATGCTCTCCCCACTTCGGAGCCGTTCCTTGGGGGGGGGGGGGGAAGGGGGGAAAGGCGATGAAAGGGGGATGCTGGGCCCAGAGGAGGATGCTGCTCCCCTGCCCACCCCCTGTGCCAAACACTACCTGGGCTTTGCCTCCAGCAAGGCACTGCTACCAAAAAAAAAGCAGCAAGTCAGAGTTCCCCTCCTCTGCTCGGCCAGCACAGAGTGGAGCGAAGCCATAAACACTTTGAAACAAGAGTCACAAAACTCCCCCTTCCAAAAGTGGAGCGGGGGAAGGCTGGAGGGATGCAAAACATCACAACGCCCTCTGAGCGCTGCGGGAGCGTGCGGTGGCTGGTGGCGGCCAGGTAAAACCTCACCTCGAGCCCCCCGGCACCGCGGCAGTGCCGGGGGGAGCTGTTTAGCTGAGGGTCTCACCCCTGTATCAACAATAAATACATCTGCAATAAATATGCAAAGTTGTAACTGATTTGCATTGACATTTGGTCTGGGGGGGGAGCTGAGGGGAGAAAGAAATAAAGTCCATTATAGCGCAGAGTAATTTAGGATATTACCACCGGCATCTGAATTACAAATCTACCTCTCATTACTGGTATGTTAACCGGGAAAGGCAGCTTCTCAACAACATGCAAGGCAGAGTTTATTAGCATGAATTTGCATAATAATTAGCTCTGCAGCAAGCAAAGGCTGTTGTGCCTTTCAAAAAGCCAACTTTCAATGTCAATATCCAGCCCCAATTTGGCTCCCGCCCTAGGGCCCTCCGGCATCGAAACGCCGCCGCGGGCGTTCGGCAGCCGTTCGGCAGCCGGCTGCCATCTCCCGGATGCTGTCGCCTTCATCGGGGACCCGCGGAGGTCTGGCCTCATCCCTCGAGCTGGTCTCGGGTGCTGGGAGACACAGGATTGCTCCTGGGGAGGGTCTTTGGCAAACAAACTTTATTTCGCGGAGAGCTTCTGCGTTGCACGGAGAGCTTCTTTCCCCGGTGCGTTAGCAGAGTTGGCTGCTGGGTGGCTCCAGAGAGCCCCCCAAATCCCTGTTCGAAGCAGCCCTGTGATATTCAGAGCTGCTCTCCACCCCCCCAGAACCCATAATGCTAAATCTGTCACCAGCCACACACTCAGCACTGCCCCTCCTGCACCCTCACTGCCAATTAAGCTTTTAGACAACATTTCACATGACACAATTTACAGAAGACACAGGAGAAAAGCATGTGCTATCTAACAATGCCATGATGAAGAATGTATTATCATAAAATATCATATCATACAGTAATAGAGGGAATTGCATTTATTGTCCATCTACCCAAGCTGGCCCCCACCAATATGATACTGGACTGCACTGATCGATGCTCTCCAGCTGAGCATTTTCCAGGTAGCCTTGTGCCAGGAACAGACTCCTTACTAGCCAGAATGGAAAAATAAAGGCAAAACACATGAGGCTATTTTAGTCTTTTTGCTGAAACTACAAGTTTCATCTTCTAGGGGTCTATCTGTAAATATATATATTTTTGCAGGTGCATTTCAAATGCAAATATCTCAGTTTGAACAAGTCACACAGAACACACTTGCTGCTAGGAAGGAGGCTGTAGTATTTTGTTTCTCCAAATGTTTTCTTTGATATTTTTTTCACAGCTTCTCGGGAAAAAGTCTTGCCTGGGAAAACACAGTGTCTCCAATCCCCTGCAGGCAGCTTCCCTTACCTTGCATGCTCCCAGCCTTCTGTTTCAAGAACTTTTTGGGGCAGCCCAAACACATCTAAGCACTAGAGGAGGCGCTTAAATAGGATTTCTGCCCCGGGAAGTCATGCGGGGAGTCACACATCTGTTTGCAAGACAGCTGCAGACGGCAGCAAAGCCATCCAAGTGACAACTGCCACGTGCCCCGTGTCACAGCCAGAGCCGCTCAAGAGGAAACGGAGCCTCTCCGTGAGAAGGATTAATTGCTACCCCAGTGTGTGTCACTACCCCAGCCCTCTGCTTCCTTCCACGTGAGCACAGGAGGCTCCTGTCTAACCCCTCGGCACGACCCGCAGCTCTCCCAGAGATGGGACACAAGGTTTCCCAACAGAAACCCGCCTGAGCTGGCACTCACCATGCCCAGAGCTGCTTTACAGAGGATACAGCTGCTCTTACTGCAGTTTTAAAGACAATGTGCCTCAATTTCCCCAAGAGGACATTATATTCCCAAGCAGGGACCGAGCTGATCATTTCCAGACAGCAGCATCTCCACGTCAGCTTGAACTCAGCTGTTTCCAACACAGCAAAAAACTTACTCATCTCTAAAAAGAAATGCGTTACCCAGCTCAGTCTCAGACCTGCCATCTCCAGGCCTTTGGCTGCAAGTCCTGCTCTTTGCAGCCTCTCCCCACCACGGCACACACAACTCCTGGCCAGCAAGCTGCTGCTGGTTTTTCTCTTCAGTATCTCACAGTGCTAGAAATATTCCTCTCAAAGCAGCCGATCAAAACAAGCTTCTCTGGACCTTATGCTGCCCCCAGTCCTGGTTTTCATCAGAAACCCTTTTAACCCACCATCTCTGGGTGTTGTGGTCTCTTGGGGCAGCAGCCTTCTAGAGGATAAGCCTCCCTTAGGGGATGTGGTAACTCCTTGTTCTTTAGTGCTGTAAAATCGGGGTCCTACATGTTATCGAAAAAGCAGGTTTGTGCCCAGCACGCAATAACCCAATCCTATCACGCTCAGGAGAGATATTGTATTTATTGAGGCCTGGGTGCTCCGTGGACTTTTCCACAAATCAAGCACCCCAACAGCAGGTTTTCGTGTTCCTTTTATACACAAAAATCAGAAGTTAGCACTTTTTCAAACACGCCTATTAGATACCGATTGGTTAGTGATTAACTTACAATTAGAATACAGCTCACATAATGTTGCTACTACTACACACGCTCAGGGAAGGGTCTTAACCTGGGCTGGGGTCTTTCTGACCTGCAGCTGTGTTTTTTAGCATTATAATGAAGGTAGTTCACTTTAGGACAGTCAAAAGTTAGTTTCATTGCTAAGTTAATTAATCGAAGAGTCACTTTTGCCAGGTTGTCAAATAATTCATCCTCAAACACAATCCCAGACATTCTCTTTTATGGTCCAGGATGTTCTGCTTTATTTTCTAGGGTTTGGAGATCAAAGCTTAATCTTGATGAACTTCTTATCAAAAATCAAGGTCAGCTTGACCGCGCTTCAAAGTCTTGCTCAACCAAGCTTCAAAACCTTGTAATTGTCCCCATATGTGCAGTAACTATTGCTACTAGCACAATTATTAACCGTGGCTACTAGCCAACGTGAAGTACACTGTATTATACATACCCTTGAAAACCATACCTCAAAATAAACAGGCCTCCTAATTATATTATATGCAGTTATTATTTCAGACAGGTTTAAAAAAAGGTCAGTGGAAAAGGAGTCTGAGCAACGGCAAATAAACCTCAGCACCTCTACATGTCCTGAACCAGACCCACCCCTACCTCCCTGGGAAATAAGATGCACTTTTGACCCGTTCAGCATCTTTTCAGTTAGCAGAAGGTTTCAGAGGTCCCTTCCCTTGAAACACGGGATTTAAAAAAAAAAAAAAAAAAAGTTTAAAAATAAAATAAAAAAGAGGGAAGTGTGGTCCAGGTTGTGAGTGGGCAGAATGAGGAGCTGGGAAAGGGCTGGCGGTGGGGACTGCCAGCACTTCCCTGGGTTCCCCCAGACCGACGCGAGATGGTGCTGCTTCCCCAGGCACGGGCAGGGATGCGGCGGGGAAGGGATGGGATGCCGGCAGGGATGCTCGAGACCACCCTCCTTGCTGTCCCTCCTACTCTCGCACTGCAGAAAATCCAGGGGCAGATGTGGGAAATTCAGAGGGCTGGGAAGCGGTGGCATAGCCACAGAGCTGGCAGGAACCGGGACAAGTGTAGCGCCTGGGTTTTGGCTCATTTTAAGTCTGTTCGTAGAGAGAGATGAATAAATAACTATTCCAAAGCACTCCCAACCTCAAGTATGAGACCTGTAGTCAAAGGAGGAAATGCTTAAGTTCAGAGAAAAAAAAAAAATCTGTTTAAAAGTTGAACAAAAGATATCGTAAACCACTATTTATTGTGCAAGTCAGACATCTGTTCCCAATTTGCGCTTTTAAAGAAAAGTTGGAGAAGCTCTTCCTAATTTTTTGATGAAATTCTACTAAAAAAAAGACATTTCTGTGCACTTCCCAGGCATGTTTTTCCTTTTGGAGAAACACAGAGCTGAGGATCCTGCAGAGCTCGTCAGCAATCTGGCACCCGCGTGTGCCACCCCATGATAACAAACCCAGGCAGGGACATGGGGGAGAAGCGGGGAATAAGCATTTGGAAGAAGATGATTCTGCAGTGAATTTAAAACGAGTTATCGGCTGCTGCTGGGTAAATCAGCTTGGCTAAGATAAGAACCAGAACAAATATTTATTCCAAATTTACACTGACCTAAACCTGAGCGCTTGAGGGTTGAATAATTTTGGTGAACTATATATTTTTGTCAAATCATTTCCTGGGTATCTTGTATGGGTTGAAAAGAGATTTAACCGGCAAGGATAAATCCTGGCTGCTCATACACTGTTGTCAAAAGGATGGGATGGAAACACAGATAGAAACACTGATAGATGGCAATAAAAATTATCTTCATAGTGTTTCAGTCTGTGCGGTTTCATGATGGCAAAACTAGACTAAGATTTCTCCATGTGATTTTGAACCCCACCTTGTTCAAAGGCACCAAAAAAGGCAAAATCTGGCAAAAAAGGGTCCCAAATTTTCAGAAAACTCTTCATGACTGCT
The DNA here is from genome assembly GCF_965140245.1 of Athene noctua. NCBI lineage: Eukaryota > Metazoa > Chordata > Aves > Strigiformes > Strigidae > Athene > Athene noctua. The sequence goes on along the minus strand of NC_134062.1, from coordinate 5,335,837 downwards.
CGTATGCAGGCCCCTGCTCAGACAAGCAATGCAAATCACCGCTCCTTATCAGAAGTCTCAGCTCAGCTCCTCAGTATCAGGTCACCCAGAAAATTTGGCTGAATTTTGTACCACACAGGTTAATTTGGAGATGCTTAAAGACTTTCCTCAGACTTTTCCTGGCTTGCCTGCCCTGCCTAAAGAGAGAATCAGACTTGTCGCCTGCACATCTGGCCAAGCGGGGTGCCCACATCTGTACCTGCAGCTGCAGGTTATGCTCTTCAGCGCCAGGTGCTGGCCTGCAGCAGGCACGTAGAAAAGGTTGGAGGCTCCATCTGAAGGAGAGCACCTTCCCCCGTCACCACGCCGAGCATCGCTCCCCAGGACAGGGATGCTGGTGCAGGCAGGGCCCCTACAAGCGTTGCTGTTTGCCCTTCACCGTGCACGTACGAGGCCCTTTTTCACCAGGAAATTTTACCTGTTCTATGTACCGCTCCATCCTCGCAGGAATGAGAGCGAAAGCACGGCACGACAGGAACAAGCAGAAGCCAGGTTTACATAAACAGTGGAGAGCGGGACGTAAAGGTTATTTGTGCCTGCGGGCTACTTTGGGAACCTGTGAAACACAGAGGTCTCAGGCTGACTCGAAGTAGACAGAAAGTTCCCGTAGTGCTAAAGACTGCAGCTTTTTAAAGTACCCGAGTAGTGCAGGGGCTCGAGATGCTACTGAAAATGAGCGCAAGGGGCTAGAGCTTGTGGTGCAACGTCAGTCAGCATCTCCCATCCCCTCCTTGTGCCAGACAACAGCCCCACTGCAACCTCAGCTCACGCAAACATCCACTCGCTTTGCTGAGATTTCTTGTCGCAGTAAACGCTGGGCAAGAGTGGGCAAAGACATGAAAATGGGCATTAATGTGATATTTCACACTTGAAGCTCTTTATAAGGACTAATTCAACCAACACTAAGTTATCCACGTTTTATGGCTAGGGAAAAGGGAGCCATGGAAGCCAGGCCACAGAGTAAATGGAAGAGCCAGGACTAGAGCGAATGAAGCAGCAGAGATCTCTTCCTCCCACCCCCATGGCTAAAATCAAGAAACTGCTGGTCCTAACCTAACACCACAAATCAAAAATAAGACAGAAACAGGCAGACCTCGCGTGGAAGAAGTAAAGTTGTGCGAGGTCCGGTTGGTGGGATGGGAGAACAAGTGGAAAACACAGGATTGGGATCCATGAGGAGCCTGTTCAACTCTCAGCTCCAGCGTGATCTCTGGGTGACCTTGGGCAAGTCACCTTCATCCCTCTGCAACCGGGGATGGGATAGAGGGGTAGAAACATCTCCCCTTCGCTAATTTTCCTTATTCTCTACTCTTAAAAGGCAGAAACTGCCTCTTATTGCTTGCTCATGGACAACCAGATTAATTAGGCAATTCTGGAAGCTACCAGAATACACCTCAGCAAAGAGAAAAAAAAAAAAAAAAAATAAAGCACTGCAATTTCTTTACATTTTCAATCTACCTTTAGATTTCGGGGAGGAACTAACAATGTCCCTCTAACACCAGAAGGTCTGGCTGAAGGGAAGGCAATTGAGAGAGGCAATGAGTTACAATCGGGCTCACAAAGCTGGCACAAAGCAGCAGCCAGAGCGTGCGTTTGCATGTATATAAATACATCTCCCCGTGTGTGTATACACGCATATGGACTTTGGATGAGCGGGGCGGGGGTGGAACACATAAACTTGGGGCGAGATAAAAATCAAATAAAACCCCGCAAAAATTAACAAGGGGAGAAAGCGTTTTACTCAAACAAAGAAAGTCATTTTGCAGCCACCGATTTTTTTCTTTCCCCCTCTTCCCTCTATTTTTTTTTAATTTTTTTTTTTTTTTCGAAGTCGGCATTGTGCGGAGCCCTGTTCCTTTTCAAGATTTCAGATGTTGCTGTGTTCAAATGAATCCCATTTTGTCACAATCAATGACTTTCCCCGCTCGTCATTACCTCCAGCCCTTCGGAGCAGCCAGCGCCGCTGGCAGCCCTCCAAGCCCCAGGCAGGCGAGGCAGCGGAGCCCGCACCTCTCCAAAATGCACAGCAGAGGTAAGCTGGAAGAATGTCACCTACACCTGGGTAATTTTTAATTTTCTTTCTTTTCCCTATACTGTTAAATTACCTCCAGCTTATTTGTCTGGCTAGAGGTTAATGAAACATTAATGATGTTAATGAGCCTTTCATGCTGCAAGTTTTTTCAAGAAAGAGATATAATAGCTGTTTTCCTTCGCTTTTAATCTTTTTCATCATTCGGGAGTTGCAGGGCCAAAGCAATTAGCGGCTCACGCGGCTTGGTTTCCCCTCCCGGTCACAGCCCAGTGGGGCAAAGAGAAGAAGCCTATTAAACCCCCTTCACATGTCCACAGGTGAGGAGCTCATGGGCTGATGCAACCACGCTGCTTTGGCCAGAAGGCAAAATGCTATTTGGGGGAAAAACAGGGGGAATTAACAATCTGGAGCTGTCGGGAATGGTGAAGCGTCGCCATTAGCTGTGTGCTGTTCGTTAGAGAAGGCGGCAAGACAGGTGATTTTCAAGAGGTTTGAGGAGGTTTGGGTAGGGCTGCAGGAGCCGAGGAGGTGCTGGACACCTTCCTCTATGAAACCACTCCGTGGGGAAGCCCATCCCGTTTTGGTTTTCATCCTGGTGAGCTCTGATTTTGGGTGTATGACATCATTCTGGACCACAGCCAGGCAGAAAGCAGCCCTACCTTCCCAGCTTATTTTGTTTAAACACAAAAAGAGGGTGGGGGGAAAGACACAGCAATAGAAAAACTAAAAGATTCAGAGAAATGTCTGCTCAGGACCATCTCCGCCCTGCTCATCTCCACCCTGCTGCCTCAGATACCGGGAAGGATTTCTTTATCCTTCCCTAATCCTCTCAACACAACCGCACAGTAAAAAATCCAGCAGTCTCAGCCCATTTTACAGATGGCTCATCCCTCACTGGGCAAGAAGGGCATGAGCCAGGGGTCCCCCTCGCCACGGCCGAGCCCCCCGCTGCCCCTGCACTCCTCGGCATGCCGGGAGGTGACGCTGCCTCTGCTTTTCTTGATGGATGCGTCAGTGCCAAAGGGCACACAACTAAATTACGAGCTGGCACTTACAAGGAGTGAGGGCTCTGGCTTGTGCTTCCATTAGAGGGTATCTATCTGCATTTAAAGCTGTGGAGCTCTGATAAGGAGAAGGGAGGAAGCTAGAGAGACCTCAAAAAATTGCCTGGACGAACTCCGAGATAAGACTTTTCAGACAGACAAAAAAGCCTGTCCTGATTTATAGAGCTTCGTCCGTCCTTGACAGTACCTCTGGAGCTCCTGATCTCAGCTGTAAAAAAGAAAGTTCCATCAGAAATGTATGTTCTGCCCCCAAACTATTTATCCAGACAACCTGTCAACCTACCACAGCTAGATCCTCTCCTGACACGGACAAGGCAGCAACACAATCGGCCGCCTTTTATTTTTACCCTCTCCTCTCCCCTGTTCTTGCTAATCACAGATGCTTTGTCCGCTCAATAATAAAGATCCCGGGTGCCTCAGTTTCCATTTTTTTGTTATCGTGCCTTTCAGCCGGCATGTTTATTTATGACTGCTACAAAGCGCTTTCACAGAAAGATGCCATTAGGCTGGAATGATGCTCCCTTGACATTGAGATCAGAATCTGCACAGACGCCACGCAACAACTCATCTTTATGTTTGCCTACTTGTCTTAATTCCTTTTCTTTTATTATTATTATTATTATTATTATTTCCATTGCGAGGGCTGCTAGGGAGGGAGAGGCAGAGGGGTACTTGCAGCACAAAGACACGGAGCAGCTCCGAAAGAGGCCACAGATGGTAAGGGCTGGCTTGGCTAATCCTGCCCTCTTCCAGGGCAGCTGTTGGCACGCACACTCTTAACAAGCCCATTAAGAGAATAGGACCCCAGACTGACAAGGGCATAGTAATGGATTTATTCTCGCTCTCGATGTGGAGATGGCTCTCCCGCATACCACGGCAGGAGCTTCCTCAGCAGAGACAGAAACCTGGGGAAGGACTGATATTGGGGGGGCCAAGGTGCGTGGTGGTGCCCATTTGCCCCTCCCGGAGGGCACCACTGCGGAGCGGCACAGGATAGCTGCGGGTTCAGATCCCAAAATCCAACAAAACCCACACGGACACTGCACTCAGCCTGTGCTCATGGGTTCACTGGGTTTCTCTGCTGACAAAGCCTGACTCGTTGCCAAAAAAGAGGAGTAGCCACTCACTGCGATATCATCAGGGTGACAGCTGTGTGATGGCGACTTCAACACGCTCCCCGGAGACCTTACGATGCTGGCAAGCCCCTCTTCCTTCTCCCCTCCCCTGGAAACTCCTCGTAGACCTCACGCGAGAGCACGGGACACAACATAGTCCTCCAAAGGCATGCGAACACCCATGAGGTCTTCTCATTCTGCTTAGCAGATGAGAAGGGGAGGAAAAAAAAACCACCCTGCAGCACAGGAGCCAGGTGGCCCCTCTGCTTCCCAGCCCTCATCCACGCTGGAAGGTGGGCCCTGGGACACGGGACACGCTCCCTTTACAGTGCCATCCCCCAAATGACAGCATGCCCTGTCCGCCACTCTCACACGAGACGCCAGGGCAGACAAAGGGAGGTTTTTTTGTACGATCTGGCATCTCTTTCAGCTGCTAGCCAAGGCGCGTCCTTCCCCCGGCATCGGCTCTCTAATTAGTTCTATTGGTTTCAACAGTTCGGCGGGCTCGGTGAATGTAATATTTAACACCCTAGAGGGAAGCCTTTCACACCGATGCCTCTTTCATCATCTCTGCCCATCTGGTGCTCACTTTAAGCTCGCAGAGCACCACCTGCTTGGAAAACAATGAACTTGTGCAGTTCCCCAGCTCCTCCAGACCAGTCGGACCCTTCGGGAAAGACACAAGGGAGCAATCCTCCCCATGGCAGCAAGCCTCGACGCCCATCGTGTCTGTCGTGTGTTTATTCAAAAAGCAATTATTATTGCATGTTTATACTGCTCCCCATCAAGGAGGCCAAGTTGAAGGGAGCAACGCAATTTTTGCTTCTATGACTTGCTCCAGAAGAGCTCATGAAATGCACACCACGTCCGCAGGGAGGGGGAGGCAGGCAAGCAGATGCTCTGGTGCTCCCTCCTCTCTCAATGGCCACAGACTCACCATCACCACCTTTCTCAGCTTAATCAAGGGTGAAGGATGGGTAACTAGGTAAGGGCGGTTAGCAGAGCAAGGTACGAAAGGGTGGGTGGTGCAACTCCACAACAGCAACAGGTAGCGGGTGTCGTACGCCTGTTATGGTGACGCCCAGGAGCAGGGCACTGGGATCCCCGCTGCAGTGGGCGATGCAGTGTGGCCATGGGCATCTGCACCCTCACAGAGCAGAAATGGGAACTGAGCTCACGAAAACCATTTGCTTTCTGCAGCCACAGCACCACGGCTGATGTTCAGAGACATTGCCGCGTCTGGAAATGATTAGATTCCTTCCAGTGACTGACACCTGCTAATAACCTGGAAGATGGGTAGAGGATACTCACATTGTCATCTCCAGCTATCTACAACTTCATTTTCCATCATCTTTGTCACTCAAGGACAGCAGCAAAGGATATTATTGCTACTGGTATTGTTATTGTTATAATTTAAGCCATGCAGCCACAAATCTGCAGGTATCTGGGCTGGGTTGGGCGGACGCATTACACTGGTAGATTCTCCTTTAGATCGAAGTGAAATTTATTGCGAGGATTATGTATAATGTATTTTTCTATTAAATTAAAATAAGCTTCCCTTTACAAAGTTCAGCGTTAGCCGACAGCTGGAAGGACGGTGGTTTTAACCTCACGCTTAGCCACAGAGTCAGTGGCACAGGGAAGATGGATGGACAGACGCTCACTCTCAGGGAAATACAATAATCTTCACTCTTTGCAATGCTGAACTGTAATTCTGGGCCTCCTGCCTCTCCACATAAAGCCTATTAGCCACTCATCAGGGCTAAAAAAATAATAAATAAATACGCCAGTGCACAACAGTGCCAAGGGCAGGGAAGTTAAAGGACATTATAACTCTTTAATTACATCAGTCTTGGAAAGAAAAGAGCTGTCATTCCCTCCTTCTTCCCTCCAGGGAACACTTGGTATCTACCTTGGCCAGAACCCCCTTAGGAAAGTTGTCGCAACATATGTCTTGCCTGTGATTCATGCCAGGGATGGGTTTAGTCCTGTATTAATATTCCCCACCCACTATTTACCGTGCTCGCACACACACACAGATACACACAAACACGCCTTTCATCTCCTGCCTTGAAAGGAGGCGGGGGGGGGCACAACCTTAGTTAAGCTTCCAAGATAAGAGAGTCAGGTGCAAGTCACTGGGTTTAGCCTGCAGGGAGGATTTTTTTTCTGAGAGTGCCTTAGGGAGGGTTGCAACCCTGTGATTTCAAAGAAACAACGCCTCGAGGGGCTGAGGACTCTGCCCTGTGGACAGCCGCCACTAAATACAAGCAGTCATCACACCATGTACCACCCCGATATGCCGAGGATGCAGAGAGCCATCAAAGAGCATCCCCGGAGCTCAGAGTGTTTTTTTTCAAATAAGCATGTTTTTAAATATATTTCTCCCTGACAAAAACGTCCTTTGTAGAAATGAAAACGGTTGTCAAAAACCCATCGCCCACCTCCTAAAAGATCCCATTACAGCTCTGTATTGAACTTCTTTTTCATCAAGAAAGTTATTGAAATAGTGATGGAAACAGCCAATAGCGCTTTCGATTAAAAATGTATCACAGCATTTTGTGATTTAAAAGCAAACAAACAAGAAAGGCAACATGAAATGTTAATGCACACGTGAGCGGGTTTGATTTCTGTTTGCTGTTTGTTTGTCAAACATTTTCGACTATCAATTAATTATCAAAACCAGGCCAGAAAGCTGAAGCCTGATCCACACGCACTGCGACGCGGAACAGGGAGGCTCAAGTGAGCATCACTGATCCCACGAGAAGGACGCACAGTCGGGGTTGAAGAGCTGGCAATCGCAATTCCCCCACTGAGCACCAGGCTACAGGATGGTTTCTGCAAGATCTATTTTGGCTGCGTGGAAGAGCAGTGAGTGATCGTCCTTTCACCCCTTCGAACCAACGCCAGAGACGGATGGGGCTGCTACCCATCAACAGCTCCCTGGTCACCCTGGAGGCAAGGCCATCGCTCTGTGTTGTCAGAACCACATCACGAAGACTGAGATGTCCTTTGCAGCAGTCTTTGACCCTGAAGGACACACACCACTAGAGATGGGGCAGCTCTGCAAAGGGGAAGCATTGGGTGGGTCAGCCCCACATCCTTCCCGTCTGCTGCGTTTTCAAACATTGCAACACCAACATTTACTCCAAAAGGGAGCAAAAAAATAAGGAAAAAAAAAAAAGGAAAAAAGAAAGCATACGAACTGAGGCGGGTGAGTAAGGAGATATGGCAGAGTCAGGAGGCAATGGCCCAAGGGACCCATTAACAAGATTCCTCCCACACAACCTCCAGGAGCCCAGACCATCAATAAAACCTGCTCTCCTCCCCAGCCAGCCTTGCGTGGCTCTGAACTTTCCGGCTACAGGCTGCAGATTGGATTCTTCCGTCATCACCATAAAAAGAGATGAATTGTCCACGGCTGAGGGACCTGTGATAAGACAGGACCCTTTAGGCAAGAAGGCACACTTCATAAAATCGGCGCTACCTTTCACCAAGGGCTGGCCCCATGCTGCTGGCGTGGGCACCTGGTCCTACAAGCTGCAGCAAACTCCCCCAATGCTCCGCCCCCCCCAGCTTCTCATACTGAAAAAAGAAAGGATGGAGATCACCTGCCCTCTGGCAACCCAGCAGCTCAGTGTGGCTACCTACTGACCCAGCACATCCCAGCATGACACATGCTGCCTCCGTCCCTCCCTCGCCAGGACACGCGAGGACCCCTCTCACCCCAAATTTCTCAGGAGCAGCTACAGACCTTGCCCTACTCTTCGCTGCAGGAGCCCAAAGCCATTTCACCACTCATTCTTCCCCTTTAGCAGCAGGCAACTAGTCCTGCACGGGCTGGGAAGGGTGCACAACCCATCCTGGACCTGGGTAATGTGTCTCCTGCTGTAAGCTGCAGTCCCAGGACAAGCTGTGAAGCATCACCCCGCTCACACCCATACCGCGATGGTGGAACACCCCTGCCAAACCTGGTTGGTGCCAGCAAAGCCCCAAATGGGACATTTCTCTCTTTCCACAACTCTGGAGGCCAAGAGGGAACCCCGGCAGCATTGCTGGAAATCACAATCCAAGCCACGAAGAAAGTCTCTGAAAACCACCAAAAGCAGATAGAGCCTGGGCTCTGCAACAAACCCATTTCTTCCTGTTTTGTTTTGCTTTGCATTCTCATTTCCAGGTTCATTATCAGGGCCCTTATTCCTGCACACGCTTCCCATTTTTCTCCCTCCTATCTCTCTGTGTCCAACACGGCAGCCTGTATTAGTTTATGTTAACAAGCTGTGGCAGCAATAATCCTGGCCTCTCCGGCTCCATCGCCTGTTTTGCTGACCAGGCAACACCGTTTGTCTCTGCTGCCTGAGAGCTACCACCCAGGTACAATTCCCAGTCCCCTGAGCCTTCCCGCACCTCAGTTCCAAGCATCCCTGCAGGAATTACCCTGGGATACATCCTGTGTCAAATGCTGTGACCACACTGTCGCTGGTCAGTGATGGAATGCAAGCTGCAAAAACAGTTTGTCTGCCCTGCTGCCACCTCTGCAGAGCGTCAAATGAATGGCAAAGCTCGTTTTCTCTCCAAAATAGACTTTTCTTCTTTGCTGCAGAAACAAGCATCACCCTCGCGGCCCCGGCACGATGGGGGCTCCTGTGTGCCGTGCAGCACCTCCTCCTGCTGCCAGCAGGGCAGGAGGACTCGTTGCCCTCTCCTTCCCACCCCACCCCTGCAATCTGACAGCCTGCATTTGTCTTTTCAGCTTTGACTTCCTCCTCGGCCCAAGTTGACAGCAAACAACACTTGGAAAAAGAAAAAGAGGAGGGGAGGGAAAAAAAAAAATAAAAAAATCAGGCACGCGGCAGCTGCTGTGGTGGAGGGGGTGAGGAACAAAGAAAGATTTCAATCACTGCTCTGCTCCAAGGGCATGGCAGCATCATGGAGCTGCCTGACGTGTCCAGGAGGGAGAGGGAGGGCGAAAGGCTGGGGAGAGGCTGGCCACTGCCCCGAAAGCAGGATGCTTGGGCTCAGCCTTTCTGCCAAGGCACCTCTCGCTGATGGCATGAGTTTGCTCTTCACCACATCAAAGCCCATCTTCCCACACAAGCTCAGCTGGCAGAGGCTGGGTGCTGGACCTGCTCTGCCTCCCCGCGCTTCCCAAGCATGAACAATTGGACAGCCTGAGGCAGTAAAATAAACCTCCGGCCCAGCGCCGCGCAAAGCCTTGTGCAACTGCACCAAGACGCTACACGGAGCCCCACCGTGCTAATGGCAGGTCTGGTTTTAGCGCAAGCGTTTAACGAGCAGCGCGCGAAGGCCGCTGATTAAGCGTGTGGCTCTCCAAGGCCAAAGAAGGAAAGAAATTCAGTGTAAGATTGCAAACAATTACTTCTTTTAGATAATCACTGTTTTACAGTCCAGACGCATGCATAAATATTGCATAATGCTGGGGCTCAGCACGTAATTGTCAGATATTATTCAAACCGAGTCACTACTTTATTGGCAAGAGCTGTGAGCTTGTCACATCTCAGGGTCAGCGACTGGATGGCTGAAGGATTTTCAGGGAAAGCTCAGGTAACGCGAGCAGCGGATCAACTGTTCCCTAAAGCGCTGAGCACCGCCGTTTGCAAAGCGATCTCACACGCAGAAGCCTGAGGAGGCAGGAGCCTGCGCGGAGCCGCGTTTTGTGCGCGCACACGGGGAAGCGAGGCGGTGGCGACGAGCAGCGTGCCGCTCCGAGGCCAAACATTCAACCAAAGCCCTGGCAGCGTGGCCGGGAGGCAGTTCGCAGGGGCACAAACGCACGTGAGAGCTGCAGACAAACTCCTGCACATCGCGGGGACGATGTTCCTGCAAGAGCTCTGGGCTCGTGGCGCCAGGGGCTGAGCTCCAGCCACACACCACACTTTGGACAGGACTCCTTCCCTTTCTCAGCCCAAACTGTTTTGTTTGCAAACCATCTGCTCGGTGCCCCATCGTGCCGGCAGCGGCGAGGGGGCCCAGATGGATGGGTTCTTTGATAATTCTTTAAAACGAAGCACCCAAGCACAACAGCGCCATATGCCGAAGGGCTGGCCAGCTCGGAGAGCTGTCGCACAACCCTCCCTCCTTGGCTCGGCCACGCAGGCAGTGTGCCATGCAGGCAGCGTCCTGCCCGGGCCCCTCACCTGCCGAGAGCTTGAAAGCATTTCCAGGGGCCACTTTGTCTCTGCCAAAAGCAAAGAAGCCAGAAGGATGTTCCAGTCTCCAGCCTGCACACCAGGTCCTGATCTCCCATGGACCAGGAATCGCACTGCCCTTGAGCTGTCTAAGACAGATTATGGGGTAAAAACAGGTAGGTGGAGAGGATGGGGCTACTTCCTTTGCAGAGTTACTTTTTGGCCCTGGTTCGTATCTAGTTTAAATGCAGACACCTATACAATTACACTGCACAACAACCAGGGCTGGACTTGGCTCAGAGCATCTCCTACACAAGCTCAGTAGCACAGGAGAAAGGCAGCCGCTTGCGTGCAATAAACCCCTGCCTGGAAGCACGGCTTCCTCTCCCGAGGAAAGCTCAGCTTCACCTCCAAAGGCTCACGGCTCCCAGTTTTTCTCTGGCACTCTGAGAAACTTTCTCATTAGAATGAAAAGGCAGCGTAAGATTCCTGCACTGTCTCAGGAACTGGGGCTTTAAGGAAAAAAAAAAACCACCTTGCAAAACCCACGCCACAATCAGATGAATTTCGATACAAGCCACAGTGAAGGATGGCTCTGTGGGATTTCAGATAAATAAAGGCACAAAGGCTGGTGAGACTGGACTGACACCTTTCAGGCTATGCTTTCCTTCCCCTACGCCTTGAATGCCAAATCCTCCCCCCGTCTGCCAGCAGCCCTGAACCCCAAAGCTCTGGAGAGCTGGGTGGAAGGGACTAATTCCCAGGTGGAGGGAGCTCCCCAAACCCTCTGCTGTTCAGAGCTGGGAAGTCAGAGCAAAGGCAACCCCTTTCGGAGCAATTTGCATCACTGAGGGTCCCACTGTGGTCCCACACCACAGGCAAGGCCTCACTTGGCTCGTGAGCAGGCAGGAATTGCAATAGCAAACAACAGGGCTTTGGTAACCTGATGGCCCAGCTCCCGAGCTGCCACCATTGCCCCTGGACCGTATTGTCAATAAAAATCTGTGGCAACTGTCAATAAAGAAAGAGATTACACCGGCTTCCAGAGAGAGAGTGTGAAAAAATGGGTCGGAGCAAAGAAAAGCTGCTTTAGAGTCCGAGCGACCGGCAGACACCTGCGTGTAGCTAAGCAGGGTCTGCAGGAGCACGCTGCTTCCCCACAGGCCCTGGGGATCGCTTGAGCTGGAGATTTGAGGGGTTCCGGGCATCCTTCCTCTGCCTAAATTTAGCCTGACTGGCCTGAAAGGGGTAAGAGATGGAGCAGGGGGTGACGGGGAGAGGACGTCCCAAGCCAACTCCTCCTGAGCTCCTCTTCTTGAGAGGTCAGACTCGCACCTCATCTGGTGTGCGGGAGGTGGGTGCTTGTGTTAACACAAATCACGTGTGTTGCCTCCAACGTAGCCTGAACGGGGCCTCCAAATGAAGCAAAGTAACTGTGAATGTTGGTAACTTTACCATCCAACAAGACACAAGTGAAATGGTTCTCTTGCTAATGATACGCTGGTGCGGTGCTGAGCTGAGGCAGGATAAAGCGCCTGGCCGGCTGGTAATGAAGAACAACAACTAGTGCACAAAATCAGCCCTGAGTTCCTTTCAGCAGCCCTTGATCCAGCAGCGCCCCACCAAATAATGAAAATCTCGCTCTATTGTACCCATGCAAATCGCACGCGCCGCTTGAAAGCGTGTGCATTAATAACTTAACTGTTGGGCCAATAAGAAAAAATAGTATCGCATTATCTTGTCCACTTAACCATTAGAGCAGCTCCAAAGTGCATTTATTCATCTCCTGTGATGCTCGTGGCTTCCGGCTCTGCTCCCAAGTCCCACATTTGCGACCATCCCCGAGAGCCACTCTCCCGGACAGACGGATGCTGGATCCATCCCGGAGCCACGCAGTGAGCAAACAGTCACGGGACAGGGTCTGAAGCCTTTCAGGATACCTACAACGACTGCCCTGCTGCTGCCTTGGGGGAGCTCAGAGCATCACAAAACCCACGTTCAGACCCCAAAGGCAGAGTGGTCCAGCAGCCCTCCTGCCGCCTGTGTTTCTTTAAGGGCAGCCAGCAAAGGATAACGTTATCCAGGCAGAATTGCACAGGGGAATTCAGGTAAGCAGACTGTAATTAACCGAGCTGGCGCGCTGCCGCATCCGACAGATGTAGAAATGCACCTTGGGAGGAGAAAAAGGAGGAGGGAGAGAAGAGGAGTGACGGCAACCCAGGGAGCTCTGCTGCTCCCTGCCCAGGCACCCCAGGGGGGATGCAGGGGGTGTGAAGGAGTGGCTGACTCTGTGGCAGTGCCTTCTTTCGTCCTCCTCCTCTTCCCAGATGGCGGGCAGGAGCAAAATCCCCTGGGAAATGCAGGCAGAGATCAAAAGCACTGATAGTGGGTAGGAGCTGGAGTTTGGTTGTCCAGCATCCTTGAGCAGAGCTGGCCAACAACTCAGGCACTTAGAGTAGGAAATAGGGAAATTCATGCTCGTTAGCTTAGGAGGCTCAAGCCACAGCTTTGCTGTCAGGCACATCATGCCTGGCTTTTGGTAAGCAACCAGAAAGCAGGATTTGTATGACTGACCTGGAGCCAAGCAGCGGTAATCTCCATCCAGCCCAACTAACTCCCATGTCAGCTCCACTTCTCCAGAAATAGCTTATAAGAAATTTACCCAAGCAACTGCCCGTCCTTGATTTGTTCTGCTTTGGCCTGTCTCACGCCGGCACCCGCACCTTCAAATCCTGCAGAGATGAACCTCTCCATGCCCAAGGGGTGACAGACCTTCAAACCTGAGCCCAGACAACATCACTTGAGCACAGCAAGGGTGCAAGAGCAGCCTCCCGTCCTGCCCCGGAAGGCAACCCGACCTCGAACGGCAAGGCACGACTTTTTCCCTTTCTCTTTTTGCTTTGTTTGATAATTTGACTTTTCCCTGCTCTGCCTTGTAATCAGATTGGCAATGAATTACAGCAAGGGTGGCTCCGCTCATTTCAGATGTCAGAGCCTGCAGTAATTGCGGCACCCACTTAAATTTATGTCAACGGGAGGAAGCCTTTGCATGGAAGGGAGCTCACCCTGCCGGTGCTGAGCCTGGGAGAGCCGTCGCTCATCATCTCTGGGGTCTTGCTCCTGCCTTCACAGCAGGCAGCGTGCCACCGAGCAAAGCTCCCCTTCAAAGGGGAACATGTTCCCCGGCTCGGTCCTGCTCCATGATGCGCCTTAAACGGAAAAAGCAGATGTTTGCTCTGTACTGACTCCTGAAATCTTTCAGAAGAACTTCAGCGTGCGCTTCCCCCACCCTGTCCTCTCACAGACAGCCGCAGCTCAGCATTTCAAGACGCAAGAACATTTGCCTCTGCAGGGATGTGCTGGGAGAGGGAAGGAAGCCGACGGGGGAGCAGAAGTCCTCCTGACTGCGGGAAATTTTGCTCTCCAGGTGGGAGCTTTGCCCATCTGCAGCAGCAAGGGGTACGGCGGGGGCCAGGTGGGGGAACGCAGCATCCCGCAGGTGGGACTTCTGCACCAGCATTGTGCCACAGCTGCCGCGCCGAGCCCAAGGGCACCCAGATGCTGGAGACGCTCCAATGGAGCCGCCAGCAGCTCATTATCCTTCAGGAGCAGGGCCCAGGCTGGGAAAAAGGGGTCTGAACCAAGGAGGGTCCAGGAATTTCCCAAGAGGTCACCTTTTCCCCTGCCACCACCCCTCTTCAAGCAGCATGACGTGGAGGGAACCAGGCACAGGAGGAGGATGAAAACACTTATTAGCATCACGGCCACGCAGGAGTTTTTACAAGTGCCAGTCTCCAAGTGGCAACATCCCCGATGCCAGCTCTGCCCGGGAGACACCGAAGGCTTTGCAGTGTCACATTGTGCACTGTCACCCAGACAGAGGCTCCTCGTACAACAGCAAAACACCCGTCTCCTCCCCTGTGGGCACAGCTCCAGGGGACTCACGGGCCAGGCCAGACCCTTCCCCAGCACCGGAGCCTGCTCGGCCCCTGCGTTTCCCAGGGGTGGACACGGAGGGGTGGCTGCCACGTAAGGACAGGCAGGAGGGGGCTCACCTGCACCCTGACATGGTGGCACATGGGCAGGGACGGTCCCTTGCAGGTCCCTTGTCTCTTCTTGCACATGGGAAGGATGCAATCACCTAACTCCAGTTGGAAGGGTGGATGGAGGAGGATGGGGAAAAGCAGCAGAAACCTCAGAGGTCAGGCAGAGTTTCCAGCCATCCAAGTTTAACATTTGCTGTCATACTGCCTCCCCCTCCCCTGGCCTCTCCAGAGAGCTCCCATCCACGCTACAGACGGGCAGCTGTTTCTGAGGAGCAGTGCAGAGTGAAAAAAAAAAAAGGAAAAAAAAAAAAAAGCCAAAACCCACAATGCCGAAAACAAACATTGCAAAAGACAGAACACATCAAATATTAAAGGAATCAAACTCCTCCTGTCAGCAAGGAGGACACAGAAACTGTTCCCAGATGTGGCAGGGCTGTCACCTTCTCTGATCAACTTGGCTTCAAACAGCTTGTCGGAGGGATGTTTGCACTTTCGGGGTCCCTAACCCCGGTGCCTCTCCCACACTCGGCTCCCCTGGAGGGCCAGATCCTTCGCTGGCGTAAATCAGCCTGGAGCTGCTGCAGAGAGAGCTCTCCTGAGTGCTCACGCAGGCTCACAGCAGGTTTCACTGCCAGCAGCAAGTGCTGGCCACTAAAGGGGAATGGGGTGACAGACTCAGGGAGGGGACAATCCCCAAAACACCTGGTTTCCTCAGGACAGCTCCCAGGGGAAGGCACAGCACCCGTCACCCCTGGCACTCCTTACGGTGGGCGCTGGAGACGACCTTCTGGAAGGAGATGCTCAACTGCCCTTCCCCTCACTGGAGGAACTGGGACAGACCGTGTATAACCCATGGTGAAAATAAGGGAAACTGGAATTAAGAATAGAGGAGGAAAGGTGTTTGGCTTAAGAAGCCCCTTTTTGTGGTAGAACCCCACGGGTGAAGGGTACGTGGGTATTTTGCTCACTCCAGGGGCAGGACTGTCTTTCAAGGAGCAGGATTTAGGCTCTTACTGGGGAAGCAGGAGATGCCACAGCTGTATCACACCTAAAAAGCAGGTGTATCCATCCCAGGCAGCTCCCCCCTCCCCAGCCTGCGCGGCTCTGAGCACAGCAGCAAACTCAGAGGCTGGATCCTGCCCACCATCCCCCTAGAAGGGGCACACGGGGCGTGAGAGAACAGCCCATGGCTCTCCCTCTCCTCCCATGCCATCCCTGGCACCTTGGGCCACGGCTGCCATGTCCTTTATAAGAGGTGGCACACGCCGGCCATAAAGTAGTCCTCGTTCTGCAAGGGGGTAAAAAAAAAAAGAGCCATCTGGGACCGGTTCTAGTAGTTGGACCATTTCTCCAAGCACTTAATCTCAACCTCCCAGGGCAAATATTAAATATCCCTGTCCCAGCTGCCTGGAAGCAGGTACTCTCACATAAGGCACTCCTCTATCTGGACATAAAACAGCGAGGCAAAGCCCCGTAGGCATGCTGCCCTTGACTCCCAGAGATGATAACTGTGTCTCAGGGTGATCTCCAGCCACACATAATTACATTCACAGTCCAAATTCAGCACCTCAGTATTTTGCATCACTGCCTGAGATTCGACCTCTGAATCTGGGCTTTCTGAGACTATGAACTTCATCTTCACTCGTGGTTGATGCCAGGAATATTAAAAAAACCCAACACAACAGGCTTTGCAAGGTGGCCGCATGCCAGGTTCATCTGTTCCCAAACTTACTCAAAGTTTCCTGAAATCCCTCCCTCACTCTCCCTGCGGCACACAATCTGCCTCCCCTCCTTCCCAGACCCCACCAAAGACCTCTCTGACCTTCCCCCTCTCCGCAGCCGCTGCCTCTGTGGCACAAATCTGCCCGAGGGTGCAAAATAAAGTGGTGTAAGATTGAACCATCATCGGCAGGGCACCACCTATGCCTCACCTCACCCCGTGGCCTCTGCCCATTGCTGCAACCTTTTATTGCAGCAGCAAATTGCTAATGGCCTGGTGGTTAGGCACGGAGATGATATTGGCTTTTCCATCGAAAAAAAAAAAAGCGTCTTTGCAGCCATTTCCCTGGGTCACTGCTGAGCAGCGGCAGGTCCCATTTAGCAGCCACGTGAGCAGACACTGGGGGAACCACAGTCCAGGAGCTCCTTCCAGGACTAATTTAGGCAAATTAAATATTCAATAACCCCTGAATAAACACACAGAAGATCTCAAGGCCCTCTGGGACTCCCTGGCAATGGGTTCAAATAGGGAGCTCATCAGCTCCGGGATGCAGCACCAGGATGGGGTGAGAGGTGATGACAAGGAGAACCGCTTTTTCCTTGCCCCAGCATCGGCAATACCCCAACCCCAATCCATGGCCTCTGTCTAATGAACATGGCAAGGTCTAATGAACAATTTTCAGAGTGTCCAATGAACCCTCAACACCCCAAAACAGCTCTTCCGAGGGGAACACCAATCCCAAGTGGCTGCCCTCAAGAAGGTGCCCACCCACAGAACCAGCCCCAGGACTGACATCTCTCCCTCTACATCCCCTATTTTAACTTTTTCCAGAGCACGAAGCGATCTGCTCTCTAATCAAGGGAGCTCTAATATGGTAATGCCAGTAAATTGTAATTAATTTTCCCCCTAATTGATGCGTGGGAATATCCGGGACCCTCATTCTCCTGCCTTCAATTCCTTTATAAATATATGATTTGACAGGTTAATTTGAAAGTAAAAGTTCGGTTCTTTACAGCAATCCAAGCAGAAGCCCCAGAACACAGCCTGCTGTCTCGCTACGTGAGGCGTAATGAAAAGGGTTGAAGTTAGGTTACAGTCGTCATCATCATCATCTTTTTAATTTCACTAATTTAATTTGTCCCCCCCCTTCTCGGAAGATAATAAAAGCTTCATTTCACAGTCCAGGAAATTTGGCAGCAAAAGGTGATAGACAGCCAAGGAAAGATGGGAGAGATGCATAAGAAGGGTGCGCTTCCTTCAAAGTTAAAACATGGTGCTCAGCAGCCCGGAGAAGGGCAGAGGAGGGCACACAGGACACAGAGGCATTAAGAAACATCCTTCCCAAGGTGGCAAAGTGAAATCAGGCAACACTAATGACGGCGCTCGGTGCCAGAGGGTGCAAAAGCACCCTGCACCAGCAGGTGAACACACCCACAGCTCGCTTCGCTGCTATCTGCTGCAGAAGTGCTGGGTCACCTTCCAGGAGTTTTAATGAGTTTGTGGGCACCGTCTTGCCGACATTCAGGTTTTTTGGGGTTGAAATTCATCAAGTCCAAGGTTATTTTTTCTACAGGCCACAGCACCAGGTGCTGCTCCCACCCAGCACCACCCCTTACACAGACTCAGGGTCCTTGCACACAAACGTAAAATCTGTCTCGACTTGTTCCTACTTAGAAAAAAAGCATCAAAACCGACCCTTTTAAGAAGAAACAACCCGTTTTGATATATTTAACCTTTCTAATGAGCAGTCGCATTGAAACATCCCCTCTCCCACTTCTTGCACGAGCTTCAGCGCTGTTTCCCGTTTTGACAGCCCGCTCCCCAAAATCTCCACGGGGCTCCAGCTTGCAGCTTCAGGTCTGGCATCGAGTCAGGCTGGAAATGCCATCCCCATCCCCTGCAGCCCTCAGCACCAGAGGACAGGGGCTCTTCGCCTCGCCGTTCCCACGAGGCTTATGATAAAAGCTCGAGGAGCTGGGGAAAGAAAGGACTAAAGTCACCTCGGACATTCGCCAGTGGAATTGCAAAGGATAAATAAATGCAAGTCTTAGATGAGGATGACTGGCAGAGAGTCGAACTTCAATACCGGCTGCCGAGGATATTTACTGGAAGCAGATCTGGACTAAGGAAAGCATATGGGAATACAGTTTCTCCAGAATCAACACCAGTGCTGTCTCTCGCCAAGCTGCGTTTTAGAGCTTAGGGGACTTTTCTGGTGGAAATCTGCAGGAAAATGTGATGGGGAATGTGAAAAACATGCCTGGATTTATGTCCCTATCCTGCCAAAATGATGTTCAAGCAGTACATTTTGCTAAATCCCTGCTCCCTTTTGCTGTTTTCTAACCACGTCTCTTTCTCTCTTGGTCACAAACTGCCCTTTTCATCCACGTAGCCAATTGCAGAGGCAAAACACCAACAAAATCAACCAACAACAAAGGCAGGCTGAGAGAAAGAGAGGCCTTTCTTGTCCTTTTTGGAATAATTCAGAGATTTGGTGGAGTTCCAGGAAACGAGACAAAACTATCAATTTTCAGTTCCAAGGGCAGCTGATCTGATGCCTGTCCATGCTTACCCTCAAAAAATACTCATACGAATTGGTGCTGATTACCTACATTCAGGGCGGAGGAGCTGCTCAGCCCCACCGCACCAGCGAGGAGCTGGGAAGTTTTCTGAGCCCTGACAAGATGCAGCAGGGACCTGGTTTTCTTATCGCATGCATCTCCCTCTCCCTCCTGCCGTCTCTCATAAAGGGGAGAGATGTCAACTGACAATTTCTTAGTGAGGGAAAAAAAAAAAAAAAGAGAGAAGAAAAAGAGGGTTTGTATCTACTTTAGGTTATATTTTTATTGCCAGCCGTTACTGTAACATTTGCTCTGATTACCAGATTAATCACCAGATTGCAAAACCCATTAAATAAAATCAAGTTGGACAGTTGAGGTGTTCCAAGAGCGATGTCTCTCGGTGTATGTCCCAGCCTGCTTCGCCCTCGTCCTTTCTCCTCCTGTCACTCAGCTCCAGAGAAAGACCTTTCCCCAGACCGGATAGAAGGGGAAACACAACATTTCCCTCCCTCCCGGGGACTGATCCATTGGGAAATACCAGCATAGCTGTATCCCAGCCTCCCCAGCATCACCCCACCCTTTGCCCAAGCTCTATTTCCCAGCCCCACACATCATCAATTAGGGTGATGGACAGCGCAAACAGGGGAAGAGATGTTTCACAACCCTTGGCTCAGGTCTCTGCAAATGAGCGCTGTAGATCTCCCCTTCTCCTAATGTCACCTGTCAAAGCCTCCACTTCTTCCCCGGAACAGGATCCCACATCAAAGCACAGTTAAATGGGGTGTAAATGCCTCTTTCGTGCACAGAAAATGGGCTGGTTGGCAGTAATAGGGGGAACTGTAAATGCTGTCAGCGGCTACATTTTGTTTATTGATTTACACCGTGTAATGGGATGACTCGATTTAAATCATATACACAGGTGTCATGTCCCATTCATCGCCACCGGATTTAATAAGAGGAATATTACACCGCTGAGCTCGGCTGTGCTGGGGGGGCACAGAAACTCCCGAGGGCTCACGTGGATCCTAAATCCCCCAAGTCTGTGAGCCCGTCAGAAAAGCCAGAGTTAAGAGGTTGGTAGCCCAGGGCTGGAACCAGCCAACCTTGTGATGCTCGTTTATGGCATGGAGCAGTTTTTACGCTTGCTCTAGGCCATGTAATTCCTTGCTAGGCATGCACAGATTAACCCATCTACCGCCCTCAAACACCTTCCAAAATTACCCATCTCTGGTGGTACAAACCAAGCACCTCCAGCCCTCCACCTCTGCAGAGCCTTCCTGAAGCCCAGGAGCCCACAGCATCAAGGGAGGATGGAAAGGATGAAGCTTCCCCATGCCCAACCTCTACCTGCACCACCCAAACCCCAGGCTGAGTTCACCCTAACACAGAAAACCCAAAGGATTTCTTGTTTCTGTATCGCCTGTCTCTCAAATGACACAGAAGAATTAAATCCCATTCCTTAATTTCTGCAGCATCTGCCAGGCTTCCCCCCTCCCCCAAATATAAGGAATCCAATCAAGAATCTCTGAGCATATCACCCCAGTGGTTACGATGCCAATTAGGAGAGAGTCAACCATTCAAATGGCCAAGCAAAACAAGGCAAATGACAAGTAATTTAAACCCTGCTGGGCACTCTCCGACCGAAGGCAGGCTGCCGCGTTGCAGCGAGCTGCGGCAGTCGCTAATTAGTAACCACTCAGAAGCCTGCAAATAGCCTTAAACCCTGCTCCAGGTACAGTGGTGCAAGATACACAGCAACGGGGCATTAGGTTTATCCCTGCTGCCATCACCTGAGGTACCCAGAGCCACCTTCATTTCTCAGATGGGGATACAGGGGCACAGCAAGCTGATGGGTCCCATGCCCACATGTGGCAGGGACAGGAGTAGCATAGCCTACATCCTGGGGCTGCAGACATCCCGTCCCATTCCCAAACTTCCAAAGCAATCAAGAGCTGCCTCTGCAGAAGGAGCAGGGTCGCTCCTGAGCACAGCAGTGACACAATTCAACACCCCAGCTCTGAGCCCCCTTCCTTTCACTGCTCCCTTCCTCGACAAGCGAGTGGAGACAGGCCACAACAGCATCGTCTCCATTTTTTTCAGGTCATGCTTCCCCTTGAAATACCATCACTCGGAGCAATGAAGCTGTCACTTTTTGTATTTTTAGTTTTTCAAACCTTATATTTCATTCCACCGCCAGCTGCTGAAAAGGACGTGCAAAAGGCCGGAGCAGGGAGCAAAAAATCAATACACTGCAGGAAGACAGAAGATCTGTTTCTATTCTTCATCTCTGACGCTGGGTACCCAGGGAACATTGCTGAAAACAAGGCTGTGGGCTACTGCCCTCTTGCTGAAGCAGAGTCCTCCTGCTTCCCACCCCAGCCACCGCACAGAAGGACACTCACTGCCAGGAAAGGGGCTGGCTTTTTGGAAAATGCTTCTCCTACATGGAATTAAAGAAGCTGAATGAATCCTACACAGACAGTAGGCAAACAAGGTAGCACCATACACATTTCTCTCCAAAGCTCTGTCCTCACCTGCTCCGTGGATCGTCTACATTTCTCCTCAGGCTCATCCTCGAACTCATCCCACACAAACAACACATTTCTATTTTCCACGCCAAACACGGCCCTTTCTTCCGATCAGCGTTCACACACCAACTTTCTGCTCTGAGGCTGTCCACTGCCAAAGCACTCAATTTTCACCTTAATCCCTTTATCTTCTCTTGCTCCCTCTGCATGGGGAGCGAGGTCCCCATAAATATCTCCAAAGCCACCTTGGCATCACATTCCTTCAAGCTACCCTGGCTCCTCTCTGGATGCAAGGGATGAGAAGGCACTCATGCTCAGCCCACTTCATGCTTCGACAACCTGCTGCCTTGTGCAGCGTGCAGACGTATTGGACACGTCCAGACAAATCATGCTCTCCTCTACAGGCAAGATAAGGAAACCGCTACCTACAGGAGCTCCTACAGCAAAAAAGACATGAAGGGATTTGGATCCCGGGCAGTAGAAATATCTCTCGGAAGAGAAACCAGACTCTCTCACAATCTGGAGGGGTTGGAAAGACCTTTCTGCAGACGAAAGGGGGAAGCCAGTCACAGGAAGGTGTTAGTAGGGGCTTTCTTGGTGGTGCTGAGGAGGCAGAGGATGAACAAGATGCAGGACTAAAGGTGCTCTCCAGTTCTAGGCATCACTCTTTCAAGAGCTATGCGATGCATCTAAAACACCCAGAAATTGAGCTTATACAGCAGTTGAACAGGTGAAATCCTGAGGAACAATGCGATGTGATGGCTGGTATTAGCCCAGCTGGTAACACCATCCATCCATCCAACCATCTACCCTTTCCATAGGAGCCCCTTCTCAGCAGCAGCCTCCCCATAAATCAAGGGGGTGAGGAATAAACATGGAGCATAGGAACTGCAGAAACAGCAGCACTGCAGTCATAAATCAGGATCTAATTCAATCTTGCGAGATGCCTCGTTTGATTAATTTATGTCAGCATTTTCCGTTCCATCAGTGGCTGCTGTCCCTCCCTGCATCGCCTCTGCCTCCCACTCTCCACTGCAGCCCCACGCCGGACAAGCCGGCAGGCTCCACGCCGGAGGAATGGCCAAGAAGGGCTGTGGCCAGGCCCTGCTGTCTGCTCTGCCTGGCCAGAGTAAGTCCCCGTGGGGCTTCACTAAGCCTGACCTCATGTCCTTGGCTGAAGCCCTTAGATCACGGATAGTGCGGCTGCATCCATCTGCCAACCCCAGACCAGTGGATGGCAGGGTCACCAACTTCCTTGTGGGATGGACCTGTTTGATAGAAGAAACTTTTTCTAATACCTTCCCAACATGGCCTTTCTGATCCTGGCCTTTTCCCACGTATTGCTCTGACAGCATCCAGCACCACTATACAAAGAAAACCCGTCCTTTAAAATGTGTGTGTGTGTGTTGTTTTTCACAGCTGGAAAACCAAATGCCTGTTGCAACCGTAAAATAAAGATGGACCTCATTTAAAACCCAGATGCTGCATCTGAGCTGGAATTTCCCAAGGGAAAGAAATTACCAAACTAAATGAACATGGAGCAAGGAAAAAAAAACCAACAAACCACAAAACCCCGTGCTAGCTGTCCCTGCTGAATCTCCCAATAATGAGAGTCTGATCAAGAGTTGCATATATTAACTGATATCTCAAGAAAAGAGCATATAAGAGTAACATCCACACTGACCCCAGCAGCCTCAGACAGCCCAGCCTTGCCTGGAAAGTGCACATCCTAGGGGCACATCACACCCCCCAAATTTCTCTCTGCACCGCTCATTTATTTAGTAAGGAGGTAAGAGGCGGTAAGATTGGTACTTGGGCCATCTGTTTGAGCTCTCCCTCCTCCCTGCCTGCACAAAAATTAGTGCGAGCCTGCAAGAAGCAACAGCACATGTTTAATTCAGCCCTGCAGATCGCTGGAGCCATCTTTTGGGCTTGGCTTTTGGAGAGGCAAACTCTGTAAGGAGGGTTTAAATAAATCACCGGGTCAGAGGTGCAGGCAGCCCAGGCACTGATGCACAGGCACTGCATTCTTCTCAGGCAAGTGAGAGACACGGTTCTTGCTCTCCACAAGCTTTCCCCTCTGCCAAAGCCTGGGGCCAAGAGTTAACACAGGCACTCAGCTTAACCCAAACTGGCTTGGTTAGCATCAAAGGGAGCTCGGATAAAGCTGCCCCTGAGATGAAATGCCTTGTTTCAGAGCAGCCAAAACCTGGCGAAGATCAGTGCCAGGTCCCAAGTGGGGACTTACTGCTCCCCCGGGGGCTGGCAGGGGTTTGCTGGGGCACTGAAAGGTCAAGCTGCCCTCACACCACAGCGGCAGAAAGCAGACTGTTAAAAACATGCCTGCTAAACCTGAGGAGCTCTGGGCATCTCCAGTCCAAGAGCCAGAAGGCTGCAAATCAGAGGGGCTGCAGGTTGACACGCTGCCCAAGCCACTCCTTGCTGGCACCTTGTGCGATGGAGAAGGTGGCAGGATAGCTTGGTGCTTCAGTGACAGCTGTGCCTGCTGGGTCTTTGTGTTTAGGAAAAAAACCCCACGGTTTTGTCCACATGCTCCATCCCTCAACACAGCAATGGAGATGCCCAGCTGGGGACACTGTGTCAGGCTGCTGTCAGCCCAAAAGCCAGAACACGCTCACAGACTTTCACTAAAGAAGCATCAATGTGATGGAGACGTTCCTACATCTCTCCTCCTCCCATCCGGAGATTCTTTACTACATGATGCCCAGCTAAATGCTGACTCAATATTGGACTACCAGCCTGGGGACAAGGCTGAGTGTGGAGCTAACACAGACGCAGCGGTACCATCCCATCTGCCTCCTCAGGCCTCACCCCACTCCAGAAGACAACGGTTATAAGGAAGGAGGCAATCCTAGATTGTTGCCCTTCTCTCTTCACCATCAGCTCTAGGCAAAGAACAGCCTCGCTTTTGCTGCGCTGGTTCCATGCCCTCCTGCTTCAACCTCCTCCTTCTTCACCTCCACTCCTGGCACAGCACCCCGGGACTCAGTTCCCCCCCAGCACACCGTGGTGAGCCGGCTCCATCACCCCTCGCCAGGCAGCGGGGAAGGCTTCCCGCCGACTCCTCTTCAGATGAAACTCCACTCGACCCATTTGTATTCAGAGCAGCAGCAACTTACAAGGTTTGGAGCGATTTCAGAACATCTTCACTGGCAATTTTCTCAAAGGCCGGTCTTCAAATGGTGACAAACCTGCCTTGATCTTCTCTGCGGAGCAGCAGGAGACGGGCTGAGCCTGTCCTCTTAATTAGTGTTACTCTCCCATTATTTCCAGGCTGGTAGAAATCCTGCAGACTCCTTTTCTGGCTGGTGGGCAGAATGGGATTTCCTTGGGACTTAGCGGAGAGCAGTACTCGGAGTCAGTGATATCTCAGTACATACCTCCCCGGGGAAGGAACCTGCAGCCAAAGGCTTACAGGCACTGTCATTTCACGCCTGCCTTGAAGTGCAGAAGAGATTTCCTCTGCTGCTGCGCAGCAAGCCAAAGGACGCAGCCGTCTTCATCAGCCTCCACCGTACAGATTGGGAATGCCACCCAGTATTCAAGACAGAGATGGGTCTGTTGCACCCATAGAGGGGTCAGGGCATGCTCTGAGACTAAGCTAATTTCTCAGAAACTCAACTGGCTTTCAGATATATTATTCAAATGTCACTCTCAGCTAAAAACTGTTCAAGTTGCCAGGGCAGATAACTCTGTGCGTGCTGCACATGACAGCTGTGATGTCCCCATCACCTCCCAGGCTTGCACGTGGCAGTATCAGCACCTAACAGCTACCATCAATAACTGGGAACCTGACTCGGCACAACCGGTCACCAAGTGCCGGCACCACTTTTTCCAGAGGCGTGGAAAACTGCTATAAGACAGTAAACTGGCTTCCAGTTGCCAGGAGCCCAAGGCATGGGTCTGCTTGCCTCCCAGTCTATCCCACTGGAAAGGAAAAGCCCCCAAGTTTGAGCAAAATTATGGGCAAGAAAAATCCCTTCCATTACCAAACCATCAGTGTTAAGTTAGAGTTATGTCTGCATGGGCAGCAAGGACAAAATGGAAGCGGGTTTGCAAAGGTTGCACTATTTATACTGAAAGCTCAGCCAAGTTTGAGACAGACCTCTCATTTTAAATCAACGTAATATTTATGATAGATCACAAAAGATTATGGGCCAGAACCTCAGCCAGTGTAAATCAGCACAACTCTATGCACTTGCACTTGACCCAGCTGAGGACCCAGTTCTGGCTGTTGGCTTTTAAAACTCTATTTTTCTTCAGCAACGTAGCTTTTGCCAAGTCAAGTCTGGGCAAAAAAAACACAGATACAGGGAGAGACAGAGACCTGTTCACATGGTCAAGGCTGTAAGACAGTCTCCAAGTGAGGAGGAGGAGCAGCATTTGAGAGCTCCTGGCCTGGAAGAGTCCGGGAGCACGTGAACCAACAAAGAAGGTGGTAAATGTAAAGAGTAGTTGGTGCAACAGACCAGGAATCTTCCCCTTGTGAACTCTGCCATCCCCACAGAGTTCAAGGATGGGAGAGCAGGAGTGCAGCTCCACTTGACTCTCCATTTCTGGTGGAGCCCGAGCACAAAAGCACTCCATTTAAAGCAGCCTTGATTTCATAACTACGTGTCAAGTAGGCACAGATAGTGCCTACAGGCAACGGCAAAACACAGCACCTGATTTTATTGTTTTGGTTTTTAGAGTTGCCAAGATCAGAAGGATTCCACATGTCCCAATCACCCCACCTGCCCTGAGCTGCCTCCCTCCACATTTAGGAGGCGAGCTGCAGGGCAGAGCTGAGCTTACACATCTTGGCCTCAACAATCTCCAGAGCTGTTTATGTTGTTCCTGCATCTCCTGTTGCCTCCCTGCCCTTGAGACGTGGAATTTTTATGAGGTCCACTCAATCATCCTCACATAACCCTAAGTACCGCTAATCAAATACGCAGGGAAGAGCAATTAGAGCAGGATGCTTCACTTCCACAGGCCTGATGCAGAGCGTTACCCAACAGCTCGCTACAAAAAGACAACGTGATGGATATCAACTACATATTACTTATTAAACACCTAATACAGCTTTAACGGTTCTGTTTACTGAAGACTGTTAATCTTAATGAAAACAATATTTGAGGCAGACTGGCAGGATAATTCTCTCCCCTTTTATCCTGGGATCTCAGAATACAGAAAGAGTAATTGATCCTCACAGCATCTCTGCGGGTATTACACCTCTTTAAAAGGGTAAACAGAGGCACAGAGACGTTAAATGGTTTGTACAAAGCGCATTTTCTTCTCTGAGAGTGTCGGTAGTGCAGTCCCTGAGCCCTCAGGAAACCCACAGAAGCATGTCTCTAACAAGAAAGGTCTGTGGCTTTTTATCCCGCTTGCCTCTGACAAGCCTGGTTTGAGCTCTGCAATGACGGAGGAGCAGAAATAGCGCTTCACAGAAATTAGAGATGGAGGAGACCCATAAGGAAGCTCATCATTATATTAGAAGAGATAAAAATGCGTCAGGGATCTAAACCCTCACGCTTTGGCGCAGAAGTCAGTCACTAACTGACTGAGATTTGCAGGGAAAATCCTTCCTAGGCAAACGATCCTGCTGGGCTCTGTGCACCTTTCTCTATCTGCTACTAGGAGCCACTGGATACACCCTGACTGGACCAGTATTGCTGATGCTCAGGGATGCCAGAGCATCTAAGGCACTCGGGTACCCCAGAGCATCACTCACGCTACCCGGACCAAGGACCATGGTGGGGAAGGAGGGAAGGAGGGCTGGAGCTCCCTTAGCCCAGAAAAAGCCTTGTGCTCTCCTTTACAGCCTCTTCAACCCTGCCAAGCAAGGAGAGGGTGTGAAAGAGGGGGCACAACAGAGTATAGGAAACACCTCCCTGTGACATGTTCTCCAAGTCATTTTCCAGCACTGAGAGCACACTGGCTGCCTCTGGAGTGGGAAAGGTGTCAAGGTTGATAATATTTTTCTATTCTTCAAGAGAAATACTTTTTACCATCCCGGAGCTTTCATTATCCCTACTTGTGTCCATCTCATAAAATTCATCAATCTTTCCCAAAATATCCCCCAGCCAGAAAAGCGCGGGTTAGTCTAAATTCTAAGCAACGCACAGACCCTTAATGACAAGCTCCCAATGACAAAGGCACTCAGATGTCAATCTATCAATCCATGGACCGGCAAAAAAACACCCTAAGAAAAGGCGAATAGACACACAGAGTCAGAAGCTGAATCACCAGTTTCATTAGGATAATCATGGTCCAGATGCATTCGCGTTTGCCTAAGAGTATTTGATTTCCCCCAGCACTAGAAGGTCTTTTATTACACACCAACAGCACCATAACAGCAGCCCTGGAACGGGAAGGAAAACCATCTAAATTAATGCTGCTCTTGATTTCACCTCGCCACGTCAGCGAGGGCCCTTGGAGAGTCCCTTCACACCCAACAGGTCTGCACCGTGTCACCACGATGACACTTACAGATCTATGCTTACATCCCTATATACTAGCATATAGATGTACATTTATTCATGTACGCACGTATATACACCCAGTTCTTCAGCAGGGGTTTAATTTCACCCAGGTATTCTCCTGGCCTCGGAAGGATTTATTCTTTTTAATCACACTGTAACGCCTTAGCAGGTGCTTATGCATCCGCAGAGCACGCCTGCATATTTAAAAACCCTTTATGTGTTTTAGTGGAACTCTTATCCCTGAGGCCACAAGCACCCACGCAAAACAACCAAAAAACCCAACAAAACCAGCATTTAAAATGGGTGCACGGAGAGCAGGTCTGGCAAATCTGGACTTTTCTAACATCAGTATCTCAGGAGATGGAGACTGAAACAAATTGTTCTTACCCCAGAGTAATTTCACAAGATTTTATCCTTTCAGCAAAGTCACTTTCCACCAATGAAAATGATTTTCTGCCATGCCTGCAGATATCGCCAGAGCACTCTCTCAGCTACTGCAAGTCTTGCAACTTAAGAGGGGAATTGCAGACATGCAAGTCACGTCCGTCTGGATTTACCTACCGCAGCCTGGGAAATGCATCCTCTTACAGCCACGGAGCTGACAACCTGTTAGCATCACCTATTAGCCTGATCCCGAGCGGGCTGCAATCTGACCTGCTGCAGCTCAAGGGTCCGTCAGCTGGCAGAGATGAGGGGGAAGCAGAGGAGGAATAGGTACACGGCAGGTACACATGAAAGCGAGCAGCTGAGTATTTACATGTGCACAGCCTTGTTAATGGCTTTGCGGCTTGTACTCTGGGTCCTGAGGATACACAGGAGCGGCGGCTCAGCTAGCCTCGCTCAGAAATGAATTCCCATCCCTTCGCGAATGCGGTAGGAAGTCTAAATAAGTGCTTTCCACGCACTTTGGACTTGTTTACACGCAGTTCCTGTACTAGCTGTACTGGCTCAGCAAGAAACAGCACAGCCCAACCCAATGGATATAGTTATTCTGGCATAAAGGCGCTGCGTCAGGGATAGCTTGTTTGCACATGCATAGAGAAACACGCCAGGCAGGCCTGCCTGCCCGCGGGCAGCAGCGAGGGCTATCCATCATTAGGGAGTCCAAGGAATGAGCCTGGACAGGCTCCAGTGGGAAAAGAGCGGGTAGAGGTTTGCAGCCCCAAGGGATGCCCGTCGGACGGTGCAGTCCCAGGGGTGAACCCCGATTTTCTCCCCTCCCGCTGCAACACACAGCTCCCAGCATCCTTCCGCTGCAACGCTGGCACCCGCAGCCCCCTCCCTGGTCCTGCACAACAGCTGCGTCTCCCCCCTTCCCTCCCCTTCGCTCCCCCATCGCGGCGAGGTGGGCGGCGGCATCCCTCCCGTTGTATGTGTTTTGCTGGGTGACTTGTAGGGCTTGTCTGGCTAATGAAAAGCTGCTTTGGATCCCCCTTTGGGCTTTTCAGGAAGGATTAGCAAGGTTTCTCCAAAGCAGACACGGCAAGACAGTGTGTTTCTGTAAATACATCAGGGACTTCTCCGGCGCTTGGCTTTGGCAGGGGCTAAGTGCGGTTGCCTCACAAGTTGTCTCCTTGCTTGGGTATACAAATAAGAAGGTGCTGTCAGGCATCGATACGGGGCTGCTAGGGCTTTACCTCTCTAGGGTGCCTGCACAAATCCAGCCCAGGCTAATCGCAAGTGAAAGCTGTTACCTGCTGACAGCTCTGCTGAGATCTAGCCGTGCACACTCAAAACAACACGGGTTGCGGAGAAGCTTCCCTGACCCTTGTACAGCTGACACCCAGGCTGGCAGCCCCTCAGCAGAGCCCAAATAATCCATCGCACTCCACGGAGTCACCATCTCTGGCTCTACTTGCCATCTTCTCGGCCCGCTAGCCAGCATCCATGGTCTTTTGCTCAAACCCCGCCACAAAACGAAGGGACTTGCCCATGGTCAAGCAGCAAAGCCGTGGCAGAGCAGGGGCCAAGGCTGACCTTCAGCTCCATGATCTCAGGTCTTCAGGTGACTGCTGCAGAGTCCTAAACCTGGTGCCAGCCCCACTGATCCTCTCAGACCCAGACAAGCCTGCAGCTGATGTGTATTTCTCATTTGGAGTAACTGGGGCAAGTGATTAGTTGTCTCAATAACCCTTACGGGAAGCTGCACTTGACAGGGGTAATTGAATGTTATCCCAGTAAAACAAGGGGAACAAGATGTGATAGCCATATCATCTCAAAATAGGCTATACACAGGCCGTTCATCCTTCCCTCTGGGGGCCTGGCTTTGTTTGAGCAAGATTATGAACTCCCCTTCAGAAGAGCTTCATCATTTCCACATATTTCCCATTGGCCATGGGCAGGCAGGATCAATAAAGATATAATCCGAGAGACAGCTGCAAACACAAAAGTTCCTAATGAATTCCCGACCAGACAGACAGCCCAAACACGCATCCCGTCAGCTGGGAATTTGTGCAAAGCCATCACTCCGACACGCTTAAAATTTCCCTGTGGAGTGCAGGACCAGAGGCAAGATAGTGTCAGATGGCTCCCAGTCCATCTCGGAGTCCGGCGTTATCCCTGGAGCAATTCCTCCACCAGACGTCACCACCTCTGACAGAGGGAGAGGCAGGAAGCAGAGGAAAGTGCATTTGAAGAAAGGACTATGGAAACGACCTGGAATCGTGGCCCTGGGGACCTGGCAGGGAAGGAAAGTTGACGTGTGTATAATAAAGATGAGTCAGCAACCCAGATTGTTTGCTCCAGCAAAGCTAATTCACAGTCTGTACCGCTCATACCACCTTGGCTTTCCCTTTCTTGCTTTTTCTCTCCCTAAGCCCTCCTTCTAAATGCAATTTAGTGTCTCTAAAAGTACACATTGTCCCACCACCTAAACAGTTTTACTACAGATGTAGCAAGAAAAAAATACACATGGATTTATGTGTTCTTAAATTGTACTGGACAAACTGACATCTCTATTGCAGGCAGAAGTTTTACTGAAGGGAAGAGCTAGAGTTTTATTTCACAACTGCATCCTTTGTTAATCCACAACCTCCCATAGCTGCTAATAAGTTAAAAGCCAGTCAGCCCAAATTCACTGTTATTCTGGCAAAACATATTTACTGGTGATTTTCCAGGTTTTTGTAAAACCTTCTTCTGGAAAACACATAACAAAACTTTCTAAGCCATCTGGGGGAACTCGGGTATTAAATTCCCATTCAAACGAAGCACGCACCCACAACTCCTGGGTGGGTTTGTAAATCCCAGTTAAACTGTCCTGACTTTGTATTAAGCCTGTTGTTCCCCCAGAGTACCCGGTGGATCTACTGCCACTATTTAGCTGAGAAACTCCTCCGAGCGATAGAGATCTGTTGTTTTCAAAAGCTAAAGGAACAAGATGCTTATCCCAGCTTCCCCAAAGCCATTTTGTGCACATGCAGAACTGCAGACGCTTCCATCTGTGAAGAGCCTTGAACATCACATCCCTCACCTATGGCCACAACAGCCAAAGGGGGGAAACTCTTCGCTGATGGGGCTGTGGTGCCACATCTGGTCAATGAAACGTGCTTAATGGACTACCAAATAGCAGCTCTATTCAGTAAAATAGCCCACTCAGTAGCAGATTGATATACAATATATATGCATAAATACAGAGAGAGACACAGGACAATTACAGGGGTCTGCCAGGAGCAAGGATAAGTACAGGGGAGTCTGAGCAATGCCCTGCGTCTAAAGGTCCAAAGATCTTTAATTTTACTTACTGTGAGCACAAGAAAGCATCTCCAGGCAGCATTAATTCAAGTCAGGGCAGACAGAAACGTAGGAGGTCTCACATTTTCCCATGCCACGCAGAGGTTAAGCAGTATGTGAACGGCCTCCAGCCTGATGGCAAACTCTCATGGCTGGGGTTGTGTGCAGGGACGGGCTTTGCAGCTCTTTGTATCCACTCGCTACTTGCTAGGCCCTTCCTAACCTGCCAGCAAAGCCTGGAGTCAAGTCTTAAAGAGTAAATACTCCACTCAGTAAAGGTAATTTGAATGCCCAAGCGACTGGGATCATGCAGAAGGCTTTGTTACCACTCCTGCTTCCCCAAAAGTTTACAAATGATGTTACCGATGGCAATGGATCACTGGAATCAATAAGCGCTCTGCTGCAGTTTGTATTGAGCTAATAAAAAC
The DNA here is from genome assembly GCF_965140245.1 of Athene noctua. Lineage (NCBI taxonomy): Eukaryota > Metazoa > Chordata > Aves > Strigiformes > Strigidae > Athene > Athene noctua. The sequence continues at coordinate 5,303,938 of NC_134062.1, read as the reverse complement.
AGCACAAGGCGCCGGCCCTGCTTGCAAACACTTTGCTCTGATTGACTTCAGCGGCTCCTTGGTTAAACTGTGCAAGGATTAGGAGAGCGGGGGGTCACGTTAGCACAGGCGCCGAGGTCCTGAGGCTGGTACGGCAGCTTCAAACCAAAGGGCTGGGGAGAAGATCAATTCTAAAATCGCACAAATTATCTGCCGTTTTCTAGTACCATCCCTCCCAGGCTCCCTGAGAACTTCATTAACACTTATTTGCTGAGGTAGGCGACGGATTTCCAGGCTCTGGCCAGTGGGCATCACTCCTCCCCGCAGTAAGGAAGCGGAGGTGTTCAGAGACCTGCCACAGGCCCTTTATAGGTACGTGATGGGAAGGATTCAAGTGGCAGGACAGGACACTTTGAAATCAAACACCTTCTCTTCTATTAGAGGTGTTGCTGTGATTTTTTTGAATGGCCACAGTGTGCCTGCAGCGAGAGCTCGTGTACCTAGCAGTACTCAATTTAGCTGTATGAATAGAATTAATTACTGAGCGATTAAATGACTTGCTCAAAGTCAAAACGAATCAGTGGCAGCGCCAGAAAAATAGCCCAGCAGTCCAGGCTCCCGGTCTTTCACACCTGACATCAGATCACACCACTCCACTCGGCTGCTTGGTTGGGTATTTATTGACTTAATCGCATACGACCATCGGTCTCCCTGCCCTGGGTCGCCAGACTCAAGCAAAGCGGATCACCGAGGATCCAAAGCAAGAGGAGGCTCACCCGGTTGAGAAGGCTGCTTTGTCATTTGCTCCTCTCCAAAGTTAGCTGTCAAGAGCATCTGGGCATTTGGCTGGATCACTCCCTGATATATGAGGAGCTTGTTGAACATGTGCTGCCTGCAGTTGGTACAAGGTTCTTTGTCAACCCAAGCATTGCTTAAGTGCCCATAATAGGAAACAGGTTGCCCAACAGTTCCTCCTCCCTGATATTGATTATGGGGATATAATACTCCATAGAGCAGCAGCAGCTGTCTTTCACCGGCTGGATATTACGCTTAATAAAGCACTGCAAGTTCCTTCTCTCCTGCAGTTATTACTCGATGCACCACGACTCCTGCAAACAAGCTGTGTTGGCTCAGACTTGCCGCAGGCATCTCTGACTTAAAACAAGCACACAGCAGGGACCAGGTACGTGCCGCAGGGACTCGGAGGGCAATAGCCCATCAAGTCCAGCATCCCGGATAATCCCCATGGAGTCAGAGGAACATTCAGGAAGCTGTATAAGAGTCTATGCATCGAAAAAGGCAAAGGGAACAGGCAAGATCCTTCACTCGTCCTCATTTATGGTACCAACATACACAATCGACTCTACAGTCACCAGCATCACAGCAATCGAATCGACTCCCCATGTTACACCAGACTTGCACCCATCTACTCCCCTCTGGTTTTGAAAGCTATGAAACTCAACGCCCGTGTACACGCACACCTCCATTTAGACTTAAGCAAGCCCTTGGGTTTAGTTTTACAAACACAGACTGCTGCATGTGCACACACAGCACGAAAAACAAGCGGAGGGTTTCAGCATGGGTTCCCTCCTGCCTTATTCCAGTACGCTCCTTTTCCTTACAAAGCACACTACACGTATTACAGCAACAGCTGGAATGAGAGGCTTTTGTGCAAAGTTCAATACACACAAAGAGGAACAAAATCTTTTACCAAACCTGCCTGCAATCAGAGAAGAGTGAGCAAAATGACGCACTGCTGGGGAAGAGAGAAGCAGACTGTAAAACGATTTGCTGAAGGTCACGCAGTCAGGGCTGCGACAGAGCAGGGATGAATCCTGCATCCCAGGTCAATTCCTTAGCCACGCCACTTTCTAGCTGCCATATACATTTGATTTTACATCTTTTTCTATTCATTCCTGTAAGCTGTGAGGCAGTGCTCCTTGTCTGGAGCAGTCCTCTCCAACCTCCCTGCTCGCAGGGGATGGCTCTGCCTGTACAACACCAGCCAAGAAGACAAGACTTTCAAGCAAAGGAAACCAGGAGAGTCTGAAGAGAAACACTTGAGCACCTTTAACCGTCTCTGCTGCTCTGATTTTTATTAACAAATGGTTTCCATAATAAATATGATCTCTCTCAGGAAGCCAGTCAGGGCTGGCCGAGGAGGCAACGTGTGCTGTCGCGAGCTGGAATATCCCAGGGGAAGACCCTTCATCCCCCCATCTCCATCTACATGGACATAACCCTTCCTAACTACTCCCTATCCCCATGTTTGCCCCTGGATGAAAGCAGCTCCCAGCCACGGCTCGTTTTGCCAGGCTGTCACTCACTGTGTTGTTCATTACAGGGAAATGAACTCCGTTCCCAAGTGTCCGGGGGACAGAGAGTAATTGGGTTCTGTGCAGCCTTTTCACTTAATTTACTCAAGTTGTATTTATTTCTTACAGAATTAGGTTTTAGCGGCTGATGGACAAGACATCAGAAAGAGACAGAGGCAAACGGATGGGATAATAAACTTGGATAGAGAAAAATGATGTCTCTCCGTCTATCCTTTTTTCTTCCCCCACTGTCTCAGTCATCTCTGCCGCTCTTTCATCCTTTTACTACGGAACATGGAAGGCTGTTGCTAAAAAGCTCTACTTCATCACTATGTGGCTTTGTAAAAGGTAACCTTATTATCTAAGTTCATCCCAATATGGAAAAAAAGGATATTTAGTGTGGGTTAAAACATGCCAACAGAACAATCTGCTGAATTTAATGAAATCAAAACATTTGCAAGAACCTATTGATTGTGTTGACATTTTCAGCAAAAAATTATCAAAATGTTATTTTTGATAAGGTTGAAGTACTTCATTTCAACATATTATAATTATATCCGATATCCTTATGGAGAGAAATTTTGAACATTATATAAAAGTCAGAAGAAATTGCTGCAACTTGCCAAAATGAACCATGCTAACTAACATCAGGACTTCAGAAGACATTCTCATGCTGATGCTCGGGGCAAAGCAAGACCCCAAACATGAGAAGCCCACCCCCGGCACCTGATTTTAAAGCCTCTTCCAGCAGCACAATCCTGTTCCAGAAAAGCAGAAGGGGGGAATGTCATGGGCTAATTAATCCCCATTATCTCTGCCCCAGCAGGCAGGAAACAACTTTGATGGGCTGAACATCAGCATCTCGCATCTCTGATGGTCACAGCACCCCCGTGTGCATAATCCTGCGATGTTAAAACCCTTCTCTAAGTTAATACAGGATCTAAAGAGCAGGCACCAGTGAACCCAGTGCCACCACCTCCTTGGTTTGCTCGGAGAAAGGGCATGAGATGGCACAGGGGGCAAGAAGCAGAGGGAAGAGCACACATGTCTTCGCCTCACCCTGTGGCACCATAAATTATGCAGCTGCCTTCATCCATTATTCAGCATAATTTATTTTGAACAGTTAGATCAGCAGTTTGTGTGAGGAAAAAAAAGGCAACACAGAAGTGGAGGGGAAAGGGGGAAAAAAAAAAAAAAAAAAGGGAATTAAGTGAAGGAGAGAGGGAAGCGCTGGAAGGGACGGTCCAGTCATTAATCAAAGATGGGCAAGGAGATGACAGGAAGAGATGGAGAAGCTGGAAAGGCATTTAAATAATCACAGGAGCTCCAATCTCTCCATCCTTTGAGGAGCAGAGAGTGAACGAAAAGCCCTGTGCATGCACTGTTTTAAAGCTATGAAAAGCTTTAGCCCCTCCTCTTCCCAAAGCCCAGAGCCCCCGGCTCGCTCAACAGACAGCAGGGCTGACCAGCATAAGGCTTCCCCGCTGTCTGCAACACTTCCAGCACCCACCTCCTGCAAACACCTGGGTCAATAAAGCCTGCAGATGGACACCGTGCATCCATCCGAAGGATGTTGCTCTAAAAAACTCAGGGCAGCGCTACCAGAGGGGAGGACACCAGCCCACATCTGCCATCCTGAGCTTGCCAGCCAGCCCAGCTTTCTGAATTACAAATGCTTTCTAACACATACGTTTCAGTGCATATTAGCATATTACTCCACGACTAATAAATTGAAGGAAATAGCAACTTGCCCAGCAGACATTCCCCAAGCTTGAGACTGGTGAATTCAATGAATAAATTGCTTACATGAATTATTCCCTCAAATCTAACATGGACAGCACCACTCAAGAGCAGCTGTCTCAAAGCCACAGTGTTATCAGCAGCTCCAAGGTACTTGGGGGCAAGAGGGAAAATTGTGACCAAGATAAGCTAGGCCATGTTATCACCACAAAATATCACTTTCTGCAAAGAGAAGGTGCCCTTGGTTTGCAAAAGTCTCCCTCTGCCAAGGAATTGGCAGGTTCCTTTGTAGGCACCTTCATGTGCGTCTCAAGGGGCTTCTCAGACACTCATTCCCAGTCCTTCGGAGAACAAGGGGTTACCGTACCCCAGTGCTGCAAGATCCTCACAGAGGAGCAAGTTGTGGACTCAGGTTAAGGGTGTTTGAAAAAAAAAAAAAAAAAAAAAATCACAGGTGGTTACAGGAGCATTTACAGAGGAAATGCAAGCTATTCTCTGGAAGAAATCAATAAAAGTTTTGTTTTGTGCCTTTCAAATCCGCAGGGGACCTTTGGATCCAGCTAGGAAGAGCAAGTTTTGTTGCAGCCAAAGAAAAATGTTTCTATTGTCGAATTATCATGGCACCTGAGGTGCTTGCTAAAAAACAAAATACCCACGAATTCCTTTCCCATCACCACCCATGCTGGGAACACACTGAAAAGCAGAGGATTCACACAGTAACCGTGTCCCAGCCAAACACACCGGGACCACCACCAAAGCTCGGTGTGAGCCAGGCCAGCTCTGGGAAAGCCACCAGTGCTGCTGAACAGAGGGTAAATTTAATCCATACGTGCCCCTCTGCTCCCATTTTTCCAGCCCATAGCCCTGGAAAACCAACATGCAGGATGGGGAAGGGACCTTCAGGCTCCAAGAGCCTTGCCCAAGCAAGCAAACACCAACACGAGAAGGGGAAAGCTCTGAGTTTTGATAACTCCACAGCTGCTCTGCTCTCAGGATTGGCATCGCCGGAGCACAAGAGCAACGACCCGAGCTGCCAGCCTGCCCGCCACCGGGCTGCAGCTCCTCTCCCGACGGCAGGGATTTAGCTGGCTTTGCCAAAGCTCACGAGGGAGGGGAAAGCAAGGTGGGAAAGGAGGTAGCCAGACCGTTTCGTGCACCCCACTGGCATGGGGCCATCAATGGGACCCAGCTGGAGACATTAACGTCCTGGAGCAACTCATCGCAGCGCCTGCCTAGGATGGGCTCTCGCCTTCTGGCTGAGCCATTTTTCAAGCTGTCACCGCTGCTTTCACAAAGAGTTACCAAGGTCTCCTTCTCTCTGAGTAACCCCAGAGGAGAAGACGCTGATGGTGTTTCACTGGATAGGAACATTACAGCTAGAAAACCAGTTACCTTCAGGGGAGACACAGCACGGAGCCCCATTACCAGCCAGGATTTAAATGCTGTGCTCAGTCTCTGTCGTTCCTCTCACCCTGACAGTCTGTCGCATTTATCAGTGCTCGGTTTGCAATGTGACATGCTTCATCCCCACACCTCACCTACTCTTGCCCCTTTCTTCTTCTCAGATCCTGGAAAACTCAATACAACCTAAGCTGACTTTCAGAGCTTTAATGGGACCAGATGGTTCCATAAAATATAAATGCAGTGATAAAAATACTGACATACCTCCTAGCGATTAACTTTGGGTCTACCCTTACTAGGAAGGATTCAATTGAGCCTCATTGAACCGGCAAGCTTGCCGCCTTCCTCCTGCAGATGGGTCCATAAACTCTCTCTGTGCCTTCAATCTGCCTCAAGAGCAATGCCAGAGGTCTCTCCACCTCTTTATGGCCCTCCAGCCCCTTCTGAAGGTCTGGGTCTGCCAACCAGCTAACGTGCCGTGCCGGCCAGTTCCTCCTCAAAGAGGTGTCAGGAAGGGAGAAAAGCTACAACAGGTTTCTCATAAATGCCACGTTGCCACATGGTTTCATTTGCTGCAGCAGAGGATTTTGGGCAACACAGAACAGAGCAGATCCTTTCATGTCACTTAAAAATGCCAGGAAACTTTCATAGATTGAAAACTAAATTAAGACTAAAATTACCATACAATTTCACTCGGTAATTTTTGCTGGCATGGAAATGATCACTCCTTGCTTTGGTAGTGAGCAGATAATTCCAGACTTCAAAGGCTCATTTCAGCATTAAGTAAACTTGTTAAATTAGTGGTTTGAAAGTTGTAATAAACTACCTAGATGAACATGACATGGCAAACAGCATGACTTTTAGAAAATAAAGTCACACCTCTCTAATCTATTAGAGTTCCTTGAGGAAGGCAACAATACCTTCAAGAAAAGCAGGTATAATTCATAGGACCTTTAAAAAATGTCCTAATTAATAATAACCAGTACCCCTGAAGAAGCAGCAGGCTATGAAGATGAAAACCATCTTCCTGGAGATGCCTTGTGAAGGGATGTCATTTGAACAAGGAATCTGGAGTGTAAAGTACACAAACCAGACAGCAGCTGGAGAAGAGCAGCAGCTTGTCAAAAGCCACACAAAGCTGGGACGTGGGAGAGTGAAAAAGAAAAGCCACATCTCCTGAGTCATGGCTCTCCCACCCCTGTATCAGGCGGATCCCAAGCATGACATCGACGTGGCAAGGACAGAAGATGACATGCACGTTAGCTAGATTCAAGCCACCACAGCTGAGAAAATTGTGGTTTAACCACCCAAACCCACATCCCAGAGCTCCTGCATAGCTGCCTGTGCTGTGTCTTCGCCCTTGCACCTGCAGGAAGCTGGAGCTTTCCTTCCCCATCCTAGATAAACCCAAGGTGTGCATAACACCTACCACGGCAAAAACACCTCGAGGCTGGCGGGCAGCAACGACAGCAGAGCAGAAAATGGTCAGAGAGACAGAAAGGAAAGCAAGCAATGACAAAAAAAAAAAAAAAAAGATAAATTGATAGCAGATTAAATCAGCCAAGCTGGGGTGAAGTTTTAAATGGCATGGGGAGAAAAGGTGTCAAGTTTGAAGCATTTGTGATACAAATGCTATTCATTTTAGGCAGGAGGAGAGGACTGTGGGAAATTCAACATTATCTAACACAGGCAATTAAGAAAACAATGACAGCTGAAATTTAATACAGACAAGTACAAGTTAATGCCTATCAAAAGCAACATTTCCAACAACTCATACACATTGATGGATTCTAACTTAATTGTAAGAGCTCAGGGAAAGGAAAAAAAACCACACATCACTCTGGACAACTTAACAAAAACATCTGATCAACAGACAACAGTGACCAAGAAAGCAAGACAGTGAGAAAGGGAGGGAGAACAATAACTGAAAATATTGTGATGCCATTGTGGAGGAAAACAACATTCTCAACTTGCAATGTTCTTCAGCATTGGATGGATGCTGTATGTATGTAAAGGGGATAGAGGAAGAAACAATAAAAAAAAAAAAATCTGATCTTAAACACATTTCCATACCAAATGAAAAAATTGGGGGTGTATCCTTCAAGAGAAGGATAAGAAAGGAGAAAAACAGATTGCAGAACAAAAAACAAGGTTAAGTGGTGCCTTTTATTCATCCTCCCGTAATGAAAAGTGCATATTCATTGACACTGAAAGCCAACAAATTTGGAAGCGATAGACAACATCTCAGCAGAAATGCCCAAGCTGCTCCAGGAGCCTTTGCCACGAGCCACCAGCACGGAGATTATCAGGTTTTGCAGCAGCATCGGACGTGAGCACGAATATTGAAGCCCAAAGACCTGCTTGTAGGATAAAAATCTATTAGGATCCAAATGGAGGCCAAAGCAAAACCCCTGGGAGTCTTTCCTATTTGTGGTTTTGGGCAGCCTGGTATTTCTTTAACGACAGCTCCTCGTAGAGGTCCAAGGCCAATTACCAATGGCCTGGAGTTAGGAAAGAAAATTTTCCCTTACTTCTCTCTCGGGAGGACTTTTCCCCTTAGCTCACGAGGAAGCCAACCACCAGAGGCATCCCTGCAACGACTGCTGCTGGAGGCAAGTCGAGTGATGCTGACAACGAGAGAGGTGCTTTGCACAGTGGGTTTACTCAGAAAAAGATGTAAATCAGAGCAAAGAACGTGGCCTTTTGCATGCTCCTCGCAGCGAGCGGGGAGAGGGACGGCCGCCGGCAGCAATAGCAAGGCTCAGCAGCATGAGGCACTATTGATTCAGCTTTGACCGACAGCACAAAAAAATGGAAAAAAAAAAAAAAAGCACCGCTGGCCTGATCTGACCCAGAAGGAGATATGACACAGCTTAAAAAGGACCAGGTTATTCAATGCCATTTATAGGCTCAGTATATCAGCTGCTGAGGCCGAAGAGCCAGTGGGAGGATGAGGAAGACCCATGGGAAGAGGGCATTACGGGAACCCTCCCCTCCATCCCTCTAGCATACAAACGGGGGGAAGAAAACACTTTCCTTTTCCAGTAGGACACTTTATTAAATCCTAAAGTGTTAACAACCTCAGTCGGGAGAAGGGGAGGCAGCTCGGTGCGTGTTTACGGGGACCTGCAATTCGCAGCCACGGTCTGCCACCGCTCATAACCAGGGGTGGATGTGAAGGGCAATCCGAGCACATTTGCAAACAGATTTAATAATAAGGGGCTGTCTGCCTCGATGTGTCAAGCTATCTGCAAGTACTGCAAAAGAATATCATCGAGTGTGACATAATGCAAAGCAGGATAAGGTCATTTGCTTTGCTTTCCTCTGTTTTAAAGCATCAGAAAAATTCTTTTCAAAATACAGCTTTCACAGAAACATGACCGGCTGCCTTGAGGAACGGCTCGAGATCAAGCGTTTGATATTCAAAATTAATCCCAGGAGGACGAGGCGCGATACGTTCCCTTTCCCTTCATCCATTTCCAGGCTGGAGATATCTCTCTTCCATTAACTCAGCTCTCCCCCTCCTCCCTTATCCCCCGACCAGGTTTTCTTCACAGGCTCAGAGTTCATCTCTCTTTTTTTTTTTTTTTTTTTTTCTCCTGAACCATTGATCTAAATGAGGGGTCTGATCCCACACTCCTCATTCTACAGGGATTTTCAGCTGAGTGAAACCTTCACGAGTGAAATCTTAGATTTTTATGATCTCTGCAAAGCCAAACACCACAAATTTGCAGCCAAAACCACTCAAGGTTAAATTAAGATAACTAGGGACTCCCACAGCTTTCAACCTTCAGGAAGAAACAGAAACAAACCCAAGAAGGGGGCCTTTAATGACAACTCCAAAAAGTTACTTAACTCAGATCTATTTTGGATTTAAATTAGGATCACTGCAACACAGGCAAGCAAACACCTTGCACACATGGAATGTTTCAAAACACAACGTCTTGCTTTTTTTTTTTTTTTCACACCCGAGTGAATTTCCAAGCTGTCCTACCCCTGCAAAGCGCATCATCACCTCTCTTCACCCATCATGCCCAGTGCTGTTGCTACATACACGCTTCCCCACGGAGCTTATACTGGGGGGAAGCCACCAGAGGGGATGGGAATCCCATAATATGCCTTGCTCTGACACCCTCCAGTCCTAAACCACCATTCAGGCCCAAAACAAATCGCTGTGCATGGGTGTATGCTCCCAGTGCCCCACCACGGGAATACTGGAATACATGAGCACGTGCGAGGCCCCGGGGAAGAGCTGAATTTAGGGAGGGAAGTTAACTTTGCAAAATACTTGTTATGAAATGAGGCAGAAGAAATAGAGCCCTGGCGATGATATCTCGAGACATGTAAACATCTGGTAACAGTTATCGCTAGGGACACTCGGCAACTCACCCAGTGCTGATGGCGGCAGAGATGCTCGGGGGGGTGTCGAGGACGGGGTAACGCGTAGCTAAGAGGCAAGGCTGTCTACCAGTTGCAGAAGTGGGCGCGGGAAGTCACGACACATAAATCCAAGCTTTCTCACCCACCGCCACGGCTCAGCAGCGGGGAAGAGCTGGGGGAAAAAGACGCCGGGGTCTCGCGCAGGCTGTGTGCGAAGCGCGGTGCAGAAGCACAGCTGCACACATCTGCACTGCAGCAGCAGAAGCACGAAGGGAAAGGGCAGATTGGTCCCAGGCGAAGACTCGCCAAGTTTCTCTTTGCTATCTAACCCTTGGCTAGCTCCTAACATTATAATTGCTGTGCAAAGCTCAACTAAAAATAAAGAACAAACAAAAAACCCAAGCAAGCTGATATTCCAGGAAAAACAACAGTCCCTTCCCTCCTCCCAAGGCATCAGCAGCACTACTGAGCTCTCAGCTGAAATCTGCCTATGGTGACTGACTTTAAAAGCTTCCAGCTAAAGAAAGGCCCCGTGCCACCAGCACAGTGCTTGGCCCAGCAGCATCCAGCAAGATGCTTGCACCCTCCTGGCCAGGCTGCGGAATAACAACACAGCCCTTGTGTCCCAGCAAGTTCACAAGAAGCAGCTGGATGGGCTGTATCCTGACCCACAAAGAGCAAAACTCTCAGGAGGTTTTGGGAAGCGAATGCTCCTGCCCCCTGGTCTGAGCGACTCAAGGCTTCGTCCCAGCTGGCACTACAGCTGTGCCCATGGCCACCAAGCTGAACTCGTCTGGGTAGGGAAATGCAGATCCACGCCCAGGCTGAAGGGTGATTTAAGTTGTTTAATGACTGGGAGAAGTTTGCTGTGCACATGGCCCGATGGCTCAGGATAACCAGAATGGAAAGCCAGGGACATTCAGCATCCACCAGCTCCTCCCAAATTCAGCGCCAGCCGTGAAAGTGAGCCACCCTGCAAGATGACGCGGGGGCAAGGCATACCCACATGCCATCTGAGGACACCTGAGCTCACCGTTCACACCCAAAGGACCCCGACCTCCGCCCTCCTTCTCCTTTCAGGGCACTGCAGTTCCTCCCACACAGCCGACTCCATCCCATGCTTGTGCTTCCCAAAGGTCTTCCAACATTACAGCTGTCCCAGCTGGTGTCTGGGCTCTGTTTAGCTCTGCCAAGGAGACCTATCCTTTTTAACAAGCGTGTTAACATAACATACAAAACCCTCCAGCTCTCAAATTTCTCAGGAGCCCCAGAGGAGTACAGGAAATTCTTCTTAATTACAATGTGTGTGTGAAATAAGGACACCAGAAAGCAGCGTTTCAAAATACCTGGAAAAAGTTGTGAAGACATCACCCCTGCTCCTGTCTTGGTTTAAAGGGTGGCCGACACATCTAAGGGCTGTGTAATCCCCAGGGCTTCAAAGGGGTTGATGTTACAGCAAGGCCACCGAGACTCCCACCTGCGGGGGCTTCAAACACAGTGGAAAAATTGAAGCTGCGGCTTCTCACATCACAGAGAGGTGTGAGAAGTCGCAGTCGTGATGCTGCGGAGGAAGCAGCCCCCGACACAAAGTTTTAACTAAATAATTACAAGCGAGTCGCTATTTCTTTAACAACAGACCAAGCCCTTGAAAAGCTAGTTGCAATGCCACCACAGCCTCATTTGTCATCTGGTGAGTAATCACTCACCATCACAGAGGTTTAACCCTGTCACAGAGGACACTGGCTCCGTCACTCCTGGCAGTGACACGGCGCCAAGCGGGACGGCCACGCGGGGATGTGTCTGTGCGGATCCACACCAAATTCCTGCAAAAGTGCCTTTTTCCAGAAGGCACAGGCACGTGCATGTCCCTGTGTGCACATCCCTACCTTACACCCCTCCGGCTGGTGGGGCGCTCACCGTGACCTGGCTGGGTCCAGCCCTGCTCCTCCCCCGAGCACTGCCACTTAGAATTTGCTAATTAAGTCCTGTTAATGAATTCCCTCCGATGCCTATTCGCAGCACAATTGTGCTCCCCCCTCTGCCAGCGCTCTTGCCAAACAGTTGGCTGTTAGGAACTTGTCTGAGATCTGGGGGATCGTGCCAAGAAAGCCCATTTCAGCTTCACGGTCACGAACGCTCACGCCAGGAGCACAGCTTAACATTGCATTCATCCAAGGAGGAAGCCATCACAGCCTGCCTGGGACTCTGTCTGTGGCAGAAGAACAGGAATACAACACATCATCCATTTTTTAGCAGGTGTTTTTACGGCTACAAGTCTCTACTCCCAAGCAAGCACCTACAAACAAGCTACAGATCAAGTCCCACTAGCAAAAAAATACCCAGCTACAGCAACCGGCTCTGAAGAAACCACGGTGCATCCACCAGTGGAAGAAAAACAAGGAAGGTGAATTATTTGTACAGATGACCACAGAGGCCTTCCCACGTCCTCCAGCACTTATATCCATGCACATCTAACACGCAAGCAAACAAGAGTAATTCAGACATACGCTCAGCTGACATTAAATATGCTTGTTCCTTAGACACTTCTTTTCATCCCCAGGATGTCTCAACATCTGAGCACGGTAATTCCCTAGTGATTAACTTCTTTATTTATTTAAAAACAGTAGAGAGGCTTTCACAAGCGTGACTGTCACTCGGCATCTCTCACCGGCAGCGAGACGGGGATGATGTGTGACAAACGCTCTGTGCCAGTGGTGGGTGTCTCCTCCGAAGGGAGGTATCCCCTGACCGGATCACTGGCTGGGGGGGTCTTGCACTGACTGCAGAAACAGCTCCCAGTTAAATGATACTCGGTGTACGTGCTCTTCTCCTCCTTCCAAACACACATCAAAAAATGCAAGAGCATTAGACGAAATGCATTAGACACAGCCCACGTGCAGGCAGGAAGGACGGGATGCAGCAAACCCACAGAGCATCCCTCTGAGACAATCCTCCACGGACTCCCCGGGAAAGCACCCGCTGGCAGCCAACGTGAGAGGCAGCTCAGAGCAGAAGAGAAAAATCTTCAAATGCTGATAGAAATGCCACAGAGGCAATGGTAAAGCTTTGCAGCCGGTTTCCCTGCCTTCCCAGAGGGTGGCCAGGGCTTCTCCTAGAGAGAAAGAGGAAAAATGAGAAACGCTCCTGCTCAAAATGAATAAAATATGTCACTCCAGATCTTGTAGCTATTAAATCACTGGCTATACAATTACTTAATTATGTAGCAGCAAAAGGGGGGGGGGGGGGGGGGGAGATGGTATTTTTTCTCCTGAAAACTTCAATTTGCTACCTCAAGAAAATAATTACTCGATTCAAACATTAAATAATTGAGACATTCATTAGTAGTCCTATTGTATGATTAGCACAAGGAAGGTACCATTTAACGACTGAGAAATTGATTCACCAGGGAAAACGAAAGTCAGCCTTAATGGGCTAAACAAGAGCGGGGCTTCGAGGGCTGGCCGGCTCAGCGGGGGACAGTCACAGGTTGCCACCATGGCTGGCTGGCTGCAGCCACCACCGTGGTGGCCCCTGGAGCACAGCTGGGGCTGGCCCAACCCGAAGCATCACCAAAACTCCCAGCGCTGGATTCAGACAGGGAGCTGCATCCCAGGGATGGAGGAGGTGTTTGCAGCCCGATGCAAAGCCCGGTGGGCTTCTGTCTCTGTAGTACATGTAGTCTCCTTGTCTGCACATAAATGCTCCCCTGTGACATGATCAGAGCCAGGATTTGTGCTCATTTGCAACGTGTGAACCTACAGGACCCTTCCCCGTGCATGCTACCTCCACATACCACCGCCCAGGTCTCTCCAGAACGCCCTGACCTCCCCTCAGACACATCACTTGGCACCTTCATTCACTGCCTGGAGACAAAAAAAGCTGCTGGTTCCAGCAACTCAGCCCTGAGCTACACTTCGATGTGAACCTTGTGTGAATTCACTGCTGCTGCAATAACCAGGTGCCAAATAATTTGGTATGGGAAATAGGAAGCAGGAACCCTCTATCCCTCTGGATGCAATCGAGCAGTTTACAGTGTCTGCAAATAAAAAAAAAAAACCTCTGTTGCAAATATGCTCCTGCTCAGCACAAGGTGGGGAAAAAGCCAAACAGGGTGGACAGGGGACAGCAGCTCCTGTAAAAGAGTGAGGAAAAAAAGGCAGCACCGAAGGGAAAGCAATTACAAGCAATTATTGGCGGAGGCTACCATGTGGAAAAACTCTCATTGTTTAAAATTTGACCCACTGTGAATATCTTTCTTAAAATTGTTATTGCCTTATCCCTTCGGATCTAAATAACACTCTCCACACTTGGCTGCTCTCAGAAGACAGAGCAGCTTTAAGCAGCGGCTGGTGAACGCAGAGGATTTTTGGTCGGTCGCTATTTCCCTCCCGCCCTACGTCACGGGGTCCCAAAGCTAATTGGAGGCACATCACTGCCTGAAACCCAGGCAAAACATTCCTGCTCCATCCCACCCACTCCCTTAGCAGGTTCGTGTTCGCACCACGCAGAACAGCTTTCCTCCAGGCAGCACTTTCGGGGAAAAGGCCACGGATAGGACAAGCATACCTCAGCTCTTCCTACGGAGGAGACACGTGGGAAGGGAAAAGCACAGAGCAAGCTGAGTTGCTGCAAAAGACTGTAGGACAGTCAGCTGCGATCCTTCAGCCCTGTTTATTCCCCTTTAACAAGCAGGGAAAATGGAGAGTTTGAAGTCCTAGACAAATTATTTATTCCCAATTTCAGCCTGGAGCTGAAAACTGCAAAGAGACGGCTTAGAACTGAGTGTTTTTATAACTTAGATCATAAGATTGTTTCTTTATGAGCTGACATCTTGCAAATACTTTTTTTTTTTTTTTTTTTTCCTGAAAAATACCATTGCATATACAAAGATTGGCTTTCCTACTAAGGGAAAGGAGAGACTTTATCTTTGTTTCTCTTTGAGGAATTCAAAACCCCACCTTTCACCAAAGATTTGGGTTCTTTGCAGTGTATAAGGCAGCTCACAGACTCTTTAGGTGGAGCACAAGCTCCTGTGGCTGTCTTAGCAACCCTCCCCAAAGCTGCACCAATGTCATCTCCAAGAGATGCCACCGGCACGAGAACCACGAGATCTCAGCACAAAAAGGTGCTGTACTGAACTAAAATGGTCACGGAACAAAACCGGCTGTGTTAATCTCATCTCCATTAAAAAATAATAATGGATCAAAGTTTGCCAAATAGAAAAGGACAAAATCAGCAGAGAATTACTTTAATTATTACCTCCAAGCTTACAGAAAAAAAAAAAAAAAAAAAGGGTATTACAACCGAGAGCACACGCGAAAGAAAAACTATAAAGGAAGTACTTGACAGTGCCCCTTTAATTAAACTGCTCTGAATATCATTAGCAATGGACCTTTGGAATTTAAAGCCAATTACAGTCTAAATACAAAACTTACTTGCTCACCAAGAAGCTTACGCAACATCTTTCAGAAGTGGGCTTGGTGCACAGGGAAGAGTTTTTCCTCTGTAAAGCACTTTTATGCAAGCTGGGTACCTCAGCACTGAGAGATAAAACAACAAAAAAAAAAAAAAAAAGAAAAAAAGAAAAGAAGAGCAAGAGGATCCTCCATTCGGCTGCAGTTACGACTATGCCCTCCATACCCTGCAATCCATACAGAGGTCATTGGCCAACGGGTGAAGGACCTTTAATCCAAGCTGGTGGAGCTTTCCTGGGGTCCAAGTGTTCCAACAGCAGCTCAGGAGAAACTCAAGCCTCCGGAATAAGCTTTCCATCATTTACAAACGAGATTCTCCACCGCTCATCAGCCCCAAAATCCTTTCCCTTGCAATTACAGCACAGGCTGCTGAGCTTTGGCATCGCCAGGGATGTGGCTCTACCTACAGTAAAACCTGGGAGAATGCAAAATGACGGGACATGCCCTGGCTCCCGCGCATCCCCCCCAACGGGCTGAAGTACATAGTCACCAACAGGATAACAGAGAAAAAGAAGCAGCCCTACGCTCTGGGGTCAAAAGCTGTCACTGCTTCTTGCCTTTGAAGGATCCCTTGGTTTCCCCAAGGTTTAGATCAGACCCTGATTATGGTGCAGCAAAACCCTGCAGTTTATCTTCTGGACAAAAGAATATGACTGCAACGACAGGAGACAGCAGCTGTTTGCATGGAAACAGCAACAGGGCAAATCCTGCTGTGCTGGCATCTCTGCTCTGCAATGGGGTTTGGAGGGAAAAAGTAAAACAGACGGCACGTGGAATGATTGGCTCCAAAAATCAGACCACATCAGGGCCAAAACAATACCTTAGGTAATCGGTGATGTGCATGGGGCTCATGGCAGCTCTGAAAATGAGAGACATGACCCTAAGTTTGTGTATTAGAGGTTAGGGAGGGGACCAGGAGGCGAAGACTTTGTTCTTTGGTGCCCAAGGCTTCATGTCATTAAAGCAAAACAATAATTAAGGATCAGCAATCACTCTTCTTTCCTCTCACACCTTTCATCTTTATGGAAAAATCCTACAGACATATTACAGACCGTGCGAGTGTGTTTGACTTTCAAAGCAAAGCGGGGAAACATCTCCCTGTCACAGCATTCGGTGGGACAGCGACAACGAACCCAACAGAAATATTCATCGCCATATGTTCCAGGAACGATTTCCACAGACGTTCATTAGTATCATCGCCATGAAACTCTACAGGACTTTCCTGCAAGGGAAGTGGCAGTTGCTAATTAAAGTGCAGACGTCACCCTGAGCGAGGAAGGTGAGGCTCAATGCCTCCAGTTAAAAGGCCCAGGAAGGGGAGAGTGATGGAGCAATGCTGCAGATACCCAGCTCTGTCCCTAGATGTAACCCCAGCTCTTCCAAAAACAGCCTTTCTAAGGGATAATAATGATTTTTACAAGCTCCACGTATTTATGATTTTTGGTAAGAAAACCAGAGCATGGAGACACGCTCTTGCACAGCTTTGCTTGCGCGAAGTTACTCAAATAAAACTCAAACAGAAAAAAAAAAAAAAAAACAACAAAAAAAAAGCCAACCAAAGCACCAACCCTGTAATTAATGTAAAAGTATCGGGTGGTTTGGGAAGCCAAGGCTGGTACTTTCCTCATGATATTTAATATTAACATTTCCAGTTGATTTATTATCTAATTGCAGGGCAGCTGAACATCTTGAGGGGCTCATGTGTAGCAGAGCTGAGGAGCGTTGCTGCTCTCTGTCACCAGGCTTACGCTTCCCCTCAGCTCTGGTGTCCAGCAGATGAAGCTGCTGTTGGCCAGGAGCTGCTCCGGGGAAGCGACAGGAAAGCAGAAGCAGCCAAGCAGTGGGCAACCCCCTGTCTCAACACTTGGAAATGCTTCTCTGGAAAACCTAAACAAGAAATCTGGCCCGAACCTGGGAGGTGGCTGGACCTAGGGGTGCCACAAGAGCCTTTGGAGCTAGAAGAACCAACTCATCATGGAAAACAGAATTATTATTCCAAAGTCGCAGGCTTAATACAAACTCTCAGAGCCTGAAACAGCAATTCAGAAGGGAATTAGAAGTGGGCTGATGGCTTTTCCAGGCAATTTCTTCCATCCTTAGCCGGACTCCCAGAGGGGCAGCACAAACAAGAAAAACGCAGCAAGAAGAGGAGGATGGAGCCAACATCACTGCTTAGACACAATGACTGACTTTGTCATCCTGCAGCTTCCAACCTCCCTCCAGGGCCCACCACGCGCCTCTTCTACCTACTCAGAAGCACACTTTGATCTTCTCAGTCCTCGAAAGGAGCATGACCCCTGGGTGGGAGAACTGTTGGGCTCCATTTCCAAATTGCTCCTGCACAATTTCGGGCTCTGCCTTGCTTCCCCCATGTGTAAAGGAGACCTCAGCAAATCGCTCTGAGACCCTCGGGAGGAAACAGCGTCACAAATGCTGCTTTTAATAATTTAATCCTTACAGTCCCGCAGCTATCCCACTCCAGGATCTCCCCACGGAGCCAGCCGAACACGTGTGCAAGAGGACTGCAGAACACAGTTATTTTGAGAAGATGGATAGACAGGCAAAAAGACAGGGCTTGACAGCAAGCAGAACATTTCAAAGAATCTCAGCTGTTCAGTAGTCATCCATCATCCACCGAAAACATCAGCAAGCCAGGGCTGTATAATCACAAGAAAGTATTTAACATCTGTGTTCACCTATACAGAGTCCTAAATCGCATCTCGTGGGCTGGGGCCCTGAATCTGGCTCATTGCCACGGTAATGTCGCCAGGGACATCACCTTGAATTTAATATGCAGATAGTGAAACGATGTTATTCTCTAATACACATATATGTACCTATTATGCATTTCAGGTGCATTACTATAAGCATATTCATCCTCAGGTACAAAGCATTGCACACAAAATAAGCTAAGTGCTGGAATGAACACGTCAAGCTTTGCTAACGGGGAAACTGAGGCACGCTAAGAGCAAAGTGACCTCCCCAGTGTCCTGAGACTGAAAACTACAGCTTATATGCACAGTCTGGCCACCTAGTCAGTAGATCACACTGCTTTTTTTCCTCCCCTCTGACCCCAGCCGGGGAAGTAATTTATTTTTTTTCAACACAGCCTGAGCAAACACCCTTTTTTGGTGGACCCCACTGGCGGCAGTGATGAAATGCTCTTCCCTGCCAGCGCTGCAGACAGCACAGGGCAAAGCCCCGCGATGCCAACGAGCAAACAAAGACCTGGGATTTGTTCTCTCCCTCCACCTAATGAAGCACAAGATCACTCGAGGATGTTTGTTGGTTTTAATCAATACAGAAAGAAAACTGTCATGTCTGTTCCCTTCCAGGAGGGGAAAACATCCCCTTTCCGCTAAGTCAAAGCAGTGAGCTGGAGAGTGAACTCCTCAAGGGAAGAACCATGTTTCCAAATTCCTCCTCTACCTCCAAAATAAAAAGCGAATGTAATGAAAAATAGTCTTCTTTTTTTTTTTCCTTTTTTTTTTTTTTCTTCTGATGCTGCAGCAGCACTTAGTCTCTCAACCTGCAGTCTCCCAAGTAACATTCAAGAGAAATCACCAGTGGGGTCATCCTTGCCCCAGCCCTGATGGGACCCCCGTGTGCTGGGGGGGGTACAGACAGCCCCTGCTCAGGGCAGCTTGTCATCTGTATGGACAAGGGGACATAAAATGACTTTGGCAGCAATGAGCTGAAGATTCCTTTGCTCCTTCCCTTTCTACCTTTACAAACACCATCCAAAACCAGCTTGTTTCCTAAAGCTCTCAAAAAAAAAAAAAAGATATTGGGCATGGGGAAGGGAAGCTTGGGGAAGGCAGGCAGCCAGAAACACTCCTGGGGTAACCCCCACCCAGGACACGCCAGGAGGGTCAGCCCTGAGCCTGTGCTGGGGGAAGCAGCACGAGGGACCCCTCCTGGGGCTTCTGCAAAGCTTTGGCCTCCTCCTGCAGCCAAACAAGCTCTCACCTACCAGCAAGAGACCTTGGTGGGACAAATGGGTGTCCGAGAGGTGACCCACAGCCCTGACACCCGATGCTACAGAGCTCTTCCTCGCTGTGTCATCCATGCAAACCCTCCGGCCCCGCTCTGTGGAAAGAGGGGGCTGCAACATTTGGTTTAAGGGATGAACTGGAAGGGAACAGAAGGACCTGGCAGGCAGGCAAGGGTTTGGGTTTTGCAATCTGGATAATCCATCTGAAACTCAGAAAGCAGCTAAGAGAATGGAGGGAGGGAGAAAAAGTAATGAATAAAATAAAAAGGAGCACAAATCTGTCTGCAGCCATTCTGAGCAGCAGTTTTACCTCCAGTGCTCCAGCAGACCTGGGAGCTTCCCTAGTAACTGGTAACATGTTACTGGGAGCCAGGGGACAGTTACGCTATTTGGGTAATCACGTCCAAACGCACAACCTGCCCACAGGCACTGGTATAGGGTCAGGCCAAGGAAACCAGCCCAGGATTTTAATCCTGCTTTGGTGCTCTCTTCCAGGGCAGGACTCTGCAGAGCCACGGCTCCAGGGGTCTGACCAACCCTCCTAAACTGCAATTCCCGAGCTCCTGCACCTCCCTCCCCAAAAAAAAACCCCAAACCCAATAACCAGCTGGTCAAGGAGGGAGGGGAGGGGAGGTGAATGGGCATGTCTGGAAGGAGAGATGGACAGCAAGGAGACGCAGCAGGAGACCTGCTAACACATCCTCGCGTCTCATTTAAAAAGGATGAATCTGCGGCGCAGGCATGGCATGAAAATAGAGAAAAAGCACATCAGCACAAGAAATCTCTAACAGATGGGACTGTGAGCCTACAAGAGAAGACAGGGATGGAAGCTGGTAAATGCACGTACAGCAAAACCTTGGCTTTTGCTCTTCTGCCCAGTACAAGAAACTCAGAACAAATATTAGATGCATTGCTTTTCTAAACACCTTTCCCAGGAGTTAAACACAGTGGATGCTGGAGGAATTCAGAGCAATTTCCCGCACACATGCCACTGTCAAGGCTCCAAGCAGCGCGCTTAAAATGGACACCCTGGCTGGAATTTACTGTCTGTGGAGACAGCACAATTACCTGGCTTTGTCTTCCTCCTCTGTGCAGAGAGGAGGAGGAAGGAGAAGGCGAAGCAGCCAGCTCCTGGTGCCAAGTGCCTCCGAGATGGGATCCCCCGGAGATGCTGAGGGCAAAGCTGGGGCAAAGGCTGCTTTAGCCAACACCGTTTGGCTTGAAAATAAATGGCCATCCAAGTCACTGGGACGCTTGATCCCTACAGTGCTGGACGCTTTCCATCAAGCCAAACCCCACAGTTTTTTAGAGGCATTATTAAATTAGCAAAAGTCATTGCTTCCCTGCCTGCCTTAGACCCACAGACACTCCAGCTCTATCCCAGCTTCAGGATAAAAAGCCCAGTGCTGTTTCACAGCTAAGGAGGAGGTTGGCAGAGGGCTCCAAGACTTACAGATATACTCCAGTGCGAGTTAGTTGGTCGCTCGCTCCCTTTCTCATTAGCGCAGCCGCACGGCAAACCCCTCTGTCTGGGTGTACTAAGACTGCAGCGAAAGCTGTGTTCATTGAAAATAAAGGCTCAGAGCAGCACTTGGTACCCGCCCCAGCAGGTACGACCCATCCAACACAGCCAAAGGATGGGCTTTGCGCTCCACGGGGGGCTGCTGCTACTAAAAAGAGAAGATGCCTTGAACCAGGCGATAGCAATAACTCAATCGAGGCTTAAAAGCGAGACTGGTGGCAGAGCTGGGGCTGGAAAGGCAGAGTTTCTCCTCTCAGCCCACCAAGCTAGCGAGGCACCACGTGCTCCCTTTGTACTTTTAAAGGAGAAGGTGATAGAAGAGCCGAGACTTAAGAGGGGAAAACCCCGCAGTGCAATACGGCATTTAAAATGCGATAATTAAGTGAGCATCTTTTGAAGGTGCCTGTGAGGGATGCTTCCCAACACACCAAGGTTAGGTAGCTATTAGAAGTGGTTTTGTTTTCCCTGTGAGATGGGCCTGTTAAGCTGTTGGCGTCTCCTCTATGGAAAAAGATAACTGATCTCCTCAGATCACAGTGTATTCAAGTTCACAATTAATTTAGATAACTCCAGACAAGATGGGTTATTAGAAAAAAAATAAATTAAGAGAAATCTGGAGATTAAGGCTTATAAATCTGCAGGCATTAGGGAGAATTGAATTCTTTCTTATACGGATGTAAAATCAAGTCTTTTTTATATGATTCAATTATAGATTGATGGGAAGGCTCAGAAACATGGATTAATGATCTTTTCTTAAAGGAAAAATTATATAAGAAAAAATAAAAAGAGAGTCATATAACAGAAAGAATTACTACTCCCCAAACCATGATTAAGGTTTAGTAGGTTACGTTCAGAACAGCGTAAAAGGGAATTTGTGGATTCCCAACCACATTAAGCGAGTATAAACGGAGATAAAGGAAGCAGCATGGTACAGTAAATTATTGGCCTTGCAACATGGCAAAGGTGGGGGAAGCACATCCCCAGGCACATGGGACCGACCACAGGCTGGGTCAAACGAACCAGAGATTTCACACCAGGAAGGAGAAGGTGGTTTAAGGGACCCTGGGGTCTTCTGAAACATCGCAGAGAGTTTTACAGACACGGGGCAATTGCAGTGATGGCAATGGAGCTCGGCTCCATCATTTTATTCCAGCCGGGGAGGGGAACATTGGGCTTTTCCTAGTGAAGAGAAAATTGTTTGGACAGAGGCTGAATGGTAGGGGCACAGCACAAAATAGTCCTGACATTAATACCCCACAGCATCTCTCTCAGCCCAGCCTTCATTCTTCATCCCAGCATAACTATTTGAAAATAAACACGGGGTTTTTTTCTACCAAAAAAAGCCACTCTAGCCCCTGTGCCCAGAGCTTTCCTTGCTCTTGATACTTCAGTACCCAGCCTTTAAATAAAAAAGGATAACACCACAGGGTTAACATGAAAATAAGCATCTTCAAAAGCCGCAAGGCACTCAGATACTATGGTAATAGGGGGCATCCGAGTACCTTAGATAATCTGGCTCCAAGTGAATATTTCTCTAACGCTAAGTCCAAGCCCTACTCAGCATGAATTAGCAGCCAAGCACATTGTTAGCGAAGCTATTGTTTATTGCTTTGTCCAAAAAGAAAGCACTATCTAGGTCACTCATTACAGGGGAGAGCTGTGTATGAGAATGCAGCCGGGTGCCATACGTGCTATGGAAATGAAGGCAATAAATGCGAGAATAATAGCAGCGAAGGAGGTGAGATGTGCTAGCGAGCAGCTCTAGAAGGATTGCATTGAAGGGGGAAGGCGACGTAGCCAGAGCTCCTGCGCCGAAACACCGAAATCTAATTCGCACCTCTTTGCTGACTGCCCTTTCGGTTCACAAGCATGGGGGAAAAAAAGCAGAGAGGACACCGGGGCTTATTTTTAAAGCTCGCCTCTGAGGGTGAAAAAAATCCTCCTTGGTCAGGAAATGGGAATCTGCGATAAAATAAATAAATGTAGAGTTAAATAAATAAGCGGCCCACGGCCGATTCTCACGTTTGGCATGGGGCCGGGGCTCTGCACAAAGCAATTAAAAGGAAAATGGATTCCAGTGGGGAAAAAGAACAACTTCCTCCTCTTCAGAAAGATGTCTTTCTGATGAGACAAAACCTCTACTTCACTCAGTATGGATCAGAGTTAAAGGCCAAGGCAGTATTTAAGCTTGCAATTAATTTCCAGCCATTTCCGAAGGCTGTGATCTGTTAACATTTCAACAGCAGCGGTGTCACACGGCATGTGCCTCGAGAGCCGGGCAGGGACAGAGGTGCTACCGGGGCACCCCGGAATCCCAGAATCAGTCAGGTTGGAAAAGCCCCTCGGGATCATCGAGTCCAACCACCAGCCCGACTCTACAAAGTTCTCCCCTACCCCACATCCCCCCACAGCTCACCCAAACGACCCTTAAACCCCCCCAGGGATGGGGACTCCCCCCTCCCTGGGCAGCCTGTTCCACTCTCTGACCACTCTGTCTGGGAAACATTTTCTCCTCCTGCCCAGCCTGACCCTCCCCTGTGGCAGTTTCCAGCCGTTCCCTCTTGTCCTGTCCCTGATCCCCTGGGAGCAGAGCCCAGCCCCAGCCTCTCTGCAATGTCCTGTCAGGAGCTGCAGAGAGGGATGAGGGCTCCCCTCAGCCTCCTCCTCCTCACACTGAACACTCCCAGCTCCTGCCCTGGCTCCTCACAGGATTGATTCTCCAGCCCTTCCCCAGCCTCGTTGCCCTCCTCTGCCCTCGCTCCAGCCCCTCCAGATCTCTCTGGGATTGAGGTGCCCAAACCCGGACACAACCCTCCAGGTGTGGCCTCCCCAGTGCAGAGCACAGGGGGACTGTCACCTCCCTGCTCCTGCTGGCCACACTAGTGCTGACCCAAGCCAGGATGCCGTTGGCTTTCTTGGCCACCCGGGCACACTGCTGGAACACAGAGTTAAATCCAGACGGCTGCAAAGGCTGAGGAGGAGAGCTATGAAACCTGGGTCCCCGGTGCTGGGAGGAACTTCAGCAGGGTTTTCTACCAAGTTGTGGGGTTTGTTTTTTTTCCCTTCCTATGCTGTTTTCCACAGGCATTGCTAATGGCAACTCTTTGTTTTTAATCCCAGGGAGTTTGCTCTAGCGCTTTCCGCCCCCAAACGCCCATGCAGCCTACTGCTCTTCACCCCTGCTTCCATTAATTGATTTGTACGGATCCTCTTGTCAAAGAAAATTGCCTGAGAAGTCCAAACCGTGAAGACAGTCACAAATTTTAGAAGCTGAAGATTTTGTGAAACGGTAACAGCCAGTGGGAGTCGGAAAGCGTTATTGCTTCGCCTCCTTGTTTGAAAATTAAGGGTCTTGGGTTAAATCAAAGTTTCTCTCTCCCTCTAATAAGATGACAGCCCAGACCATTCGACTGACTGCTGAGACACTGACTCCTCACTGGCTTTAGATTACTTGAGTGCTCAGAATTTAATCTCAAATGGCTGTTATTGGATTTTCACTCGGGCTAGCTGGCTGATGGGCGCAGTAAGAGAAGCCAAACCCCTACGCACCCGTGCAGCCTTCCCAGCTTCTGGAGTTCGAAAACCTGCTGTTACGCGATGGTTTTGCAGGAGCTTTTGCTCCAGCACCTTCTAGGAGGGAATAAGCATGGCTCAGGAAGAGAGAAAACACCAGTTATGATTTGTTCAAGACAGGGCTCCTTCTCCGTGCATTGCTTCTTACACACAAAGGTATTAATTGTAAGCAACAGCAAGGAATTGTGCAAGAAGTGATCCCTCCAGATGTGTTTAAGCTCACGGCGAGGCAAGGCAATTCTCCAATGTACACACGTCTCTCAGAAGGGTAAATGTTTCCCTGCTTCTACCGGCGTCTTCATGCCATTTACACAGCGCCGTCAATCACTGCTCTCCCAAGAAGGGGAGCAATGTAAACTCATGTTTAATGCCAGATTTACACACATTTCTATTCGCCAGTAAATTAGACCATTACATATGTTGTGTCAATTGATTTTTTTAGTAGTCCTCGCTTTGTGCACGTTGGCACGGCGGAAGTGCAAAGGAATGCAGGCACTTAAAATTGGACGTGGCTCCTGGTCTCTATGTATCACTCCATCAAGAGGCACATCCCGACCTTTACCCTGTGGCATTACATTTCTCCTGGCCATGGACCTTCTCAACTTTATCAGCGGATCCCATCTCTGATATGTAAACGCCACATCCGTGCCCTGTGTTTCACTTACAGACCAAAATCCCAGAATCTGCCCCAGATTTTTCCTAGGTGCATACTGGGTGTAAGCCCTCAATGAGGCTCAGGCACGCTTTAGGCCACGTCAGAATAAAAAACTCAGACCTGCACCATCCCTTGGCACAGGGTTAACTATGCTCTGCTGGGGCAAACGCACGCTGGCCAGCACAACCACGGTGCAGGATGCTGCTCCCCTCCGCAACGGCACCAACGTAGCTGCCATTCGGGTTGATTCACCACCCTTTTAAGAAAGTCCTTCTCATTGCGCCTTGCCAAAATAAAGCAACCTTCCTCACTGAAATTATCCTTTGTAAATACCCCCCAAGGAGTTAGCAATGCCTTTCTCCAAGATGATTCATCCTCCTACACAACGGACCATGAAAAGAGCAATCACGCTGCCATGTCAGTCTGCTGCAGGGACAGCGCTCCCCTCTCTGACTCAGCCCCCGAGAGCGGTCATGGGCACAGCTCTACCTGCTCCCCGCAGCATCACCCACCCACCGTGCCCACCCTGCTCGTGTCCCCACCTCTCAGCAAGCTCCCTCGTGAGGTTGCACCTCTGTACGGCGCGGGGCTCAAGCGGTGCCCCGAGATGCCACCCGGACACAGCGGATGATCTGCAGGAAGCATTTTGCTAATGCTCCTCTGACTTGGGTGCTTTGCCTTCATCAAAATGCACAGCAGCACCTTCCAAGGCTGGAGAAAAGGAAGATGATCCTTTCAGGGGTGGCTTTTCACACACATCCCCCAGCCAAGCAGAGCCTTCTCTCCGTAATTAACTGCTCCAGCCCACGTGTTGGCTGAGCTCCACCAGCAACGACCTCCAAGAGCAAAGCCCTGGGTTTCGGCGGAGACGATGCTCCGCACCACTCGGGCCACACCACAAAAAGCCAGACTGCGGCTGCAAGAGGCAGCAGAGCCATTCAAACCAGCCACGGGCAGTTTAACAGAAACAGAGCTTCAATCCAACATTAATTTGCAGCATCCTGGGCTGAACACTTCAGATAAGCAGCGCCGGAGCCAGAGAGATGACAGAGAAAAGCTTGCGTCCGTGGCACATCCGTGCGTGCACACAACACCCTGCCTGTGGTCTGCTGTTCGGCTGCTGACGACCTGTATAACATAATAGCAGCACACCGAGGTGTCTTCGCAGGCAGACCCCTTCTCCAAATCCCCAGCAACATTTTTTTCTGCCCTGCAGGGCTTAAAACCTCATCCTGCTCCAGTTATTCTGAAAGGGAATTTAGTGCTTCGCCATAAATTATACGAGCATTGGACATAGGCATCATTTATGCACAAATCACTGTTCCCTAGAACAAAGCAAGTATCAGCCTCCTGACAAAACACTTTTTAGTAGGATTGGCAAATGAATAAAACCTCCCAATGAATACCGACGTGCTGATGAAAAAGTCCTACTGATTTTAATAGAAAATGATCATTTTCCTATAGGATTTTTTGAACCATCTTGTTGAATTTAATGGAGATTTTCTATTCTGGTCCACAATTATGCAAGAGTTAAAATACCTCCAGAGACGAGGAGATTATCTATTACGTTCTATAGGATTGCAGAGTAATTTCCATAGAATCCTGTTATGTTTCTATAGAGCCTGACAAATTTAATCCCTATTGAACTTTACGGGGACTTTTCCATAAGGGACAAATAGACACTAACATCTGTTAGCTGGAAAATGAGTAATACTCAGAAAATAGAGGCCTGACACACCACTGCTGTACTCAAAATGGTCGAAAGATGTCTTGAACAAGGAGCTTAATGGGGAAAATGCATTAAATTGGTGTCACATGGCTGCATTAGTATGGTTGTGTTGCAACATTTCTTTCATACACAATGTCATTTATACAACCAACGCTTTACAAATTGCATTTGCTACCAATGTGCGCTTGATCTCATCATCCCATGCTGGGACTTTCCTGTATCAGCACAGAAAGAGTGAGAGCAATCTAAATCAAGGGGAAAAAATGCCAGTTTAAAGCATGGAGCTGGAGATGTATCTGTGCACATTCCTCTGCCCTAATGTTACTAATAAATGCATCGACTCCAAATCTCTCGTTGAACTCTACCACAGAGCTGGAAGAAGGGCTGCACTTCTCTTTCATGCACAGTACTAAAGAAAAAAAAAATATCATTCAGCTGAGCTATCTAGAGACTGAAGTCTTTTAAATTTAACCATAAAGTAGTTATAACAAGGAACAAAACAAGCAGGGACAGCCTAAGGTTTCCTGCGCCAACACGCCAATTTGTCCTAGACTGGTTCAGGGAACAAATTAAAAGACACGACAGCCCCCATGGGTCTTTTCCCACCTTTCATTGTGCAAGCTGGCACCAAACACGATGTATGCTTGCAATACGGCTGTATCGATATCACCCACTCATCCCTCATAGCCAGTTACTCCTCAAGAGCCCAAGACTCACCTCAGGAGGTCACAACTTTGGATGCATCACCTCTGCAGATTTGCTCTGGTTCTTGCCTGGCCATTCCCACACACCCCAAATACCTTTTTTGGAGGTTGCAGGTGCTTTAAGCTCACCCTGCATAAAATAGAGCTTGAATGCCCCTAAGCCAGGCTGAAACCCCTGCTTTGTGACCAAGATGTACCTAAAGAAATATCAATGGCTGCAACGATTGTAGTAAACCCTTGTAATAACTTCATCACAATAGTAATAGTGTAGTAATAGCCAAATTAACCTTCAAACTATGCAGCTGACAGGGAAAAATATCCCAAAGCAGTGTAAGAGGCCTCTTAGAGACCAGCAATACGAACCACACACCCCTGGTAAGTGTGCGGCAGCGGTGGAGCTGAGGG
This sequence comes from Athene noctua, assembly GCF_965140245.1. Lineage (NCBI taxonomy): Eukaryota > Metazoa > Chordata > Aves > Strigiformes > Strigidae > Athene > Athene noctua. The sequence continues at coordinate 5,276,067 of NC_134062.1, read as the reverse complement.
GACCAAGCCAAAAGTGGGCACCCAGAGCCGCATGTCTGAGGACACTGCAGACATACCCATGGCAACAAGAAGAACAAGCACCTCCATATGTCTCCCCAACTGCATTTTCTTTCCAAAGAAAAGGACAACGTGGTAACTAAGCACAGCAGTAAAAAACATGGCTTTAATATTTTATCATTTGCCAAATGCTAGCGGGGTGTGGACAGTGGGTGCAGGGAAGGCTGTGGGTTGGTTTTGCTTTTTTCCTTCTTCTGAGCTATCTGCAAAAGGAATAAATTCCTTAGCGATGACAGGACAACTCTTTTTGGTAGTTAATGCCTGGAGACCCATCCAAAGTGAGCACAGACCATGAAGGGGATGCATGGCATTTCTGGCACAGTAAAAATAAATATATGTGTGTGTCTGGGTACATCCCAGACCCACATCACAGCCCTTGCCTCCTTGCACATGCACATCCTGTGTTTTGATGAAGCAAACCCAGCTTCAACACACACAGACTAATAAAGATGCCTCGTGTCCCTTTCAGGATCACGTTACAGAGTATGCCACCATCCACAAAGAGGAAGCCTCATTGACTCTTCAATCCTAAGCGTTACAAGATTGAAAACCGGGAGAAATGAGGGAGGCTCATATTTCTAATACCTGAAAGGAAGCAACATGATATAGCCTTTAATCCAAGCAGGCAGCTGTGGGTTTTCACACACACACAGCTCACAGGGAAAAGTAAAAAGGCAGCTATGGAGAATGAAGAACAAGTCAAGCAGATACCAGACCTTGGCACTTAAAACAGAGACTCGAAGGCAACTCTCTACGTAAGTATTTAGGAGTGAAAAATAGGGTAGGATCTTCAAAAGGGCTCCACTTGGGTCTGAGCTGGCTCCCATCAACCCAACAGGTACAATCCTCACTGACATCGTGGTCAGAGTCAGGTCATCGAGATCCCATCGGGTCGCACAGCCCATAAACCCGATCTGCACACAGACCCTACCTGCATCAAACGCAAGCAGCTAAGATGCTGTCACAGGTACACCAATGGGCCAGAGAGAAGACCTGTCCAGAGATGGACTCTGGAAGAGGCTGGGAACTGCATCCACCTGGTTAGGCTGGACCAAGCCTTCTCGGACACCCTGTCACCAAGTGGTCACATCTCTCCTAAAGAAGATGTTGGAGATAATCTACCTGGCAACAGCTTTCCGTGCAAAGCATGGAAGGAATGCTCATGTCTCTGAAAGGCGGGTAATACCTCCTGGGACATGAGCCATCCAAGGTTAATAGAAACAGATGGTTACACAAAAGGACGTGCTTCTTCCCTACTAACCTGCCAGAAAGCTGGGCTTAGCCTAGTGACCTCCTTCCAGCCTACTGACCTCCTTCCAACCTACTGACCTTCTTCTAGCCATGCATAAAATTAGGCAGCCATGCCTAAAATTTCATAGTATAAAAAGAAAGGCGATAAAAATAATCACTACTATTGAAACTGCATACTCAAGTGCTAGGTGGATGGCCCAGTAGACAGTGCAGCTCAGGAGAGGCAGAAGCAAAGGATGGGTGCCTGCTACCTCCCACACCAGAGTACATGACAGCCAAGCTGTCATCTATCCTTCACTTCTCATGTCCTTACACCACAGAATCTGGTCATTGTGGCTGGCGTGTCACAGGGGAGGGGACCCCTTGCGTCCTCGCACAGCAAGCTCTTTACGACCCTGTCTTGACAGCTTTTGCATCAGTGTCAAGGCAGTTGCTGGGAGGAGCGTTTCAGCTGATTGACAGCTGATGTGCCACCAGCAGTGCAGCGGGATGGCACAATGACAGAGAGATGCAGCTCATCAGGGCTGGCAGCATTTAAATGAGAGTCCTGTGCTGGGTAAGATCCTGACGCGCCACAAGTGGGAGCCCCACGGCACGTTCCCAGCAACATCAAGTCCATATCTATAAGAAACTCCTTGCACTATTTCATCCAACACAAAATCAAGTGTGGAGACTTTGCAGCACAGGGCAAGGAACATATTTCCCCTCACCCCACACTTCAAACACCCATCGCTCAGTGCAATTTCATCCCAAGGGTTAGGAAGGGCCATACGAGAGAAAAAGTATGGTCAGTAAAATTTGGCTTTGTTAACAGCATCATGATAGCCTAAGAAAAAGCTTTCCAAGGTGATGACAGCCCCACAGAGCCCGCGGGCAGGGCTGGGAGCAGGCGTGCTCCTCCAGCGACCAGGACACCCATCGCCGAGCTGGCTGCTCCACCACCTGCTGCTGGGGCCAAACATCACCGTAAGGGAAAGTTTGGTGTCAGCTTCAGCGAGAGCAAGCTTTGCTTTAATTCCTCCCTCCCCCGTGGCGTGCCACAGGACTGCCCCGGACTGTGGCGGTACCGGTACGGAGGCTTGGCCTCACCGGGACGGTGATTTGCAGTCTGCTCAGTTGCAGCTGTAGATCACTTGGGAGAATGAACCTACAGTTTTATAAACTATTTATTAGCCCTGTCCTGTAGCGCTACATCAATATGGCCATCGGTGAAGCAAGGCAGGAGCTATAAAAATACCATCTATCCAAAATAAGCTTCATAAAATCAAAGAGAGGCCAGTACAGCCTAGGATGGGTTTGTGGCTTGACATATAAAGGGCCTCTCAATCTTTGAGATAGACCATTAAAATCCTCAAGCCCTTTTGGTTCACAGAAGTCTAAAACAAAAGGGGAAAAATAATGACACCTTTTCTGTCGGAGCAGGAGAAGGCAACACTGTAGTCATGCAGTATCATTTGTTTCCACAGAACTCAGATTACCCCCTTCTCCCAGCAAGACAACTATCAGCTCCAAAAACCAAAGCAAAATGAAAAATAAATAAAATAAAACTTTCTTCTCCTCTGCCTTCCCCACCCAGAAAACACCTTTCCACAGGCAAAAAGTTTCTCCACCCTCTGCCAGCAGTGGTGGATTCTGCTCTGCACAGGGGAGGGGGTGCAGAGGGCGGCGCGGGGGGATTGCACGGCTGAAGCACACCGATATCCCGGCCAGCGCTCCCCTCCAGTTCCCCGAGGCAGCGGGGTGAGGCAGAAGGCAGGTCAATACATTGTCAGAGATGATGATTAACATTTCCAGCCAGTGCTCCCTCAAACCGCCTCTAAAACACGTCTTAATAAACTGCATTGCAAATAGCCTTGTATTTCTACCTCACTGCATCTGCTGGGGTGAGATAATACGCCGACCTGAGAAAAAGTGACATGCTGGGAATGAGCCACTGAGAGTTATACGACACGGTGAAACCTGGCTCAGCACATTGCTCCCGGCCCCGGGCAGCTCGCGCCGCCGGCCGGCAGCAGCCGGGACACGGGTGTCTAGCCCAGGCTGTTTGGTTCTCTGTATGAAACAAGGGGTGAGCTTCAAGCAAAGAAAATATCAGCTCATGTGGGGTTTGGGGCTAAAAAGGGCTTGGGGGAGAAAACCGCTCTGAACTGCTATTGACTGCAAAAATCACTGTACAAAGGAAATATTTGAAAGCTACACACGTGACGGTTGGTTTTGCAGAAGCAAGCACCATGCTTTAAAAGGTCAGAGGGAGGTGAGAGCGAGTTCAAGCGTCATTTTCATGGAAACACAGCTCTGAAGCTGTGCAAAACTTCACTCAGTGCCTCACTGGGGAACCCGCCCAGCCCAGCTCAATCACACCCACCCCAGCTTCGGCACAAACTCCTCTGTGTTTAAACGATGGCAACAGGCTCCATGACCATTTGTAGTGTTGCTGAAAAACTTGGCTGGATCAAGCACAGTGTGGCCTAGCATCACCTTTCTGGGGGATTTTGAACCTCTGCTTCCCCACATCGCGATGCTCAACCCCACGCAGAAGACGGACAGTGCTGCCATTCCAAATTGCAACTCAACTCCTCAAAGCAGTCAACTGTAAGTGAAGCTCATGCACCTTCACGCCCTTCCCCGGCAGCATCAGCCCGCTTCAGTAACATCAGAAGAGAGAGAAAACAGCTTGGGTTGGACATGGGGGAAAAAGAAAAAAAAAAAAAGAAAAAAAGAACAAATGAAAGAAAAAGATTTGGGTTTACCTGCAAAGGAACCTCGAACCGGGCAAGGATGTTTTACCTCCCCCACTCCAGACCTTCAAAATACTTCAACATTAAGCAAATGCCACTTACCTATGAGGAAATGGAAGAAATAAAAATAAAAGTTAAAGTTCATCAAGTGTTATAACACTACACATTTTAAAAGCAATGGAATTTGTAATTCACTCGCAGACCGGAGGAAACACAAAGGGAAAAAACTCAAGTTTTAAATACATTTTGGTAAAGGTCAGCTTGAATAGCACATGGTTACAGAGGCCATCCCGCGGGCTATCTGTTTTCTTATTTATTTCTCACAGTCTCATTCAGCTGTTTTTTCCACCACCCTGCCCTGGCCTACAGAACAGGAGGATGCAGCTTCAGAGGCAAGAGATGCCTTTTCTCATCCCAAAACTTAAATCAACACAGAAGTCACTTCCTGCTTTTTCTTATGTAGTTTTTTTCCTAACAGCAATATTGCACAGCCTAGTCCAAGGGCTAACATCACGCTTTCCATCCCTGCAGTCCCAAACAGACAGTGCCACCAACTATTTCCAACCCCAGCCCTGGTGACCTGCTCTCTGGGAAGCGATTGCTCAACTCACACCCACATCCGTGAGCAGGATCTGTTTTTCCTGAGCTCTAGCTGCAACAATTCATCCCTCCAGATGGGGATTGTCCTTCCCAACCTCCAGCCCACTGGCCAAGACCACGGCCATGGGACAAACATGACAAGCTATTCATCCTTTGCTTTCAGAAGGACCGGTTTGACCTTCTCTAGGACAAAGACAAATCCCACCCTTGTCAATCCCCATCAAAAAATCGGCCTCGTAGATGTGATAAATATTAAGATATCCCTTTCAGATACATGGGAAGCCCTTCCATTTTTTTCCCCAGGCATCTGGGACCATGGAAAAGTGAGCGAGACGGTGGCTGTACCCATCCGGCTGTTGCAGGAATTGAGGATGATGTGACGGGGCATGTCTCACTAATGCACAACTGTGTGTACTATAAATTACTTAAAGGGTGCCTGGGGCTATGGACAGATGCTGCTAAAACATACAACTGAATAAATAAATGGAAGGCAACGGAGAGGGGAGGGGATGCAATGGGAGAGCGACTGGCAGAGTTGTGTGCCAAGGTGTTAAAAAAACTCCCACAGAGCTGCCTAAACCTCTTCTGAGACTCCACTGCTACGTGTTTCAGATGCTGAGAAGATTGAACTAATAAAAAAGAAATGAGAGAACTGTCACTGCAGATTACATGGTATTTATTCCAAAATCTGCTCATTATAGAAATTTGCAAGACAAATGGGTTTTTAGCAGGAAATGGCAGCTTTTCCTTAAGTGTATAACAAGGAGCAGAATTGGTCGGGAGCTGAATCTTTCTCTCCATTTTGAGCTACTCCAGCTCCAAGTCTTACCAACCACCCGACAAATACTCGCGAGGCTGAAAAAAACCCTTTTTTTTTTAACATTCTCCACCAGCCTCTTCATAATCCTATAAGAAACTACGATTAAGAAATATTTGAAGCAAGAAAAGCTCATTTGGCCTAGAGAGTTTCTAGGCGCTGAGAGCTTCTCTGCTCCTCAAAAGCATGCAAGCAGTATTGCTAACTCTCTGGATCCTTCCTTCCTTGCAGGGAAAACCCTTCACGAAGAAGAGTATTTGTGGTCAGGCTTTAATCCCCCTGCCTTGATAAATGTTTAATTCCTGGGCCTGCCTTCGTGTCTGAATATAGACTGGAGGTGGTTTGCATTCTGCCGTATCCGAGTGCTTCTAATGACATTTTGGCTTCTTTCCCAGTTAATTCCAAGTGCCTGAAACCCAAGCATCTCCCCTCTCGCCCTCCCCATCGTGGATGCACATGCGGATATTTGACTGATAATACACAAAGCTATAATATGCGGTTTTAAAACAAGTCTCTGCAGCGGAGTCTCAAGAAAGAAGAAGAAAGAAGAAGAAGAAGAAGAAGGGGGGGGGGGGGAGAAATATGCCTTGAAATATTACAGAGTGGGAGCTGTCAAGTTGAAAAAGCTTCTACAAGGTTTTCAATGCCATAACTGTGTTATTTGCTGGGGATGAGAATTTTCAGACACACATCAACAGGAAAAAAGGGGTTTCGGAAGGAAAAAAAAAAAAAAAGAGAGGCGGCCTGTCTTATTTGCAGCTCTCCTTTGTTGGAAAGCAATTACAGCCTTACTCAATTTATGACCCAGAATGCACCCTAATCTACTTGTAAATGCGTCTTATTCACCACACAGCACTTTCAGATACAGCCAGGGTAAATAAACGGGAGATTGTTCCTACCTACGTTGCGGCACAACTGTTAATTGTAACGCCCCATGAAACTTAATTATGCAAAGCAGAGTGGCGACACTGCAGCCATTAATGAGATGTTTGATTCAAGAATAATTTGTTGTTTGGAGCCTCGGACTTGTTTTGCCTGTCCCTTCCACTGTGCTGCACTAATTCTCAATTCGTGCTTATTTTAATAGGGTGGCAGTGGGGCACAAAATGGCTCAGCTGAGGAGGCAACAGGAGAGCTCCCGGTTGGGATCCCATTTTGCAAGTGTGCAGCAAGGTAGGGATTTCCATACAGATTTCCTGCACTGCAACAGGCCCAACTTCAGCCTGCCTCCCCTAGAAGAGCAGGGGAAAGCCAACGATGGGACACACAACATTCAACCAGGTAAAACGCTGGGGGATGCTACTAAGCACTTTTAGACGCAGGAGTGTTTAAAAAGAAAAGGACTTGGCTCTTTCTAGACACCAGAAACTCCAATAGCCACGCTGGGATGTACACAGGCATGGACCCCGTTCATCCTCTACATGCACAAACACCCATTCCTTTGCAATGGTTGAATCCCAGCAATGGGATCCCAGCCCAGTTTAGGCTGAGCCATCATGTTGCCTGCCTGCAAGTAGCATTATAGAAACCACAAATTAAAGTACAGAAGAGGATGAAGAGACAATGAAAAAGATGATGACTTGGTACAAGAACTTGTAGTACACCCACTGATAAGGTATGTGATAGGTAGAGCTACAACTGTTGCATGGAGACTTTCCCCGCTGCTGTAGGAGACTTTCTCCCTAAATGGGGAAAAAAGATTGGTAGTCAGGCCAAAGTCTATTATTTAAGCCTCTGGTTATTGATAGAAACACGCTATCTTTTTAAATTTACAAGCAAGCAAGCAATTCAATTTCATCCATTTACAACAGCACAAGATGTTTGCTCATATCTGCCGTGAAGATACCAGAGCCTTTCTCCTCTCAGCTCTCTCCCAGCCTCTGACTGCAGAAATCCCCCCCGCCAACATCATCTCTGAGCTTTCCAATCATTTTTCTTCCCAGTGACACCCGCTCCCTTCTAACTCAAGCCGAGCGCTGACCCACCTCTCCAGTTGGCCCCGTTAATACCTGTGATTAGTAGGCTTTGGAGACAATGGCCACCCCCAGCCCATGAATCAACAGGATTTCTTCCCTTGCATGGCACCAGCAAAAGGAAGGAGAAAGGGTACTTTATCTCTGATATATCTGCTGTTGATAGGAAAGACATTGTTGGTCTACTGCGACTGTCTATTTTTTCCTTATAAATGCGACTCTTAAAATAGCAAGTCATGAAGAGGGTTTTAGACACATTCAAGGCCCTTGGGAACAAGCCCATCATGACTACACAACTGCAGTGTGCGATATTGATGGCAACCCAGATAAAGAGTAACTCGCAATCCGGCACACCGAATCCCGCCAACACCTCTAATAAGATCAGGACAGATGACAAGGCGCTCAACTGTGCCCTGGCAAGGTCATTACAGAGCATTAATAAAGGAGGCTTATAATGAACATATCACTCAGCAATATTGCATTTCCCATCTTCAGTGTTAAGAGACGATGAGAGCAGTAGTCCTTCACGTCCCAGACCTGCGGGGTTTGGGTTTTGCTGCCGCAGCCAGCCAGGCTAAATGTGGCCAAGGGAATCGTGCTGCCCCATGCAAAACCCCAGAGGCCAGCCAGTCTTCCTGAGAAATGTTCATCTTACTCAAAAGTCGTGACCAGCTCTGTGCATCACACCAACTTCTAACATTCTCCTTCCCCTCGCCTTGTCTGACCCCCTTCCAGCCCAAACCAGCTTTTCCTCTGAAGACACTGCTCCCACCAAAGCAGCAGCCAGCCCTGCTCTCCTCTCCAGCAACTCTGCTCCCTCTCTCTTTGTCCTCCATAGACGAGAAGGTTTACGTTCATTTGATCCTCCATCCACTGCCTTTTTTCCAATATATTTTGAAGTCCGAGCCAGGGAGAACTGGATCCACCAGAAATTTGCACCTGGCTCTGCTGAAACTCTGAGTGAATTTATGCCAATCCCACTGAATGTTTTTTGGCTTCCAGAAAAATAAAAACCATGCCTGGAGAAGGGCATGATTTTTTTCAAAACATTTTGGCTTTTTTCCACTGTCTGATATTTCATTTCGGGTGTTACTTTGATTTTATAGAAAAAATCAAAAACAATCTGACCCCAATTGGTCAGAAGTGCTATGAAGAAAATATATCTGATATTCACACAGCTCTGGTCCTGTTGCCCTAATTCTCACCTTCTCTTATTCTGTAATTTCCTTCTTTGTAACACGGTGACTAGAGCTGTATACAGTGTCTCAAACGTGCACTCAGCGAGGGCTGAGATATTACTGTTGATTTATACGGGCTGGCTCTGCTTAGGGAGCTGTGATTTACTTCTCTGTGTTTTCACAACGCTGCTATCTCTTTGGAGACAGATTATCGCCCTCATCTTCCCCATATCCAAGCGCCTGGTGCTAAGCACTCGGTCACAGATTGCTAAGACACTTCCACATCTTTCCTCTTCTCTCAAGCTTTGTTTCAGGGAAGGTCATTACCGCGTTTTTGCTCCCTAACCCTTTAACAGACCAATTAGGAGACACAGCAGCACTTCAGTAGGCATTGGCCAGAGCATGCCCTTATCCCTGGAAAGCAATTCTCCCTCAGACTTAAATATGGACCCAATTTTATACCTCACTTATCTCCACAATGGAACAGGTCAGGAATTTTTCTTCCCAGCCTTATCTCATCGTGCAACTCTGTCTTTTGTTGGTCCCCTTCTCTTGATGCTGCAAATCAAGCAGATCTTGCACGTAGAGGTCGACAGGCCTCCAAAAGTCTTTATTTTTCTCCAACGTAAACAGGCAAGCGCTAGTCTCATGAAAACCCATAGCGAGCAACCCCACACCCAAAGCCCAGCTCAGTGACCACGCCAAGGTGAACCTGCTGCTCCCCGGGTTGTTTTTGCAAGGACAGCTTGCTTGGAGAACCGTGTCGGCAAACGCTCCTCAGAGACAGAAAGAGGAATGGGAACGACGATACAGCAGAACCTGACTGTAAATACCCACTGAAGGGACCTGTTATGGCTTTGCCTTCTGCAGTGGTTTTATATATACATATATCAGTAAATAATAGAGTGAGTTTGCTGTACAATGCCTTTTGCCCACTATTCTGCAAACGCAGATACATCAGTGTAATATCAGGCTTTTAAAAGTGCTCAGAAAAAGCTGCTTGCTGGTCAAAGGCTGATTTCCAGCAGCTGGAGAACAACAGAGCAAGTTATGTCATGCCACTTCACCATCACGAAAAACAGGCATCTCCACCCAGCTCCCATCACAGCGCCCACATACCATAACGCGCTTATCACACTAACATTTCTGCAGCAATTCTCCAAAAGAGGGGAATCGAGCCACTTTCCACACCAGAGCTGTGGACCGAGCCTCCCACAGACCGCTCGGGTGCAGAAATCGGAGGATCGCCGCCTTGTTTCGCGTCTCCTTTTTCATCTCCCCCTTTGCCTCTGTTTCCCCCGCAGCAGGAAATCTTGAACGCCAGCTCTCTAACAGAGATATTCAAGAAGCTTAACAACTGAGCAGCGTTTTAAGAGCCTCTGAACAAGCGGCGTTATGTCGGTACAATGGTTCACGCCAAACAATAACATGTTCGCTCTTGGTGCCGGCTCCTGCGATGACTGTCCTCAGCACAACTGTCAACACGACTCCCATTGAAGGATCTTTATTATTAGTGATGAGCTAAGAAGCAGGGTGAATGCAGCTTGATTTTGCAGCTCCAGCAGTTAGGGAAAAGAATAAATCTTGTAAACCCGTAATCGGTGTTGAAACCGTGGAATAAATGTGGAATCTCATCAGGTGAAGACTTGCTTTGAAGTCCATGTTTTCCCTTGCTGCTCCCTACATTTCTCCAGTGAGAGGAGCACAGGCTAGACACTAGCTTGTCTCCTCTCCCACAGCCCTTCCTCTATAATTTGTACCATTTATATCCCTGAACAACTTCCTACACACTTTGTAAACTCTAATATGCTCTTAAGGAGTTTTACGCAGTTCCTCTCTGATGCTCATAAGTAAAAAATCTTTCAGTGACAGTCGCCAAAGGCGAGATCAAATGACAGGTTGATTTAGTGTAGCTCTTACTAACAGCTTGCAGGAATTAGAAGTAAATAGGAGGTCAAACAGCTCGTGAGCAATTTGACATTGGCAAATGCAGCTTAGTTAGGCTCCTCCAGTAATAAAGAACAACGACGTCTCTCCGTCACCTGAGCGCTCGGCAGAAGTAGAAAGGTCATTATCAGCTAAAGATACTCCAAGAATAACACTTTAAACCTTTATTATTTTTAACAAGACGTGGGTATTTTAAATAGTGCCTGTGCAATAAACTGGCGGCATGCTACAGTGACTGGAAATGGCTCAAAATAATAAAAAAAAACCAACTGAAATTGGAAACACAATATGTAACCATCCATGGTTCTTAAAGCTATGTCAGTCAGTTAAGCAAAAACTATGCCTGGGCATAAGTGAGCATGAAATTCAATACAAACATCCCTGCTCATTCCAGGCACCAGTAGTAGAGAAATAGATGAAATATATACAAAATGCTAAAGTAAAATATACAGTAAGCTTTGTATAAATAAACAATAAAGAAACAAGAAGATTAAAAAAAATAAGCTGTCCTCATGATATATAGTATTGCTGGGAACAAACCCATTCTGCAATTGTCTGACTTCAGATACTTTGGGGATGCTGATTACGCCTTAATTCTCTTTCATTAAAAAAAGAGGTAATTAGGGACAAAATAATTCCAGTAAATGTCAACTGCCTAAGACTCGGGAAAACTCAAAAGAGGCAAAGTCACACACAAATGTTTTGAAGTGAATAATAAATTAATTATGGGCTCCAAACAATTAAAGTATCCCTAAAGTAAACTAACCGGATGCCCTGGGTGAAGAGGGTGAGAAATTGCCTTGACAGGCCACTAATTCTCTAGCCGTAGATCCCTTCTGTGAAGTGGGGATTATCAAAATAAAGAAATGAAAGCAAGAGGCACAACATGGCTCGAAAAAGCCAGGGAAGGCCATTGCCTTTATTACAAACGAGTGCAACCATAAAAATATTTCTGGAATAGTTCCTATTTGAACGGACAGTACGTATTTCAGATGGGAAAAGCATGTCCCCAGATTTTAAGATCCCCACTAGCACCCCACTGCAAAGCACCCAGCTCTCCCAGGCTCCTCATTTCGAGCTGCAGTTTCTACTCGGGGTCCATGTTCCCAAAATAGTGACAGTATCGCTAAGCCCAAGTCAGTTCCTGAGTTCTCCGCACCTCAGTTTCCCATCTGTCTAATGGGAATAATAACACCGACCCATTTCACCGAGACACGAGCGTTGCAGAAGCACTTCGATGCTATGGTAACAGGCGACATTACACCCACCCACGCTCCCCCATGCCGGCTCCATTATTCAGCAGAAATGCAGACGGACCAGAGGAAACCTCCTCTCACGCTGGATGAAGGATGGGCAACAGCACTTGTCAAACCTCGGCTTTGCTCCCAACCCCATTTTGCAAGTGCCAGGGTGTCAGCAGCCACTGCCTGGGATTTTCTGCTCTGGGAAATCTCCCCAGGCCATGCCATCCCACCAGGACACGTCACCAAACACCACGTGTGGACTTTCCTCCAGGTCTTCTCCTCTGCTGGGACCCAAAAGTCCCACATGCAGGTGCAAAGTGCAGGGGATCACAACTCCAAGGTCCAAAAGACTCCCACAGCAACCACACCGCACACAGACCCTAAAAACCCCAAGCAAGGTTACTGAAAGCGCTGTGAAATTAAGATGTTTCTCACCGAGAAGCTGAGTTCAAGCCCAACATGGGCTCCTCCATGTCCCTTCTCCTCTGCTGCCCTCCTCTACCTCCACGAGGTGGCAAGGAGAAGGGCTGACCTGCAACTCATCACACTTTCACTAAGCTGCAAGCAACTCATCATCACGCCAACCTAATAATTTCCCAAGCACATCCCAACTGGCCACACCGCAGGTAATTAGAGCCCGCAGTCATCAGACATTCAGGAGAGTCAGCAGCGAGCCGCAGCGTGGGCTCCAGACGTGCCCTGGGAAATTATGGGACCACGTGGGTCACGCCAGCTCATCTCTGGATGAATGCCTTAATCAAAGGTAGAACTGACAATAGAACAGAAATTTTAGCTAAAGACCAGGCCACACAGGCCAGCTCGGTAGGAAATAAAGAAAATCAGAAATGTCAGTACTAGGTCTACATATTTGCAAGCCATCCAGATAATAATTTTACAGCAGTTTTTCCCTGGCTTCCTACACTGTTGCAAACCCCAAAACAAGGCTAAACCGATGTGTTTGAACGCTTAAAGACCTTTCACGTTCGCAGAAGAAAACCAGCGAGGGACAACCTTACGCCGACGTTCAGCTAGGGTGGAGGAAGAGGGCCACCAAAGAGCCAGAGGCAAGCAAAGAAAACCAGAAATACCTCCCTGGCTAAGGGAAGGATGCAGCTCCACATCATTTTTGTCATCTCTCCCCATTCGGCACTGGCAGACGAGCGACTTGGTCACAGCAGAAGACTGGGGCCGTGGAGAGCAATTCTGAGCCATCTCTGCCAGCAACCTGTATTTGTTGCTCCCTTGAGTGGCTGCCTCAGACAGGCTTTGCTGTATTTTAGACCTGACATTACCCAGCAGGCAGTGAAAACTGGATACTCATTAACTTCACCGAGATGGGAGCAGTTCCTATAAAAGGTGCTGAAACCATTCTAGCATTCGGTATGTGTCATTTAGCAAGACGCAGGGCTGTGATGTGTCCCTCTCGCTGTTTGGCACTGTTTGTGTCCCTTTTCCCTCCAGTTTTATTTTTACGCGGTGACATTTGGAAGAGAAAGCCGTGGAAAGCGGCGGTATTGGACACTCGATTCATTCCCGCTCCCTCGCTGTCGTTTAGTGGAAAACATTCAGAAATTTAATATTTGATCTCGCTCCATCCCCCCCCTTCCCTTTGATCACCTCCTTTTTGTGCCTCTATCACTCTTAGGACAAAGATGTATAATAAATGGGAGAGATGGGCTGAGGAGGGAGCGGGACCCAAGGCAAAGGCATGAATCAGATTTACAAATTACTTGCTACCCAAGATTTTGGCAGAGATGTTGAGAGATTTGTGTACTTCATGCTATTTCAGGCCATATTTCCTGGAGAGGGACTCTCAGCTGGTTAACAGGGAGTTAAACAAGGCATAATAGAGGAAAATAGTTAACAGTTAATGAATTGCCAAATACTCAGCCAATGAGTCAGTGCTCAGCTTATAACCACAGCGTGGAGCCACCAGTAGCATCATCTACTGATGGATTTATACCAATCTACTACTAATATCTGCAATATGTTTCTAACATCTGCTAACCACTTATTAACTCCGTACAGACTCCTGAAGAGCTATCGATGAGTGTAACTTTAATAAGAAGGGTGACCCCGTTGCTAGCGTCAGAACACAAGCCGAAATCTCATTCAATCCACTTTTGTAGCTGGGCTTCTTCTCTCTGCCAGAAATCTCACGAGAGCATCGGGCAGGATCAGAACAGCACATCCAAGGTCAGAGAGTCCCTAAGCAGCCTCGACCTTGGGACTGCAAAGCCCCAGCCCCAAACTTTAAAGCAGTAATGTGCATTAGGCTGCACATTCCTCCTATCTCCTCCGTGGCCACTACACAGTATATTCACCTTCCAACCATAAAAATAAAAAGTTCATTACGAGATCAAGCACAGTGACCTCACTCGGCACGCACCAGCTTCACGTGTTATAGCAGATATTTTACTCTTTCTATGTGAGAGGTGAAAAGTGTATGTTCAGAGAAGGCACCACAGTGAGAGGCGTGGGGAAGGACAGCACAGGAGTCAGATTTTCTTTCCCCGAAGGAAGTCATCCTCCTCCTCCACAGCCTGCTCACCTGCAGCCCCTCTCCACCCGAGAGCGTGCACAGGGAGGAGGGAACGAGGCAGAACCCTGCTGCCTTCTCCTCACCCTTTTGCAGATGGTCCCTCCCTGGCACCCTGGATGTCAGCACAACACAACGCCCTAACGTCTTGAGTCGTGATGTGCCAGCAGCACTCATCAAAACATGCTTAACAGCACAGTGGCTCCCCTTGCACTCTCGCAGAAGGACAATCCCCACTGTACAGATGGGGAAACTGAGGCACGCCGGTTCACAGTGGCCAGGTTTCCAGTGCCTGTGGTAAGCACACTCCATTTCCAGCTCAGCTGTCAAGGTCAGGGAGGGAGCCAGCTCATAATCCAAAGCCCAACTCCTCTACCCTTGGCAGCTCCACCAACTCCAGAGTCACACGCAATCTGCAAGCCAACGGATTTGGGTTCAAATCCCAAACTAACACAACGGTGCCCCAACGCCATGTCCAGAGGGGACCCTGTGCCAGCTTACCACGGGAGGACACCCCACTTGCCCATCGTTACCCTTTCCAAAATAAATAGGTTTATTGTCACACTGCTGTTCAATCAGTCCAAAACGAGCTACTCTTACAGAAAAAACCAACCTGCGCCATGGCCAGTGCCACCGTCCCGCACTCCACAGAAGGGCTGTGGAGCTGCCGCTGTTTCAGGAGTCACTTTCTACATCCCAGCCGTTCAACATGACTCTGCCAACCTCCACCACCTGTTCTGCTATCCCTGCTTTGGCCTCCACCGCTACAGCCCTCAGTAGTCAAAAAAAAAAAAATGCCCTGGCATCGCATGGATCCTTCCAGCAAGCAACGGGGTTTACAGCCTCCGCCGCGGCACCATCAGGCACGGCTGGCTGCAAAGCTAATGCATCGCCATACCGCCGCGTGGAGTAATGGACATTGCAGCACAAAATTAACGGTGCATCTGCTCCTCGCTGCAGACGCCGGAGAGAGTGGGCTGTAATTTCGTCTCTGATCCCCCAAATAATGTTTGTTGTCGTGCTGTAATCTTGGCAATCAATGTAACAGCTGAACAGATCGTTTCGGCTGAAATATTTGCTAAACACACTAAGACCTTGAAACCACACCTCAGCGTGTGCGTATTGTGTATGGAATTACATACTGAACTAAATAAGGACTGGATGGGGGGAGAAATGGTGAGAGTTGCCAGCCAATTAAAAAGCAAAAACAACACCAAGGAGAAAAAAAAACACCCAACAAACCCTGCCGTGTTTATCTCCAGCACCTTTCACCAGCCACATCTTACTGCATCTAAACCAGAAAAAACAAAGCTCTGAGCACTGTTTTAAGCAAACCACCATCCAAGATGTCTCAACTAAAATGTGTATGCAAGGCTTTCAGAAGTGGAATTTAATAGTCGCAGAAATCAATTGGCCAAACCAGCTGTACACATATTAACCTCCTGATGTCCCCCTGACTGAATGCTGCCTTCACTCATCTAGCTAGAAATAGGCTAAGCCACAAAATGTTTTTATTGGGGGAATTTAGTGAGAGTTGCTTTTTTGTTTCTGTTTTTAACCTACTTGAAATGCCAGCTTGGGAGACAAAACCAGCAGATCTAGTGAAGACAAAGCCACGGGAGACCACATTATAGTCATGGCCACGCTACCGACCAGCTGCATGCAAGTCATGGCAAGCTAGTGTTTCCCTTCTTCCCCTCCAAGAGTTGTGTTTATTTGAACTTTCTGAAAGAAAGACTGTGTCCTCTTAAGCACGCACACAACAGCTCCGCTGCAGGACGCTCACCGTGGCCGAGATCTCTAGGCATAAATGCCTACAAGCATGCAAGGCTTGGTTCAAAACCATGTTGCATTTCACAACCAGTCAACACCATGATCATCCCAATGTCCAAGAACGCCACTGAAATAACACAAGGTCTTCAGGGATAAGAGAGAAAAAGTTGGTCCTTTTTAGTCAAACTCTTGTGCTTCCAAGGTTTTGATTTCTTTGAGCACTGCGAAGCATTTGTATAAATTAGTGCAGACATCTGGTATACATCAAATTTGACAGGCCCAGGGTAAATTCAAACTTCTGATCACAACATCCATCACAGCGCTGAGCTATTTATCAACAATTGATTGAAACAACGAGGGAGAACAAAACCTTTCACTTCAGTAATTGATACCTGAGGATTTACAAGATCAGACCCACCACCTCCTAAAGACTGCAGGTCGCATAGTTGTCTACCAAGACTTTTCCCTGTTAAAGCACCTTGCCAAATGAGGATCTTCAGGAGATCTGACACCAAAGAAAGAGTAAAACTATCTCATGGACCTGCTTGAGGAATGACCCCTTCTCCCTCAGCCCAGCCACAACCCTGTAATACTCTTAAATACTGCAAAACCCTTTATTGCCTTAATATAACAGGTAAATGGGGGAAGCTGGAAGATCAGAGCTGTTACTGATGGAAGGGGGGTCTGGGGTGCTGGATAACAGGGGTCACCCCCCTGCTCTGCCACAGCCTCCTGGTGAGACCTTGAGCACATCACACAGCCTCCTTGGTCTCAGCTCCCAGCGGGGTCTGAATCTCCTTCAGGGGTGCTTTGGAGAAAGCACATTTGCAAGTCTGGGGAGCCAAGATAAGACAGAAAAAGGGGCAAAATCCTTTCAACAAGACCCAAGCAGCCTTTTAATCCTGCCAGCCCTGCCAGATCACAGCTGCTGAATCACAGCATTCTTGACTTGGACTCAAAAGAGAGAGTTTGGGGTCACTGGGCACCTCCGCAGCGACCTGTCAGGCTCGATTCCTTGGCTGTAACATCCCATCCATTTCTAAACATCTCATTCAATGGGGTTTCAACCATCTGCACTGCACAGGGACTAGTATCTTGCCCGGGCTGCAAATTTGGCTTGGATAAAACTGTCAGTAGCCAACAAGTGAAACCAAAGGGGCAACAGCTCGAAGCCAGGAGAGCCACACCGGCACAAACACCACCTCCACCAGCACAGTTATCCCGGCGCCCACGGGACCGTGAGCTTCCCTCCCAAAGGGGGACGAGGGAACCACTTTGCATGTCTTTATCACGCCGCAGACTCTAATCCGGCAGCAGGAGCCAACCTGGCTTGCCTGGATCCCTCATGAAGATGCAAGCCTGCCAACCTGCTGAGAAGCGAGCGGCTGCCAGCGCTCCCAGCCTTGGCAGCTCTCCCAAGGTGGAGAAGCAATGGGCTTTCCCTGGAGGCACGAGGCAGACAAAGGAAGAACCATGCTTCCTACAAGACGTGCATGGTCCTTGCCAGGGGACACGTGTCCCCAACAATTCCCTGGTCTTGGCACACGACTCCAAGGAAGCCGGTACGCAACCTCGTTGCAGCAGGGCTCGTGGAAGCCACGTGTGCCAAACATGGTAAAGAAAAACATTGTTTTCCCTTAAAAAAAATAATAATTTAGTCATTTTCTGTACATTTGCTAATTACTCGTCAGCATTTCTAATGAAGGTGCTGTGCTGGGCACTGGGAGACCAAGGGAGTTTCTGCAAAAAATCAAACGTTGAGCAACTCCTGCGTTTACCAAGGGATAGGCAGCTTCAAAGCTTTCCCTTCCACTTAGATTTTAAGCACTTCTACAAAAGCACATTGATTTTGGGTTAAATTGACTGATTTTATTCATAGCTGGTTCATATAGTGTATTCAAAAGACAAATTGTACGAGACTGCAAGCTATGGATCAGCTCTGATAATTCAGAGTCCTCTTTCCTCTTTTTTTTTTCTTTTTTTTTTTTTTTTGTTCTAAATATTTTCCATGCTTATAATTTGCTATTATTTGGCCCCTGCCTGGACAGAAAAGGCATTTTCACAGTATGGGAGCCTTTCTTTGAAGGAAGGGTATTATATTTTAATGCCAATTACAACAGAAGTAAAAATCAGACATCCCTGCAACTCTTTAGAGCTCCTGCATAGGAAATAGACTATTTGGGGAGGGGATGTGTATTTTGTTCATATACATTATATTTATGCAGATAGTTTATTGACTCCAATTTAGTTGAAATATATAATAAACATGTGTATCAAGCACTAAACACTTGTAACAAAGATCAGCTCTAATCCCTCAGGTGCACTGCTGTAGCTGTTAAGAGAAGTGCTGTATGAATACTCTTTAAATATGTAACATGCCAGGAATATTTAAGGCTATTGCAGATTAGGCACAAGGCAGCAAGCCCGGGAGAGCCAACGATGCTGCCAGGTGCCTTTGGACACGGAGGAGGGAGGATCAGCTTCCACCACCCCACCGCAGGTCACCATAAAGGTCCCAAAACATAGTCCCAGGCTGATTTCAGTACATCCCCTCCCATGGCACAGCTGGCCAGCTGCAAACAGCTGGACACAAAGTGAAGCACGGATGCAACACCTTATCCCAAACAAACCGTGGCGTGAGGCTGGGCAGCCCCACTGCCGTGACTCGGTTTTCCCCATGCCGAAAAGGGGGATGCTAAAAGCCACCGGTGAGAGGAATTCAAGGGGGAATTGTTTGCAAAATGCATCTGAGGCGTTAAATATCAGCTGCTAAATTAACTTCTGCATCATCGCTTATAACGCCCTTAACTTTGGTTACATTACATATATCCTTGCCGCAACAACATAAGCCTAAAATGGCAGCATCACTCAACCTCACGTCACGAAAGGCTGCGAGACCCATTTTTTGAACTAGGGAGAAAAGAAACCTAAACTATCAAACTTCTTTCTCGAAAAAAAAACAAAAACAAAAAACAAAAACAACAAAGGTTTGGTGATCCCAAAATATTTCCTGCATCTAAACCACCGGGTTGTTTCAAGGAAGGAGAAGAAATTAACAACTTCAAAAGATGGTGAAGCACAAAAACATGCAGAGCATTCGGTTCAAAGGCCCATCACAGAGTTTCCTTCTGTTTTATTTAAACCCTTTGGGAATATATTTAAATAGATGAAATCAAAACAAAACAGTGGGGTTTGCAGAAGAAGGGGTTGAGCTCCCCCCCTGCCTTTTTTTTTTTATTTCTTAAGGAATTTTGCCATCCAGCAAATGAGCAGAAAAATGTGTTATTCACCAAGCTCTGCTCAATGTGCAGAATAATAACAAATAAATAAATAAAAGGAGAAAGAGTGCATGAATCTGAACAGATAATGAGAGCCTGGTGGTGATGAACTAAGGGGGGGATGCAGGACAAACCACCACTGAGAATCGGCGTAGGGAACAGGAGCCGGCGCCGCGCCAGCACACACGCTCCCCGACGGGTGCCGAGGAATTGGGAACATCTCCTGCAGATCGGCATTTCCAATGAAATTATTCATGTCACACCCCAAACACCAAGCCTTGAAAAGAGGGAAATAGGCCACAGAGGGCAGAACGCGAGGTCAGGAATGCTGCTCCTTTTGCCGAATTTCCTACTGATCTGGTATTAGAGAAGTAGATACGTTGAAAAAAAAATAAAATAAAGCATCCCAAATCTCTCAGCACCACATATATAATTAGATTATTAGCAGCTAACCCCTATAAGTAGCTACCTTACACAAGAGCTACAACTCTTGAACAGGAGAGAAGATTTGGACCAACCTAGGAGCACCGACACTTTCTTTTTCCCATGAAGTCAAAACTCTCAAGCGTCTCCTCTTCCCCAACAGGCCAAATCCCACAACCACTTTTCGACACATCCCAGCACCTGCTGCCGCAGTTTGCAGACAGAGAAAGAGCAGATGCCAGGCACGTCTCAAAAGCAGGCTCTTCTGTTATCATTTCAGGGCATCCGATGCTACTAATTGATACACAGTAATACTCTCATTTACTCAACAGCAAGCTGAAGCGTTGATAATTGATGGATTGGTTTGCTTTTGATGATCTGCAAAATTAAAAGCCCCAACCCTGCAAGATACTGAGTACCCCACATAAGAGCCTGCAAACTCTCAAGCCCCCACTGCAGTAAAGCAGAGAGAAAAGGCACTCAGGACCGAGCAGGACTGGATCTTAATTTAACAGCCCCCATGACTCTGTGTAACTCTATCTATTAATATGGATTTAATTGTGGGTTTATATTTTATTCTTGTCAAATGAAATGAAATTAGGAAGAAGGAGTTGCAGGTCCTCCAGGGAGCATCTACATTTCCAGCCCCAGAGGGCTTTTACTTCTGGGAGACGGCAAATAGGCAACAACAACTGCAACAAGACATCTCTCCCTGATCCTTTTTGATAAAGATTTGTGGAAAAAAGAAAAAAGAAAACACAAAGCTGAAGGGACTGCAGGCATTGCATTCTACCGCGCCAGTCTTTGCAATGCCTTCCTCTCCTACCCAATTCCACCACGTTTTTCTGAGAGGAGATGCTTTATTCCAGCCCAGACTTCCTAGGACGTGGCTTGGAGAACATCAAGTGAGATGCACACAGAGTTGTCCCAACAAGCCAGTCATCAAGTATTTTTCTCCCAGCACATTCAGCAAGCTGAATGGTTAGTTATGGAAAAAGGGAGAATATCTGGCCACGCTGACATTAATCAAGACAGGATTTCTCCTATGATTTTTACAGATTTCTGACCTAATGTTGCCCACACGTCAGCAACATCGGATTCACAAGGTCAAGGAGACGTATGCTTGAGGGATGACAGTTATATGGCTCCTCTCAGACTTGCACTGTCAGTCAATCCATACTCTCTCTCAATACATTATTGCTTCTTCAGAAATGACTCCCCCATTTGCAAGTGATGATTAGCACTCTAATCTTGGCATAGTTACTCCTGCGTCTCAACTCACACCAAAAAAAAAAAAAAAAAATAAAAAAAGAAAAAGAGGAAGAGCAATAAGGAGTCGATATCCCACTGTCATGCCACCGTTTCAGAGCCAGCTGCCTACGAGACAAGTCACGACGGCAGTCCTGTCCAACTGCTTGTGAACAATGTCACAAAGAACTGAAGAGGACACTGCCATCTGCATATATTCACTTCATTACTGTCTTACCACCTCAAGTCACCGTGGCTTATTGGGTTTTAAGATGCGGTAAGGTCATCGCCACCGAAGTTCTCCTATTCATGTCCCAGCATTTGTTCTAGCTTATTTCTATCTAGATTCTCATATTATTGCCATTAAATTATGGTAATTTAAGCATCCTGCATTCTGGGAAAAGCAGACAGAGATACCCAGTCAGGATGCCTGCCAGAAATATGGGCTGGCTGCACCTTCTGAGTATCTCTTAATTATCTCTTTCTAATGGGGAAAGGTCTGAGCTCAGGTGAGTGCTCCTTGCTCTCTTCTATTTGATTCAATTCTACGGCTCATGAAATATGCTCCCACTTCCTTCGAAGGACAAACAAAATGAAACAGCCTCTTGGAAGGAGACAAACGATGGAAGATACGGGTGAAGACGTAATTCAAGACACTTTGGGAAAGTCAGATGGTGATTTTGAAAGGTACTCAAGGAATTAATCCAGGAACAGAAGTAAGAGGAAAATAAGTCAATTAATTCACTGAAGCACTGCGTGGAACTGTGACTAGAGGTCTGCTGCAGGGAGTGCCCAGGGGAGGCTGAAAGGCACTGTGGAGCAGAGGGATGCCACATTTTCAAGAAAGGGGCAGAAAGGTGGATTTGCCATGCATACAGTGGGGATGTGGAACTCGAACGGCACTGAGGCGGTGGGCAAGAGTCACCAAGGATCACCCTTTCTTCTCCCTTTGGTGAACATCCACCTGGGGTCGGAAGGGAGATATCTTGGGGGTGGTAGCTGGTAGCACTATGTCTACGTAACGGCAACTGCAAAGGACTATGACTTGTCTTTCAAGGACCTACATGTAGCTGATGCAGGACAAAGGGGATCTCTATAAGGTAGGAAAAAACATGGGTGCTGCAAAGTTGATTGGAAAAGTCTAAAGAAATTTGGCAGAGAGGTGGGTAGACAGGAGGAGTGTCTTCAGAGCAGCTGCCGTGAGCAACCATCACCCCTGGAAAAGTCCTCCACAAGCACGAAGTTATGACCATCATTGTGGGGAGAAAAAAATCAACACTTGGGGTCAATGTTGGCCAACTCTTGTCCCTAGACCCCTGGAGATACTGGACTCTCCCCAGGGCCAGAAGTGGGCCATCTCCAACAGCACAGAGCAGCAGCCTTTGCCAAACATTTTAGTGGAAACCACTTTAACTCGCTTTGTTCGCTCTTCGAGGTTACCCATGGCCCCAGCAGGGACCACAGAGGACGCCTATCTAAAGCACCGACTGAAGCCGGAGGTAATTAAGTACAAGGGGCCTCCCATTGTCAGCGTTGTGACTCTGTTTTGGCAGCCAGCTCCAGCAGAGCAGAAGAGGGAAGATTTGATTTTAATCACACAGATTTCAGGTTTTATTTTGCTCATTAAAATTTCTGATAAGGATTTAGTCTGACATTATGCAGTATTTTGGAAGAGGATGTGTGGCAGTGGGGGGGATGGAAAGGACTGCATTTCCTTGTGATAAGAAGATCTTTCTCTCTCCCCATGACAGACACAAGGATATGAGCAGGTGTTATTTCAAAGGGAAAGGATTTGGGGGGAAGAGGAGAGCAGGAGGGAATCATCCACACCAAATCAAGGATCTAAGCCTCGGATTACAGAGAAAAAAGATCCAAAGTCAGAGATTACGTACCCCATTTCAGAGCCACCTCCCAGATCAGATACTCTCCTAATGCATTTTCAGGCCCGGTCAGAGGGAAGTGAGCATTTTACCTGGCAGAACAAACCCAGAGGTTTCCAGAGCCTCCCAACCTCCTCACGTCCCTTAAGAAATTGCTCCAGAAACAGGCTGGCACTCACCACACAGCTGTCTCCTGGCAAGGGGAAAAAGGACAGAGCATGGGAAATGAAATCATCGCAATTTCTGGAGCATCCTCAGATACTTGGTGAAGAGGAAGGGTAACAGTTTGGACAGGGGTGGGAGCAATTCACCATTCCCCAGGAGTCCCTTGTTTCTTTGTTGATTAGGAACCAGCAAACGTCTTCAGCTAGCTTTACACAAATGCTACTTTAACACCTACTAAGCGTTATTCATCAAGAACAAAAAGTCTGCGTGAACCCAAAATCACCTGAGCAAGAGAATAAATTAGTAAATGGTGAGCTTCACCTGTGCTAGCTATCGCCAAGCATTTGAATTTGTACCCATAAACACAAAAGCATTTTGAAACAAGATGGATTTCTTCGTCCCTAGAGGACGTGTTGCTCTTCTTTTAATAAGCCTTAAACCAAGCAAGTTCTGCAGGGTGAATTGCACAGAAGATGAGACGAGCTTTTAACTGCGGTTCCCTGTGCGCTCTCGGTCTGTGTACCCACCATCCAGGAGCCAGGCAGGAGATCTAGGGAAGGAGCAGAAATCTGTGAAACAGATTGAAACTAAATCTATGAAATACCCAGTAATTCCCACCAAACCAAGGGCAGCCAGAATGACAACGGCAACAAATACTCAGCCAAACATTTCAAGCATATCTGAAGGGCTTGTGCCAGCGAAGGATCACACAGGTTCCTGGTGCATTTACACCAGCACCCGGAGCAATAAAACACCGCTGCAAAAGGGGGTTCACAGGTTCATCAGTGCCAACCACCCTGCAGAAGCATTATTTTTGCATCCAGTCCCTGCTTGGGCCTCCCCTCAACAGTGACTGTGCCACAGCTGTGGGCAAGGTGCTGCAATTACCGTGCTCAGAAGACAAAGAAAATAACACAATCGTTCATGTATTTTTAACTTCTTCTAATGGAAATCAGTGGCTGGGAATGAGCAGAAGCACACGTCCTAAGTGCAGTCAAGTCTCAAGAGCCCAGAAATTCATCCCGGGTGCCAGTAAGGGAACCGCTTGGTTTAACGTGCTAGTTACAACGCACAACTGCCCAGCACTGGATCCATCCTCCAGCCCCATCCATCAGGTGGTCCCTGGGGTGCTTCAAGCCCCTCCCCAGTACCCATTAAGGGAGTCATTTCTAAGTGAAAAATCAATGACGAGGTTTGGGCTGAGACCCAACCTGCCCCAGCAGGCTTGGCACATCGTGGGGGGCCACAGACATGGGGGAAAAAAAAAAAAAAAAAAAAAAAAAGGCAACCTGCATCCCACACATGGAATCCTGAGAAGGACCCTGGAGTCACCGCAGGGCCACTTCCCCCAGCAGCGAGGGCATTTCCTCTCAGATGCTGCAACTCATTTATTAGATCTCTCCTCTATTTTCTCTCCCACCTTCTACTGTCTTTATTATCCTTTTTTTTTTTTTTTTCCAACCAAAGGGAAAAGAAAGAAAAGGAAATCTCTCCACCACAATAGCGTGTCAGGCTCCTATCATTTTCAAACCCTCCTCTCCCCTCCCTTTCAACTCTCCTTACTTAGCGGAGAATTTTCCTTCATTAAAATTAAGCCTCATTTCAGGCTCATCTTCTTTTCTCTCTCCTCTTCTCCAAATTGAATGGAACGTGATCTCCATCAACCTGGCCTCCCTTCCCTCTCCTCTCGCTTTCATAATCAAACCTTCCTCACCATGAAAAAATTACCCGACCAGCTGTCCTCCCCATCCTCTCCTCTTGCTACTGCGTTGCAGGCAGACCAGCCCCACTGAAGGCAACAGTCTTTCTCCAAGGAGACTGCACGATTCCCCCCTTCCCTCTCCCCCTACACCTACCACTTTCAGTTCATTCTCTTTAATTGGGAGGCATTTTCTCTTACAGAATGGAATGAGACCTTCTCCCCTCCTTATTTTCTCATGGCTGTTTTCACCTGCCTTAATACGTCTGCTTTCTCTCCTGGAAAGTAGCAGGAGTGGATCTGGGAAGACCCCTTCCATTAACCTGTACCCTTGGTGTCCCCTCGCAAGAAAAACCACCAGATGGTGTCAGCAGGACTTTCTCCTCCCCTCCAGGTTCCCGATAATGCGTGGCACCACTGGATGATTAACAACTGCTTGCAACTGCTTTTGAAGACATCTTGGAGAGGATGCTCAACAATATCTACACGTCCAGCGCGGCCAGACAGACAGACTGCCCTTTTGCTCCACGGCCGATGCTCCGCAGGGATGCTCCTCTTCCCTCCATCCTTCTTCCCAATGCCGTTTTCTCTTCCTTGCTGGAGCTTTTTCTCCACCAAAAAACGTATTTAACATTCTCTGACGCTCAAGGCCAGCCGGCTCGTTAGCTCTGCTACACCTGGATCAGGATCTGGAGACAAATTGCTGCTTCATTATAGGAGCTGAGGCTCTAATCCATTTTTTTTCAGGCTGTTTAACTTGTAAGGACAACAGATGGATACAGGGCTGCATAACGCAGACTCCTTAAGATCCATCACACAGACTTGGAAGTGCAGAAACACAAGGCTGAGGAATGTGAAACTAGAGCAGATCTTACAGCGGTCACCTTAAATTAGGCACAAGGAGAAAATGTGCCAAGACTAGAACTGGACTGAAACTGCCAACCTGTTTTACTGAAGATTAGAGGAAAAACAACCTTTTTTCCTCCACATCCCACAAAGTCATTTAAGTTTTTTCCCTTTCTTTTTTCAGTGAAAAAGAACAAGCAAAATGTCCAGTAAAAAATTAGCTAAGAAATGAACATAATTCTACTTTATTTTAGTTAAGAAGGGAACGGTGTGCAAAAGCCACAGTCTGAAAAACATCAGATTTTGCTTTCTGATTTTTCACAAAGACATCTGGCAACCCTGGACTATGCAAAATCTTCCAGCGAGTGTATTCATTTTGGTCACAAAAAGACTTTTTGACAGTGGGGGGGGGGGAAAGAAAATAAAGACATGTTCTATCTTAGAAAACATCCAACTCAGTCTTCCTTTCGTCATCCATCTCGGACAAGAGCTGAACTCGCTCACAGAGATCTTGGGCGGTGGGGGAGGCTCTCTGCTCCTGTCCCCCCAAGATGTGCAGAGCAGCACATCTGCTGACCCTGCTTTTGCCTGCAAAGAGTCCCCAAGACCTGGAGGTGACTGTCCTGGTGCTTTGATCCACCAGAAGTGCACGTAGATACCTACAGGGTGAGTACGGTATCTATAGGGAGCGGTGCCCTCCGCCAACGCCTGTGCCCCCTCCAAACTCCAGCACGCCCCAGCCTCCGCCAAGCCAGAACACAGCAGCAGCACACGCGGTGAACACCCTCTCCTTACAAGACTGGGGAAAGGTGCCATGTAGGTTGACTGAATTTCTGAATCATCAGCCCTCAAGAGGCGTTTTCACTCCTCCATCAGTTTAACTGCTACCTACCAGCAGCAGAAGGTGACTGCTGATGGCCTGGGAGCACTCATTTTCCCCCACTGAATGCAATTGTTTAGATGACAAGCCTGCCTATGCTGCAATTTCTCAGGTCTTCAAACACTTAATTCATCTCGGAGGTGATACTGAAAGGGAGAGGTTGGCATTTACCCTGGTACCACCAGCTCCTCTCCTTTGCTCCAAGCAAGCCCAGGGGCTCCCAAAACAAATCAGTGCCTGGCTGGCAAGTGCCCTGCCTCGGGGCAATGCCCTCCTCTTGCTGGAGCAGATACTGGGGACATTTGTACCCTCCTGGGGTAACAACAAGCTTGGCAACAACACTGCTCATGCAAGGATGGGCAATCATCCTTCCCAAAGCCAGCAAAGCCCCCCCGGACCACCCCACTTTTGCAGAGGAAACCTTGGACACCCGCCCCAACACACTGTTTAGGGATTTGCCCGGACAATGGCAGGACAGCAGCTCCTGCCCAGGGGCAGGCAGATGAATAAGCACAAGACTCACTATTTAACACACACAATAAAGCATCCCTGCTGCCGGCATGTAGGTTCACTCAGCATTTGTTCACGTTTCCCGCTTCTTGGACTCTCTCCTGGTCCCTCTCACAGCTTGGAGGCAATAACTTGCCTTCTTATCTGACCCAGAAGGACAGCCAGCTGTCAGCACACAAACATGGCCTTTGTTTATCCTTAAATGAAAGCTCAGTTAATTAAAACCAGAAATCACTTTCTCTTATCTACAGCCTCTGGCCTATGTGAGGCGGGCAGGAGGCTCCCCGACCATGCTCACCCCCCCGAGCTGCAGACAACAGCCCCGACACATGCTGTCCCGATAACCCTGCCGGCGCCTGTTGCATCCTCCTCTGAGATGCGTTTCTGGGAGATGGGAATTTTTAGGGCAGCCAAGAGCATCTCCACGCTCCCGGGTGGGTTACCGCCACTCAGCACTTTCCCATTCCCTTGACTGCAGAGCTTATGTGCAACGAGTTTAACAGTCTCAGGGCGCTGGGTTTGCAATCCTGGGGCGACAAAACCGACACCAGGAGATTGCTGTGCCACAAATGCCCCCCAGCAGCATTTCGCTCAGCCCCACACAAAGATCTCACCCTCTTTTTCTCAGCAGCCTGGAGCTGGCTGTCACCCAGGCAGGCAGCAAACGGGCAAGAGCCCCCATTGCTGAGGCAGGGGGGCTGCTGCCCACATCCAGGGCCACCACCACCCCCGCCCAGTCACCACGGCTCTGGGCGTGCTGGAAGCCCTCGCCAGCAGCAATCATGGTTATGCAAGGCAACGGCTTGATAGAGTGCTGGTTCTGCATGCTGAAAATTGAAAGCGATCGACTTCCACCTTGCACGTAAGGCAGAGAAAATCACATTCAACTCATTGAGAGGCTTCAACAGCAGAAAGATTGATCAACTTGATGAGAAGTGACTCTCTCTCTCTGCCATCCTCCTACCCCCCCGCCCTCCTCTCCTGTTGATACAAGTTTCAGCGCAAACAAGGCAGCCGAGGGCCAGGAAAGGAGCCCATTTGTTGCTAGCTGGGGAGCACGGGGGATGTGGGGCTGAGATGTTGTTGGTACCTAGTCCCCTGCCTGGGGGTGGCCCTTTTCCCTGGGAACCTCTTCCAGAGCCCACCCACAAGACTTGGCAAAGCCTCTCTGATGGGTGGGACACAGGTTTGGGCAACACGGAGCTCTCGCCTGAGTGGCACAAATAACTGAGCAGTGCAGGGGTCCAAATGGGTCACCACAGGGTAGTGGTGCCTCCCACCACGTGTGTAGATGGGACCAAACCAACTGTGCCCCGTGCCCCTCCCAGACACAGAGATCCCCTCACGCCGTCGCACATCAGCCCTGCCAATCTCACCCCAAGGATTCACTAAACGCAGCAGAAAAGCGTATTATCCATCCCAGGGTCGATTCTCTGCCAGGCAGGGAGGGTGCAACAGTTCAGGCTTTACTGAAGTGCAAAACATATTTGGTGACGGACATTAACGTACCTGGGTATCACAGAAGATGGAGCTGGGGGCTGCAGCTCGCTCCGGGGAGGTGAGGAGGATGCCCAGGGTGGGGAACCAGCATCGCCTGCCCCCACCTCCCCTTGGCTGGCGGCCCACACTCAGGCTGCTCCCTCCCTTCCCTCTTGCCTCAACCCGGCACTCGTCACTTTGCCATTTACACGTGTCACAGCAAAATCTTTCTCATTAAGTGGAAATTGAATTTCGTTAATTAAAGCAAAAGAAATCAATTAACCTTATCAGCAAACAGGAGCCATTTGAAACGGAATAAGGAAAACGCTTCTCTCCTTCTCACCCCAAGCCTTCCCTTGACGCTCGGAGCCGTGCACGAGCAGCACACCGTGGGCTGCAAACAAGCGAGATGGGGGACTGCAAGGAAGGTGGGGGACCGCTGACGAGAAGAACCGGAGAGGAACGGGATTTCAAAGCAATTAACACCCCCAAGATTTACCATCAGGTTGACAAGCTCTCAGAGTAGCCATCACTCAAACGTAAGGATTCAATTAATTTTTTTTTTTTTCCCCTCTCCCCATAACTTCCCCGGTAGCTTTGCAGTGAGTAGCAGAATGACTCCAGTGAGGATGGAAGATTTAAAATCAAACAGAGCAGGGTTATTTTAAAGGAGATAAAAGCATAGTTTCTCTGTGTCCCCCAACCGCCAACGTTTGTTTTTTTCTTCCTTTGCTGTATGCCTCATTGGCACAGCTCAGAAACGCAGCCATTTTGTAACTACCCCTGATATTTGTGTGTGCTCATTTTCTTTTACATCTTGCAGAACCTTAATCCCAGACTCGAGTCTCGTAGGGAAAGGCCTGCTAGTCTGTGATGCTTGGTCCATGCTAATTGACGGAGTGGCCCCAGCACAGGGACTAACATTGCCTCTGCCAGAAGACCTGTCCCTAGTAGATGTGGTGGCGACAACGTGAGACAGGGGAACGCAGGACACCCTGCCTTGAGCACACTTTTAACCTGATTAAGGCCCTTAGTCAACATATTGCTTCTTTTTTTAATTTTTTTTTTTTTCCTTCTCCAGTCACATGGAACAGGCTTTATTCACAGCTTCCCCACAGCAAGTTGAGTCTGTGAGACCACGTGCTTTACAACCCAACCCTCTGCAAAGGGCTAGGTGGGAAGGAGGGAAGCTTATCACTGCTTCCCGTGGGCAAGGATGCCCCAGAGAAGAGCTGACATTCAGACTGCTGATGGAAATCTGCAGTCTGAGCATGAGTCTCTCTTCCAACCTAGGCAGATGATCTCAGCCCTTCCTTGCTTAAGGTTGTCTCTTGGGGTAGAAGTTTCCACCCAAATCTGTTCTGGCCAATCTTTTCTACCTGAAAAAGCCTAAGCTGAATGAGTCCTTTAATATCTCAGTCTCTCCATGCAATAAAAACATTGCAATAATAGCTCCTGCTGAGCACCCCTGATCTGTAGAGATCCAGGCACTTTAGAAAGGAGCAAAGCTATTATATTGAGGGGACACAGAAGATAAAAAAACCCAGGGAAATATAGGGATTTGCACAAGGAACTCAGCAACCCAGGCACCATGCAGCCCCAATCTCTCAAACCTCCCTCCAAGGGCTGAGCTTACAGCCGGGAAAGCAAAGGTACAGCACCCAAAAAGCAGCCAGGCTGCAGAGGCGAGCGAGTCAGAGCAGTGCCCGCAGAGGGCAGATGCTGAGAGCAGCAAAATGGGTTTCAGAGAGCAGGTGAAATACTCCCTGCTTTTTTCTTTATCCCTGAAAACAGCGCCTTCAAGGCTGGGTATGCACTCTCCCATTTCAGGGAGGAAAAGGAGACAGAGGTGATCCCTGCTCCCCCCCCCCCCCCCCATTTCCCAGCCTCCAAGAATTGTCCCCTTCCATCACCTCCCACAGCCTCTGATCTTCCCCAAACCCAACCTCCTCCTCACACACACCACAGGATCCAGGGGAGGTCCCCTGAGGACACCCAGCTCAGAGAAACCTTTCAGTTACTCATTGTGTCCCCCCCCTTCCTCTCTCCCTGAAGTGCCAGCTGGCTGCAAGAAGCCCTCAGATACCCAGGGAGTGGGTTAGAAAGACCTGCCATCACAGCAACTAGCCAGAAAAACCTCCACACCACCCTAAAACTACCTTACTAGAAGCTCTCCCCACTGCTCTCACCTGCACCCATTAAATACTCAGCAGCCATCTTGCAAACCACTCCCTCCTGTACACAATTAACTAATTACACACAGCTGGGTAAATCAGCACTACCCCAGGGAACACACACTCAAGGAGGTCAATCATTTAAGAATAAACGCCCACCTTCTCCCAGATGGCGAACAAATACTCATTCCCTGCAGCCATCAATTTTGACAGCAAACTCTAGAAAAACTTCTCCTGTACCAGCCTAATGAATCAGGTAGCTTCATGCAAACCCTGAGCCCAAGGATGGAAGGAGGAGATGGAGGAGATGTCCCTGGGTGATTCAGTTTTTTTCCACGCGCCAGGATGCTCAGATCTAGTAGGCGAGATGCTCCTCCTGGGATCAGGAGGACCAGCAGACCAAGGAGTTAGCAGAGAGGCCTTTCCCGTAGGCATCTCATCAGTATGAGGAACGCTACTTTGGGTGCAGGGCCAAAACAGCGTGTGTTTTCAGCAGTGCAGACAAAAGTAGGGAAGAAAAAGATGCAAATATCTCAGGAATGTGCCCGGCAGCCTTTTGTGCGAGCACATTAGAATACAATACAAATGTGACTAAAAAAGACTCAACAGAATAAATACTGCACTTATAATAGGCCTCAGAGAGAGAAAGAGATTTAATGGCAACATATTAAATGTAAATCAACACAAAAGGTAACTGGGAAGGGAAGAGATATACCAGCTTAGGGATTATAGCACAAAGCTGAAATATTTACTCACGAGATTAAGGCACTTATAGGAAATGAAATATTGTCCTTTTGTAATAATTCAATCCCTCGCCTTTATCCAGGAGGATTGGACATATCAAGCTATTTTAGAGATGCAGACATAAATTCACACCTATTATTAGCGGAGGGATGTGGACCTGGTGCCTTCATCTGTCATGGCTGCTCTACAAGAACTCAATGTTTTCCGGGGAAAACTCATCTTAAAGCAACCAAAGACTTCAGAGCTCCGAGCAGCCACTGCCTACACATCCATACTGAGAGCCAGCAGCACCAGAGCTGCAGTGACCAGAGATGCTGCGCTGCCTGGCCAAACCAGAAGATGACTGCTGGCTGGTTTGGGGGGGATCTTTCCTCCCCACAACTTTCATCCATCCAACACATCCTGGGGTCTACGGACCTGCTGGTCCACCAGCTGCTCTCCTGGACAGTTGGGTCTGGAGGATGCTAAGGGCTGAGAGCAAGATTGTTCCTTGCGGGGTAGGTGAACACCATCACCTCAATCCTCAGTGCCTCAGTTTCCACATCTGCAGCTTGGGTGTATTTTCCTGCTCCGTTAATAAAATTTGGGATATTAGCTGAAACATGCTTGAGAAATGCAATATATCATCACCACACATGTTATCTCCCAGTTTACTGTATTTTTTTTTCAGGCCAAAATAAATGTTAACAACTCAGCCGCATTTCCAGGTGCCAGGCAGAGCTGGCAGGCAATAAAAAAGACAATCTTCTGATTTTTCAGCTGCAAAGCTTTTCCTAAACTAGATACCTCAGCGACTTGTATGGCCCCAATCAGTAAAGAATCTTTAGCACCTCACAATCTTTAATAGACTTGTCCTCCGCAAACCCCTCCTGAGGTAGGAAAGGGCTATTATCTCCTTATACAGGTAGGGAACATCAGCTAGAAATAGTCTGCCCACGGCATTGTCTCGCTGCATTGGAGACCTGCCCACAAAGAAACTTAAGTGGGGCACTGCCAGGCAGCCAGCCTGAACTGCTGCGGCCAGGCTTTTGCAGCCTGCGGAGAACTTAGTGATGCCAAACCTAAAGACTTCCTCATGGCTGAAATGGCCAGTTTAAAGTGAAAAAAACCCCAAACCTAACAAACATCAAACAAACAAAAATCCCATCATAACAGGGAAAAAAAAAAAAAAAAAAAAAAGAGGAAGAAAAAGAAAAAAAGGAGGAGAAAAAAAAGAAAAAGGAAAAAATATTGGCTGAAGTCAAACAAGAAGTATTCATCATCCTTTAAAACAGGGAGGCAGGAAAGACAGACCTCCCCCCAGTGCTGTCTCCTAGATGTGCTGGAGAACCCGGTCAGCATAGCACAGCTCACATCTTGAAGAAATGTCTCTTTTCCTGCATTATTTTTTTAATAACCAGCTCCTGGTGGAGAATATTGGCATTAAAGTGCTGCTGCTGCATGCTCGGGGGAGCGAGCCCAGACGGGGTAACGGGAGCATTAGGAGAGCTAATGGTATAGCAACGCTGTGTGCACTAAAATCAGCCTCCAGTTAAAAGCTCCCAAGTTAATTCTGGCTGACGATCAACACGCCACCGCAACGGCCTCTTCAGATGCCACGTCTGCAGATGTCCCCTCCGGTGCAGCTAACCCAGAGCATCACACAGCGCTGAAGTGGTTAATGCCATTTCGAGTGCACGGGGAAGCTGATAGACACAGTCCCACTCTGCTCTTTATTTAATAATAATTATCCGGATAGTAAACGCGACCCTGCTGTTTTGCTCACTTAAATTTTTTTGTTTCCCCAGCTATGGCAGTGTCACTTCTCCCGAGGCAGCCTCCCCCACTTCGCAGAGTTAAATTGCATTCTGATTCTATTAAATGGTACTAAATGTCTTCGAAATCAAAGAGCAAATATAATTTAAGTGCCATTTGGGTCTTCCCACAGGTTCTCAGCTGTTCACTCAGCAACCAACCTGTAGAAAGCTGCCTGGTGACAGGGGTATAGTTTAAAAGGAAGCACACAGCCAGTATATACAATACAATTCCCTTCTACAACGCGTCCTTTATGAAAATTCACAATGCACCGTGGTTACCGCTTAAAACAATACCACTGCTATAATAAGAAGAGAGGAGGAGGAGGAGGGGAGAGTGAAGACAACCAGTGCAGCCAGGGCAGGAGGGCTGGTAGCAGTAGCGTGAATCGTGGCATCGGGATGGGTGAATGACCACGCCGGGAAAGGGAGGCTGAAAAAAAGTAGAAAACCTGCAAATCTCACCTGGATCCAGAGCTCAGCACGATGCCAAACGCAGCCCAAAGATGCTGCACGCACCAAAGCCCTGGGAGCCCGCAGACCTGAGCGCACCCCCTCCAGTATGAAAACACCACTCTGCCCCCGTTTTTACAGCCCACCTGGCAGGACTCGGGGGTGGGAAGGTTTCGAGCAGGGATGGGGTGCGTGCGGCCTTTCTGGGGAGATCCCGGGGGAGCGGAGGTTGGCAGGCAGGGAAGAAAGCAGGGAGGAGTGACTGCTCAAGCAAGAAAGACCCTGTAAGCAGAAAGTTAAGATGATAAAGAAACCTTAAGGTATCAGTAATGCATTGCAATTTCAAGGCTGGTTTTTAAGGGCAGGAGCTCAATAGAAGCAAAAAGCACTTAATTAAGGTTTTTCAGAAACACCAATTGACTCGAGGTACTTTCATCCTCCCAGCAACTAAGAACCAGGCACATTTAAAGGCAGAGTGCAATGCAGGGAGAAGGCGGCTCCTTTAAGGCACCCAACACTGGGTACCAAACCAGGAAAAAATCTCACCCGAGCAACTTCTTGGCACGGTGCATGACTCCGCTGGCTCCAGCCGAGCCAGAGCTCACCTACAAATGAGCAAAGCTGCAGCCAGCACGCCTCTGCGAAGCGAGGAGGCAGCCTGCCAGCCGACAAAGTTCCTCCTTAGCTCCTGCCGAGGAGAGAAACGGTCCCGGGTGCAGAGTTGGCAACGGCACAGAGGACATGGCTGAGCCCAAACCGTCGCAATGCCACCAGTCAGAGGGGAAAGGAGAATTACAACTGCTTACGGCCCTTCTCCAGTCTAGTGAACAACAAAATAACAGCCACTCAGTGCTGGGTTCTGGCAAGCGGTTTCTCTCTCCCCCTTCCCCACTGCTGCAGCATCATCGATGGAGCCCATTGTCTCCATCAATGCCCATCCTCTGCCTCCACCACCTCACCCAACACCCAGGGCACGACTGGAAATGTAAGGGTGCTAAAAAGGCAGCTGATTTGAGTGTGAGCCACAAAAGCCACCAGGAGGCAAAGCTCATCCCGAGCTGTTCAGACCGGGGGCCAGAGGAGCCGGAGGACTCAATTCTTCAGCTTCCTCAGCTTGAAGCCACGAATAGTTCAGGCCCTTGCTCTCCCTTGTGCTGGTGGAAGTGACTAATTGTATTTTGAGAGAGAAGCAAATCATCGCTCGAATCATCTGCACCAACTCCAATAATAGCTGATCTTCCTGCGACGATCTGCCACGCAGCACTAAAGCAGCCGCCTCATTAGGCAGCAAGCCCTCGTGCAAAGGCACTGTAAGGTCAGAGTCCAAGGTTGTGCCCTGCCAGGCCACAGCTCCCTCCTCAAGCCATAGAAGCACCCCCTAAAACCTCTCTGAGCTGCCAGCAAACGGCGCCTATTTGCAGCAAGAAAAGCGCTTACGCAGGGAAGGCATTAGACAAACATCTCGGCGGCTCAGATGCCGTTCGGTGCATGCAGGAGCAGGCAGATAACAGCTCTACAAAAAATACTCCTCGCTGCTGAAGAGGTAGCTTCGATGTGCAGCTTTGGAGGCTGGAAATGAAGTTTTTCTTGCGGTGGCTTTAAGGACACCGCATCAGCTGCCAGACTCTCCCTCCATGAGCTTTCTGCCCCAGGGTTTTGGAGAGAGCCACGGAGCAAACATCACAGTTTGAGGGGTGCAAGCAAGCCCCAGAAAAACAGCCAGCACCTGGCCAGCATTGCCTCAAGGACAGCAGTTCCCCATCCTTGGTGAGTTTTCCAAGCATTTATCCCCACACTTGGAGATACGCCAGTTTGACAACCAGGCAGGGATTTCCTAAGGAAATTAAAGGGTCGGCAGGGATGGATTCCTGATTTCTGCCCCATCCATCGCTGGAGAGCAGCCCCAAGCCCCAGGGATGCTGCTGTACCCTGAGGCAATGAACAACAGCACAGGAACATGGATGTTAGACAGCTAAATGGCCCCCAAGGCATTTGGTAGGTGCCATCATCCCCCCCTGCACAACTCAGCCACGGGAGGAACCGCAGACCCGTTTTCAAGCCTGCGTCGCTCCCCCGTAGCGAGAGCAGCCGAGGGTTTTTAAACATTCAACACTGCCTGGCCAGACCGGGCTGCGCTACAGAGCTGCTTAGATCAAAAGATCTTCGGCTCAGAAGATTAAAATGCACCGGGGATGGGTAATAGGATGCAGAGCTTTTCACCTTTAGGTGGCTGGCCCGATTTCTAGGTCAGAAACAAGGAAAAACCCCGTTTTTGCCACAGAGGAGGAAGCAGTTGGCTGTCAGCTGTCCCTTTCTGGGGCAGAAACAGCAAAACCCTGGCTAGCTTGGCACCGCTTCATTGCATTAACCATCCTCGGGGACCCAAGATGGGCTGAGGTGATGGGTCCCACCCTGTTACACGGTCACCAAGGAGAGGGTATTTGCTGAACCGGGGATATTTCAGAGGGGAAAACTGCCCTGAAACCCACGCCTGGGCCAAATAGGGGTGTCCTCTGCGTGGTGCAGGAGGACTTGCCTGTGGAGGGATGCTCCAACCCTCTCCGTGCAGCCAGGAGGTCCCCGCACAGCACACACGCCTCTGGGAAAACGCGCGGCACGCTGAATTCACGCCTCAGGCTCCTTTCCCCGACGATTCACAAGCCTGAAATTCTTGGCTGGGCTGGCAATCTGGCACTTTCTGCCGGTGCCGACTGCACGTTCGGGGAACGGCGTTAAAAATATCCCTCACCGTTCAGACTCCCACGGGCGCGCTTTCAGCTGTGCCCCCTTTGCTCTGCCTGCTGCGGGGAGGGGAGCCGCAATGCAGGCAGTCACTGTGCCGCCTTCCCATCTGATTTGCAAGGGGAGGTGGGCAACAGATGGAAGGAGCTCTTCATCTTTTTCTCCATTTTTAACCCCGCTGCACGCGGCTGGGAAGCCGCTGTTGAGGAAGAAGGCGGCGCTTTCAAGAAACCCACCTTCAAACCATGGTTGCGGAGCTCGGGGATATCTTTAACTCGCAGAACAGAGGGGAAGAGCAGCGGGACTGCGTCTGTAGGCTGGATCCAACAGGCTGAGCTCAATGGTGTGGATGAGAGAAGACTTTTAAGAATTTAGGGGAGGCTCTCATCATCTTGGGGACGAGCCATCTGTTGTCACAAGGATGATATCATAGTTACTACATCCTGTACCAAATGTTTCTGTGTACTGAGGTTAAGCCATCATCTCCGTTCCCTGGAGTTCACTAAGGATGGTACAATTCCTCAGGAGCTGATTAAAGCCAACTTCAAAGTTTAAGGGTAGGAGCCTGAAGACAGATCTCAGTTTGTCCTTCCTTTCAGTTTTCGCTCAAATAGGAAGAAGCTCTCCTCCTAAAAACCCACCAAGTGTCAGCCAGGTTTTGCCATCTAAATGTTAGCTGCCGAGTCGAGCAAATCCTCCAGGTTTCCTCTACCATCAAGAGAGATGCAAAAAGTGAGCGGTAACTCTTGGGTCATCCATGTCACTCTAGTGACTATGGAGGAATCAGGGCAACTACCATGGACTGAACTTTTAGGGGGCTAAATGCAGGTGCCATGAAGCTAACACCCTCAGTCCCCAGAGAAACAATGTTTGCAAAGAGGTCCTCCAAAACGATGCATTTATAACTGATATGACTACACCTGCCTGAATTTGCAAGCAACAATTTACAAGGCAGGGGGGAAAAAAAACAGTTTGACTGGGCTAAAGCCTGCTGAGCTGCAGCAGATGGCTCACTGCAAGAGTGGGGAAGGAGGAGAGAGATCTCTACGCAGTTACGAAAGGTTGCCTCCTCTTCTTAGTCTGCTCCTTCCCCACCTCCTTCCCCACACTCCTCCTCTCCAAGACAGAGAGAAATATGCGGGAAATATGCTGGTGAAATCCCACACAAGGCGCTACTTGACTGACTTCTCTAAGTTACTTCACTCCCATCCAATTTATCCTAACTTTGCACGCAAACCATGACCCACCGAGAGCGAACTTGGCCAGCCTGTCAGTGTTCAAATCATGTAAGACTTTGCCCTGCTGCACCTCGGTGAGGACCCACCAAGTTCTTTGAGGAGACCTCACACAGCTCGGCAGCACAAGGTGAAACCAAGTGGCTACGAAGCAGCGTGGATCAAACCCAACAGAAATACTTGTACCAAACTCCGTGAAGTGAAACCATTGAGCTTCTCACGGCTTTAATTATGACTGGCAACCTTCCATGGTATTAATAAAACTCATGTTTCTATGGCACCTTTCATCCCGCAGGTCCCTGAAGTCAAAGCCCTTTGCAGACGTGGTGGGAGCGCGCGCACCGAGGGCGCTGGGATGCAGCCACCTGCGGAGCGCGATGCTCCAGCCTCTACGGCAGCGAGCAAAGCTGGCCGGGCTCCATCCTCCTCCTGTGTTCCAGGGGTGCACGATGGGACCAGCCCCGCTATCACCGGGCTGACACACGCAGCATCAAGCCTGTTTTATCTACCTCAAGGCAGAAGGTAACGGCTGATACTGGAAGATGAGCAGCATACGCCAAATCTGATCTCCTGACTTGGGTCTTTCTAGTGACTTGTTTCTCATGCTGTTTATCTTCGCATTTAAATACATACTGCTTTTCAATTTTTCTTTTTTAAAGTCTCTGAGCTTTCTCTCTTTTGGGGAGAAACATGCCTCCCCTGCAGCAGCTTGTTCTCCATACTGCCCTGCCTGTATATATGGGGGGAGCCACTGCCCTCACAGGGAGGGAAACAACTTCGAGGGTCTGATAACCCACAGATCTGCCCTCTTCCCACCTGCACTGACGCTCTTCCCAGCTGCAACAAGCTGCAAAAGGGACCGTAAATAAAATAATAAGGCAGGCAACCCCCTCAACACACCCACCCATGCCTTTCCTCAAGGTCACCTGCAGGTGTTTGACATATTTTCTCCAGTCAACTCACTGGCAGCCAAAGCCTCGTTTAAGCGACAGAGCAGCCTTTCCAGGAAGGAAACAGTTTCCTCGATGGTGAAGGAACAGAATTATCCATTTGGAAAAACGGCGCCTCGTCAAGCTTGACACACACAACAAAGGCAGCCGTCCTCCGAGACTGACGGAGGCACAGCAGGCGAGACGAGTGGAATCCCACAAAACATCATTTGGAGGTATAAAATATTCACCATAAATTGCAGTGTCGCTCGGGACCTGGCATTCAAAGAGCGGAGAAGAAAGCAGAGCCTTGGCAATGACATTCGGCTCTTGAGCTCAACTTTCTCCCAAAGCCCCGAGGAGGGATGGGAGGCTGGACGCAATGCTCCAGGAGCGATGATCTACCTCCCGTCTGGTGCTTTTAATCAGCATCTCCCCCAGCATTTCACCAAGAATATTAATATCTTTAACCCCATTTTACAAGGCAGAGAGAAAGAGGAATAAGGGATGTTTTAGAGAATAGCTGCCTCTTAAACATCCACCCATTAGGCAACGCTGCCAAGTGCTAAGGATAAAGCGTTACATGAGGAGGCAAAAGACTTCAACAAAGTCCCAATGGAAAGAAGAAGCTCCTCTTATTGGGGGTGGGGGGGGCGGGAATTGCCCTGTATTTGGACTCAACATGAAGTTGCTTTAACGGGAAGATCAGATCGGTGTTTGACACCAGGGATGGAGCCCGTGACCCGCATCCCCCGAGCTGAAGGTCAGATCAGCTATTCCTCAGCACGGGTTGAGTGACCAGTCAACCCAGTTAGCCTTGAGTTACCTCTCCAGTCTGTGTTCACCCAACACCCTGCACTAGTGAGGGGGGGCCCACTTCATCCACCACTCGTCATATAAATTCCTCAGCTGCTTGCTGACTTCTTTTTTATTTCTGCTTTTTTATTTCTTTCTTTGTCTCCTATCAGATGCCCAAATTTCCCGCAGAAGGTGAATGCTTCCCATGGAAATTTCACTTTTGATGAAAACCCAAGTTTCTGTCAAAAAAACTCTTTCCCCGTAAAAATTTTCCACTAACTCTAATAAGTAACAATAACACTTGGATCTGAACCGCCCCTGGCTTGGTTTTGTTGTTTGCAAACCCTGCTGGAGGCTTTGCCCACCTGTAGTTATTATTTCATTGCTTTGTTCCCGGCTGTCAAACTTCATCTCTTTTTTTTAACCTTAACACCATATGTTTCCTAATGAAAAACGTCTCCATATTCACACCTGAAATTAGAGTCTTGTGTGAGTGCTCTTTCACAGAGCCCTCATGGAATTTCACTCCAAGGCTCAAGGAAAAAGAAAAGGTGAGAGAGAGGCCTTAAAGAAGAGAGGGAAGACCCTTTTCTTCTCATCTCCCTATGTCTGTTTGGCAGAAGCCGCCCTTCACCGGAGGTCTGGGGTTAGTTTTATAGAAAATGAAAACTGCATAAGAGGGAGAAGAAAAGGTCTTGGGCATCACGAGAGCTGCCTGGGCTTTTCCCCTCTGAGAGTGGGGTGGGGAAGGTCGGCAAGGCTGCCTTTTCTAAGCCAAGGAACTCTTCAGCTGTAAAAAGGTGCCCAAGAGCCTCTTCATCTTGCCTCTTTTTGGAGGTGACCTTGCCTTTTGAGAAGATTCCCTACGATATTTGATGTACTGATTCCCCTTGTCTTTCTGAGGGGCTGAAAAGTAGATATCATCACGCAGCCTCAGCAGAGCTCCACACTCAAGTAAACCTCTTACAGTGGGGATGATGCCCCCGCAGGCAGCTCTCCCTGGGGGCTCCTTGGTGGTGGGTACCACACATGCAGCATCTCTGCAAGAAGCAACCCTGCCACGAGAAACATCCAGACACAGACAGGGCAACACCACAGCTCACCAGCAACAACCCCGCTCTGCGGCACACGACACCCTCAACACCACTGAGGATTCACACTGAGGACGGGAAGTTTCAGAAGTTTCCAAGGAAATCTGACATGCTTTTGCGGGAAAACTTGGAAAAGCAGACAGCACTTTGCTTGCACTCACAGATTAAAGAGCCTGAGCACGCAGCGGGCATTTATTTTATTCCTTGGCTGGACAGCTGAGTGGGACATGGCACCAAGGGCTGGGGAGAGGGGCCGTGGTGCCTCTGCATCCCTGCTCGGCACATGCGGTGAGGAAGGAGCCCATGGCGGCGTCGGAAACACGCTCGGCCTCACGCTGTGCTCGGCCGTGAGTCATCTCCTCGGCCCCTGCTCCTGCCAGCGACGCTTCAGAGGCCAGGCTGACAGGGCTGTCAGCAAGGCTTTCTCTTTACTCTGAGCAACCACTTAATGAGCCAGTGCATTGCGTGTTTAATTAAACCGTGCTTTGCATATTTGTCATTCTTGAGTCTCAGGAAACTGAGCAGAGCTGGAAAAGGGGCTGGCGTGACACCTGTGGGCACCCAGGGCTCCAGCAATCCCCTGTGGCAAAGGGGTGTCCCCAGCCCTGGCACCCAAATTGTCCACAGCAGCTCACCCAGAAATACTTTGCAAAGGACAAGGGGCTCTAGGGCCTCCCCTGCCGTATGCCAACAGTGGGATCAGTCACTGCACCTCCTCATCCCTGCCAGGAACATGCAACTCCAGGGCTTGACAGAAAACACCATCAGGGCAATCAGGATTGCATCCTCCCATTTCCTCAAAACCAGCAGGCAGTAATGAGAAAGAGATGGCAAGAAGGAAGAAAAGCAGCTTGACAGCAGAGCTTCTGGATGTAAAACAGAAAGGCGAGTTGCTGCAGAGGAATTTCTGAAGGTATTTAAGTCCTGGATGAGGTCCTGGAAGAAGTGTTTCTGTTTTGACAAGGAGGATGTGCAAGGTGGGAAACTATTATGTTTTTATCACAGTGATTTCAAAGCCTCAAGCAGAGGTCAGTGAGCAGCACCCGGCGCGATTCCCACAGCCCCCGCGGGGCACAGGGACCCTTCGCTTCCCACCACCACGTTTCCACCAACAGCCCACAAGGACTTCTCGCAAAAACTGCCGCTGCGATGTCAAGGATAGAGAAAGAACAGGTTGAAAATGCATTTTGTTTACGTGTGGGCAGCAAGACTAGGGAAAAGATTTATTTAAGATGTTAGGAGACGTTTTGAGCCCCCTTTCCCCTCCTCCATCCACTTAGCAGCAATCAGGCATTTTCCTTCCCAGCTTATCCTCTGACAAGAAGTTAGATTGCTTTTTTTGCCTCCCCCTCTACCACCTAAAAACTTGAAACCTGGGGGGAGACTCAACTAAAAGACTAGAGCACCTTCAGTTTGGGTGCAGGGCTGCACCAGCTCCAGCTGCTCTTCTGTCACACTGGAAGAAAGGATGGAGCAAGAAAAAAATAAGATAAAAAAATAAAAGAAGGACTGAAAATTGGATCCATTTATTTTACTTCAACCTTCACCAATAGCTGCTGGTTATTTACCATTATCTCTCCTTGCAGTGTTGGTGTTGAGCCGGACTACCCTCCGCAGGCTGCTAACAGCCTATGATTACCAAGTAGCACAGCACTTGCTGCAAAACCAGGCAGCGGCCAGCCCGAGAAACATCCTCCGTGCCAGAGACAGACAAACAGCCTCCTGCGAGGGGGAAGGGGAACAAGAGAGCCATGCAACGGGCTGAGATCACGCTGGGTGCACAGAGGGATGAATTCTCCTCCCAGAGACCCAGCAAGGATACCCCGAGCACCCGCCGCTCCCACCTTGCACCCACTGCTATAAATTTGGAGGTGCCATGCATAAATATTTTCCTTTTGGAGGGACTCTTGCCAAGGCAGAGCTGCTTCTCTGCTGCACACCGTGGGGACGATGACATATTGTAAAGGGTATTGCTGCATATGTCAACTAGCTCATATGCTTTACTTGCCCAAGATAGTATTTGTTTGGCCAGGGCAGGAGGGGGCACGCGCAGCATCTCCTGTTTTATAAGAAAATATTGCCTCTTGGGAAGAGCTTTAACTAGCTTGTACCATCAACCGTGGATGAAGGAGCACTAGAAATGACTCACTGCACTGCATTTCACAATTAATCTATGATTTCCTAGTTAGCTTTCCACAGCAGGGTATGCACTTCACCGTTAACCCCAAGTTCCCAAAGACAGGCAGGATGTTTCCAAACCCATTCCCCTGAAAACACCCCTCCTGCCCAGGAATGAGAGGAAGCTTGGATGGGTCCCCCTGCAGAAAAGTACCCATCACTCCCACCCGTCTATGCCAAAGGCAGGCAATGCTGTTCAGCACAAATAAATTAGACTGGGAGTAACGTGTGCCCCCAAAGCTGCAAGCTCAGGCGCTGCGAAAGCAAATCTGACCAGATGAGTTAAGGGGGAGCAATGAGTTAAGGGGCTGCTATTCAGATCTGACTTGGCTTGGTTTTGTTTTCCAAGCAATCCCTGGCCTCTCCCTCCAAATTAGCATAACACTCCTAAAGCCAGGCTTTTCCCCTGGTGAGCAGCCAGCTGGGGATGTCCTATATCTTAAACCAGGTGCAAAACCTACACGCTGCACCCCATCAC
Organism: Athene noctua; assembly: GCF_965140245.1. Taxonomy (NCBI): domain Eukaryota; kingdom Metazoa; phylum Chordata; class Aves; order Strigiformes; family Strigidae; genus Athene; species Athene noctua. The sequence goes on along the minus strand of NC_134062.1, from coordinate 5,232,927 downwards.
TGCTGCAAACCCCCCCTCGAGCCCCGTTTGCTGCAGCCTTGGAGGGGTTGCTGGCTGCTCCAGCACCTACCCATCATCCTCCCATCTGTCTCCAGCAGGTCAATGCTCTGTCACCCTCCCTACCCATCCCCAGAAAGCAGAGGGCTCCGGAGGGAGCTGCGGGTGTCTTCCTAGATTTATGGCCTCTTTATTTATTTATATTGATTTTTAAAAACTCTTTTTAAAGGGATAACAAAAAAACCCCCATAAAATAAAAAGCACCATGACTCTCCTGATCCCTGGAGGGGCAGCAATGATTAGTGCTTAATGCATCCACTATTGCTCTGTGCACCTGGGGACACCCAAGCACCCTGCAGACATCCAAACTGGGGCGCACCCCCCACCCCGAGGAAGCCCAGGCTTTCTGAAGCGAGCAGCCAGCGTGGGGCCGCAACCTCCCTCTCCCCACGGTCCTGCGGCCAGTGGGTCCCACACAAGCTCCCAACTTTCCTTGTAGCTCCTGAAAGCTCTTCAGAAAGCCTCTTCCTTAAGCCTAAAGCTTACCAGTTACGGCAGCCCTGCTGTGGTTCAGAGTAAGCCGCTGCAATGATTAATTACCCTCTCTTCAAAAATTGGACGCCGCTTCTATTGTAAATGAGTCCAGCTTCACCTTTCCAACACTGAAGCCTGATACACTCTTTGTTGCTAGATTAAAGACCTGTCTATTTTCAGCAACTTCTCCCCCACAGAGAAATAACGTAGACCACAACCAAATCACCTCTTAACCTCCCTTTGATAAACTAACCAGGCAAAGACGCTTCTCTCGCACGCCAAGGTGAGAATTACATGCCTCAATTTACCCACACGTTTTGTTTTAAACTTTCTGTGGGTTTTTTTTTCCTCCCATCCTCATTTGAAAAATGCTCTCTGGAGCTGCGTTATAGCCCCTTAATAAAGATCCTGCTCGTATTTGTAACACCACCTCCAAACACTCACCATTCCTCACATGTTTTCAAAGACACTCTTGCCCAAAGGAGTTCGTATTTATATTGAAAGAGCAACACAGGCTGAGAGAAATAAGGATTATTATTCCTGTTGTCTAGATGAAGGAACTGAAGCACAGAGATGAAGTGATTTGCCTAAGGTCATGCAGAGTTTGAGGAGCTGCCTGTGCCTGTCCATGCCAATAGTTATTTAGCAATAAGTATCGATAGATGGCAACGAAGAACACGGTTCAGTTCCTGGATCTTGCTGCTCTGATGATACTCCAGGCATTTATGTAGCCTTCGCTGCCCTTGACAACAGGATTTCACCACAGAGGTATACAAGTTCCCTGGGATGGGAAGCTGCTTGTGGAGTCTTCCATCCCAGGGAAGAAAGGAAAGGCCCTGCTTGAGCACCCAGACCTAGGAAAAAGCCAGATTTCCCACCAGTTTCCAGTGGCCCTGTCACCTGAAAACACTTGGACTGAGGTCAAACAGCCACCTGCATCCTCACTCCACAGGGGTTCACTGCAAACCCTTGCCTGCACCCTCGCTGAGGGCACACTGAAGGCAGGGGTACCTCTGCCTACCAGAAAGCTTTGAGAAGCAGATTGTGATTCTTCCTGCACTCTTCAAAATGCAGACAGTCCCACTTCCCTCCCTGGGCTTGCAAAGCTCGTTACATGACTTGGGATGGAAAGTCCCCTGCAATCCTCCCCGTCTCCAACAGAAATGCCCGTCTTCTGGTTTCCCATCTTCCTGCTGACTCAGGGAAGTTTGAAAAAGTTGGCTTTTCTTTTTTTTCTGATGCCTACCCAACATCTGGCTCCCCCCCAGAGCTTCCAGTGGCCAAACACGAGGGAGCAGTGTGACAGCCAGCGGAGATGGCAGCCTCCTCCAGCTGGGTGCTGAATTAGCAGTACTACATTCAACTCCTGGCAGGATACTTCCGATAGCCTCGGAGATTAACGCAGCCATCGTAAGCAATTTTTTTTTTTTTTTTTTTTCATGCTGCCAAGTACCCATGGCCAATACGGTTCTCCTCACTTCTTTTGACACAGTCCCACTTCATTCTCCTAAGCCGACGATTAGGCAGTCAAAGGAGATGAACAGAGATCCCGAGAAGCAGCATAGCTTTGCTTGCTCCTCTCTGGCAAGCTGACATGAAGAGATCCCTCTTGCTAAACAGTTAAAAAGAAAACGGTCCAGCACAGCACATCAAAACTGCACTTTAATTAACTTTGGATTGTTTTCTCTCCCCCTCCTGCCTTTTTTTTTTTTTTTTTCCTTTCCTTTCTTCTCTTCTGGCATCAAGAACCAAATTGAGATGCAGGTGAATTCATTTTCATAAACTATCAGTTTCCATCAAATCTATCTAATCCATCTCTCTCTACAAAATCCCTTAAGCAGAAGATCTCGCTCCCACTCTGCCTTCCACAGCTGTGTAAGCCTCGCAGAGCTAGCAGAAATACCAAGCGTGGGTGGCACTACAAGTTCCCAGCTCTCTCTAGATGTGAATATCACTGAGCTTACACGTCCTCGCCGTTCCATCTAAAACATATGGCTTTAATGTATCACCAGTCACTTCCCATCAAGATCAAAGTTTAAATATATCTGTGGACTAGGACAGGAACAGCAGGTGCTGCCTGTGGGTCCGGACCAAGGGATCAAGGAGCTGAGCTGGGATGGAGAGGAGATGCTCCGTGTCTGGAGCACAGCCGCAGGGAGAAGTTAGGGATGGACAGAGGGACTGGTGTTTGGGAAAGAGGTTGAGCCAGCTGCTGTCCCAGGAATAAGCACCCCTCCATCCCCGTCCCTCCACAGAGACGGCGCAACACCCCAAAGATGCCGATGTCCAACCGGGAGCACCCAAAGCAGCACGCCGAGCTGCTGCAGGCAACATCCCACAGCTCTGCACCCGAGCTACAAACTCACAACCCACACCGCTGAGCAGGACAGAAAGTCAACCAGCCCTGCCCTCAAGTTCACCCTGGTTTTTCTACAAACTCCAGTTTGCACCAGTCCAACCTCTACTACCAAGGTACTCAGCCTACCAGGGAAGGTGTTGGCAGTGAGCAGGATTAGGGCTGGGGAGGTGGTGGAGAAGGCAGGAGGAGACATTTTCAGTTATTAAAGCATCACCCAAATGTATTTATCAGGACCACACACAAAGGTGTTGGCTGCAGACTGAATGCAGTTCGTGGCAAGTGTTTCCCAAAGCCGCTGGGAGCTGGAGGGCTCATCAGAGAATCTTAATTGGTTTCCTCTTAAAAAAACCCAAATGCATAAATTAAAGCAAAATAATAAACTCCTGCCTGGTTTTCATTATTAATAATATTAACACAGCAAGACAACGCTGCAAAGCAACTTTCTGAAAATCCTCTCCCCCAAAATGGAGCAGCCAGGAGCGGGGGAAGCCACGGCAGCCAGGGGAGCTCCCTCATCCCAGAAATGGGGCTGGGGGGCAAAGAGGGTCCTGGAGGAAGGCAGGGAGCCTGCCTGGAAGGAGGATGTGCAGGGGGATAAGTTGGGTCTGCTACAACCTCCATTTTGTTGGTGTTCACAGCTTGCTCCTCCCAGACAGGCCTCCTGACACTCATCTTTCATGTCCCACTTCTCCTTTTATTATCTCCTTTCCAGTAGAGGCACACTGTTGCTCCCAATAACTCTGTTTCTCTCCACTTTGCAGACAGCTCTGCTCTTTCATCACAGCCTCTGGAGGCTTGAGCAAACGTCAGAATCTTGCCCGTGGCTACTCTGGACCCATCAAGGCCAGCAAGGTGAAAATCAAAGGGAGGAGATGATGCTCAGGCTGCAGTTCTGGTGCCTGCCTCAAGCCACAGCCTGACACCTCCCAGGCTGTCCCAGGACCACGCCAGCCCTCGGTGGGTGATGAACCTTGGCAGCATCGGTCAGACTGAAGGTGAGCAACGGACCTCTCACACGTGGCATTCAACCAACAGCCAAAGCTACAAGTCCAGCTTCCCTACTTCAATTGAAGTTTGCCCTGTTCCCCGACGTATTTAAGTTTCAGCTCAACAAGCTTACCAAAGTCTCCCGTGAATTAAATCTCTTTTTTAAGAGCTCAGTGATACTATTTTCTAAGTTACATGGCAAGAATCCAATGGGTGAACTGAGAATAGGAGTCAGTCCCAGTCTCTCCCGTATAGCAAGATCTAATAAAGAAAACACAAAACAAAACAGACTTTGCTCCTTTTACTCTCACTTTTTTTTTTTTCCCCTCCTCAAAACTAGATTATTTATATTTTAATTAAAGTGAGCACAATGTAGCTCTGTAAGCGAGTTTGGCCATGGAGCGTTATCTCAGCTTGGGTTGGAAGATAAACAAGCTCAAATACTCTCCATGTGGCCCTTCGTCGAGAAACACAAGGATCATGCTCACAATTCATCTTAAACCGTCGCATGATGATGCCCATTAGAAGGGAGAGAACGGGTGTTAATGAGATGAAGTGCGAGAATGGGGGGAAAATGAATAAAAGCAACAGCATGAATAGCATGAGAGGCAAATGAAATAATTACTCCGCTCACCATTGTTACAACAACGCAATAAATTTAATGTAATTCCTAAAGGCCAACCAGTTTTCTTTCTTACTTGCTGCTTCTTTCTTTCTCCTCCTTTTTTTTTTTTTAAGTTCCTTTTTACAGTTTCAGAATTATGCTTTAATTAGCATAACATTTAAATTAGCGAATGGAATCTTAATTAGCTGAGGAAATAGACTTTTGTTGGAGTGGTTGCTAAAACAAATAAATCCTCTTCCTCTTTCAAGAGCCATTTGCTTATGGCACATTTAATAGCCTAGTGTACCATAAACAATTTGAGACAAGGATAAGTAATTAAATTAGAAAACATGCCGACAGAAGTACCCCAGCCTGGCCTTCTCGGAGCTAGAAGAGGATAATGCAAACCTTCTTTCAGCAGGGGAAAGTGTCCACGATGGGTCTGTTCAATTATTGTTTGCAGAACTCCAGACACCCAATGTTTCAGTTTCAGTACTGGAGCCCCAGGGGCGGTTGATCCCTGACTCGACGCACTCGAGCTTGAAGGAGGGGTCTCGTGGGAACCCAAGGAAAGAGTTGCAGAAAGTTCAGCCAAAAAGAAAAACCCAGAAATGGCATTTTTCTCTTGTAGAAAAGCCTTGCTGGAGAAAAAGCCCATGATGATGAAGGTCTGGGTGCCATGGGGAATGGTGGGACAGGACCCACAGGTTGCAACGCCAAGACAAAGTCCTACCAGAAACTTTTTCAGCTGCTGTGTTTGAGGGACAGCAGTTAAGTCGCAAGAGACCCAGGTGAGAGACCACCTTCTCGGCTTGATCTAGCCCTGCTCCTAGCCTGGTCCTTCTCTCTTGGGTAAGAAACATCTCCCCCAGCTTTAGCCACCTACAAGCTGGTCATCTAGCCCCAGCACTACTGGAGAGGCACCAGCACCAGCACAGGACACTCATCTCCCCTGTCCTGAAAACCTATTTTGTGATGAGAAAAATGCCCTCCCTGGGAGGCTCCTCTCTCTCCCTGTACCAAGGGAGTGTCAAGTCAGGCAGCTCAGGCTACAGCATCCATGTTTTGCCTTCCCCACACTATAAAATGCAATAAGCTTTTCCCACTCCTCGAAAGGTAGGCTCCTTTTGTTAATATTTAGGAATGAGGTTTGTGGATGAAATGAGTAAGACGTGCAACACGCCCAGAAGAACCCCCAGCAGTGGTTCTGCTCATCCTTTGGAGGACACGATTCAAGGTCCTCACCAGCACAGGCAAGGCGTATAGCATGAGTCAGCCTGCACCGGGTACTTCCTAAGCTAGATAGTCCAAGGATGCAACAAAAATAATAGTCTGAAATCTCCTGCATTCCCAGCATTTGAAGATGAGCAGCAATGTTCTCAGTCACTAGAGGCGGGAAGCAGCAGGATGTACTCATACATCTTGCTCTGCCTTGTAGAGGGCTGGGAAACCGTTGCACCCAAAGCATCTCGCAGCTGATGAGCGAAGCTCTGGGTGGCCCTGCATGTGGGAACGCCTCTCCTCGGCTTCCCTCTTCTTCAACACAACCCCAGCAGCTGAAGACAGAGCGTTTCCAGCAGCAGGGCCGCTCTATCCCGCTCTGGCCAGGCAACTGCAGAGAGCAATAAAAGTTTAATGGCTCCCAGCGGGTCGATTCAGAAAGAATGAAAACGCTATAAATCCAGCATAGTGCTTATGTGGAGCTTAAAAACAAACTGCTCCAATCACACTTAGCGAAGTCGTCCAGTCTTCACAGAAGACGGGGATGAAAAGGAAAGATTTAACCTTAGCCATGCCTTGGGCAGCATTCAGGTTGGGCAGAAAAAATAGAGTTTGGGCTCACTGGGAAGATTTTATTGGCTTTGCTTTTACTTAGTGTGATGTAAACCTGTGTAGGCGCATCCCTCACGCAAGGGCTCGCACTCAAAGGCATCACCAGGACTCACGAAGCAGGTACGCCACGTGAAACACGGGAAATCACCAGGCATCAGGCAAAACACGCCTTCTTGCTTTCTAGGCAAATTAGCCATGCTGAGAAGCCCCTGTTAAAAGCTTTACTACATGAAAGTTCCCCCATGCAAACCTATGCCATACCCACTGCCTCATTTCTCCTCTCGGTGCATTATAATAGCCAACGATTTTCAGTAACAGCCTCTTTCAAGGAAGATGCTCTATTACAGGTCTAACTCATTCCCTGGCGCTACTCTCTCTCCATCTTATCTCTCTTCCCTGCTTCACTACACAGCTGCTGACTATGGTGCCAGCTTTTGGGAGGATGGGAAAAGCAAAACTCCTTGTATAATCATCATCTCTCACAGCAAAAATGCCTCCAGAGCCGTGCCTCTCCAAACGAGGCAAAGGTGCACCACAGACCTATCCATCTTGTGTCCACTTGCTCTTTTCTGCTAATAAAGCAAGGGATGTAGATGGCTACAAATAACAATTAGCCTCTGCTCTCCAGTGAGGAAAAAAAGTCAATCGGCAGAGAGGAGCCAAAAGCCAACTTTTTCCACCCACATTCTGTTTCTCCAGCAGTACTGGCGGTGCCATCCTCTGGGTTCACAAGTTATTTCTCACTCCTTAGCAAGTTGCTCTGTCCTCAGCAGAAAGAGCTGTTAGGTGCCAAGGGGAAACCAAGTACAGGAGCGCTTCGCAAGTACATCGACACGTATCTTCACCTGACCTCGACGGCAGGGTGTCTGCAGGTCCTCCACAGGACTTGGAAAACCCATGGGCAATGCAACCCACTACCCATCACAGAGTCAGAGAATCGTTCAGGTTAGAAAAGACCCTTGGGATTATCGAGTCCAACCATCAACCCTACTCTACAAACTTCTCCCCAATTGAAACCTTCACTATGGATAAATTATCCAGGGAATCCAGACTCTTTTCCATTGGGTCATAATCTAATCTCCATTTTCCCTTTCCTATGCATCCGTCATCAACATTCACAGCCGGGTCCGGCCAAACCATCCCACACAGCCAACTCCCATGAAATATTTGCTCTACCTGCAATGGATGGTTGAGGAGAAGTCAAGTGATCTTTGTTTTTAATCTCTGAGAGGGTATCTTAAATATAAAGAGGGCGTTTTGATACTGCTGGGATAAGGACATCTGGACTAAGGGCAGGCTACCCTCCAGCATCTCCCATCCACAGCTTCTCTTTGGGGACCCTAGCACCCACAGACCAATGATGCTTCATTTTTAATAGAAGACCCTGTTTAATGTTTTGACCCACCACTTCTAAAGCCCAGAAAGCTTCTGAGATGCCACGCGCATGGCCCCAACTTTGCACCACATGAACATCCCTCTGCCAGACAGCAGCGCTCTCACCCCAGGGGTTAAGGGTCCACGTAGCAGTGACTAATTACCAAAGTTATGTCTATATTGCAGTCACAGAAGATGAGCTGGTTTAAAACAAGCTACACCCTCCTCCCAAATAACACTTTTCATAGACATACGTACGCACACGCACAAAATACCCAACAAAACCAACCAACCAACCCGAAAAAGATACTCTCTTCTGGTAAAATAGCAATGGTACCCAAATTATGTATTGCAACCACTAAACATTTCTCCTTGGGATACTCCTAGCCCTTTCTCCTGGTTTGTTGGGGGCATGGGATGCTCAGGGCACAACAAGATGGCGCAAGAAAGGGGCTAGGGTGCTGCAGCAGGGCAAACCAAACTGGAGCTGGAAGGATGAGGTCTCTGATGGAGACCGAGGCAAAACCCTGCTCAACACCTTCATTCCTTCCCTAGCATCGACCCAGCTTGGTCAGTTGTTTGTTTGTTGGTTTTTTTTTTAATTAGGTTTCAGCCCCCTGGAACCCAGACACCCAAAAAAAGGCCCAGCTTCATCCTCTAAGCCATTACTTCAGCAATATTTATAGCTTTCCAAGAACAAACAAACCTATCACGCCGAAGCCTGCGCATTAATGGCACAGCCTCGGGATAGATGACTTTGGGGAAATCATTGCGGCAAGCGCTGAATGATGATGGATGGTGGAGGAAAGGGGGGAAAAGGAAAGAAAAACCAGCAGTCTGCAGAAACAGGGGGACAATTTGCCAACTTGAGTAGAGTCACACCTCCTTGCTCCAGTGACAAATTTGCTCTATTAGGCCTATAAACCATACTTTGCCATCACCGCACTGCAAAGTACGGGCTCACGCTCAGTAATGGGCCTCTCAAGGCAAATGCATGCCCAAAACAAACACTTTCCAAAATGCCTAATAACTTCTTTCCCCCCCCCCCCCCCAACGCGTGTAAAAAGCACCCAACTGCAGTCAAACCTGAACTCAGACCTTTGTGTTTCTTCCACATGCTGCAAACCTCCAGAAAAAAAGCCTGATAAAACCCCTCGGCCGCGTCCCTGGGATTGTACAAATGTTTACGGGCTTCCCACCACACAGCACAGCCCTTTAATGCTCAGCACAGAGTGTTTTCTTTACTATACTGCATTTATTTAATGAAAAGCAAAGGGCTGGCACAGAGCTGATGGGTGTCAGGACTCCTTCCCGACCACCCATCTTCAGACAAGTGATTTCTCCCCTTGTGCCTAATTTCCCCCAGCAGCAGCCCAAGATTGCTAACCCCGCTGTGCCTTGCAGGCGAGCGGCGAGGATTAACACGCCTTGAGGTCCACTGATGGAGAGATGCTGCGGTTGAGGGAAAATGTGATTCCCTCGGACACAAACTCTGACGTCCCTATCTTAATCCTCGGCCACAACAGGAGCGTTACCTTGGGATCTCACCCAGTGTTATTAAAGCACTCCAGATGGTTTTGATGGGGAAGAGACATTCATTGCGATACTCCAGACACCAAGCTGACATCTCAGCGGCTGCGGGAACATCACAGAGAAAATCAGTTCCCCACCAGAGTGTTTGTGCAGCAAGGGGGAACTCGTGAACTGAAGCAGAAAATCCTCCACGACTGCTCTAGACTAATAATTGCCCAAACGCCGGGTGGTAGCATAAAAAAAACCCCACCCACAAAGCAATGCCTGGCTTTGAAACCTGCCCTGCTCTTCGACCCGGAGGAGCTGGCTCTGCCGTTGCCCCGAGGAGGCGAGCGAGCCATGGGACACAGTGTCTGGCAACAAATTAAATGCCAACAGAGCCGTCTTGCTCAGGGCACCCCGCGGGCAAGCGAGATGAGCTTGCTTTGGCTCTCCAGTTCCCTCGCGTGCATCCATCCGCACCGCCTCTCCTCCCATCCCTGCCACCTTTTCCTTCGCCTCCCAGCTTTTAAATCTCCCCCTTCCCACGGGCTCTGCCTCCCTCTCCTCCCATTCCAGCGGCTGCACAGCGGGACAGAACCCATGTGTACATCGTGGGTATTTACAGGCGCTTCTCCCCTGCCCTGCAGCTTGCTGTCAGCACGCGGAGGGAGCGAAGCCACCCGGAGTCTGCCTCGGACTGCAAAACCAAGCAGGCTGCTTATGTCACCGAGATGCTTTCGCACCGGGCAGAGGCAAGGGAGCAAGGGGAGAAAAGCAAAACCCCTTGCAGCCTCTAAGGAGGTGCTGCAGGATGATCCCTACCCCAAGCTGAGGCTGGATGACGGGACATCCACACCCTGCACAGACCTGGGGGAAGAGATGTCACCGTGGTGGCCTGGGTGATGTTGCAGAGAGCCCAACCGTGAGCAAGGGACGCAGAGAAAGGTCCCAGTGGTGACCAAATGAAGAGGAAAGACAGGCAGCGGCACGGGGGAGCGGGCAGGCTGCCCTCGAGGCAGGGAGCGAGCGGTCACAGCAGCCTAACCTTCAATCACCACAAGGCAGCGGTGCTTGGCTGCGAGCAAAATAAAAGAAATCACTGCGGCCTTTTAAAGAGCAATATAATCTCATGTTATTACCATACAGAGCGGCACACAGAGAGGCTCGGCACAGCAGGAGAGTTATGAGGAGTTTGGCTGCTCTGGAAAGCACAGGCCGGTGTTTTTTGAACCGTGCCAGCAGAGCATCCCTCTGACTCACCGGCGCGTGGTATTGCTGCCTGGTGCCCGTGTTCTCGCCCACCGCTCACCCCTCGCCGGGCACGAGCAGCCCCTGTGAGCCAGGGAAGGGTTTTCCATAGGTGAAGCTAACGAGGCTGATCATTCACTGATAGTTACTTGGCAAAACGCTGCAGCTCTTTTGTTAATTTACACCATCGGAGAGTCTTACCCCAGATGTTAATTATCATTCTGGTTTTTGGACACGCTTGATGACTTTGGTTTCCCCTCCTCCACGCGCTGGACTGTTTCCCCCTACGCATCAGTGAGGCTGGAGCTGGTCCCTCCTGCCAGCTCCTGCCAGCACAGATGATGGCACAAACTCCGAAAGGGAGAAAAAATAATAAGCGGGACCAAGTGACTTGGCAGAGTGATGCCAGAGCCACATTCTCTCTCTCTCCTTCACATGGGAGATGAATAAGGACTTTTTAGGGGATCGCTAGAGTGTGGGACAGACAAATGCTTTGCTAGCTTAGATACCCTGGCTGAAGGGCTGCAGATGGAAGGGGGAAGGCAAGAACATCATTTGAAAAGGCACCTAAGAGTTAGAAGGCAATATATGGGTTCAGTAAAGCTCATCTCCAGCTAAGAACTCCTGTTTGAGCCAAGCTCTCCTCATGATGTCCACCTGTTGTGAAACCTTCTCAGCCACTCGTTTTTTGCCAAAGGAAAGGCCATCAGAAACAACGCTAACTCATGATGCCTTCCCAACAATAACGCAAGTCACAATACTTCTGGAAAATTTTTGACCTCTTTCCCATGAGACTCGCTCCTCTTTGAGAAGACCTGGGGCTCGGAGGACTCCACGCTCGAACGTACATCTACAACACTGCAGTCCCTTTGGGTGAGGGACCATCCCACCGCCTGGTAGTTGGGTATCCAGCACCAAAGGAGGCCAAACCCTCATTTTTGGGGTCCTTTACCTTCCGCTGCAGCCCAAATAAAGACTAATGATGATGGTCCCACCCCTCCGCAGCACGCAAGAGCATCTTCTCCTTGAAGGGCAACAATATGAAGATGCAGACCAGAGAGGGCAATATCATTTAAAACTCAGCTTCCTCTACAAGCCAAGCCCACGTCTACCTAGTGGAGAGAGAACAGCTCAACTGATGATAAGGAAAATAGCAGACCAGGCAAATTTAGTTAGACTGGATTATGGGAGACCAGCACTCCCCAGGTTCTCCATAGAAGAAGTATAGCCAGGAGTCTGCAGTGAGCTGTTCCAATGAAAGGCAATAATTGAATTTGTTTTCATTTAATTTGAAGGGCCTTTAATTAAAAGCCAAGCCTGTGTGTGCAGAGAGATAAAGCTGAGCACGTGGAGACCGGGGGTAATTTGGGTGCTGAATGCAATAATTAATTGTAAACGTGGAGGTCAGAAGATGGGCTCTATCTCCCTGCAATCAGCACGCCGCACTGGCCAGCCAAACAGAATGGGCTTGCAAGCGCCGGAAACGCTTAAGTGATTTTTGAAGCCTTAATAGCAATTATAGAGCAGCGTGGAGGTTAATTTGCAGAGTTCATTAATCAGAGAAATAAACACGTCAGCGATCGCCACGGAGAGGGGAAGCAGAGGAGCCTGCCTCTGAGATGGAGAAGGCCGACCTCGGCACCAATGCTAACCAGGGAACCGGTGACAGCAGTTTGCATCCTCAGCTCAGGGTGAGCCCTGGCTTTTCACACCAAACCACTAGCTGTAAAACCCTTGGCCACTCACCCCGGGGCTCCCGCTAGCCAGAGCTAAATATTCCCCAGCTCTGCAAGGTGTTAACTAGATAACAAGACCACATCACTCTCCAGCTGGTAACTCTGGTCATTGCAGTCATCCTATTCCCCTGCAATCTCAGCTTCTTGGAGATTATTGTTATTATTACTACTACTATTATTAAGAAGCTTTTCAATAATCCTGGCCACTAGCCCTGAAGTTACAATCATTACCCTCAGATTGAAAATTCACCCCACAGCTGGTAACACAGGAGTCCTAAAGCCCAACTCTCCCAGGAGCATCCCCTCCCCAAAGCTGGAAAGAAGAAGATGGAGCTTTAACAAAGCACTTCCAATGACAAGATACGCAAGGACACAGAGTGCCTATTAAGGGACAACACTTAGAAATAAAGGAAATGGCTTGAATCCTATTAGGCATTAATGAAGTTAACAGATATGGGGCTTCTTGGCCATGCCTCAAGAGAAAAGCGTGGTGTTTCACAGTGGAAATATCTCGGGAATGAGGTGAGGATAGCCCCAACCCGCAGCAGGGCTGAAAGGGGCTGAGGGGTATCATTGCTGCTTCACGTGGCTTAGACAAGTTGGATTTGCAGCAGGAGGAAAAACACCACAAGGAGCCAAGGGGGCAAGCATCACCCCTGTGCTGAGCGGTGGGAGAGCTTCGGCAGAAACCCGTTATAAAAGGAGAGCGCTTGCAAGATGAGGCAGGAGACCTCCAAGAGCTCCCCCGTGTTCACTGGGCTCTCCTGGTTGCCCTACACTTTCAGCCTAAGGAGAGGTGACAGAATGGGGTGAGGCTTTAGGGAGGTGCAGCGGTGCTCCAGGCTCTCGGGGGAGGTTTTTGGAGGAGTAAAAGGGTGATGCCAGGCTGGCAGCTCCTCCTGTACCTGCCGCTGGGGACCCAGTGGGAAGGGAGCTGCAGAGGATGCACACACACACGGAAAGGCATTTAAGGGAGTGGAGCACCAGTAGCTTTTTCTTGGGCTGGTAATTGCTCCCTGGAGAAAGGCTGTACATTGCACTGATTTTTATTTTTTTTTTTTCCCCCTCCTTCCTTCCCCACAGTCTATTTCAGGAACTGGTTTCTGATGCTTTTTTTAAAGCCATGGATGTACTCGCATGGAAAACCTGTCCTTCCAAGGCAATGGGCAAAAAGAGTCCAAACCCAGCAGAGATGGGTCTTGTCTTCCTGATCTTCTTTTTGTCCTAGTACAATTAACGGTGGCCAATTAGTCCAGCCATTGCCTTGGCTCTTTGGCCACTTCAGGCACTGTTATTCCTGTGATCTCCACAGAGAAAATGAGTTTTGCAAAGCTCAACACACTTCAGAGGTTCGTTTTCACAGGAGCAGCCATGTTCTTCAAAATATTGAAGAGCATCTATGACATTAAGCAAGGAAAAGCACCAACCTCAGCACCTGGGACAGAATAATCCCACACACTGATCCAGGCTGGGAAGAGATTAGCTGAGCAAGAGAGCTCCTGAGAGGACCTGGGGGTTGCATTGCACCTCGAGTTGAAGATGATGAGCTACCACTATGAAAAAGGCGAAGAACCAGCCTACAATGGCAGGAGATCCAAGGTAGCCACCAGTCCCCCCTAACTGGCACCAGAGAGGAATCAATAAACAGCGCAAGCACGTGTTGCGGTGACCGTGGTTGTCTCCTGCCCTTCCTGCACGCTCTTAACAGGAGACCTGTAGTGCTACCGATGGGCAGCTTAATGCATCTCCTCCGTGCCCACCTCCTCCTCTCCCCCACCTTCACTAACTCCAAAGTCTGGGGACTCGGCCAGGATCAGCGTTAACTTTTCTGCCTACTAGAACCGTGCTTAATTAAACATTTTAATTAAAATCTACAAGAGTGATTGCCCCTGTCATCTTCTGAAGGGAAGGCTAATAAAGTCCCTTTTATCCAGTTCAACGAGCAGCCTGAGGACATGCTGCTGGGCAGCAGTCTTGGGTGGCAGCAGGAGAAAAGTCTGTGAGGAACTGGGTCCTCACCTGCATCCCCACGGCAAAAGCCAGAGCAGAGCCAAAGCCTGGCACGGATGCAAAATCTGGACATGTGGAAGCTTGGACATGGAGAGGAGAGGATGCAAACCACGCAGTAAGGTGGCATCTCTCGCTGGATCTCATTTCTTCAAAGGATTTAGACCTCAAACCCTTGAAAAGACCTTCAAGAAATTGTTTTCACGCCGCAAGCGACCTCGGTTAGCATCAGGGCTGGTGATCCACGTCAAGCCCACCTTGCACCAGCTCCATCCACCCTCCCTTTTCCTCTACACCCCTTTCCCTGCTGCCTCCTCCCGCTCCCCATCCAAGTGCCGGAGGGGCTGCGGTGGCACAGAGCATCCTCTTACTGCTCACCCTGATTGCAAGTGAAGTGTTTGAGCAGGATTTCAAAAGTTTTCTCCCTCGGTGCCCGTCAAGAACAAACAAAGTATTTGTTGTTGGTGGAGTAAAAAATTCATCAAAATAAAATAAAATCAGGAGCAGAAATGCACACATCTACATTTGAGTAAGCGGGGAGAGAACACACTCGGAAACTTTTTGATCAGAGCACAGAGTCTCAAATCCTGACAGAGAAAATGTATTCATAATTTATTAAAAAAATAATTTATAATTTATTTTAAAATTCATCAGACTCCTCTCTTTTTTTTTTTCTTTCTTTTTTTTTTTTCCCCTCCTGACAAACAAGATTTTCTATAATTCCCAAGAAGGGCAACCGACAGAACAATATTGCTGAAGGCTTCTCTCTGCTCTCAGAGGTTGGGAACATGAAAAGACACAGCATCGGTGCCAGAGACACCCTCCCCGCCGCATCCCTGCTGCCCTAAACCCTCCCAGAGATGCCACTGCATCCCAGAGCCCCCCTCCCCTCTGCAGGGGAGCTTTGCAGACCCAAAGTACAACACCCCCTGTCCAGCCAACCCCCCCCAGGGTGACCCAGGCGGCCTCCCCGGCTGCCGGTAGGTACCACCGCCACGCTGCGCTTCAGCCAGCATTGAACCCTGGCTCTGACAGGTGAAAAAATAGAAGCCAGGGCAGAAAAGCTGCAGCTCTGAACCCTCCTGCTGTACTCTTTATCCGGGAAGATTATGAGGTTTACTGCTGCTTCTCCATTATCCTAAATAAAGCAGCCTTTCAAAATTGCTTCAGACATATTAGATCATGTACTTTTTACACTTCCAGAGACACTGGTTATAATATCTTTTTAACAACACTGGGCAGAATCTATTTTCTTCTTCCACTGAGCTGAAAAATACTGTTTTCTCAAGGAAGAAGAAAAAGGAGGGGGAAAAAAAGCTATTGATTTTGTTTAGGGTCACAATAAAATATCATTGGAGTGGGTGTTGAAATCCTCAGCCACGAATTATTTCCAAAGTGACAGTTTGGGCTGTGAAGATTTTTCTTGTGAAATAAAACAAAATAAATGAAACATTGTGTTCTTCTTCTATAGGTATACATTTGAGGTTTCCACCGGCTCCAGCTGGTTCCTGCTGGGTATATTTAGCATTTCAATCTATTCTCTTCCCATTCCCATCCCTGCTGGAGTTGATGCATGCCAGGACCAGACCCTGCTGCCCATCCAGAGTCACGCCATGCCATGGGGCAAAGAGAAATGCTACGGGCAAGATCTAGAGGCACAACTCTCAAAAACAACGAGTATAACAGAAGTTGCCCCCTCCGATGTCCAAGGGGTGCTGCCAGTTCTCCATCTGACCCTACCCCTCCGCCATGCAGAAGAGAGGATGGTACCCGGCCCCCCACAATGCAGCATCCCCCCGGCCAGGACAGGCACCTCTCACTCTGCTTTTGAAGGCAAAATACCACCAGGAACCCCAGCTCTCAGCTGGGTTTCACTTCTCCAAAGAGTCAGCAAATTAACTCCCATTTATATGCACAATCCACTTCCCTCTAATCTATCCACCTATCTCCGCTTTTCTGCTGGTACAAGAGATGAGCATTGGCTTTAAATACAATCATTTCTTTATAAATAAAGAACAGGCAACACTTTTGAAAGGGAAACCAGATGTCTACCTCCCTCTTCGTGCCTTCTGCTCCTCAGCATTGTGTACGGGAGATAGAAACACGCCACAAGGATGAAGAGATCCACAGGTCCCTGCCTTCCTCTCTCAATCTTCTTTTATTTATTTAGATTTATGCAAATGCCAAAAAAAAAAAAAAAGGTCACCTATCCATATGCTGTCAGTGCCCTTGATGTAACTTTAAAATGCATCATAAAGATGTCCTGTGCACCGCAGTATAATTCAGTACCACGCGCCACCGGGAAGGCAGGTAACAGAAAAGCCAAAATCCTCCCCTACTGCAGCCAGATACACTCCCTCCCCTGGCAAGCACCCCCTACACACACACACGTACATTTTATCTTCCATCAGTTCTTTCCCTTCCCCATCACCTTCTGTTCAGGGAAGCCTCAACGTTTTTCCCCACATTTCTGCTACTCTGCTCAACCTCCGTCCCCTACCAGTCATTCTGTAACCACCGGCTTTGGGCAAAGGAGCTGCCCCAACCTGCCATCCCATGCAGCAACCAAAGGGACTGTCCAAACCTTCCTGTTGGATCGGGACTCCTTGCTCTTCTTCATGCCTCAAGGCACAGTGGGCTTCAAAACCTTTTGCTTTCATGTCAGGTAGAAATAATAAAACTGCCACAAAAGCATCAGAAAATTCATTCCGAAGTCTGACCTCCTGTAACTGCCAAACTGGTCTCATGGTGCTACCATGTTCAAAGCAGGTCAAGGCATCCCCCAGCTCACAGAGGCTGTTGGGACACCAGAAGATGCTCTGGACCACGTTCCTGGTTGGGACAATGCTCCGCCAACACGGCCACACCTAAGCCACCGGCCAGCCCAACACCCAGCAGCATTTTGGGCAAGAAAGACCTGCCCATGATTCAAGGTGCCAAGAGGATGTGAATTTTTAACTCCTGAACCTCCTGGAGCCGACCTTCAACCAGGAGCAGAGCTCCTTGCTGCTGGTGCCTGCCTTAAATGCCACAGGATTTCTCCACAGCAACTCTTCACGGTTCCCGGCCATTGCCCCTTGGGAACGTGCGCAAAGAGTGAACTAATGAGTCTATTAGACTTAATTAAGCTAATGTGAAATTATTTACTTAATCTGGGAAGATCTTATGATGGCGAGAAATCCCCACGGATAAAAGCATACAGCTGCCTTGCACGGTCTAGCGAAAAGCTCGCGAGCAGTCGGTTGCCGAGATGCTCGACTGCACGGCAGCAGGGGTGGTGGGAAGCGGGGGGCTCAGCTGAGCCCCTCCTGCCACGGGCTTTGGACCACCCCACCGGCTCAAGGCACCTGGCTCCTCTAACGCACGCCAACATCGCCAGGAAAACCAGCCAGGAATTCCCGGCCGTGCTTCGCCTTCATTTTCCAAATGCGCAGCTATCCCCAGCCAGCAAATCCATCCAAGTCTGGCACCTGGGGAGGAGAAGTTTTCAGAAGTGGTTGGCCCCTCTCCCTCCCACGGATGAGGAGCATCCCGCACCCCCGCATCCAGGCTGCGCCTCATCACAGCGGCCAAGAGCGGAGGGGGAGCAAAGGGTGCAGAGAGGAAAAGGGATTTTGCCTCGTGCATTTTCCTCGCCTGTTTTTTTTTTTTCCTCTTAATGTAAAAAAAGCTTAACGCTTGCTTTGAATTCTTAATACGACTGAGTTCTTTTTGCCACTTATTTTGTTTTGTCATGCACTACATACAATTACACATCTCTAATCCGCAAATCCTCCCCCGACACCAGAACACGTGCCAAGACTTTACTTTCCGCAGCCGCCGCATTAAAGGCCTTTCTAGACTAGCTCACATCTCAGAGCAGCAGGATGCCCTTTCATCACCCACAGCCGTGACACTCCAGACCTGGAAGCCCCCCAAGGACCAGCACTCAGTCCCATCTCTTGCTCTGCGTAGAGGAGGGATCTCCAGCCCCAGCACCACGGGCCGGGAGCCCTTGCTGGGATTAAGTCCTGGAGAAGGAGCCTCCCTTCATCCTGGCTGCAAGGAGCTCAGCTCAGCATCTCTCAAGACAGAAATCACATTTCGCAGATCTCCCACACTGAATCAACTCACCAGTCAGATATTAGCTCAGCAAAAAACTGGCAGGCAAATGATCTAATTAATAATCAGCACTATCAGGAGTTTCCGTTTTTCTCTGGCAGCCAAATAGGCGAGAGCTTCTCTGCAAACGGGAGGCATGGCTACCTGGGAACAAGATGTAATTATTGCCCCAAGGTCAGAGAGCGGCAGTGCCGGTGATCAGCACCCCGCTCACAAGTCACCTCTTCAGGTCACCCGCACAGGGAGACCAAAGGGGTCACCCGGGCAGGCAGTGGCTCCCCAGGGACAGCAGAGCTGGCTCAGACCCTGGTTTCCCACCCACGAGTGTTTCCAAAGGCAGGGAAAGCAGAGCTGAAGGCTATCCCAGTGCACAAACCGTCACCTGGCAGGCTCCTACCTGCCAGCACCAACCCCCCAGCCAAGCCCTTGGGGTACCAAAGTCCTTCTCGCACCCCCAGCACCACACAGCTGCTGTCCCCGTGGGAAAGGAGAGCGTTTCCTACAGAGATATGAATGGCCAGGGAGGGTGCAAAGCAAGGGCAAGAGTTTCTCTCCATGCAAAAACCTTCCCTGCAGCCTTGGAGCCTCTCCCAACCCCACTCAGGAAAAGGAGGAGGAAATAAGAGAGACATCAATTTCCAGAGCTCAGCGCCAAAATCCGGCCTTCGCCTTTGAAAGTGTAATTTATTCAAGCTGCTTTATTATTGCAGAACCCAGTGTAGACGGGGGATTATGGAGAGGTCACAGCTGGAGCAATAACAATAATAATAAAAAATAGTTAAGTCGGGAGAGTATCTTGTGCGAGTTCATCATGCATCAGGGAGACGCCTTTTTCCAAAGCAATGGGTTTTAAAGCAAACGAAGAGCATCCCACAAACCATCAACTTAACGCAAAAGTGGCATCAAACGAACCTTTGGGGGGAGCGATGGGGATGGGGGGGCTTCACACCCCCTCTGTTTGTGAACCCAATTAGGCATATGTTGAGGAAAGGGTGTATGTATATTAGATTTTAATTAAGCAGTGTTAATTATAATCTATGAGATGTGCTTACTGCTTATCTGATAATTATGAGAAAGCCAATTTGGCTGCTGGCTTGTGACTAATTAAGTGGAATTAGTAATGATAATTATAGATTTAATTTTTGTTTGCCTTTATTGGCAATGGGGGGAAAGCGGCTTCGAGGGCTGGGTGGGGCGGGCAGGGAAAGGATGGGAAAAGCCATGGGAAAAGGTCACCATGGCAGGGATTTGGCCCAGAGAATAAGGACTTCACAACAAAAGTGGATTTTCAGCGGAGGAAAACCAATTTGGGGTTAAAAAAGAAAGTTTTGTGGCAACTGCGTGATGCAAGCAAACTTTGGCTAAAAGGCAGCAGTTTCATGGAGAGATTGGGCTGGTTTTTTGCCAGCCCATCGTATGGGCTGCCAGGGTCTTGGAAAAAAAAAAAACTGGAAAAATTGGGCAATTTGGGGAGTTTGGCTTTTCCAAATCAGAGAGGGAAATTCCCCAGGGACTTCTCCCCTCCCTCCCACACCCACCATGACTTTGACTCCCACTCAAAGCCTGCCAGCAAGGAAAAGGTGATTTTTTTTTTTGAATGCTTCTGACTCCCCTCCCCCCTAGTGTAATTGATAGGCTATAAAATAAAGATCAAATACTGCAAAAATTTCCCAAGCCCTGGGAACGGGACTTGCATGTTTTTCAACATGCCCACAGGTTGCTACCGCTGCCTGGTTGCAAGTCTCCTTGAAATACGTGTCGTCTTCCCACTTTGAGTATGCACAGGCTGCCAAAGTAGCCCAAAACATTACGGGATAGCAAAGCTTTTGTAAGAGGCAAAGAATACAAAGAATAAAAACACAAGGAAAGGGGGGGGGGGGGGGATAATAATATATTGCAGCTGGATTTTTAAAAGACTCAGATAAACTCGCAGCTGCACGACACCACGTGGAGCTATGCAAGCTAAGCTAATGATAATTAAATCTCCTGCTGCAGGGGTGAACAGCAATTTCACGCTAGGCCTGATGCCCGGGATGAGAGTTATCCTGGGGAAAAACCACGGCAGCAGCACGGGGCTGAAGGGTGGGACCGGGGAACCGCTCTGCTCGCTTCCCACGCAAAACCCAGGCGAGCGCTGGAGCTGGGGATGCTCTGCCCAGCAAACTGCATTTCTCATCTCCAACGCCGAGCTAAATAATACATGACAATCTCAGGTATAAATTACAGGCAGGAGCACAGGGGAGAGACAATGCAGGCTGAATGCATTAAGGCAACAGCCCAGTTGCAGCCTGACTCATTTGCAAGACCCCGCTGCAAAGGAGGAAGGGGGGGGTCCCTGCTGCGGCACCCCCAGGTCGCGGCAGGGCGAGGACGGCTCGATGCAGGGCTCAGCTCGAGGGAAAGCGCCTGACCTGACTGCAAAGTGGCTTTTTGCATCCACAGCCAGGGCGTTCCCAGGAAAAAGCCTCTGGAAGCGGCTGCGGGGCCAAAGCGCTCCGCTCTCCGTGCGCTGGATGAGTCCCCATCGCTGACCAAAATAGACACTTCACCCAGCTACAGCTAAATTCAGTCCCCAGCCCCCCCCCCCCCCCCACGCCCCGGACACATGAACACAAGGTCATTACCCAAATCTCTCCTGTCACATCAGAAAAACTTCACCGCAGCAGGCAGGGATGCAGCCCCGCCAGGAGCACTCCCTCACACCTCCCGAGGAAGAGGATGGTGTGGAGGTGATGCTGCTGATTTCTGCCTGGCTGCTGGAGGAAGCAGATGTGAGACAAAACTCAAGTCCTGGCCACTTGTGAGCATTAAAGATTATTTGCCAGACAGGCTATTGCACCGAGCTCTGTGGTGGCTGGTTAGTAGGAGCAGCACAAGAGATTAAATGACAGCAAACTCATGATTTCTTTTATTTCTTTTTTTTTTTTTTTTCTTCTTTTTTCATTTCAGCACCGACTCGAAAATAGGCCTGTTTATAAAGGGAAAAATTTCCCATGAGTCACACAGTTTTCAGACAAAAAAAAATAGCCAGCATCAGCCTGAAGTGACCAAAACACACGCTCAGATGGATAAAATTTGACTTAATTCTTAATGATGCTTGGGGGTTTGTGAGGCTGCACGCACCCCTACAAACTCCCTCTGGGAAGAGATGGGATCCAGCATCCCATCAGGATCCATCATAGCAGAGCCTCACATTTAAGTGCATTTGCTGAATCATTCATTCGGGCTCCTGCACTTAATTTCTCCGTGATACATTTAACACCTTTGCTTCCTGTCCTAAAGAGCTGGGGGATTCACCGGGAGGAGAGTGCAAACAGCTTTGGCTCTGACCTCGTGCTCAGCTCTGCAAGGAACTAGTTAGTTTGGTTTTCCCTGATGAGTGCCAAGGTAAGAGAGGTCAGTGTCCGGCCTTAGAGAGATAAATAATAGTTGAGAAGATGACCTAGCTCCACGCTGGGATCTCTTGTTGAACACTCCTACCCGTGGTTGGCAAAGCATGGATTGCTGGGTGTTTACCTACCCCTCTGAAAAGAGGAGAAATGGGGTTTTAAGAAAATAACACTTCATAACATTAGACATGCTGTTGGATAAGAAAAAAGACAAGGCAGAAGACAGGAGCTGGTAAAAGCTACAGCTTGTCATTTCATTGCACCTTCTCGACTCGATAAATGGGTTTCGGTCAGAGCATCAGTTCCCTCCAACCCAAAAAGGACCTGAAGGGTAAGCTGATTGCATTGATTGTGCATGCATTTTCCCGGCAGGGAAAGTGGCCCAGTCCCTCGCTGCTTCCATCCAAAGCACTCCACTTACTTATTACGGGAATATCGCCAGACTCCAGGGCCAGGGAGCGGGACGCTATGGGGAATTCATTGCTCTGAGTGCTAGGAACATTAAGAGAGGGCAGAGCAGGGGGGTATGGCAGCGGCTCAGCTCAGCCTCTTCCCCGTCATGGGCAGCTTATCACTCCTGCTACAGGTTTTGACATCCCCGTAGGATCAGTCTCACAGGGCTGTCTTTAACCCTTAAGAGAATGGCATGTAGGAGCGAGGACAGTGCAGATCTGCTGAGACAAACTGCCCTCGTGCAGCTCCTGCCCATCCCTCTGCCGATGCTCAGCCCCGCCACCCCTCACATGTGCATCCTCCTCTTCCTCCCTAGGCAAGAAACTCCCTCTCCATCCCACCCCGATCCTTACACCCAGCTGTGACAATGCTCAGGCATCCAGCCCCTGAGCCAAACCATCTCCTTTACTGCTCCCAGAGTCCCTGCTGCTGCAGAGTCTCCTGGTACCCACCCCAAAGCCCCTCCTTCTCCTGCTTGAGGGGTCGGGAAAGAGTGTAAATCCCTGTGGGAAGTGCTGTCGGACTCGGTAGGAAACAGAAACTCATCTTGGTGAGGCCAGCACTGCCACAGGGATGCACGGGCTGGTCAGCACCATCTAAACCAGCCACGGCACGGGGGTAGCTGAAGAAATGATGGGTCTGAGCCCAAATTCAGCATCAAACCCCAAAAACTGGAGCAAAAGGCCAAGCGTAAGGTCCGTGTCCAGCCGTCAATTCCTCCGCCTGCAGCCGCGCAGCCGGGAGGTGTGCAGGGAAGGGAAGGGGACATCCCAGGGCAGCACCAGCCTCCTCGCTCCACGAGAACAGGCAGGAGACAGAGCAGGTTGGCAGCCTCACAGCAGCACTGCTCATGCCCGGGCAGACGGGGTCGGGGTACCTGGCTTTGCTAATTAACCCCCCAGGAAATCACCTGCCGACACAGCAGCATGCTCCTTTAAGCGAGCCGCCTCTGCCTCTCCCCGCAAGAGGCTGAGCCGTGCCTTGCCGTAGTGTCTTCGAAGGAGAAGGCTATCAGCTCAAAACAGCCGAGACCTTTAGCTCAAATCCATTAATCCTCTTTATTAAACCCGGGTCACCTCTGAGTCCTGGCAAATTAACCAGCATCTCCCCACTGCAAGTACATCAAGAGGAAACGCGCTGTACAGCGCCTGTAATTTTCATGGACCAGGGCTCCGGGGTCAGAGGGCTTCCCGGGCTCCATTCTCTGCCTTTGTCAATTTAAAAGGGAACATCGGCTTGCTCTTGTATAAATTATGAGAGAGGCAGAGCTGGGGCCCGGGGCGGCCGCAGGGTGCTCAGCTGGCTGCAGCCATGCCCATGGCTCCTCTCCCGCCCCAGGATGGGAGCAGGGGACAGCGGGTCCACAAACATCGAGTTCCTCCCAGGGAGGAGGGGTAAAAAAATGGGGTTGGGGACATCCTCCAAGCACACCCTCCAAACAGCTGGGCAGCCAGGGTACCGCGCTTGGCATCCTCCAAAGCTACCTTGGCCACGTGCCTTCTTGCTGCTTCCAATAAATGGCACATCCCCGGTGCCAGCCCAGCTGGGGGGCGAGAGAAAAAGAGACTAGAAGGGCTTTGCTCCAGCTCAGAAGTGGGTGGAAAATTGTTCCCTTGTTGCCTGAAATTTCACCATTTGAAACGTCTCCCCCTTTCTGCGCTATCCTGTTGGAACCACTCTACTCTGAATACCCACCAAGCCAGCACCAAAGCGAGAGCGGCTCTATTTCTGAAGAGCCAAGGACATTTAGCTGGGCTGGGGAAGACCTGGGGCCAAATCCCTTATAAACACTAATTATACACCCAGTCGAAGAGCTCCGAAAGAGAAAGGCAGCCCAGCCTGGCCTGGGGAAGACAGATCATGTGGGCCGAGGGATAAGGGCAGAGCAGGAGCTGGAGGTCACAGCACTCCCTTCCTGGGATGGGTCTCCTCCTTCTAGAAACAACATCCTCAAGACAAGAAAACTTTCCAGAGCCAAGCAGAGTGCTCATACATTCTGCGAGTGAAGAAACACATTTTTCAAGGGGGAGAAATAAAAAAAAAAAAAAAAAAGGCAGGGGGGAATTTCCAAGCTGCTCTGTAAGAGCTATAAGCATCACATCTATTCCCCTAAGACAACTCCACATCATGGCACTTCCCAGCACACTCTCTAGCCACAGCTCTACCACAGGGCTATAAATCCACTGGCTTTGGCTAAAGTTGCTCCAGTTTTACACCAGCTTAAGTCAGCAGAGACTGAGCTGGGGAATCGTGATCCAAAAGGCAGGATGCTCACCCTTAACTCTGTCCGACAGCACTGGGGGCTTTTCACCTGGGTTTGAGTTACAGGCAGGATTAACACACAGCATCTTAAATCTCCTAGCCATCAGCTTGTATTACAGCTTTAGTTTTGTATTAAAAACATCATTTCTTGCTGTATTTAATCACCACAAGGTCATTTCAGTGACAGTTGTCAGCATCCTAGCAAAGGAACCAGAGGAGCAGAGCCCTGTCTAGCTGACCAGATAAAAGGAGGAGATGCTGGGTTTCATTTCCTTGTTTTCAACTGAGAGGTGCCCACCTCGGTGTGCAGATTAAGGTGTGGGTGGGCCGATGTCAGCCCCCCGCGGGCTGAGATGGGAAGCTGCCGCTCACTCTGCTCATCAGGAGCCCCGAGGAGAGAAATTGCATAGTTCTCCCCATGGCCCTCTGCCCACCTCGAACCAATTTCTGCTCCTTTTAATTCAATTCAGCTCCTCCTGACCTTGGCTGGCTGGAGTTGCAGAGTTTCTCTCAACAGATAGCACCAATTACAGAGGTGTGAAAATGGAAGGCTTTCAATTCGGAGAGCAAACCCAAGAAACTGGGACTTTATTGAACTGAGAAACAGGGGGTGGGAAAGGGGGAGCAGATGGGGGCACGGGCTCAGAAATACTGCCTGTGCTTACTCTAGAAACCAAACACTTCGGCCGTTCCCTCCACAGGGGAAGGCAAAGGCTTCACCTGGGAAGTGGGGCTGCTCCAGGAGCTGGGATGGTGAAGGCGGTGAGAGGTGGAGGTTCAGGTGCACAGAGTCGATGGCACCTGGGGACCAGGGATGCAAAACTCATCCACTGCATCCCCGGCATCACGCCTGCTGCAAGCCAGCTCTTTCACACACATTCCCCAACAGGCTGATTTCAGACCCCCAAAAATCAGATCTGACACAAACTGAGATTGCTTCCCCGCAGCGGATCAGGGCTGGATGATTCTACAGCATCCGCAGCCCGATCTGTACTGTTAGGCACAGCGGCAGCTCCAGCCACACCACCTCCACAGAGTAACTCTGCTTTTTGTCCACCCACAAAGCTATTGCCAGCCAAGGACTGCTGGGCCAAGCCTCTGGAAACCTGCGCCCCGAGTGCCAGCGTGAGCCCGGTTAGATCTGGGTAGGAGGGCTCTGGCAGGATCACTTAGCTGAGTGCCTCGGCAGAGAGATCCAACGCACAGACTAGTCTTTATAAAAACTGCCTTCCTGCTGCACAGTACAACCTGTGATGATCAGAGAGTCCCCAGACAAAAGCAGGGGATGTTCAGTTCACGGAAAGGAGACAGAGACGAGCACCTCCCTGGGCTAAGCTCACTGAAGCTCTTTGCCCAACATGCCCTGACGCTAAAATGAAAATTAAAACTAAAGCAAGAAGTGCTAGATGCCTGGGATGGAAAATGGGGTCACTCTCACACAAAGCAGCACCACCGAGTATGGTCCCCCATCATTTCTGGACACTTCTAGGTATTTCACAGGCTGAAAGGACACAGAAAAGCCTCCCCCAGACCTGAAAACTCCCCTCTCCAGTCCTGTCTCCACCCAGATCATCTCCATCAGCACAACACCCATGTACCAACCAAGGTCAGGATCTCCCTTTGATCTGGACGTCACCCTTCCCTGATGAGGACAACCTCACACCGCAAAGCTCTGCCTTCCAGGCCAACACACAAAGAGCAAACAGGTCCTCCCTGCCTGAATTTTGGGCCACCATCCGCTGGCTGGCACATCAGAGCAGGTTCAGCATCCCCTTACGGAGGCATCCTCCCAAGCCTCGGAGCTGGGGGGCCACCAAAATGAAGTAGTGGCTTGTTCAGGCCTCTCTCTCAAGAGCTGCCACGGCTCAGCAGGACTCAATATCTCAGAGGCGTGTGGTTTTAGAGCCAGTGCACAGCACCGTATCTCCAGCCAAGCTGCGACCGCGTCTCTCCCCAACGCCTGCCCATAAATCCTCCAACCCGGTAAACAGTCGAATTACGGCTCCCCGCCATTGCTTAGCTGCCTTTGACACTAATTGCTCTGCGGAGTGTGTGCAACTGGCAACACCTTATTAAAAGTGAAATATATTATACTGTCCACTTATTGCTACTTTATAAAGATAAAGTATCCTGAGGATACGGAAAGGCTGGCAAAGGCATCGACTCTTGGCCTCGGAGCGGCCGGCGGATGCTGCAGCGCAAAAGGCAGAGACAGGGCAGGCATCGCCGGGACAAACGTGCGCTCTCTGTTAAACTGCAAAGAGCCTTTCCATTTGGAGCCCAAGGGTTGAGTGAAGAGCGTTCTTGAAAGAATTTCTTCTCTGTTCATCTCCTGGTTTCAATTCGAAAATCATCACTTTCATACCTTGGGAGAAGCCAGGACGAGACAAGATGCGAAAGGGCAGGGGGGGATCAAGCACACGCCGCCCTCCTGCCAACTTCGAGAGGAGCAGAGGGTGCCCCTGAACTCATAAGGTCAGAGTAAGACTCATTAATCATGAATTTGTGTTTGCCTACCTCCAGACATCGCTACCTGAAGTGTAGCACAGCCTCTCCTGCCTGTGACACTCACCAGGGCATCCGTTGCTCCAACGGTCACGGAAGCGCAAGCCCAAGAGCTCTGTGATGCTCCAGCTCCATGTCAGCCCACCACAGAGATTTTAGGACCCAATGTATTGATCTCACAGTCTCTCTCTTGTGTTTTTCAAAGGAGGAGGCTGAAACTCACTGTTTCACAAGGAAAAACATGCAGAAACCTCTACTTCAGATTTGGAGCTACAGCGAGGACACGTCTTCTAACACATGTCTCCGCACATGCCTCGGGCAAGTAATTTTCCCTCTTTATTCCTTGGCTTCCCTGTCTGCAAAAACAGGGACAACGAAATTTCTCTTCTCCGTGAAGTGTTTTAAGATCTACTGGAAACAACAACCACTACGCAAGAGACCCGATACCACCAAGTTTCAGTAATAAATGTTTTGATCCAGTCCCTCAGGCTTCGTCTCACCAGGTAATTTTGGAAGAATTTTTGGTTTTGTTTTGAATTGAGAGGCTATTTCTGGTTGGGAACATGACAGGAAGCAGACAACAGTAGGAAGGCGGACATGGGGGATGCCATCAAAGGCACTTCTGCAGCCTGCGGTGTGTGGGGAGGGCACAGAAAACCACCCACATGAGGGAAAAAAAATCAGATTCTGGGGACTCATTTTCAGTAAAATGGAGATATGCCTCATGTACATCACAAAAGTCATTACATCTACATCCCTCCTGCACTACAGATGCCATTATTTAAAACTTATTGGTCATTTCCCATGTGGCAGAGACAACAGACCCACCTCCCATCAGTTCCAAGGACCACGGGGCGCAGAAACACAGCCTGCATGGCTCTTTGATTCCTGAAGGAAATGGCATGTCCTAAGCAACAGATTTGAAATATCCAGACTCTTTGGTTCAACAAGTTCAAATCCAAGCAGGATCAATACCTTCTCACTCCTGAGGTATCAGCAGGTAATTGGGTATCATGCAGTGATGAGCAACCGAGTTTGCTCAGAAGCTGCAAACTTTAATCTTCATCCATTCCTGGTACACAGAATGGAGGGGGAGGAACAGATCAAAGGAGAACAGATCAAATTCAGCTGCATTTGGACCTAGATTGCAGAAAAAAGGACTCATTCTTAAGCAAAACGGCTCGGGCTTCTAAGGTTCAACATCTTGAGAGGATTCGAGTATGACACGACGCAGAGAAGTTGCCATCTCTCCAGTAGAGCCACCTGCAACCCTAGCGCTGCCTCCCTCAGGTTTCAGGATGCTCTGACAACCCAACTTTGCACCAGAGCCCTCCAATTTCACACTGCAGCATCCAACCACTTCAATCTCTGCAAGTGTCCGCGTCTTTTTTCAACTCATGGACCTGCTACCCTGGCCCCCTCCCTGTTGTCCCGTTTCCAACCCCGTGACACCCACAGCATTTCAGCAAAGGGGCTCACAAGTGCCCGTGCTGCTTTGTCCCAGGACACCATCCCTGCTGCCAGCTCTGGTGAGGGCGAGGAGATGCTGGTCCACCCTTCGCAAGCTGGAAGGTCCCGCCTGGCTATAGGAGGTTGCCACCCCAGCCATGGAAAGGAGAGGTGGCAACGTAGACGGATGGGCAGAGAAAGACAGAAAAGCACCACGGGCAGCAGAACAACGTATCTGACAGATTTCCCTGCCGATCAAAGCTAACTTTACTTAGAGGTTTAGACATCTGATTAATTATGTCGCGCTGGCTCGCCTCAAAAGGTTGAGTTTCCGGCAGCCCTCGCCTTTCATCCTCGTAGCGTTTGGCGGCCGAGCCCGCTCCCCTGGTGCCAGCAGAGGAGGGGACAGCGGGAGGGTGGCTTTGCCAAACGTCGTGGCCCATCCCTGGGAGGCAGGAGATAAGGAGGGCAAGGGATGGCTGGGGACAGAGCCCTTTTGTCTGTGGTGTCTTTTGTCGCGAGTAGATAGGAGACGGCTGCCTTGTGCTGACATTTCGGTGACCAAATTAAAATGCGCCGCCATGGAGACTAAATGTCATTAGCCTCATTAGAAGTGATCGCGTTAAAATAAACAAAAAAAAAAAAAAAAGTGGAAATTAGCCAACACCATTAAATAAAATAAATAAACGGGCAGATCTGGCAGGGACTGTGCAGCCAATGCCAACGGCGATTGTCTGGACCGCCGAGCCAGGAAGGGGCATGGTGGGAACAGCCAAGGTCTCCATGGGCACAGGGACATGCCAAGACAGGTCCATTCAAGATGTAGCCCCAAACTGTTTGGGATTAGTCTGTGAGGTCTTTCAGGCTTCATTTCCAGTTTTAGGATGCTCTGCACAGGCTGGCTTTAAGGACCTTAATGGCCATGACCCCTGGGGCTGGCTCTGTGGGCTCTGCCAGTCCCTCTGCCATGAAGGATGAGCCCCATGCACTGATCTAGCAGGGATGGGAGGTTTTTTTAGCAGCATCCAGGTTTCTCAGATGCTTCCCATTCGATTACTGGCCAACACCAACCGTATTTCTCTTATGCGCTGTGACAGGACTGCTGCACAAGGTGGAAGACTTGGTGAAAGAAGCACCGGTTTGTCCTTGTAAAGAGAAAAATTTTTCCTCTAACCCCTCTTGCTATGCAAACGCCATTTCCTTTGGGGCGGGAGAAGTCATCAGAAGGCCCTTGCAAGATCCTGCTTATGACAGAGCAGATTTGAAAGCCCAGAGATCTCCTTCCCCCTCCTTCCCTTCTGTCAAAAATTATAATCATCATTTTCCAGCTTGCTGAACAATCAAAGTGTGGCCTATATTCGCTGGAGCTCCTTCCACACGCCACATGCATAGCAACAAGTCTGGGAAACAAAAGCCAGAAGTAAACAGTTGGGCGAGCGGAGGCGATGGGCTGGCAGGTGGAGAGCACATCGTGGGGTGCAGACAGCCTGGCTCCCCCCCAGTCTCACCACTTCAGAGCTGCTCTGGGGGGGCCTGAAGCCCCGTGTGAAGACCTCTTCTCCCATGCTCTGCGAGGAGCACAGGAAGAAATGTGCCTGGGCAGTTTGGTTAGTGGGAATGGTAACGCTCCTGCTGTACCAGAAGGAAGCCCGAGCCCTCCTGCTGTGCGTTTGGCTGGTCCGCACGTGGCTGATTTACTCACCATGGGCTGAGCCACAAAGGTCAAAGCCACATCAAGCACAAGTAACCCCAGTTGCCCTCCCCTGGGGGGCTTGTATCCTCTGCATAAAACCCCACGGATGCACCAGCTCTGGTCAACACAACAGATGCTCCCTGTGATTCTGCTGTCCAGACAGTCTGAGCTGATGAGGTCCGGTCCCAGCATCCCACCCTGAAGCACGGAGCTCGCAGGGAGGTTTGCTGGGCTACCCATTCCCTGCAGTTTTCAGCCCGCTTCAGTCTCCAGAGCTGTCAATCCAGCACTTTTCACTAGCGCTGAATTCACAGAAAAGTAAATCTAAAAATAACTCTTCTTTTTCCCCCTTCCTCATCTCATCTCACACGTGTTTTGCGTGCACATGACTTTGCTGCACAGGCAACAGGTTCAACTTCCCCAAAACGGCTCCTCCCAAGGAGGCTGCTCTTGACACTGATGCTCTGATGGGTCTCTGCAGCTCGCTGAGCCTTGGTGTGCAAGGCTGCTGTGTCCGGCTGGGAAACTCAGCCCACAAAGACAGATCCAGGACGTGAGATCTGTGAGAAGCACCAGGACCCCTTTCCAGAAATCCCTTGAAACCACAGCTCCCACTTGCTGCAACCGTGCAACTGCTCCCTGCTTCAGATGATCTTGAAGAGACACCTCCTCTGCAAAACACTCTTCCCTAGCCCCGTCAGAAGCCCACCACCTCCACGCAACTCAAACCAACACCCCAAACCACTGCTCTCCACCACCCTACGCTCTCTGAGCCTAAGCCAGGACTAGAAGGAGAGCCCACCAGCTCCAAGGCCCCGCTCAGCCACATCCCACAATACCTGGGCTCACGCTACCATCAATTCACAAGGGCGATGCATCCCCTGCCATTCCCACCTCTCTAGAACTAGCAAGCTACCTCGCTTGGTCACCCTGAGAGAGAGATAATACAGTCCCAGAGCTTTTGAGAAACAGGCAGGAAAGTGTTTTTTTCCTCTAAGCATGAAACGAAGAGGAGTTCCCTGGAAAAACCCACCCACAGAGCAGCAAGTGTCAAAGCCACCTCTGTATGTGCTGTTGCCGTGTTGGTAATTATAAGTACCATGCCTTCATTAGGGAAAGGGAGAGATGACTGGGAGGCAAGGAGATTTGCAGCAGAGCTGCTGTTATTTTTAAGTTTAAACAAAAAGAAGTATGAGAGCTGAGGTTATTCCCCATCCTGCACACACCAGCAGCTGAGAGCATCTCAGGGGATGGTCAGGACAGAAGATAAGAAGAGACAGGGACCAGTGTCTGGCTTTGCCTAACTGGGGAGGGGAAAAG
Organism: Athene noctua; assembly: GCF_965140245.1. NCBI lineage: Eukaryota > Metazoa > Chordata > Aves > Strigiformes > Strigidae > Athene > Athene noctua. Next base: position 5,201,561 of record NC_134062.1, on the reverse strand, counting down.
GATAGGGCTGCAAAGCTCAGGCTGACCACAGGGTCATGAAGGATTTACAGAAAAAAAAAACACACACAAGTTTTCCTCTATTCCCATCTGACAGCAGCAAAAGGATCCTCCTGGGTACCCTGCTGCCCTGCGAATGTGGCTCGTCGCAGCACTCCAGCAGCCTCCTTCCCCGCTCCTCACCCAGTGACTTTGGATTCCGACCGAGCAGAGCGCAAACTTCAAATTGCATATTCAAGTGTAAAATACAAACACGGCTGTTTATGCAGCTCAAAATTCGCCATAACCAAATATTCAAGCCTTTGGGGAAGATTTTCAAAGGCACCAGTTAAGGCACTCAGCTCCCATCGGTGCCTTTGAAACATTTCTCCTTTTTCAGGTTTTCACAGGGATTCGCACCAGCAAAGCTCCTCCACCCGGCCGCCTGCAACTACTGAACGCACAAAGGAGACACTGTCAAAGAGAAGCTGCTGGAAAACACAAAGCAAGGTTCGCCACTTTGGGGCATCCTGGAAGGCAGCTGCCAGAGCCACTGGTCCCAAAACCTGCAAACTGTTCTGAAATTGTACTGAAAACTTGTGCCGCGGGGATTTACACTGAGCAAAAGGTGCGTGTGCCTGTTCTCCCATCGCCCTCCCTCCCCACGTCACTTGGAAATGAGAGCAAGTGCTGCTCCACCCCAGCAGAAACAAAACATCCTCTAAATGGCCGACGCCGGCTTTCTCCCTGTCCCAAGAGCCACAGGATGGAGGAATCAACCTCTGACAGGGAAACTACAGCCCGAAGCTCAGGCAGAGGAAGACCAAGCCGTGGGTTTGGGCTGATGCCCACCAGTGCAGCTGATGCTCCTCGTCCTGCTGGGACAAGCATCTCTGACCGATGGAGGACTGATGGCTGTAATACCTTATCCACTACTATTCCCAGCCTTTAGGAGAGCACAGAAAATCCCTTTAAGTCCCTCTCACTCATATTGAAATGACACTAAAGCAGAACTAACATGCTCCAGGTATTTATTCTTGGGCTTAGTGGCAGGGATCATCAGCCCTCTGCCAGCCTGGATGGAGGGAGGTGATGGCCACGTCACAGGCCGTGGTGGCAGCGGGAAAAGCATCCTCCTGTGGCAGGGGCTGCATACTAGGAAGGGATAGAAAGGTGTTTTTAACTCCTTCAATGTCCATTTCTTAACTTTAGATTGGATTTACAACTACCACTAAAGCCATGTTGCCCCAACAAGGGTGAGGAAGGGGAAGGGAGGGAGTTGCACTGCTAAAATGTCCCAGGGCGGGATGCAGAACGCAGGTCCCAGGTGAAAGGGGTGATGGCAGAGCACTGGGGGACTCTCTAAGCTCTGCAATCTTTACTTTGGCCCCGATGCCCGGGAGCAGTCAAAAACTGGATTGTCCATCTCACCCAGCGCTGCCAGATTTCTGACCTCCGAAAGGAGCCGCTGCCATGACAAGTCATTTCGCTAAGCCAGCAAAGGCAGCAATATAAACGTCTGAAAAAGCTGATGTGCATTGATTTTTTGCCACCTGTAGAGCCATGATGTCACACCGTAACTGCGGATTAGCCGAATATACTCCCCCCTGCCCCAAATTCATTCTCCAAGGCATCACAGCCCACCCCAGTACATCTCAAAACAGCAGCACCCAAAATGCCCAGCAGCTCAGAGCATTTGCTGATAGCTTGACAATTAAATTACCCACTCCACCTCCCCATCCTGCGGCGTTGGGCTCATTAAAAAATCCTCAGCATCCTTCCCATCAGAAAGAGCCCACCTCAGAGCAACTGATGTCCAGGAACCCGCCTCCCCCACAGCACCAGATGACAACAGCATTAAGCCTTTGAAATTATTTTGGATGGAAACTTGTCTTACAGAGAAATAAAAAGCTGCAGAGTAAGACGCAATGTATGACCAGAGGGGTCAGGGTTTCATTATTGCATTAACCTTTCGTGTCTTTAGATTCCACAAGAGTAAATTGGTAAAGAGACGACATGAGCCCCGATGGGAAAAACGCATCTTTCCTAACAGAAGTAATAGGGGGGGAAGAACAGAGGTGGGAGCAAGAGAAAGAGGAAAAAACTGGCAAATAAGCTATTACAGCTAATAATAACTTTGCGATGCTATTTTCTGCAGGAGCCTTCAAGTTGTGATGTTTCCCTTCACTCTAATTACACCTTCTAAAAGCAGGTTCCCTTCTCACTTTAACCACCCCGTGTGAAACTCCCGCAGGATTTGGATAAAAACGGAGAGGGAAAGAGTTCACACTTCACAAACAGCCTCTGCATATCCCAGGGGAGCGTCACCTGCATAAAACACGTGGGATTACACTTGCAAATAATAAACAGCCCCTCCCAGAAAAAAAGAAAAAAAAAACAAAAAAAACCCACCCTGCTCCAAGGGCCAGCAGGGACCATTCGACTTCCCTCCGCACCGGCTGCCATCTGGGAAGACTTTGCCAACACCACTTGTGTTACAGCCCGCGGCAGCGAAACCACGACTGGTATCAGTGCTGCGGTCAGGTTGGGCAGGGAGGGAAAAAACCATCCAACCTCTGCAAGCCATGCAAAAATAAAAAGGAGAGGAGATGTTCAAATCCTGTGCTTTGAGACAGAAAGCGGTTGGTGTGGGGGCAGGAAGGCAAAGCACCAAGCAGCCGGCCCAGCGCACGGGAATATTTCCCTTCCTTAATGCAGGCAGCAGGTTTCAGTTGATGGATTAACGGCTGAGCCCAGCTGGGCAAAGTCCTGGGCTGGTTTGGCTCAGGGGATGGTCAAAGCCAAAGCAGATATTGCTGCTTAAGAGAAATAAGAAGGGAAAGCTACAACCGTGTAAGCGCGGATCAGGAAACCTCTCCCAAGTTACTGGGGGTTTAAACGCACGGGCCTTTTCCTTCCCTGGCACACACAGATGTCAGGGCTAGCCCAGCCCTTTGGCCAAAAAGCCACGTCCTGAGGAAACTGCAGGGCACCAGCAAACTGCCAATGCTCTGTGGCAGGTCTCTGCCAGCGCGAGGACACCTTGATGACGGCCCATCAAGTGTCACACATCTCCCAGTTGACCCGCACAGCTGCCTCGCATCCATTTCTCTGCAATTTCGACCCAGAGGAACCTCTTCTAGCAAGAGGGTGCAAGAGCTAACGCTCTACTCGGCACAGCGAGCTGCCCCCACTCCAGGCACACCCGCCTCACCTTGCTCAAGATAATATTTTCACTAAGACACCCCCCTCCCCTTGTATTCGGTGAAGTCAGGCAGCTCACGCAGCCGCGTCACCCTTGTCGCGGGCTAAACTACAGGTGCAGCATTTTGGTTTGAGGTGCTGCTGGCAGAGGCCCAGGGCTAACACATACCACACCCCGCCCCAGCCCCACGAAGCATCGGTGTCACCCAGCCCCATCCCAGGGCTCGGGCTGCAGCGTGGCACCGCTCTGCCACAGCACCCTGGGACGTGGATGATGTCCCACGCACGAGCCTCCGCAAGCAAGTTTGAGCCCGAGTCCCCTCATGTTCATCACAGCTGTGGGAAGAGCGGTTTTCCAGCTGTGACACAGCTAACCTCTCCCCTGCCAGCCTCAGCCTCTTCCCACACACGCCAGCCTTGCACAGCAAAGCGCTGTAACTAAACCACGGAAAGCTGCTGAAATAATAGCTGTGCCTCTTCCCTGCCCTCCCGAGTCCAATGTAATTCTCGCTGACAGTCATGAAAAACACATGTTGGGTTAAGAACGGATCTGAGCCTCGACACCCAGTCTCCATCTGCTCGCACAGGGACCGTAATTTTTTTCAGCTGCTATACAAGTGCACATCATCCTCAAAAAAAAAAAAAATAAAATAAAAAAATTATGCCGGCCACTTTTCCGCCCCCCTCCGCCTCCCTCGGCATGCAGCTCTGCCGTCCACCCCTATCGCTCCCCTCCCCGCAGATGCAGTGCAGGGCTGCGCTCGCTGCCCCGCCACGACCCGCTCGCCGAGCATCAGCGCTGGATCCAAAGCCACCATCTCCCCCCTGTCGCCCTCCCCCTGGCAAAGCCACGGGGAAGAAGCCAACCCACATTTTGGGAGCCGCCTGCTCGGCTCAGGGAGGTTGCGGCACCTTCGCCGCAGCCCGACGTGGTCCCCCCCTGGGGTGCCCGGATCGGGGGGGTTCGTTTTCACTTTGCAAAAAGGAGCGAGGGGCAGACACCCGAGTTTGCCTGTCAGGAAGCAGCGATGAGGGGGAACGCGGGGAATAGCGTGACAGCGCGGGAGGGCACAGCAGGTGCCCAACTTTGAAGGGGGGATAAAGCTCAGTGACCCCATCATTTACAGCCAGAGGTTGCCAGAGGGAACAGACTCTGCCCAGCCCGGGCAACCCCCACCGCAGGTGCCAGCATGGCTCAGGGACCACCCGGCACGGTGGCAGTGGTGGTGGGGGGGTGGCCAGCCCTGCTGTGGGGGTACAGGCACGGCTGTTTGAACCCCACTCGCTGGGAGCACTTGGCAATTCCCTGCTGCAGAGCAACTCGCTGCCTCTGTGTGTGCGTTCGTGCGCAATGTGCATGAAGTCCGGGTCCCCCACGCGCGCACAGCGCTCGGCTTTCTCACCCTGCCAGCCGATACCCTCCTATCCCCTGGAAAAAAAAAAAAAAAAAAAAAAGCTTTTTGCACTACCTGGGATGAAGAGCAGGGCAGTGGTGGCCGTGAAGACGATCCAGCAGGCAGGATGGTACATCTTGGAGCTGCGGTAGACTAGCGGCTGATTCGCTTGCTGCTTGCTGCCGCCGCCGCTGCCTTCGTCTGCGTTGAATTCTGAGCAGGTTTAAATCCAATGTTTGCAGAGGGAGGGAGACTGAGTTAGTGAGCTAGAGAGAGAGAGAGAGAGACGGGAGCAGGCAGTCAGTGTCTCTGATTTTTCCTTGCACACGCACGCACGCACACACGCACACAACTAGCAGAAGGAGCACCAGGCTCAGTGCGTGCACGGGGGAAAGCAGACCTCCTACCAGGCATCCATTGGTTCGAGATGCTGACTGACACACGCACACTTGCTCTTCTGCGGGTCTCACTCTGCAACCGGGGAGTTAAATGCGGGCATCGACCCCCTGAGCATCCCTCCCAGCGCCGGCCAGCATCGGTACCCGGGATGGAGGGGCAGGCACTGTCCCACCAACTCCTCCTGCACCAGCTGCCTGCAAAGGGGCTCGCAAATATTTTTTCCCCCCAGGTTGGAGCTGGCCAGTGGGGCAGCCCAGGGCTTCAGCCCCTTGGCTCGCCCCTGCCCCTCTGTGGGCTCTGCTCCCCTCCCCAGGAAGCCACTGGCAGCTCTGCCTACTGCCAAGAGAGGCAAACCGGCGAGCAATCCAAGCTTTTTAGCATGAGTGGGTGTTTTTCACACAAAAATCTCTGAAACCAAGAAGCAATCTTCTCTGTGCATCCCCACCAGAGCTGTATTTTTTCCCTTCAGCAGGCTCACAGAGCCCCAAAAGGACACTGAGCCCTGGACACCTGCCCCTGCAGACCCCCTACACAAAACCATCCCGTTCCCACCATGGCCAAGGAGTATTTCCTCCAGCTCTCTAATACATTCCTCTCCTTCTAGGCTGCCACAGCTTCCCCCACCCCGCCTGGATCCCTGCTTTTCCACAGACCTCCCTGGGCACATTCCCACTCCCTTGCCAAGCCCTGAGCATCCCCAGCACAAGGCATCGGATCCAGCTTCCTACCTCTCTGCAGGCTGCCCCTCCATGTCCCCCCTCCCACAGTCACCCCCAGATCAATGCATTTGCCAGCTAGAGCTTGAGTTTGCTGTATTGCCAAAAAAAAAAAAAGAGGTTGCAAAGGTAACTTTCTGAAAGAAACAGCACTTTTTTTTGACATTTTCTAAACAACAACAAAAAAAAGTTTCTTATTTTGCATTCATTGCAGCTTTGTTAAAAATAAACTGTAAGCGTACTTTAATGCTTAAGGACAAATTAAAATGTTTAGTTTTGCTCAAAACAATCTCTTTTCCCACTAACTCAGGGCCAAAGGTCTCTTTTTGGGTTCCAGGCCGGCCCAACCATACTTTCAGGCCAACACTTTGGACTACCAGCTATCAACCCACCACAGCTTTTTGGCACCAGCGGTCACAAACTCCTCCATCCCCGCATCTCCCAAGCCAGGGTTTCATCCTGCTCTGTGCTCATCTGCCTGGGCATCCTCTCACCACCCCTGGTCCTCCAGGACACATCAGTTCCCTGGACTCTCCTCCCTCGAGGCTCCTTTATGCGTTAAACTCATCATCTCAGGGAGTTTCCAGAAAAAGAGACGCTCCACATCGAGCGTGAATGATTTCTGGAAGGATGATGCATCCTCAAACACCCAGCTGCAAACATTAATCCCTCCAACCTGTGACAGAGTCAGGGCTGGGGCCCTCCAGCTCCTCTCTGTCACCAAACACCTCGCATCCAAACCCAGACACAGAACCCCAATAACTGCTATCTTTCTTCCCCAGGTTTCTCCCACCCACCTGTCGCAGCATGACGCAGACTAATCACATAGATGGCACCGCATCCCCCTCCATGCACACACCTCTTATCTCACATTATTTTCGTACAAAGCAGCACCAGGAGGAACAGAAACGGTACTTTTTGGGAGCAAAGCCCTATCCATCATGCTCCCAAGGGGGTACCCTCACCCAGAGAGGGATGGGAGATGAGCACGCACTGCCGGGACGCACTTTCTCCGGCTTTTAGCCATTAATCTCTATTCATTTTTACTCTGCATGAATAAACCACAAGTTTTTAAAAGCTTTTAACTTAACCACATTCCCACGTTATCCGTTGAAGGCATCCCATCTCCTGCATCCTTAGGAGCATGCCAAAGGTAACGCACCCAGGGGTTTTCCTCTTTTAACAGGATTAAAGTTATGTTGTGTGCAGTAACCTTGACCTCTAAAAGAGCTAAATCATCGCACTGAATAAAAAACAACGAGCCTAGTGTCTCACTCAGCTTGAGATGAGGATGGCGATATTTCTATCCGGAATTTCCCTTTAACTGACACCCAAACAGCCGACGTCAAGCAAATTCACCCTTTGCTTCGCAAGTGTTTTGGGAAACCAGCTGCAAGGAGGCATCTGGGATTTCCCAGGGCTGCAAGACACGTGCCCACGTCCTACGTGGACAGTCTAGGACGGGGACATCTGTCCCCAGAGGGGACTGAGCTGCCTGGGGGGGAGCTCAGCTGAACCCTCCGGCTACAGCTCACTCTCCAAAACCCACAGAGCGAGCTTTGAATCCGCCCAAGGCAAAAAGAAATATTGTTATCCTCGAGGAACTAAAGGAAATGAACAAAGAAATCATTTCTAATTAACAGAAATGTTTGATGGGCTCAGAACAAACATGTTGCTCTGCTTTCAAAACCCAAGTTGAAAAGCTATATTTGGGCAAATTTAAAAACAACACATTCTTACTTTTTTCCCTCCCACCACATTACTCCCATATGCTTTTTTTTTTTTTTTTCCTTCACCTGGCAATGACTATTAACCAAATCCAGCACACACTTAGTCGCTCTCCTTGCATCTATTTTGGCCAATTAGGCTGGCACCCAAATTGCCAAGCGCAGCTCAAAGGATGACCTCGGACCAGACCTCTAGTATATCGATGCCTTTGCTTTCCCATCTGCAAAATGGGAACAAATGTGTTTTGGTCAGGCAGACTAATCTATCACTGCTCACTAGCTCTCCAGGACCAAACAGGGTACTGCCTGTTTCATTTGTTTGATTTCTAAGATGACAAAAAAGAAAGAAAAAAAAAAAAAGTATAAATATGCATTTAGCTGGTGGAACTTTTCTGGGATATTTGGGGTTGTTTTTTGATATCAAGCAGAGAATCTAAAATGCATATTTCAATTTGACAGACAGCACCTGATCTGTGAGGAGACATTATGGTTCGCTGGGCACATTTAAACATGATTTTTGCGTGTATTTTCAGAGGGATTTCTCCCAAGCTGCCTCAATGCATATTCACATCTGGGACCAGCCTGGTCTCTGGGGCAAGTTAAACACTTCAATCTTCAGTAAAGCTGAGATTCCTTCACCCTCTGCTTGCACGGCCAGGGAAGGGGGGGGGGGCACCCCAAAATCAGGAGCATGGGGGCTGCAGAGCAGCTCTGCCCTGTTCCCCAACGCTCCACCACGACGTTCAGCCACATGTCCCCGGGACAGAGGCCTCAAAGCATCCTTCACCAGCCTGACCCCAACCCCTCGAACAAGAGGCCAAGGGCTGCGCGACCACAGGACCACACACCGCGGAGCATCCATCGTCTCTCCGACGGCCACCAGGTCCCGTGGGCCACCGGCCTCGTCCTGGCCGCCTGCCTGCTCTCTTTCCCAGCCACCCAGCACCCGCCTCCACCGATCACCTTTTCCCAGCCCAATCCTGGGAAATTTCCAGCTCCCCCTGCACCTCTCCGCAGGGCTGGTTCTTTGCCAAGACCCCAAGCGCTCCCTCGCTGGGTTGCTGCTGTCCTCGGGGCTGTGAGCTTCTGGGGGAGCGAAGCAGGAGATTGGGCTCCCCCAGGCTTTGGGGAAACAAGAAAATGTCCAAAAATCGGTGTGATTGAGGGTTTTACCCCCGCTGCTCCCCCCTTCCCTGGCTGCAACGCCCAGCATGGCACAGAGAGGCAGCCCCGGTGCCCGCCCCCTCCCTCCATCCCTCCCTCCCTCCTTCCTGTCCCCTCCTGCCCCCCCTCCTCTCCCTCTGTGTGTTTGTGTCTCTGCCTGAATGAAAGGCTACCCTTTTCTCCTTGACATCTTGTTAGAATGTGAATACAACATCTATTGATTTGCATTTCATGCAAGGAAAGGAAAAAAAAAAAAAAAAGTAGCTTTTTTTCTTAAAAAAAAAAAAAAAAAAAAGCGCCTCTCAACTCAGAGCTACTACAGGAATAAACAGAAGATGCAGGCGAAGGCAGGCTGAGCCGCCTGCCCCCAGCACCCTGGCAGGACTCTGCTCCCCCAGCTTTAGCCGTTCAGCTCAGACCTGGTCTTCAGTTATCAGCCACCCCCGAGCCAGCGTGGGGAGCACAGGGACCTGCCTGATCATCTGGCAGACCCCAAGGAAGTTCAACAATCATCCCCGGGTACCCCAGCAGATGTATCACACCCCCTCCCCAAGTGCATCTTCATCCCTAGAGCCATTGCCAGGGGCAAACACAGCAAGTTACCCCAGGCTGGGCGAGCAGCACACGTCCAGCTCCGTGGTGAAGGCAAACTGAGAATAATTCAGCTGGGCAAGATGACTAAATTAGCAGCAAAAGCAAAGGGAGAAGCAGGCGGCTGCTCGCTGATGCAGCGAGCAGCACTGATCACCTCTTGAAGCTCCTGAGGTTTGCATTAATCTGCAGGCACGCTCCTTCCACGCAGGTCCCCAGCCACGATGCTCCTTTCATGTAGGTCCCAATTGTGGTGGCACGGACCCCAACTGTCCTGCTAGCCCTGCCTGGGGGAGAGCATCCACCTCCTCAAAACTAGGGCCCACAAACGGGGATGCCCCAAGAAGAGAAACCCCGTGCCACAGCACCAGAGATGGGTACCGGGACGAGTGGGTGAAGGGAAACAGCTCTCCCTCACCTACCGCAACGGGGTGCTGGGAGGATTAATTAGTGTTTGTAAAGCACTTTGAAGATAAAGGCAGCCACAAGAGAGCTCATAATCGGGAGCGAGATGGAGATGGGGATCAGGGAACCCGGTTACAGTGGGGTTTCTTATCTGGTGTGCAAGCTGCAGCCCCGGCTGGGCGAATGCCGAGCGGGTTCAGATGAAAGGTAGAATGGGAAAATTTCCACAGCGTGAAAAAAAGAAAAATCAAGCACGTGCTGCTTGGAAAAAAATGAGTGAGAGAGAGATGAAAAGATGGGATCTAAGTCTCTGAAAGCTGGAGAGACCTGCTATTGATTCTGGCTTGGGAAGAAGGTGTCTGAACAAGAACTGGTGTGTTGTTAAGTGCACTTATCTCTTCTTGTTAGATGGCAGAACGGGGCCAGATGGACAGGGTACTTACTAATTTCTGTCAAGAATCATTACCAGCCCAGTGCTGGATGCAGTACCTCCAAAGATGCCCTACAAGCAGCGGCGAAGGCAGCAGCACCATGAGGCTGGGACCCCGCAACCTCCCTGCGCAACCTTTCCCAATGCTTGAGCGCCCTTACCATAAAAAAAAGCTGCTTCTTACATTTAAAGATAATTTCTTGTACTTTAATTTGTGCCTTTTGTTTCTTGCCCTCTCTGGGCGCCTCTGAGAAGAGCCTGTCCCCTGTGCACACACATGTGCTCCCAACCACCCCCCCAAAACACCCAACTTCCAGAGCACCCCATCTTCCAGGAGAAATCCTGGTGGGAAGGAGGATGTAGGAAAAGCCAGCGATGGAGTTTGCTCCCCTCCTCTGCCATCAGGAGGTTGGACCCGCTTCAGAAAGCGATGAAATGCAAGATACCCTCACACAAATCTCTGATCACAGTAATTATCCATTGTTGCCGTGTACAAAACATTATCTCTGTGCAAACGTCAAGCTCCTTCTGTACCACCCCCATCTCTGCATGCTCCGGGCTCCCCCATCCCATCAGCTCCGAACACACGCTCGTCAGCACCGGGGCAGGATTCCCTTTGCCCATCGGCAGCTCGAGAAAGGAGACTTTAGTTTGCCTAGCTTTGATCAAAATGACTGAACGTCAGGGAAAGAGAGGGGGGAAAGAAAAGAAAACAGGGCAGAAACAAGGCATCCTGATCCATAAGCAAGAGACGGTTCAAGGATAATTCAGGCGTTGCTCACTGGCTGTGTGCTTCTGGGGGTTGGGTTTTCTTTTTTTTTTTTTTCTTTTTTTTTTTAAGAATGAGAGAGAAAGAAAACATTTTTTTAAGCTTTGCTCCCTTTCATTTTTCTTTGAGTTCAGTGGCTTTCCTCGTCAAGCCTCTGTAGCTCAGGTAAGAACAGAGGGCTCCAGATTAAAGAGAAACACTGCAGCAAGCAGAAAGCCGTCGAGATAACAGAGAGGACAAAGTCAGGAAAGACAAAGGAGGGAAGTCTGCTTTCTGCAAGATTCCTACTATTGGCTTTTATGTAGATTACTCCAGAAATGGGGACCAAGCTGCACATTTCAGACTCTGATCCCAACGCTCTTGGCCTGGACGTGGGGATACAGGACAACGAACCACATCAGGAGCCCTCGTCTCAGGGCACAGCATGTCCAGAGCTCTCATAGACATTAATATATCCTGGATTTTTATAGATATCTAGGTGGGTGGACAGACAGACAGCACGCTAGACTGACAGCTCTAAATACCTCTCTGCACGAGCGTGGGTAGCAACCGAGTGTAGTGCCTCTTGCCAGAGCATCGCACGTGCTGGTGAAAAACCCAGCCGTGCAGCTCACCCCAGCCCTTGCTCCTCTTCCAAAGCACCCAGAGAGGCCTGGTTTTGGGAGGAGGACTTGGTTTCATCCCTCCCGATCCCAACAAGGGCCCACCAGCTGCTTCCTGCATCCACCACAGCAAGGCTCCTGCAGCCAACACGAGACGTGGAGCTCCCTCTCCTCGCCAGTTTCCAACCCCAACGCTTCTCCTTGGGACCAAAACCAACCTGCCAAGTTGAGAGGGGATTTTCCCAGAGCCGTCCCCCCCATTGCAAATCCAGGCACCCCACAGACCGAGGGCTCAGCAGGGTTCACATCTCCTTTGCCAATGACTCCAGCAATGACATAATCCCAGGGTCCCATCAGGCTCTGCTAGGAAACCTTCCTGCTGTCTTGTTTATAGATCTATTCTTAGCTCAACTTTGACTCATTGCAGAAACAGCAAGGAGCCTTTCATCCTGTGACCCCAAAGCACCTTAAAGAATATGAGCTGAGCCTTGCGGAGAGGAAATATTGTCCTCTCTGCTAGACAGAGGGGTCAACCAACATATGAGGCCAGCAAGACAGGCAGCAGGCCAGCAAGCAGAGCAGGGAACAGCAAACACGCAGGAGAGACTTCAGATGTGTACAACGCAAAAGGCAGCCCACAGACAGCATGGGCAAAATGAGTGCTCGAGGTGCATTGGAAATTGGATGAAATGGGGGGGCTTAAAGGGCTGAAGGCAGCAGCACGAGATCCAGCTGGACCACTTGTGCTGCACCTGGGGGATGAGGAAGGTGGTTCTTCCCCTCAACCGGGAACCTCCTCTGGGAGCATTCTGGTGGTCTGTCTACTCCGGGTAGCAGCCGTGAACCCACTTCCCTCTGGTTAAGGCACTGGGAAGTGGGAAATATGTGATCAAGACCCCATTTTCAACCAGGAGCAGCAGAGAAGAGGCTGAGCAGTCCCTTACTCTGCGCAAATAGCCCCATCCTTGGGGTGCTCCCAGGGGAAGGGACCTCTTGGATGTTGTGAAAAAGCCACCAAACCATCGTGTTCTCACTCTGCTCCTGGATGAAAACCACTTTGTTCCCCCCCTTTTTTTTTTTAAATCATGTTGAAATGGTGATTACCCAACTGCAGGGGCAGCCCTGCCCCAGGAGCATGATGAGGACATCTCCATTAAAGACCGTGTCGCACCCCTAACTCGAGGAGGGAGAGCAGGTGCCGGGAGAGGGGGCACCGCACCCTCGTGCAGCACAGAAAGTATTTTCCATATGCTGCCTGATCAGTTATACGTTTCTTAAAATGCTATTGCACAGATATTTCAGAGGCATCATGTAGTACCATCTGTTATGTTATATATTGCACCGAGCCCGGCCAATTTTGAGATACTGTAATTTTATCTCCTCCATTTCATATGCGGCACAGGCATTTTGCAAGGCGAGTTGACGGGGAATGGGAATTTGCAGAGGGATGGAGCACAAGTAAATCAAAAGGCAAGGCCCCAAAATGAGCAGGAATGGCAACTCCCACACATCCCAGACATCGGAGGGGAGTTTCAGGGCTGCGCCTGGACATTTTGGGTCAACGACCTCACGGCAACACCTGCATTGCCCAGGGCAGAGCGTGCCTCTCTCCGTCTCTCCCGCTACATGGCTGCCTCCGACAGCCACGCCACGGGGTGGAGAGACGCCTCCAGCATCTCACAGATGTCCTTTTCCCTGCTTCCCCCTGCTTTTCCAGGCAGCACCGCCATCCCCCCATTCCCCCGTCTCGCTGTGCAAACCCAACATCCTCTCAGCTGCAGGAAGGCAGTTCCATGCCAAGGTTATCCCTCCATTATTATCTTTTTCCGTGGAGCGGCAGCAGCAAGAAGAGCTGCCAGTGGAGCCAATTATTCTGCACCTTGGCCCCGTTCAAGAGCGCGTCAGCAAAAAAACATCTCTGCCTTGAAGGACGAGCAGCAACAGGCTCTGAAGCATTATTTTAGTGAAACTCTCCACCAGAGTTATCCGCATGGGTCACCCCATGCTGTAAGAGCAGGGGAAACACCAGAGGCCAAAAAAACCCCCTGAGGTTATCGCAAAAAATTAACGGGAGCAGGCGGGCAGAAGAGAGAGGGGAAAGCCCCGTCCTCTGACTTAAAACGTCACAAGCTTGATTGTTAAAGTGAGTGCTCCCAACTCAACCTGACACTGACTCCAGTTCTATCAACTCTTTCACAAGTGCCACTAAAGTTTGGTGCCACTCCGCTCAATTTATTCTGATCTCATTAGGAAAAGAGACGTTAAAAAAGCAAAAACCTTCAGATTTCCTGTGTTTTGCTGGCTCCCTCCTCTGGCACTTGGAAATATTTTTATTTTGTAATGGTTTTGGCTATGAAGTAAATGGAAATATGTCCAGCATCCTCCTTGGACCTACTCTTCAAGACAAGCAAATCTTGCTCTGACTCTTTACGTGCTGTCAGAGAACCTGTTTTTAAAAGCTCTTTTTACATACTTGCTACAATAATTAAAAGAAAAAGGAGAATTCACCAAAAATATTACCCTTGCTACTGTCTAATATTAAAAAAGTAATCAAATACACTTTAAGAAAAGCAGTTGCAAGCAGAATCAGCAGCACTTGAGCACATCCACAGCACAACAGCAGCAGAGGAAGATGCAGGAACCTCACAGCCAGATCCTCAGGTGTTGCCCTCCCAGAAAGCGTTTTTTCCTGACCACCATTAATAAGACATCACCTTATGCCTGCAAGCCCTGAGGCTTATTTTTCCCCAAAGGCAGAAGCACCCGGAGTGCTGCTTCCCATCCCTCCTGCACAGCCCGTGGCCACGCAGCAAACAGAGGAGTTAGGAGTGGGGTTAGGTTTTGTGACCATTCTTGTTTTTAAATAAAAATTTGACTTTCTGCTGTGGAGGCCTGGCACTGTCTTCACAAAGGTTTTGGTGCTAGTCATAGAGTTCTGCTTTCGGTTACCTTTTTTTTTTTTTTTTTCTTAGTTCATTAATAAGCATTAATACCTTGGGTTTGTGTGCATTTAATATTCCTCCCAGCACTTCAGTTTTTCGTTTGAAAGGGACACTTCAAGGGCTTTTTAAACATTATTTTGTCATTGTTCACGAAACACTTCTGATGGAAAACAGCATTTCCATTCTGTTTTAAAACTTGTAAACAACCTTTCCCCTTTATAAAGAAATAAAGTATGTTTATCCATCTACCCAGTACTAGCAAGCAGAGAGCTACAGGGAGCCTGTTAACTCCGGGAGCTCGGGGTGGTAGGTGTTCAAAAATAATAAATAGTAATGCTTACTTCTCCATCTTTCCTCTAAAGTTTCAAGGACTCTTGACTCTACCGCCCGACTCGAGCATGCAAAAACAGCCAGCCAGCATCACAACACCGTTCTGTCAAGCCTGCCAGTTTTCTTTGCAGCCAGAGAAGCCAAAAGACCTGGGACCCAGCTTGCTTTACACCCAGCTTTCCTGCTTACCCAGAAAAAGCTTCTTGGGTCAACCAGCGCCAGCTGGCAGGACTGGGAGGGACCCTATTTCCGTGCATTTCCATGCAATGCCAGGGGAAAGATCTGTGCTTTGCAAAGGAGAGCTGGTAAATTTAAGCCGCGGTTGGGTCGCCCGTATAAAAGCAGGTTCTTTATTAAAGCATGAGTTTAGTTTAAGGAGATGCATCCCTCTTGCACGAGTGTGCAGTGCCCCAAAAAAATGAATCGAGGGCTCTCTATGGGACACGTAATCTAAGCAGATCCCGTACCAACAACAGAAGCAAGCTCTGGTCCCCAGAGGAACTGGGGGTCTCATAGCAAGCACGTTATCTTCTGGCCATGATCTTCTCCTGTCCCCATAGGAAAATCTGAGCCAGTCCTCTGGAGTTGGGGTGGATAGGGAAAAGGAAGAAGTTCAAAGCAAGAGGGAAGCTGTGACCGGTGCGGGGAGGAAAGCTGCCACTCCAAGGCACTGCGAAAATCACTAGACCCCCTCAAGTGCTGCTCCCTCCTTCCCCAGGAACACAGCACTTTACATCTGGAGAGTTACTTCTGCATGTCAGTCATTACCCACACTGATCTGGAATACCCTGCCAGCTACAAGCTACATAAATATTGACAGGCTACATTATTATATAAATAGATCTGCTCAAGCATTCAATATTGACCACTTCAAGGAGGCAAAACAACAAGGCCTGGGGGACAGGGGGGTTTCATCCAGTCCCAAACTGGATAAGCATGAATGCAGCCAATGCACTCGATATAGCCCTCTGCTCATGTCCTGAACACCAACTGGGAGATGAGGAAGGGAAGGAAAGCCCTGGAGAGACAAGGAGGCAAAATCCTTACATGGGAACGATGCCTTGACAAGACATTTGTTTTTCTGGTTCTCTTCCCTTCTGGTCAAGTAACTTGAAAATTCAATAGTGTGCGTGGAGAACTGGGGCAAGGGAGGAGCAGAAAGGCAATGTATTCCTCTGGGGACAATCAATCACGGAAGGAAGGCTGTCAAATCACCCTCGAGCTGCCCAAGTGTGTTAATGGATGGGATTAGAGAGCTCCTTCTGGGGATCAGAGAAAAGCTCTCCCCCAGGAATATGCTGCCTTCATCTCCCCAGAGGAGTCCTTTTGCAGCAGCTCCCACAAACATTTTCTTTGGGGGGAGGGAGGGGGGTAGCACAGTCCCCTGAGTCTCATTAAGGATCTTGAAAGAAAACAAAACTTAATTTGAGGGACCCACACTTCAGGCAGTTTCAAGTCAGAATTACACGCAGATGCCAATATTGTGTTATACGCTAAGCCTTGGGTCTCAATTTCTACCACCCCCCTCCCCAAAAATCTATGCAACTAGTGCATCACCACCACTCCTGCACTGTAATTAAACTGGAAATTATCATTCAGAGTTTCAGCTCTTGTGTGGCCAAGCCGCATTCATCTCTCTGCTATCAACCCATAAAAAAATAATAACTACAACCGGAGCTTGCTCGAGAAAATCAGTGTTACAAGTCATCTCGTTTGGATCACAAGAGTTCAAAACCAAGAGTAGCAGTAGCCTTGCAACTCATGGCCCCCAGTAATAGGAACTTGCCTATTTCACGAACTCAGAAAGCAATCCAAAGGAGAATCATTCTTTATAATTGTTTTTCAACTTCTCCTCCAGCTGGAGGAATAATGACTGCACAATTCTCCTAACAACATGATCATAATCTATCAGTTCTATGAACTATAGAATGAACCCAAAGAGATAATTGGTGCAGGCACTGAATGATAAACATGTCAAGATTATGATTTCTTTGCTTAAAAATGAAACGAAGATATGATTGGAAATGCCATGCTTGGGGAGTATGAGCAATATTCCCATGCTCCATCATCTAAATTAGTTTATAATTTGCATACACTTGTATTTTTAGGCATTGTTCGAAGGCAGGGGAGCTGTAAAACATTAAGATCCAAACATCATCAGACTTTGTCCTTCAACAGCACCTTCCCCGTAAAGATCTCGACGTGCGTCAGGAAGTCCCATTAGCCCCAGAAGCAGACGTGGAGGTGCAGCTCTGCCAGGGAGCCTCGGGAGGGTTTATCACCTCCTTTCCACGGGGGTTTACAACCCCAGAGATTTGCTGTAAGTGCAGTGTTCGTACACGCGCCAGTGGCAAGCTCAGCAGGCAATGAATTTTAGTGCTGCACCTCTCCGTCTGCCGTTTCCCAGCGCTCCCAGAAGGATGACAAACCCGGGCCGACATCCGACTCATAACAAAACCTAAACCACAGCAAAATTCACCTAATTTCCAGTTTTGTTACAAGCACTGCTTTTGCAGCCCTCTGAGCTTAGCAGACCACGGGGCTTCATTGGGTTAAACGAGAGACAAAAATACCAACAAACCCAAACCGTATTCACATGCTGAAGCAGCCTCTGCCTCTTCAGCTGCACCCTCCTTCATTTTTCAGCAGCAATATAAATGAAAAAGGGAGGGAAATGGGCAGAGATAACCCACTTCCCGAAAGCTGCTGCAAAATCTCAGTGTGGTTTTTCTTCTGCTGTCTGGGGAGGGGATATTTGGGGAGAGCCAGGGGCTCCAGGTCTGATTCACACCCTCGTCCTGTGCAAAGGTGCCCCATATCCCACGAAAGCCCCCATCTTCCCCTGCCCATGACACCCTTTGCAGCCCACAGGGACTCCCCGGAGAGCACTGGGTGGAAAGAGAGACTGCTCTACCACAGAAGAGCAACCAACAGGTCCCTCTGGCCGTGACTGTTCCCTGTCACTGCTCGGAAACCCCCAGAGCTCCCTGCAAGAGCTGGGGGTGGGAGCCACAGCCAGCCTCGCCGCTTGCTCCATATGGCACCCATTAGCCTGTTGCTCAGATGGCACCGACAGCGCGTGGCGAAAGCCAGCTGCCAGCGAGCCGTGCTCGGAGGCAACGCTTCACCCAGGCAGCCCTTGCTACGGGCAGGACAAAGAGGATGGGGAGAAAAGACCAAGGTCCTGAACCCTCCGCCAGCCCCAAAAGCCCAGGTGGGCTTTGGGGCAGCCCCGCCAACGGGTCCTGCCAAGCACTTTACAAACCGCTGTGCAGGGAGGGGAGTCTGGCCCCAAAACCCAGGCACAGCATCGTGCACAGCGACATGGGTGGGAGCTGCAGAAAGGGACATTTCTGCTCTCAGACAGACTCTGCAGGAGCCACAGGGAAAACCAGGAAAGGAAGCCAGAAAGATGAAAGCACCGATCCCATCCTTTCTCTGCTAAAATAGAAAGTCCCTTAAAGCAAGTCTACTGAATTAAAGAGGAAGCCCTAGAGAGCCTCCATGCTCATGAACAAATTCAATTTGCCAGCTCATTTTGAACTTATAAAAGCCAAAGCTCTCTAAACAAGAGACAAAGCCTCGCACTGTGCCTCCAGCCACCCGGAGACAGGCCCTCAGACAGGGCATCAGGCTTTTTGGGGTGCTCTAGCAAGCCAAGTCCAGGTCCCATACCCCATCTCAGAGCCCCGGTCCTGGCAGCCAAACCCCATGTCGCAGGAGTCAGTCACCAGACACGCAGCCAGGACAAGAAGGGAATTTGCATTAAGTCTTCCTACGGCATTATTTTTTTATCGCTTGTATTTACCGCTTCCTTGCTTTGTGCTACCTAATCCAGCATCGCAGAGACACAGCCCCTCCGGGGCAGGCCAGCGGCTGCACAGGCACCAGTCCCTCACCCACTGCCTGCCAACAAAACAAATCCACCTTTTAAATAAAAGCAAATTAAAATCCAGTTCGAACAGAGACCCTGAACAGCAGCCCCTCGGCTAAAGTTACCCAGCACCTTTGCTTTCCGTATGAGATACAAACTGCCCCCAGCATCATTTTTATGGGACCCTGCAGGCACGGGCAATTTGACTCAGCTCCTGCTTGCAAAAATTCCAGACCTCTGCGCACAGAATGGTGCCGGCAGGACCAGAGCATGTTGGTTTTTACAGATCCCACCAAGCCGAGCCCTCGTAAACCCTGGCGCTTCCAGCTCATGGAGCAGACACAGGGGACAACCCTTGAGCAGCCAAGACCAAACTCATCTGAACGCATCCCTCCTTCCCTCCCCGAAACATCAGCACTGAAGCCCTAGGAGCAGTATTAAAGGCTCTGTGATTTTTTTAATGGCATTTTAATGCGTGCCATGTCCCTCGCGCGTTAGGAACGCAGACAGCACAGCCCTGCCTCGGTGCTTGGGAACCGGCGCAGAAGCACACTAGAAACTCAAGCCAATTGAATTATGTGCTGCAAGTAATTTGTTCAAGAAACACTGACATTCTTGTCAAACTATTCACAATTCCTTTTTTTTTTTTTCTTCCCCCTTTTTTTTTTTTTTTTTTTTAAATTTCTAACTAGCTCTGTAGATCACTGGATAACATTCAGGAAATGATCGGGATGATTTTCTTTTCTTTCCCCATCATCGCCATCAAATGAAGTTATTTGTGAATACATCTGCTGGAAACCAAACCAAACCAAACATGACAAGTCTATTTTCACCGTCGGCGAGGCGAAGTTGCAGGCGCCGAGGTATGCACAGCCCCATGAGTCATGCCTGCATGCACTTGCATGAAGCATGGGAAACGGGGTGGCCGCAGGGCAACTGCAAGAGGAGCTGGGGTGGGTTTTTACTCAGGGTTTCACAGCAATGCTCTCGTGACAGAAGGCTAAACCTTCCCACTGCCGGGAAAGCCATAATACACAGGGAAAAGGCGTCTGCTTTGGTAAGATAGAGGGGGTTTTGGAGTTGCATTACCCCAGTGCAACCCATTCCTAAGTCATTAGCAGCAAATTAATATTCTAGTAGTTAACAATTTGATTAATAACCCTCTGTGGCAAAAGAAAAAGCTAAGACAAAAGGCACTGCACGAACCAGTAATTTGCCCTAATGATAAACTCCTGAATTAGAGGCAACTGTGTAGCGTTGCTGTGGGAAACATCTTCTCCGGGGCCACAGGAGCTCCTGCAGTCTACCTGCTCCCATTTATATCCGCACTGCAAACCTCCAGAGGTTACGAAAGAGGGAATTCTTCATTAAGCATGTGCCCAGAGCCCACGCACAGCCTCTACCACCGTCTCCCAGGTGAGTTGCAAGGATCCTTCCCCCAAGCAGCTGTGGTCCAAGAGCCGGCGGAGGCTCCTGGACTTCAAACTTCAGAGCCAAAACCTGAGGTTTTGTGCTTGGGGGGACAGACAAAGCCAACAGCAAGGTACACAGCCCAGGACAGGAACCAGGAGCCAAACGCTCTGGCTCACGCAGTCACCGTGCTCATCGTGGCCCTTTCTGGATTTAAAATCTTGATGCTTATGAAATCTCTTCCCAGGAGGACGCCTGGAATAAATTGTCATCTGATAATAGCTACCAGGTGGCGAGGGAAGAAAAAAGCAGACATGCACAGAATGTTTTGACTTCAAACTCATGTGGATTGTCAGAGGGAGTGTATTTTGTGTCCCTTCCTCATTCCTGCCTCCCCCTCACCATTTTCACCTCTTCATCGATTTTTAAATTTTTTTTTTTTGGCTTTCTTCAGGTGGAACGCAAACTCTGGGGCAGAGGCTGAGAGGCAGAGCCCAGAGCAAATCCCTGCCACCCTTCAAAGGGACAGAGGTGGCCAAGTTGGGGTCACCACACCAGCTCCTCATCTCCTCTCTAATTAAGCGAGCAGATGAAAAAGCCTCCACAGACATCCCTGCTCCTCTCACCTTCTCCCATTGTCCTCACCCCCTGGCTTACCCATCTGCCCCTTCTCACTCCAGTCCTCGCTCCTCATCATAACCGTAACCTTTCCCATTAACACACGCCCAGGCAGGGAAAACCATTCCTGAGCTCAAAGCATCTGCTTTTAATCAATTTGCCACAGAGCCTGCCTGAGCCTCGGGCGAGAAGGAGGCACAAAACTCCCTCCCCGCCCAGGATGACATTTCCAGGGCAGGGTAGCAAAGGGCATCCTTCTCATGAGCTTCAGAGGACAGTAAAAGGCAACACCAGAGCTCCCTGCCCGCATTTGGGGAACGCTCATCCCTTTCTTCCTATTCCAGGAACTTGACGCTTGCTCTGTGCGAGCCTGTGAGCACAGACACACAGATTACACCTTGTTCTTAGCAGGAAGGGATATTGACTTGGAAAATATCAAAACCGCCTCTGAGTCCACAGCACCTCTTCTCACAAAACAAAAAGAGAGAGGTTCAATCAAGGAAGAAAAGGCATTTTACTACAGAGATGATCCGAGGAAATTAGCTTCTGTAATGAGGAGGTCAGCACGGAGAGCAAGAAGGAAATTTAAATGGCATCTTGAAATTTTAGAGGTCTTTGCCACAACGCACACGACCCAGCAGGGACTGTGGCAGCAGCGGGAGCTGGCAGGAGAGCAGAGCTGCTCGGCCGCCCCCTGCGCAAGGGGACGTCCAGCTGAAGGTACCGAGAAGTAACAGCTGGGGGAGCATCAACCGGACACCTGCACAAGTGGCCAGACCTGCTCGGGTCCTGAAACCACACAGGCCTGTCCTGCATGCGCCCACAGCTGGTGCCTGCTCTCGCCTTGCCTCTTTGCCTCAACAGTTCAATTCCTGCTCCAGACACAGCTTGAGGAAAAATAAAGTGGCCACAGGCAAGCATTAAAGATGACTGCCAATATAATGACACGCATAATACAGTCAGCTCCATTGCAAATGCAATTGCAATCATAATGCAATCAATACTGATGGAAACACCATATTTATACAGGGCCTTTCATCACTCACATGTAATGCAGTCAGTGCCAGTGCAAATATGCCAGCATCTGAAATAAAATATTTGCCATACATCTCATGTACATGCAGACCAAACACTGCATTCAGGAGAGCATCGTGATGTTGAAGGCTTTGGGAGGTTTCTGGGCATCCAACAAACTCATTAAAAAAAAATAAAAATCATGAGTCCAGTTATACTTTGGAAAATAATCAAACCTACATTCACATTGAATTCTCCTTAGCCTAAGTCACAGTTTCCACATTGCTCTCCCTGTCAGTTCTCTGCCCCGGCGTATTGCCGTGGTCAGGCAGTCATTAACCTCCTGATGGGGAGAAAATGGGGGGAAACGTTCCTGTCTGCTGGCCAGGGCAGCATCCAAATTCTCCACCCAAGCGCTGCACCGGAGACATGCAGTCCTGCTGCATCCAGCGATGCCAACGGGACCGAGCAACCGAGCCTCATCAGTGCCTGCTGACATCCCCATAGATACCAGCGTGACTGGTCCCATTAAGGTGACAATGCCTGTGTGGCAGCAGCCCCTGGCCACAGCACTGAAGGACTTTGCCCTTAGATTTTGGAAAGCACAGCACTGCTGAGGCTCCTAGGACCGTACGGCCCGGCAGCACTGGGAGAGCAGAGAAAACCATCCTGCCCTTGTTCTCCATCCCAGCTGCCCTCTGAATGTGATCCAGACAGTCCATCACGGGTCTTGACACATTTAATGTCTTAGTAAAGAAAAACACGATGTGTTGATGCTCCTGTAAAGCTCTGACAACTGACAGCCTAATGGCTCCTTATTTTTTCCCAGCTGCAGTTTAGAAAATGAAATAAATTAAGCTCCTTAAGCAGGCTGGCTGCTCCGTGAGTAACGTGTTTGCTGCGCTTCCAGGCACTGGCATTGAGCTACGGGATCGGGGAGCATGGATGGCCAAGGGATAGGACAGTGGAAGTGGACTAAAGAATTGTTCACTACTAATTTACCCATCCAAATCCACCTGGTGTGGCCCTTGTTCTCCTCCCCCTTTGCTGAACCCAAGAGCCGGGACCCAAATCTCCAGCTACAGGTGACGCTGCTGTCCTACCCTGGGAGGGGGGGATGAGGCAACAGGACCCCTCTCCAGTGACAAGCACATGCAAGGACCTGATGCTCCTCGGCATGTCGGACCTCTTCAGGTGGGCAGTAAAAGCTGTGAGACGCCGTCAAACCTTAGAAGTCCCCTTCTGCTGGTGGCTTCAGTGTATTAAGCAGCGCTGCTGTAATTAGGCTAAAGCACCATGTGGCCACGGGGCTGAGAAAGCATGATTGAAAGCTTTTCACAGGGAAACGGCCGGGTCCTTGTGGAGAACACACCAGCCATTACTCACCAGCAGCTTGCCCGGATGAGTTAGTGAGCCTTGAGCCAGCAGACTGGAAACCCTTTCTCCAAAATATCTCTAAGGCCATGAGTGATGAAGGATGGACAGGGCCAGAGAGGAAGCTCTCATCTCACCACGAAGCCTCGGGACGGCAGGAGAGGAGGGTCAGGAGTGGGGACACTATGTGGGGTCCAGCACCCGCTTCTTCCGATGGAGGAGCCCACCCATTTCCCGGCAGCTGGGAGGCAACGCTCTCCCTGACACAGAGGGGGAGGGATGGGGGTTGGTGGGAGCCTGCTGCCTCTCTCCTCTGACCTGGGACAGCCAACATGGAACATCATCTCCAAATCATCACACAGCGGCAACCCCAGGCAGGGAGCTGGATCCCAGCCACGAGGCTTTTGGGGGGCCTCTGCAGCGCCCAGCATCGTTCAGAGGTAAGAACCTCACTGACCTTAACGTGGAGCTTTCAGATTCATCTAAAAGCCTTTTCTCTTTCTTTTTGACCCCACTAACGAACTCCTTTTAGGCAATTTCCCCCCCCCCGCCCATGAAGTCTTGCAGGGTCACCATCAGTCTGCCCAGCCTGGAGGCTTTTTTGTAAACCCACAACTCCTCACCAGAGGGAAAACCCAAGCAAAGGGACAAGACGGTTGCAAATCCAATGAAGACAGATGGGAGAGTACGGTGACAAAAGTACCATCAGCTCCTGGCTCACCGGCTCGTAAACAAACTCATCTATACCCGCCTGAGCAAAAAGAGCCCCTCAGATAAACGCACAGGGACAGGCTCACCCCTGCAAACACAACCCCTGAGTCAGCACCAGCAACCAGACCCTCTCACACAACCACCTGAGCTCTGCTGCTTCCCCCCCAGCCCAACTGGAGCGCAGAATGGGGGCTACAGCCCCCTCGCACACCCACAAAATCCTCGCAGTGACAGGGAAAGCTCACACAGCTGCTCCGAGCAGCCTCCCCGGCACTCGCACCCCAGCTGGAGCCTGGGGGGGCCCAGCCCACCCCCACCCCCCCGCACACAGCCCTCCCTGTCACAGCACGGCGCACAGACTGTTCCTTTCAGCACTTTTCTCGCCCCAAATTCCTGGCTCTCCCCCCCCCTCCCCCGCCCCTCCATGCCAGAGGCTATTTTTTTCCTGATCCAGGCCAGCCTCAAAACCAGGACTACCACAGCACCTCTGCCGCACCAGCGACATCTCCATCTCTCCAGAGGAGCTAAATGCATTCCCACCAAGTAAATATCCATTCTCACGATGACCCCAGTTCTTTTTGGATGCATCCAGGAGCCAGAAAAGGGATGAGAAGGGAAAAACATTGTACAGGCCACTCTAAGGCAAAAGATGTTGGGATTTTTCAAAGCGCACGTTGAAGGTAGGAAGGAAAAGCCAACACTAACTGCAAGAGGACTGGCAGTACCCAAAGGGAGCAAAGGGATGGGAAGCAGCAGAGGAGAAATGAGGGGAGCTCCAATGCCCTGGGAGCACTGGGGCAAGGACATGAGCAACCTCATTCCCCTGGCTCTGCTACAGGTGAGTTCATCCCAGCTTGAGAAAGTTGTTTCATTTCCCCGCTCCTCCCCTCTCTCCCCAGAATACCTGTGGCTGCAAGAAAGACATATTCAAGAAAGCAAGAGAGGATGAGGAGAAGGCAGAGAGGAGGACAGCAGGGAACTGATGCTCAGTAGCTGCGAGAGGGCTAGTCTCCCTCAGAGCATGGCAAGACACGCGGCGCGATGAAGCCGCCAAGAAGTTGTAATCAGGACTAATAGTTTGAGGTTCTTAATATTCCTGCAATCCAATAAATCAATGGTGCTAAATACAAGCGAGGGAAGGCAAGCACTGGATTGACAGGACAAATTAGGCTCGGCTGCGGGGAGAGATTTCTCAAACAGTTTGTTCCAACTGAGCTCACAGGGAGCTCGTAAACACAGCGTACGGTGAGGTTGCTGCAAGAGCCATCCCTCGGGCGAGCCTTGCCACTCCTCCTGGCATCACTCCTCCTGGTCCCAGCGTCCTTGACACACCCAGGGAAGCAGTAACACCCTTCCACCACTCCTTGGCCCTCAAATGTTGCACAAACATTAACTAGTTGTTCACCTTGCTGCTCCCAGGGCACTGGGAGGATTAGCTCGGTGTTTACCCTAGTGCTTTACGGGTGCGTGTAAACCACCATTCAAGTGCCAGGAATTATTAGTAGAGATATCTAAGCGCTGGGATTTACAACAGGATTAGTACCCTGAAGCAGAGCTGCTGCTGCCCAGAGTAAAGACTGTGACTCCTTCTCCAATCCTCCTGAGTATCCCAAGAAAGACTGAAACGGGGATGCCTAACCTTCAAAATAGGAGGAAAGGAATAAGGCAGTCTAGCTCTCCCAAATCCTCTAGAAGACACCTTGCAATTACAGGAGATCTAGATCAGATCTTAAACAAATGCCACAGCTTTCGTGATGGACATATAACCCCAATCAAGTTATAAATCATGCCTGTGGAGTAAATGACCCAAACACGTTCAAGCATCCACTTCTCAGTTTGGAACCCGAGATGCCGTGCAGACAGCTCCTATCAAATTTGTCATATTCCATACTCAAGTCAAACCTAACACAGCCCAGAAATGTGTTAGCGGCAGAAAAAAATTGAGTGGACAGACCTGTATCCATGCAGTTGTCCCTGTGTGAGCCAGTGGGACATCTGCAGAGAAACTGGCATACTCGGCCTGGTCATCTCCATCTTCTGCTCCATCCTTCAGGAAATGAGATGACCACACTAAATACACCGGTCTCTGTATCCCTTGTCGTATGGAACTTTTCCAGGTCCTTAAATCATTCTTGTCTCCATATGACAAGGGATTGGAAGGGCTGAGATTATTTATCTTAAAAAGGAGACAAATAGGAAGTCTTATGATAAATGTATATGAATTAATGAATGAGAGAGACAAAGTACATCTGGTATTTCTATCCTCCCTGCCTTGCAACACAAGAAGTCCCCTTTGATTCTACTGAAATAGTGACAAATTCAGAAATGATGAAAAGAAACACTTTCCCCAACCAGCCTATAAAATCTGAGGAAGCCAAGAGCTTGGAAGGTTTCAAAGACATTTATATCAATAACACAGCTATCCAGAGTTAATGGTTAATGCTAATGAAAAGGAGATAATGAGTTTAAGCCCCTCTCTAACGACTGCATTGGGCTGAATATAAGTCATGGCGTTTAGCCAGCAACTCCAACCTGAAAAGGTTCCGATTCACGTGATATTTGCAAGCTAGGCACAGCATGGATTTACTGGGGGAGATGGGGTTCTCCCCAACTCCTCCACCCCTGTCTGTGATTCAGGGCCCGTCTCACAACCCTCGCCTAGGCTGAGCTCTGCTCTAGGCACTGTTCCTATGAATTCAAGTGGATCTTCCTAGGAAATGTTCGTATTCCGCTTCCTCCCCTCCCACCCAAGAAAGAGAGCGCAAGGACATCTGAAAAGCTTGTTTCATTGTATACCAGCTATCAGTCCACACTAGGACTGCAGCCTGAAGCTCTCCAGGTCTTATTATTTCTTGTTAAAGCTCATCTATATTCCTTACCCCTGAATTACCAATACAGGAGA
The DNA here is from genome assembly GCF_965140245.1 of Athene noctua. Taxonomy (NCBI): domain Eukaryota; kingdom Metazoa; phylum Chordata; class Aves; order Strigiformes; family Strigidae; genus Athene; species Athene noctua. Next base: position 5,175,009 of record NC_134062.1, on the reverse strand, counting down.
GCACCACTGCTCTCTTTTTCCTGGGAATCATTTCTTTGTCTTTGGTCTCTCACTATCATGATTGTTATTGATATCAAAAGCAATGCCCAGAAACTTCAGATGAGAGGCAAACCTCGATTAAGTACACGTTGAAGAGACGCTCCATGCCCTAGGAAGCACAGTCTAAGCAGACTGCACAGATACAAGAAGAAAAGAAGGATTTTAAAACATCCCCAAGGTCACAGAAGGAGTCTGCACTGCAGCCAGGATAAAAAGAAAAAAAAAGAAACAACCCAGTGCTGAGACATCCCTGTACAACAGCACTGCCTGAAAGCCTCCCCTCCTCCTATTTTCACACCACCCACGGCTGAAAATTTAGTGCGCCAGTTCTGCATGTGCTGTGATGGCGACCAAGCCTGGCCCACAACATCTACCTTCTTAAAACTCGGGGTCTGGACATGCATGTTGCAAGGACCTCGGCTCCTGCTTTCCTGCATCACCGCAACATCCTCCTCCCTTCATTTCCCACCACGTTCTTCATGGCTGGCAAGGACTTTGGCACGTGACAGCATCTCTACCTGACCAAGGCCTTAAGCCCATAATATTAAGGGCAGGTAATTAAGGCCAGATCTCCAGCAGGTCCTGATTATAGACTGGGGAAGTCAATAAGCCAAGGCAGAGGGACAGACTCCTCCTGAGGGCAGCTCACAGCACCAAAGGCAGGAGTCTATCTTCCTCCGCTGACACAACTTGGGACTCGTTTAAATAACTGAACTCAGATGGTGTAAAAATCCTCCAGCACCTCTAAGCTCTAAATCAAACACAAAAAACTACTTGAGCAGAATGGCGTTTCCCTACACAAATATGTTGCAAAACACTCTGCACATCTGTCCTGGACATGAACAGTTGCAATGATCACCATAAAAGGTTTGAACATAGCAGAATGTTCTTTACTCTGGAGTGTAACCTCCTCGTTACTAAGTGCTATATAATGCTGAGCTCCTGCTGTAAAAGGCTCTTCAGAAATGACAACATAAAGAATAATGGCCTCCAAAGCAGGACTCAGGTGAAACTTGACAGTTAAAGCCAGGAGAATTTTATATCAAAATCCTGCAAGTTTCACAGGAACATAACACAAAGCCATAAATCACATTGGCTTTGCTTACAAGGTTGGTGGAACTCAGGAAATATAAAACCCCAAAACTTTTGATGAACATCCCAAGTCCTGAGCTTGTTACACAGTTCTGCGCAACTGTTTTTCAAACCCTGTTTACCAACACATCCTCAAATAACTCACTGACTTCTGCACGGTATTACTCAAAATAATAAAGATACAGTCCTGGCCCAAAGAAGGTGATGGCACGTAGAGGACACCTGCATGATGCCCAAGACCTTGGTCTCACGATGCCCAAGGAGAAAGTCCTCTGCCTGCCGTAGGAGTCCAACATTGCAGCATCTGAGCTCAGGTGAGGCACTTCCCACCCTCAGCTCCTGTGCCCCAATCCCTCTGCCCAAAGCAGGGGCAGAACCATTCCTCACAACCACCTTACCGGCTTCAGCATGGAAACGATGACCAAATGCTGAAATGCTACATAAATACCCTAAAAAACCACACACACAAAAGAACGGGGCCAGTGCAAGCACTCAGAGAAGACTCTTCAACAAACCACCAACACTTTGCACCGTGTTCTCCAGTCAATATCTCCTACCTGGCCCTGAAGAACAGAGCACTGCACGGCCCAACAGCCTAGTCCAACACCTGTTAGACGTTTTATGGGAACATGTATATTAGCAAACAAAATTGGACGCAAAAATAAAGTTTGAGAGGAGTTTTAGTGGTTTCATTTAGGCTGTGTTGCTTCCACTAGCTATGGGTTATCGATCTCTCTGGAGAAGAGTCAGCAGCCATAGCTGACGTGCCGTCCCTCAGCCAGGGGTAATATACGACCCTGTTGGGAACTGCAGTTAACTGATGAACCCATCTGGCAGGGGAGCCGGAGAAGTGATTGATTTACTCTCCATCTTGGTACTTAGACTTTTCACCCTCAACAGGCCACGAAGCCTCGTTCATCATCTTCATCAATCAAATGGGTAAATATCATTAAATCTGCAGGCCACAGGCAGCATCGTTTATATTTTTTTTGCCTTTTTTTATTTTGTTTCAAAAGTTTGCCACCTCCTCTCCCCACAGCCCTTACTGAAAAACAGTGCTTCCACCTGTCAGGGATTCAGTGAGGTGAAATGGAGAAGATGAGCCCTGATAAGATGGGATGGTGCCAGTTTTGGGGTTCCTTATCTCTCCCAAGCCACTGGGGTTGCTCAGAGAAACAGAGTTTCTGAATACTCCAGAGATGCTTGGTCCTGTGCAGCATCAGAGGGGTCCGGTTTGGTTCAGTTCACGATAGCTGCGTGCCACTGAACGCATCAAGGGAGTTTTGCAACTAGGTTAACCCAGGGCACAGCATTTAAACACACCAGAGCACCACCATGCAGGATTTGTCACAAATCAGGCTAATTCCTCAGAATTCAGTGGAGCAGCAATGACCTACTTATGCCGACCCATAACTTCCCAAGGACAACGCTCTGTTGTACAGGTTCTTCCAGTTTATCATAACCGTTTATTTAAGCATTGATTGGTCCCTTAATGTACTTTTTAAAAGTCTTTTTTTCCAAAGCACAGAGCCCATTTAACAGCACGCAATGACACCGCACCGCCAACCACGGTATGTGCAGAAAAGGGACGTGAAACCTATTAAAAAGCACGGGCAGGTTTGAGGCCATCCTGCAGCAAGCTGACATTTCATCCTGGCAGGCTCCCTCCCATCCCTGAGCTGTGCAAGCCCACCCTCTGCTTAACCGAGTGCTCTGACAAGACCGCAGTCAAGGATGGATGGATGGGCAACTGCTGACGAGTTTGCCGCCTCCTCTCCCAGCAAGACACTCCATTAGAAAAGTTTAAAAAGTAATAATACTTAAAAAAAAAAAACAGTGGAAAACGCTATACGAAATCTGACTGAAGGAAATTTCAAGCAAATTGAGAAAAGCCTGGAGTGAAAATCCATCTCTAACACAACTGAAAGAGCCACACGAAGGAACAGATGCAGCAGCCAACCCGTAAATTAAATCACCAAAGAAAGGTTGGAAGAGCCAAATGAAATCTCCACCTGTCATTACTTCTGAGGCAGAGAAAGGGCCGGGCATAGCGAAGGAGGGCCAGCACTGCAGCGATGGATAGGCAGACGAATCATTTTATTAGCCTTAATTGCCATTTCAATACCGTACCCATGTCTCCACATAAGCCTTCATTTTGTGCAAAGTTGTCAGTTCATGTCCTGAATGGGCCAGGCTTGTTATCAGCAAGCCGTTTACAGCCCCTGGGCTGTGCATTAATTAAAAAGGCTTTGTGCTGAGGCTCATTCATTAGCACACTGCTTCTTTAATCACTGCCTCTTCAGCCACCAGGACAATCTATAAATCTCCTCAAATATGAAATAATGAAGTGGAATGGTTCAATTTATTACAATGTAATAAGTCAGGATAATGTGGGGGTGGACAGGGTGGCACTGGAGCTGTCTCCTTGCCCAGTCTTCCCATCTCATTACTGACAGCGACCATGAATGAGAAGAGCGGGAGGGATGCAGGCGAGGATGGTGAATGCACAGGACAGGGATCTGCCCATCTCCTGCCGTCCCACCCACCTGAAACCCAGCTTGCCACAGGTGATTGAAGATGATGCTGAAAGCCAGACATGGTTTCTTGGCCTCAGGAGGAGAGAAGTAGGTTTTGCTCTGAGAAGGGCCCAAAGATTTTGCTCTTTGATGTAGATACCGTCTGTGGGAGCAGTTACCAGCATCCACTCAGTAACGTGGTTTAAGTCCACCCACTTTGCACCCCTGTTTTCCTATTTGCATCCCCATTTTCCCACTTCTCCTTTCTTAGACCCTGTTCCATCCTTCCTGGAAACATCCAGGTTAAGATGGATAGGCAAGTGCCAAGGAGCAGATGCTCCAGGGAACACGAACGAGCTACAAAAATCCACGTATTAACTCAATACAAAGCTTCTGTTTCTCCTCTCATGGCTCATCTCCCAGCAGCTGGGCTCTCAAGTCAAGCTGCCAAATAAAATATGACTGTACATATTGGGTTAATTAACGAAGGGAGAAGGACGAACACTAGCCTGCCTTTGCGTTTCCTAAATAAATGCATCAAGGACACCTAACTAGTGAGGGGAGGCCAAACATGAATTTTCCTCTTCACAAAAATATGAGACTAAAGATGCCAAGGGAAGAAACAAAACTTTCAGCTATTTTAGAAAAGCAGCCACAGTTTCCAAAGAAAGTGCAAAATGAAAACTGCCCATACAAAAGTTAACAAAAGCTAATTACGCTCTTGCATAAAAGGGAAGCATTTAGAGAAAAGCAAGATTTATAAAGAACATCATGATGTCTTTTGAAAAATTACTTTTTCCTGTCAAAAGAGACCTAATAAGAAATATCCAGTCCACTATAACAGCTTTACAATTTGCTACTTTATTTTCAATGCTCTCCCTATTCAGTCTTAGAAAGTCTTGAAACCTTATGCACTAAAAGTTATATAATTAATGTGTCTATTAATATAATTAATACTATATGTTGATTTATCCAAGTCAAAATTCATTCAAAGGAAAGTCAGTTGTGATAAATTGACTGTAAGAAAAAATTAAACCATCAGAATATCCCATTTCAACATTTTCTTTAAAACTGAAATCTGTCTTCAAGTCTTTCTTCATTTCAAAAATCTAGGTTAGCATGGTGCAGGGTTTTTTTTTCAGATGGAACATGAAAGCAGATGCAAGCTATAAACGTGCACCATTTTAACTGACCCAGCCTAACTTTGGTGGGAGAGGGACCTCTGGCCCACGAAAACGCTCAAGGTCTTGATTTTTTTGTTCCTGTTCATTGTCTGAAATGCATTCAGGATGGCAAAGTTGTTTTTCCTCCACGTTAGAAAGGACCGAACGTACACGCTGTTCAAACCCACAGATATTTAATACTAGCAATCTGCTAAGTGCTAATTTGTCAACATGATACCTTTCATCTCCAAGGTTCCCAAAACACTTCATTTGCTCAAGAGTCACTTGTCCCACCACAATAAGATTTCAGATCATCCATACGGTGCCTCAAGCAGGAGCTTTGGCTTTCTCTTCCCCTCCAAGAAGGGCTCCTCAAGGAGACAGGCGACTAATTACTACGCAAGTCAATAAATTAACGTTGTCCCCAGCTAATCCATGAGTTTTGAGGTGCTTTTTAGAGGGAACAGCGTGCCAGGGTCCTTACCATCAGAAAACTCTATTATACGGATCTTCAAAAAAGCTCATTACTAACAAAGCTTTCAATCCCATTAATAAAACACATCAGTATATAATTATAATATTAGGTACTTAAATTGCAGTTTTCATCTGCAGCTCTCAAAGTAGATAGTAAATTTCCCATAGTAAATTAAGTTCCCCCTAATATGGGCTGGTCAGAGTTTGCCATTTGAAGCTTTTTCATCAAGAATTTGATTTTGTGTTCGAAAAATAAAAATTGCCAAAAGGAGCTGTTCTTCCTCAAAATGTTCATTTCCTTCTGGCAAGGGATATATATATATATAAGGGGGGAAACTCATCCCCAAAAAACTATAAACTTTTTTGGTGGCAGCAAAATTGTTTTTACTGCAAAGCTGCTCAGGATGTGTTTGCACATCACCCCTCACTGCACCGGGGCTCTCCAGCTCACAGCACCATACGGGGGATAAGCAGCCTCGTTATGTGAACAAAACCACCTCAAACCTCATTATTCTTCTCTGATGGACTCCCCAAACCTTCCTATCACTGGCTGTGGCGCAGGGTGGGTGTCAAGTTGGCATCTTGGTAAGATGTGCACCCTGGGTTTGGGCAGACAGGGACTAAGCCACGCTTGCTGCAAGCTGACAGCGACATCAGGGCACGGCTGCCCTTGACTAGATCGAGGATGACAGCCGCTCCTCTGGAGTCACATCTTGGCCCACGCTGGAACAAATATGCTTCCAGCAGGCAACGAAGCTGAGTAAATCAGAGATGACAATAAAAGTATCGAGGAAATTCTCTGTCTGGAAGACAGAGCGCACCCAGCACACAAGGTTCAACTTTAATTTGTGAGGAGACCTGTGAGCTCGAGAGGTTATCGCATGAATACCAGTGTAAATGATATCACCATGGGCACCAAACAGGCAGCTCGCTCACAGACCTATTAGCTGGTAAACACCAATCTGCGGTAATTCCAGCTATTAAAATCAACTTAAAGAGAAAATCAGATCTCATTTCGCAGAGAGCGCGGGGGTCTCGGTGACTATTTTTAAAGTTTTCCCCGCATTCATTTGAGTTAACAGTTTATGACTTTTATATGTTCCGCTGCTGCGCTGCTTCCAGGTTTATTAAATTTACAAGCAGAGAGACAAGACGGCTTGTTATTTTGCACAAAGACCCCCCCAGAAGAATGGCAAAGTTTCTTGGGCATCACCATGAGCTGTAAGCTAGGAAACCATGGGGGTTCAGAAGACCCATTCCCCAAGACCACACAACAAACCAGAGAGACGTTGCTCCATGAACATATTTACTCAGATTTCAAGAAAATTATTATATATCTAATATCCCTACAAACCTGCACATCTTTAGACACACACATCTCTCCAGGCACATCAACAACAGTAAAGAGATAATTAAATGCAATATTCTGGTGCAGTGAGAAAGGGTTAACCTGCCCACTAGCAAGGGGTAAATACCACTGCAGCATCCACTTTCCAGCACTAACAAATATACTTGGCACTTGTATCCCCATTCCTCCTGCTGCCCAACCCCCTTATTCACCAACTATTTATTCCCACGACTCCCCTCTGAAGAAGGGGCTTGGTTTTGACATCTCAGAGGGGCAGGCTGGAAAGATTGCTGAAAAGACAACAGAAAATTATATATATTTTTCCCTGTTGATGAACAAAAGCTGTTTTTCCCTGAGACTGCTTTTCAATCAGCTCTCATTAAAATTAAACCCTTCTTATTGGATCTGGAGAGTTTTTACAGCCTACTCTCACACGTTTGACAACCAGCTCACGGGATGACAGCATCTCCGGGTTTCCCTTGGTACTTAAATGTTATATGTGAAGGGAGATTCTCCCTCATCACAGGTAAGAGGATTTAACGGTGTTCATCACAGACCAGCACAAACGCTCCCTGAGATGTCTGGGTAAAACCCCATTAAATCCATCCCGTTTTTTACAAGCCATGAGAAAGGAGAAGAAAGGACACGACCAGGCGCAAACCACTGACATTTATTGTGCATCGTGACGGGAGAGGATGCTAGACTACAGGGAGATTTTTCTTTTGGCACTTATTGTCTTCTAAACTCCGCAATCTATACAATATCTATGTTTGTAATCACTTGAAAATTTTCAATTAAATGTAAAAAACCAGAAACAAGTAAATCTATTCTCTCTTTTGACTTTTTTATTGATTAAAATGGATGCCTGAGCTGTGACCACCGAACCATGAAAAGCAATCTGTCTTGGATGGGTAAGAGATCGTTAGGAAATCGTTGTGCTGAGGCAAGAATAACTGTGCATGTACACACACACACACATGTGCACACACGCACGTGGTGCATGGGCACAGATAGGCACATGCTATCGTGGAATAAGCCATCTGCAATGAAAAAATAAACTGTATATATATATTTTAATATCAAGTTCGAAGCAATCTGAGGCGTTAGCCTGTCACAAGACCTCATTTTCTAAGTTTCATCATTTTCCGTGGCAGTAAAACTTCATCGGCTCTGTTGCCGTGGAGCAAAAAAAAAACCAAAAACAAAAAACCACAAGGTGGGAGAAGAAAAACCTCAAGGTCTGTCATTTGTTACAAGCTCCAAGAGCAAGGAAACCACTCCTTGGGTCATTAGGACATTTTCAAGTTGATGACAAGGTGATTCTCCAGCTGATGTTTCACCTTTCCCTTTTGGCCCTGTCCTTTCAGGGAGAAGCCAAGGACATTAAATGAGTACTAGATATCGCCAGAAACACTTCGTTTTGCAAAGCCTGGCTGGTTTGGGTGTGAGTTAACCTCCAGCAAGGCAAAGGAGGGAAGAAACTTCCCACATGAAGCTTTTGCCATGAGCACTCACTTAAGGATTCCCAGACTGCAGTGGGGATATCTAATATTGGCTCTTAACAGCTACAGGAACAGATGGAGAACGCTTTGGTCTGCACTGACAATACTCTTCTTTTAAGCAAGACTATCCTGATACCAACTCTATTTTATCTGAGCACCTCAAATTGAAGCTTAAATTAACCAAACATAGGGGTTTTTTTGTTGTAACCCATCGCTATCCCACATGCTAAAAGCCTTGGGGAGTTGAGCTCTGCAAATTCTCAGCCTTTGCAAGAAAAAGATCTTTATCTGCTGAAGCCAGCCCATAGCCTGCTCATCTCTAGGTATCCTGGATCCACACACCCACCCAAGGGAAGAGCGATAGAGAGAGGTCAGATTTGGCCAGTGGAGCTTTAGAAAGGAGCTAAAGACAGCAACACTCTCCCTCCCAGACAGTAGCAGCCTGAAACGTCTTTCAAAAATCGACTTTCTTGCAGGTTTTTGTAGGCTGGGACTGAGGCCCCGGCAGCTTTCTCCCACCAGCAGAGAGGCATCTTCATTTTAGCAGTGGGAAGACCAACAGCAGTCACCACGACAGCCAGAATCCCTGGGAGAGACAGGGATGCTGGGCAGGAGCACCCGGCATCGACTGAGCAAGACTGGAAGGCTGGCAGTGTTCATCAGAGCAGCATTACTAATGAATTTAGCACTGAAACAAGCTGTCATTTAAGAACGAGGGGATACTCACGTCCCCACACACTCATCCGCTGTATTTGTTAATGGGGAAGAATGAGGCACAAGAGCAGATTCAGCCTGACTCACGCAGTTTGCACTTTTATTGGGTGCTCCTTCCCCCTCCCCTACTTCAAAGTGCAAACAACATGTAAAACCAGAGCTGAACGGGAAGGGGTGTTTGGGAAATGCTGCTCCCCACCATTTCTATTCTATCGATTTCAGTGTGGTGCAAACTATGAGACCGTGACCAGGGCATCAGGATGGGGATGCTCTCAGATGCTTTAGAAAGAACCCATCATTAATAAAAGTTTTATTATTGCTTTGATTTAAACAAGAAGAAAAAAAAAAATTGGAAGATAATAAAGTTTCGAGTCCCCAGACTGGCAGGGCCAAGAAAAGATTTGCCAGGTTTTATAGGGCAGATGAGTCCTGTCGTCACCACGGCCGCCTTCGCCGTGTAATACCAGAGAAAAGCAACAAACACAAGCAAATTGGAGGTGAACTATAGAACCTCAGAGACTGCTATAGGGCAGATGACTGTGTAGACATGTACCCAAGAGGAGGCACTGAACGTGTTAGCATCTCTCAGATCCCTTAATATATTTTCACTAATTAAGCTGTTCAATTCGCCAGCTTAAATAGCTGCCAATAGCTGCTACAAATTGATTTATCTTTTGATGAAGGTAAAATTTGCTGGAAAAAATGAGAGGCAAACAACGTATGGGTTTTGGGGGGATTAAATTACTTTGTCTGGTGTTAAGATTCAAACATATTCTGGAGGCAGGATGAGTCTTTTACAAGTAAATTGTTTTTATACTATGCATTCATTTCTGTGTAAACAGAAGTATACTAATTTACACATCCACCTACAATACCTGCTAGATAACAGAAGTATATCGTTAAAAGCCAGATGAGATCTTGAGCTCTCTGTGGGCACACACACACACACACACACACTCAAATAAAAAGCAATCATCCTGCAACCTGCCCGGGGTGGTGGAGGGGGAAGCCTTCTGGAAACACAGGCAATCCATTCATAATAGATACGGCCTAAAGCAGTCTCTACGTGAAGGGTCACGTACGACTAACGCAGTGGAGGTCGAGTCTCACAAACTGCATTTCAATTCCCAAACCATCACCGCCTGCGAGCTGCAGTCCCCTTGTATGGCACGAGCTTAGAGTTTACCACCTCCACTTCATCATTTTGCGGGGTTTTTTACTCATCAGTAAGAAATATAAGGTGAAGAGGGATAAATATTAAGAGTAAATCACAGCCAGCCTGACAAGACTGAGAAACAGGAACAGCCAGCACAGGATAATTTTCTTGATCTCAAATGAGAAGTTTCCCCGGCGGGATGGGACATTCTAACCCCGCTAAGTAAGAGAGGCGAGATGAGGATTTGGCCTCTGCATCTCCAATATCACAACACACAGGGTTATGAGCGTCAACATCCCCACAAATAAAGATCCTGATCCTTTTCCCAGCAAAATCTGCGCTCGTCTCACCTCCACAGCAGAAAGGCAATCTGCCTGTGTGCTTGCTCACTCAAACCCGGCTTCTTCACTTCAGATCATCTCCAGCATCACTTTCTCCGAAGAGGGAGTTAAAGTGTTCGGTGCCAGGGATACAGCAATAGCCATGGGGGGTTTGCATTTATTAACTGTTGTTCTCTGCATCCACTTTATCAGCTATTTTGGACATACGCATTCTCTACACAAGCACATGTCAGACATCTGAGAGTGGATAATTTGCCCAGACAGGCAGTAAATACATCCCTTCTCATGCTTCCTCCTAGAATAATGTGCTTTCCAGTGTCATCTGCCATGTAAATCATCACCTTGCAATTTATCCTAAGCTACATTTCAACCTGTTCTGGAGCAATCAGAGAAAAAAAAAAAAGAGAGAAACCAACAGAAGGTCCAGTAACCCCTTCGGCCACAGCTGAACATGGATGCTTCTTCCCCGGCCAAGATTTTGAATTTACTGCAGAAAAGGCATCTATTGAATTTATGGCTTCCCAACCAAATTTCTAACTCTTAGATTTAGAGGAGTTCTAGATTTTCTTCGAGCTATACAAAAGGCATTTACATAAGTTTTTGTGCACATCAGAAGCTGATTCCTTCAGTCTATTTCTCTCTCACCATATCAGTATCCAACAACTACCCACCCCATGGTTACTGCAACTCAACAAGTTAGAGGTGCACTAGAAAAACCTCACGAATCGCATGAGAAAATTACATGCCTGCGAATTTCCCACACCCCCCCAGCATTTTTTATTTAAATCTTCCTGCAATACAGAATCAAGTAAAGAATTAGGGTTGACGGCACTGTCTGGGCTGCAGCCTTCCAAAGGAACAAGAGAAAAACAACGTTTCCTTTAGAGAAAGTGAGCCCAGAAGTAAACAGAAAAATCTCTATGGGAACTTTCTACCAGGAAAACAAGATATTTTCCCTAGACCTCCTTTTTAAAATTGTTCTTTCCAACAGAAATCCCTTGAACCATCCAGGCTTGTCAAAAAGGTCGGATTTAAGCAGATATTTAGGCATCTTGCAGCCTAAGCTGGCTGGGGGAGCACGGTCCTTGGAGGACCCCTCTAATCTGTGTCCTCTCTGGCTGCAGAGACACAAAGCCTCCTGTGCACCTCTGTCTTCCCAATTTTGTGTTCAAAACACTTGAGAATCTCTCTTTTGTTCCTTGACTGCCTCCCTTAATCCTCTCCTCAGTCATTATTCAATATTTGGTTTTGTGACTACATTATTTAACTTGGCGGAGCATTTTGGGACGCAGCTTGCATAAAATGCTCTATTTTTAAGAATCGGAGGGGACCGTCGCGCAAGCAGGGAGAAGACAGTGCTGACAACAAAGAGGAGACCAAAGCTTCACCCATCAAAAAAAAAAAAATCTCTCCGGGGAAAGTAGGCTGGCAATCACAAAATCGTCATTCGAGGGAATAAATCACCAAAGCAAACTCCGATGTCGGTAATTTTGTGACGCAGAAAATTGATTCGTACTTTACAATCAAGGAGCACCTTCCTCCGTAATGTATGCTCGGCATTTTAACATAATTATTTGTGCAACAGTTTTAACATTTGCAGCCTTCTCTGGCTGTCAACCTGGAAGTAGTGAAAAAATAAAATTTTAAAATACTCTTCTTCAGAGACAGGATTAAAGAAAAAAAAAATCAATCTCTGAGCAACCTCCTTTGTATTTTGTTGTGACAAGCCTGAATTTAAACAGCCTGTGAAGTCAAAACACCAGGAGAAATATCAATACACATTAATTTAATCAAGAAACACTATTCTGCCATGCCAGGCCAAACTCAGCTTTATTTCCGCCGCGGTTTCCGCAGGAGCTGCTAACACCCTGCTGCCTGCCCAAGCCACCCGTGGTGGCCAGAGGTCTTCTCAAAGCCTCCCATGCCCCTCTCCATTTGCATGCTTTCCCATGCACAAATCAAAATTCCTGGTGATGCAGAACTCCGCTAGCACATCCCTGTCTCTCCGTCCCAAAAAGGTTCATTTTGCTGGCAAACACGCCCTGGATGGCTGTCCTGCTGCATCCTTATTGTCTACCGTGGAGCTTTCAAAGGACAGGCAGATAAAAGGGTAAACATGTTAACAAAAACTATCTCCACCACACTTGACTTCGTCAAATCCTGTGCGTGCAGCGCGACACTTTGAAACAAGAATCTCATTAAGAAAGGGAGAGTTGAAAGGATAAGCCCCGGCATACCAAATGCAGAAATCAGATGTACTTGACCTTTCAAATGAATGTACATTTTCTGACTGACTGTTCATGTCAGAGTAATTCAAACAGACACCTGATAATCCTCTTAAAAGACTAAAATTTGGATACTGGATTGAGCACAATGCAGCGTGATCTGCGGGTGGTCTCGTCTCTTTGCTCGGTCCTGCCCTTGCCCCCAGTTTCCCAAGGCACCTTGAAGTCTGCTCCCCTCCCTGGGCTTTCATGTCCCCCCGCATGCATAGAAGACGTTTCAAGTCCAGGATTCATTAACAAGGTAACGTCTTCTGTGCTGGCACAGCTGGAAACCAAAATCTGACGCTTCTTAACACAAATTGGGTGATTAAAACCCTTTGGATGGAAAATAGGTGCCCCAATAATAAGATATGAGATTGAGAGCTCCTTTCAGACAGGCTCCAGCCACGTTGACTCCATGCACATGTCAAAGGACCATGAACCACTCTTGGGTCCTGTATATCAGCATACCATCCGTCATGTACGAAGGGTTACTGAGAAAGAGAAACCTTAAATTGAGCCATGAGGATCTCCAACAAACCCAATGTCTTCACAGGGAGACGTTTTGTCAGTGTGAGGTTGACGGTTGGACTCGTTGGTCAGTGTGAGGTTAATGGTTGGACTAGATTATCTTCAAGGTCTTTCCCAACCTAGATGATTCTGTGATTCACACGGTGAATGGCTGCAAATGAAGAGGTTCACCGAGCTAAGTGAGTACTAATTACTACCAAAAGGCAATGGTCTTGCCTGGATCACCCCTCCTTTACAGGTTTTGGACATCTCAGAAAACCTGGTGAGATCTAGCTGCTCATCTTGTTCTACAGTTCCATTTCCAACAACAACTTCTGGGCTTTGTTTACCACATCCATGGAAAAAAAAAAAAAAAAAAAAAAAAGAGGCACAGAAGCTGCCAAGCCTTTGAGAGCACAAACCCCAGGGAGTTCCCAACCCTATTAACACTGGAGGAAAAAGGGGTTTTGATGTCTATTTATGGCCTGCATCTGTGAACAACCACACAGAGTGACAGACCATGCAGGGACTAATAACAAGTGTCTTTTGAGGAATGCCAAAAAACAACAGCTTCGCATTTCCAGTGGAGTCCAGTGGTGTTTTCTGGCCAGTGAGGAAGCTGGAAATACCCTTCCTGACGTCGCAGTAACACCAGCCCCAGCCACAGCGGTGCCTGCACTCGCATCCGCACGCACGCTGGCTCCTGCTCACGCCGCATGGGGCTCACAGCCATTGCCATGCAGAACAGGTACCGCATGGCTTTGTATCCTCTGGCGAGCCCTCCCCTTCCTCCTGCCTCTGAGCTCCCCAGCATGTAATATTAGTTGGCTAATATTTGTTTAGATCGTTCCTGACACTTCGCCTTTCGATTCCCGCTGCAGTGCATCAGTGGCTCCGGCGTGGGTTGCTGAAGGAGTGTTGCCTTTGCTGGGGTGGGGGGTGGCCAGCCAGGGAGGAGGGTGGCATTGGGGGTCTTCACTGCTGCTCCCAAGTCAGCCCTCAAACCCACATGAGAAGCTGCAAAGAAATCCCTTGGAAAAGTCAAATGTAAGGGGATAAACCAGCTCATGTCACAAGGTGACAGGCTCGAGTGCACTGCCCGTGAGGGGACTGCTCGGGGGAGCTGCGTGCGTCCCAGCCCTCCTCAGCTCCAGGTAACAGAGCTCATTTTGTGGATTCCCAAAGCCCTAAAGAACCACAAATTCCCATTCTGAACCAGTGCCAGGGTCCTGCAGCAGGCTGAGCCCATCACTGCAGCATCTGGGCTCCATCCCTGACAAAATTTTCATCAGATAATGAGTCTCTGAAGGCCACCACGAGGCTCTGCAGAGCTTCCAGCCCAGCGAGCAGGTCAAGACACAGTTGGCGTCACCAGGGGAAGGGAGCATCTCTCTCCTCCGGTGGGGACCCCTCCCTCTGTCCCCTGCCCAGGGTTCTCACGTGCTCACCCAATCTGAGCCCCACACCATCCCCAAACCAGGACCCACGCCGGCAAGAGCCAGCAGTCGCGTCCCGGCTGCCTGCTGACTCACAGGCGCGTTTTTCTCACTCGGCACTCCCCCCTTCAACACCTCCTAACAGCTCATGAATTTTATAAACTAAACTCATTGTAACCAAACCATGAAATTGCAAATTTAACTCTGTCAACAAACAAAGCCTTGGCAGGGAGCTGGCACTGCCTGGGGCAGGGCTGCCTGGCCAACCGGTGAGGTGGGGGGATCACCTCCAAGGGACACTGCTCCCCGCTCGCTCCCCCGTGGCCATGGGGCAATGACGCAGACTGGGTTGTAAAGGATGATGGAGCATCGCAGCCTCCACAACACCCACTCAGGACTTCTGGCAGTGCTGGCCATTCCCACTATCCTTCCCTTTCTTGGCTGTCCCCACCATGGGCCTGCGAAGCATTGCAAAGCCTCATCAAGCCCAAGACCCCTGGGCAGAGCCCTCCCTGCCCAGCTGCAAAGGCTCTGCCGCAGCCTCGGGGTCCAGCCAAGCCTGGCTGGCGGCACTGCACGCTATGTCCATGTCCAGGGCGGGAGAGCCCTCGTTAAGTTAATGGAGTGCTAATTCACTGGCAGACCGAGGGGAGGGATCGGAAGAGAGCTGCCTCATTTGCTCGGTGGAAGTGGGCCATTAAAAGGAAGGGTGGGGGGTCTCAGGATGGGGTGGGCGGCGGAGGCTGCCACGCTGCTTGAAGGATGGAAAAAGGGTCTCCCCAGGGATAGCTGGAACTATGCAAACCGTTTTAACAGCGTGAAGCAGCCTTTGGCACAGAAAGAGCAGGAACAAACCGCGTCATTGGAACAAACTGCCTTGTTGCTGCCTGCACCAAAGAGGACGGCGGGGAACCACCAGAAGCGACCTTCTCCCCCGTGCCTTCACCATCCTCTAGGTTCAGCTGTTGCAGCCCAACCAGCACAGTCACCCAAGCCAACCCTTCTTTCCCACACACGCAACGCCTAGCGACCAAAAGCACTTGCACCAGCTCAGAAAAGTGCAGCAATACCTGCTAACGTGCAGTGTGTCCGCACCCGGCTCCTGCCAACGTACAAATGCCACCTCCCTCCAAATAAACACATTGCCACGGGGTGTTTCTATGGCAACAAGCATCTCCGATACAGCCTGCACCGAGACTCCAGCACCGCTCTGCTGACACAGGAGGCCATGGTCCCGCAGGGTCTCCTTGCTCCGCAGCTCCCAGGGCAGAATTCAGCCGTTGAGAGGCTTCAAAACTGACTTACCGCTCCTCTCCTGGGTTGGTGACAGCATCATGACCCACGCGGGTATCCCTCGGGCATGGGAAGGATGCAGAATCCCTCCTGGGGATGTCACCTGTCCTGTGGCACCAAACTCCTGGCTTTGCAGCTGGCCCCGGCAGCCCTGCAACCTCCCACCCCCAAGAGCAGCAGCAGAGCCAGGGTCATCAGTCACGGAGCCATGCTATAGGCAGCCTGAAATCCCAGGCCTACCTTCCCATCGATCTCCTCAGCTCCGTGAAATTAAGAAAAACGCAAGACAAACACAAGCGAACGTCCCTGAGCAGGCTGTCTAAGAGGCAACCGAACGGGACCAATTCCCTCAAGCAAGGCTCGGGGAGCTGGCAGGCAGCACTTAGCTACAGGAAAAAAAAAAAACCACACCAACAAAACAAACCCCAGTTCCAGACAGAACACCATCTCAGCTTAAACATCACCCCTGGGTCCGCAGCACCAGCATTGCCAGCATCCACGACCACCTTCATCTGCTACGTTGGAGGCTGCAGCAGGCAGGAGAGGGGATGGGAGTAGCAAAGACCTATGCCATTTCTACATGGAATAAATTTGTCCTCAAAGGCAGCAAGAAACAATGCAGAAGGCCTGAAAGGTCTCCCTCCCCCACAAAAAAAATCACTTCCTAGACCAGACTCATACTTTAAGGATTAAATGTGGCCGGACAACTCAACACAACATTATTAACGACTATTTTCGACGTGTCTCCATTCCACCCATCCTTCTCTCTCTGGCTTTTTTAACCGTCACTTTAAAGTCTCTCCTGTCCAACCGTGCATTGTGAAAGAACTCTTTTTTTTTTAAAAAAAAAAAAAAGAAAAAAAAAGGAATTTAAAAGCTTTAAATCCAGTTCTCTGGTCTCCGACCCCCTGAAGATTCCTGCACTGCAAATAAAGTGCTTAGCCGCCCTCCTTAAAAAGATTTAATCTACCATATTTCCAGAGCTTGTATGATTAAACCCTACCTCTAATTCTGTTTTCAGAGCCACAGCTGAATCTCTGCTTAAAGGGAAGCAGCGCGGGCACCTCTCCTCCCGTCTCCCTTATGAGCAGGGAAGTGGAGCTGCATCCATGAGGACATGGGGGAAGAGCTGGAGGTAGTAAGGCAGCCCCGAGCATCCTTGACTCCGAGTACTTCCTTACCAGAGGTGGAAATACCCTTTTTTTTTTTAATGCAGCCTTCAAGCTCAATTGAGCCTCCTTATAAACACCTCTGAAGACATAAAGAGGGGAGGTAGTGGGGACACGCAGGGTATTTGACGGACCAGCTTTGCCAGCTCAGAATCTCACACTTTCAAGCACCATCAGCTTTATCACATCCATGGCAGCAGGGAGAGAAAGAGCATCAATGTAGCAAAGAGAGGAGACCCAAAATTTCAGCTGGGATAGTTAGGGCAGGACAGAGCCAGCACCAGCCTGCAAATGTGGTATGCGAGCACTCAAACAAGAGGCTTGGGGCTCACACCGTGTATCTCAAAGACGAAATGCAGCGAAGGACTTGATGCAAGTAGGGGCATGCTGGAAGGAAGAATTTGTACACGACCTCGGTGAATTCATTGCACATTAATCACTCATTTACCCTCAGCTAGGCATTACTGACCATTTATACCAGGCGGTGTCCTATAGGAGAGAGCGATCACCCTCCCTGCCCCATGGACCTTCATATCCCAGGTCAAGAGGAGGTGGAGCATTAGCAACGGGACTGCGAAATAAATACGTCACAGTTAGAAACAAAACTGACTTCAAACACAGGCAACGTCCCTGCATTTCTCTGGTTTGCAATATGCATGGAGTTCGTTAAGAACCAGCACTAATAAGGTGGTGTGTTTATTAAAAGTCTGTGGGAAATTGACTTTCCAATGAGACACAGCACAGTGACCTTCACCTGCTAATAATGTGGAGGGAGCTCAAGGCCAGCTCTCCAACACACCCAGCAAGCAGCAAACATGTCCCAGGGCGAGGTGGAGCTAAATCTCCAAGGAGCAAGTCACTGCAACAGCCAAGATGATGATCATTAACATAAGAGTGTCGTAGCTCTCACCAGCATCGGGAGATCTGGGTTCGGGTTTGAAGGGAAAACATCCCCTGACGCTTCATTTGGGGAACTTTTGCTGAAATTCTGCAGGTAAACTCTACCAAATCAAGTTTCAAACCTTCCCTATCCCCTTGTTCAACAGAGACTTTCATGCTGCCAAAACCTATTTATTTCTTGCAAATCTCTATGAGCTACTGCTCATGAATAGAAATGCTTTTATCAAAAACTGTTCACATTTTCCACTGAAAATTTTAAAACAAGTATTTTCAGGGGGAGGCAGGTTGCCTTCTGTGAGAAAACCACACATAATGCCCCTTCGGAGAATTTTTTGCTTCAAAAACTGAGAGAAAATCTATTTTAGGAATGTCAACCTATGAGATGGGAACAAAAAGCCAGTACCAACGTTTCCAAGCTTGGTTTGAAATAAGTTTACTGCAGACATCCCCCTTGGACCAGACGCCTCTCCCAGGGGAGCAGGTGTGTGCCCGTGGTGGGACACCCACCATTCCCCCCCCATGGGGGAGGCTGTAGAGCCCTCATTGCTCAGCCAAAAAATGGTATTGGCAGGAGCGAGCATGCCCGGGAGCACGCAGAGCCAGCCACTGAGGAGCCCCGGGTCATTTATCTTGATTTCTCTTAGCAACGCCAGTGAAGGTTAGAAAACATCAGCTTCGTTTTTCGGTTTTGAATTTAGCACGAGGCAAAAGCGAGGAGCGCTACGAGGGTGACCTGAGGGGCTGCAGCAGCCCCGTGTTTCCCCAGGGACCACCCTGCAGCCCAACCCTGATGGGAAGGGGACCCCCAGCTTCCCCGAGGACATCACTGCTATGAGCTGCCCAAACCAGGTGACAGCGCAAAGGGGTTTGGGGCTGAATCTCAGCCCGCTCCCCACAAGCTGCCGTAATTATCGGGGCAAACTGGGGCATTTTCAGCAGTGTCTGAGGGCTGCTGTGCATCTCTCAGCTTTAGATGGTTAATTGTTGCCATCTCCTCTTGGGGCTAAACACAACCCCAGAATTAGAGGCAAGCCCGCTGTCCTTTCTGAAAGCCTTAATGTACATGTCACTTCACTTTGGAAATCACTGCATCTGTTATATTTGGATTGCTCTGAAAAAAAAAAAAACAAAAAAACCCCAAACCACCAACCAAAAGACAACAACTCCCTAATGCCAATCAATCTATTGTCTCCTCACCCCTGGTAAACATTTCCATGCAGAAGAGAAAAAGCATCTCCGGTCTCTACCACCAGAGATCCAAAGGGCAATGATATGTCTGGATAAATGAACAGGTAGATGTACTTTCATTAAAATCACCACATTTAAATTACTCACAGATGAGATTGAAGACATGAGGTTAAAAACTTAATTGACTAAATCAACTGAGACGCCGAGGGCTGATTATATCATTTAAAATAAATGTAATATTGGCCATCAAAAACTGCACAATATATTATTACATATCAAAAGCCATTATTCAAGAAGCACAAACAATATCCTCCCAAAGCCCCAGCAGATTTAAAAGCATCACCCTCCCCGGTTTTCTTTGATTGTTTTCCTTCTTCCACAAACCGGGCTGGAGAAGAAAAGCAGACGCCTTCCTGTGACTCCCCAAAATCCCACATCTGAATAAAACTCTCCCTGGATGCTTCCTCATCACAGACTGTGCGCCGTGAGCAGGTATTAAGGTTAGAGGGGGGCCAGGCACAGCCACCCTGCCTGACCTTGTGTGCAATTTGGGATGTACCCTCACGTTTCTGTATCACACCACTAACTGCGCACTTCACCCAGATTTTTCCTAAGAAAATCTTAACACCAGCACTTAGAGGTGGAAAGTCCCTTCTTCTCGTCATAAATCATCCCTCTCAAAACCCTCTGGGGCTGTTTGGGTTCTCTCCACTTCCAGCTTCACGCTGGAGCTTCGTTTCTGCAAGCCACCAGCAGCCCCAGCGCTGAAGCTGGTGACTGCCACCGGCCTCATGCCCACGTCAAGGGACAGGACCTCAGTTCCTGCTTCAGCATCTTGGGGACGAGATACCTCAGCACGTGGTGTCCACTCTCTACTTGCTAAAACTCATCCCCACTATCCACTCAGAGGTATAAACATTACCTTCTGCCTTACGCCCTCGCACTCTGAATGAGTATTTTCTGAAAGCCTGAAAACCCTTCAGAGAACAAGCTTGTTCCATGGAAATCCAGATCAGCTTGCAAATGATTTCCTAGCCTGGACTGGGATCTCATTACAGCCTGGGCGTTATCAATTATGGATGGCTCCGGTGGCCCTCAAACCCGGGCTGCAGTGCCACAAGGAGCCGTTTGCTCTGCGCCTGCAAACCTCATCCCCCTCATCTCCTCCCGCTCTCCATCAACAGGCAGGAGGAAGGCCCCAACCCCAGCATCGCTAAAGCAGGCAGAGGAAGGTGGGGGATAACCCCACAAGCCTCGATATAATATTAAGAAGATGCAAATCAGCCCCTGGGCTCTCAATTACACTGATCACATTGTAATTACAAGCAGTGCCATCAAGAGTTTCTCAAAACTCACACCTCTTCTTAAAGGATCTGTCAGGGAAAGGCTCCTCTGCCGCAGTCAGTATGCGTGCACCATGCCCACGGAGGAGAGGGGCTCCTGGTGCGTGCAGCCTCAAAAAAAACCAGGGCTCCCCCCGCTTAACCGGGGCTGGTGGGCAAAGCACTGACCCTCACCCACCCTTCCCACATCCCTCTGCCCATGGAGCCGGGTGTGCAATTCAGTTAACCATTCCCATAGGCCCCGGTGGATGGGTGACATCAGCTGAGCTCTCGCCCAGAGATCCCGGGATCCCGAGGGATGGCTCGTGCAACCGGGCACCCGCGATGGCTCACCCAGCTGCCAGGGTGAGCTTTTCCCCAGGACCTGCAGCGTGGAGGGAGGACAACATGGATCAGGGGGACGTGTCACTGCAGGAAAGCTCCTTGCTGCAAGTGCTCCCCAGACCACTGTGCAATCTGTGTTAAAGCAAGAACACAGCACCCCCTTTTTCCCAGACCCCCTGGGTAGCCCAGACATTGAGGGCGAGAGCCCCAACATGGTGCTGGGGGCTCCAGCACAGCTGCAGCCCCTGAACTGCTCCCACGCAGCCAGCAAAGCATCCAACTGCCTTTTATGACTTTTTTTTTTTCTATTGTTTTTGCTTTTTAGTCTTTTTTTGCCTGCCCCACAGAGTGTCCCCTGCAGGGGGGTTGCATTACAAAGCCATTTACTGAAAATAAAATGCCAAAAGACCCAACCAAATGCATCATAATTGCAGGCTTTTCAGGCGCGAGGCTCTGACTCCGCGTACGAGTGCTGTGATAAACTGGGTTTCAGGAGCCCCAGCCAAAACCAAATCCTACCTGTTCCTCTCCTCCTCTGGAGGAGGGAGGCTGGTGGAAACAGGAGGGAAGCCAGCCCATCTGGGATGCTGCACATCTGGCGGCTGCCAAAAATCAGCTCGCCAGCATCGCTCTTCTCCCTGCACCCAGGGGTAAAAAGAGGCAAAAGGATATCTGCAGCATCCAAGCAAGGGTGTTGACTCCCTGTCTGCTCTCCTCCCAGCCTCACTGGGGGGTTTTAAGCTTCTGAGAGCTTTAAAGAGCAGCTGGGGACTGGTCGTGGGCAGGAGAGGTGTTAAAATTCCCAGCACGACCTGGGAGGAGACATCCCCAGCATCTCACTGCAGAGCGAGCTAATCCTGCCAGGTTAATTCTCTTCCTCAGTTCATTCCATCTTATTAAAGCCAGCAGGCACCCTGCAGAGGATTCATTACCTGTGTCACTTGAAGGCAAGGTTGGGCCTTAATGAGCCGAGAAATGGGGGAGCAATGCTCCCACAGCCCCCCGCAAGGCAGCTGGGTTGTCCTGGACACGGGGAAACCCGGAGCCCCATTCCCACAGGCAGTGCTATAATAAACAAGAGGAACATTCAGGACTTTTGCAAGGTCCCAAGCTTCATCCAGACACACTCTCACTCCCGTTTCCTCGCATACGCCTGCTCTCCCTGCTTCTCACCCAACACCCCAGCCCAGCCACACACCGCGCGGGGCCTCGGAGCTTGCTTTGCTTTTATTTGCTGGGAATTACTGGCAGAGGGCAAAAGGATATGAATTTTCAGCTAGGTGAGTGAGCACGTTACCAGCCAGAGAGATGGCAGCTGCTGCAGTACATCTTCATCCCTTTAAATAGTTCCCAGCCTTCCCCCCGCAGAGCCAGGCTGGCTGTGTAAAAGAGATCTCTCCTAATTAATCTAGTCCTCTCCATTGCCGGTGAAACAGAGCCGAGGCTGGCAGATAAAATATTGCAGGAGCTAACAGAGGATGGCAGGCTTGGGTTAGCGAGGCAGAAAGCAAGTGGTGGACATCAGCTGAAGGGGCACAATTATTTTACCACCATGCTATGCCTCTATTCCCAGACCTGCCTGGCATCTTCCAGCGCCAGCCTGCCTTTTATCCCCCCCTCCCCATTTTACACTCCAATCCCTTTTTTGTCACCAGGTGGCTATTTAATTTGTTGTATTCCATGCTTTCCCTTTCATGAGCAGAAAACTTGCATCTGGGCTTTCTTTCTCTCACTTCATTTCCAAAAATTTTGCTTTTTATGGAAAAGAAAAAAAAAAAAAAAAGAATGGAAGGGAGGATGCTAAAGGAGCCAGGAGATGAAAGTGGCTTTTACATACAGTCTTAAGAGGAAGGATGCAAAGAGGAGCAGAGGGGCCATCAGATGCCACTCGCACCATGATTTGGCCATACAGGGGTGAGACGAGTCAGGCAGCAGACTCCAGAGGCTGCAGCAGAGCAAAAACGTGCCCAAAAGCACAGTGCCATCCAAAAAAAATGCTGGGAGAAAAACATGCTGGGCACACTTGGAAATCACTTGCCTCCTGCACGGGGCTGGGCTGACGTTACCACCTTCACCTACCGCATGCTGCCTTCCTCCCCATTGCCTTTCTCCAGTCATCATCTTCCCTAACAGCGCTGCTCCACCTCCTCCCCTCCACACCCTGTCCCTGTGAAGCCCTTTTTGCCCTCAGGAGCAGCATTTTGCACCCCCCCACACCTTCACCATAAAGCAGCTCAGCAAAACCTACCCCCCCCACCACCACCGCCCCTTGCCTATTTAAGCCCAAACAGGCCTGCTCAAGGAGAAATATTATCTGCAAGAAACAGGATGTCTACAAAATCATCTTTGCTGGTGATCAGAGAAATTGAGACAACAAACAGAGCACAGGAGGGATTCAATCCCTCATTTAAACCTGGGCGAGGAATCTGGCTGCCAGATCTGGGCTCTACTGATGAGAGTATTTAAAAAACAGTGGGAAGATTTGCAACGTGCACAGGGCCAAATTCACCCCAGGGCAAGTCTCCTGGCTCCTCGGGGGAGAGTCACACCTCGTTTGGCTGTAGCAAAGAAGGGGGGCACAGAGAACATCGCCAGGGTTTGCTTCAGATGCAGGGGAGAAAACCCAGCTGTAGGTGACTTAATGCACCCAAAGCGCCTGCAGCCACCCTCCCCGGCACTGAGAGCGGGGCTGGGTGGCTTTCCTGGCCGCTGAAAGGTCAAAGATGCCATCAGAAAACGAAAGTAGGTGACAACTAAGCGCCAGCATCCTCCCGCCTAGGACGACCCAGAGGCTGCTTGCCTGCCAGGATGCCCAAGGCAAACCTGCTCACTACTGAATGCTGTTTCATCCCTGCGCTCTTTTTCCCCCTCTCTCCACCCCTATCAGGCTTTAAAGAGAACCCTGCAGCTCCAGTGATAGCTCTAAATTACTGCAGGAGCAAGAGATGTTTGCTTTTAATAAGTTTTCCTAAAGACCTGAGCGGCAGTGTTTAAGGAGGGACAGATATCACAGCTCTGCCAGGCTGGGACTACCCGGAGGCAGCAGCCTCGGCTCCCACCGCTGTGCCATGTGCATCTCCTGGGTGGCTCGGCCACCTTTCCCTGCTCATTCTCCTTGCTTTCTAGCCTGGGGCTCCCTCTGCCTGTCACCACGCTGTGCATGCTGTCCCCTGTCCCCAAGGCTGCTTGCTTGAAGGACGGACCTTCTGCAAAGCTGAGGTCTCTCCCCACCTGCCCATCAGCACCGTCTGGGGAGGGCAGGAGGTCAAAGTGCGCTCCTGTGCAGAGGGAAATGATGACCAGTGATGACTGGTTTTCCTTCAGCTCCAGTCCAGCCAACCTCCTCCTTGCCTGTGCCAAGCTCCTGCAGCCACTGCGAGCAGAGAACATTCACGAGGCACCAAGCACAGATTTTCTACTCCAGAGACTCCTACCACTACAGGAATCTCTTTAGCTCAAGTTTTAAAAATACTGATAGCTCTTATACACACCACATAAAAAAAAAAAGAAAATCAGTAGTAACTATCCGGGCTTAAGTACAAGCTAATTACAACCACCACGAGCTTCCAGCGGGAGCGCGGGCCCTGTGCAGCTGACACATGCAGACATGTCAGCACTGCCGAGCGTGGGGAAATGACAGCATCCACGTTACCATGGCTCTGGAGAATTCACAGGCTTTCCCACAGCAATGGCAAAAATAAAACCCAAAAACCTCCCTGAACTCAGATTTGCCTTCCTGCTACGCATGGAGTTAGTATTGCCAAGCTGGGATGTGCTCTTGAACAGCATCTCTTCCCAGTTTGACCATGGACATCCCAGCAAGAGGGGCCAGCCAGGCTCTGAGTTGCAAAGATGAGAGCCCTGGCATCACAGTGCATGTGTTCCCTTGGCCAGACCCTGGCAGAGAGGGGGGAAATGTGAAAAATTCATCCTCTCTCTTAGAAAGGGCTGCTATAGCCTCGGCTAGGAAAGCCTGTGCTGGATGACGGACCCTCTGCATGCTTAGGGGTGGGGGCAGCAGCACTGCTGGTTTGACTCCAGAGTTATGTACACGGGGGGGGACAGAGCAGGATGTAACTGTACAGCTGCACGGCAGAAAAATGGCACAAAAGCGGCCAAAGTCTTTTGCAAAGCTTTGGCAGTGCTAGGGGAGTCCCATCGCCCCACAACTCCTCCCAGCATCACCACACCGAGCCCCAGGAAAAGCACATTTCACTTTCATGCAGGCCCTGTGCCTCCTGGATGTGCAACTTGGCTACACCCGGGTCCTTCTGCCTCCACCAGAGGAGCAAACCCTTTGCCCAGGCCCCCAGCTGCTCTCTCCAGCAGGACCCGATGAGCTCCACCAAGCTGCATCGGCCCCTCGTGCCTCAGCCCGGAGCAGGCGGAGGGGTGGAGAGAGCCCAAGAGCGGGGTGAAGCCGGGGGCCATCGCCTGCCCGGCCCGTGCGTGTGGCAGGAGCAGCCATCTGCTCCCCGTCGGAGCGGGGCAGGAGCCAGCCCTGCCATCTGCAGCTTCTCTTTAGCAACACTCAGCTCCACAGGGTCAGCCCTGCCTGCTTCCCAGCCCGAAACGCCGCGTCTTGCAGGCAGAGCAGCCCAGGCAGCAAATTGAGGATGTTGCCGTGTCTCTCACCCGGTCCCCCACCAGCGCAGGGGTGCGCAGGCAGGGCCGGCGCTGAAGACCCTGCTGTAATTAGTTTGCAAATGGTGTTTGCCCAGTGCCATCTTTTCCCTGTGCCTGGAAGGCTGCAGCGTTATCTCCGCTACCACCATGGCCAGCAGCTGCCCCTGCTCCTCGGGAAGCAGTTTGAAGGATTTTGTACACATCCCTGCCGACACATTTCAGGCCCTCTCCCTCCTCCCTTTGCAAACCTGGGGCCACCATGGGCTGGCAAACACAGAGGCACTGCATTTTGGTCTCCCCTCTCCCCCCATTCCAAGTCGGAGCATCCCCAGCAAGGCCAATACCCAGTCCAGCTCCCTGTCACACCTCAGCAAGATAAAGATGGGATGGGAATTTTAAACTGCCTATTGGCAGCATCTGAAGCCCTCCAAAAGGGAGAGCATGATAAATTCACCCAGAGAATCACAGGCACAGAGCGTAGGGTGACGACTTATCCTTCACCATACATACAGATTTATTAAAAATTTAAAATTGCTACATAGATCTAAAGGGCCGGGTTATTTATTTTTGCAAGGGCTGATCAATCACACATGTCCCCAAAGGATGCCAGACCTTTAACTACTCATCTGATTATGCCTGCTGTACCCACGCTGCTCCAACCCTGGTGCTTAATATTTTATCCACATGGTTCCTAGGCAAAGCCGGAGTGGAGTCTGATCTCCTGGCAGAGCAGAGACCTGCCCCTGACTTTTTATCAGCTCCTACTCAAGGACAGAGGTGGAAGGAATAAAATAACTTCTATTTTGCCCTCTGCCCCTCCTTTTAAAGCAACAGATTCACTTTCAGTCATCAACTTCTTAAAAAAAACAGGGGTTTCGATCACAAAGGGCAAAGCCGTCATAATGTTTCAGCTGCCTGGGGAGGAGATGGCCAGAGAGGCTGCCACAGTCAGGGGCTGGCCCCACTTCAGTGCCCGGAGCAGCACATGTGCTCAGCAGCAGGCGCCTGACTCTCCTGCAAACCACATTTTAACGGTAGAGTTGAGGCTTTTGGCGGCAAGAGGGGGAAAGTGTTGGAAAGGTGGGTTTTGCAGTCTATAAACCGCAAGGAAAGATCTTACACCACCTCCCCAAGCTGAGCCCAACATGCGTTTAACCTCACACCCCCATCTCAAGCAGCCCACCCGCAAATACCACAAAGGCAGGACGATGCCACAGCGGTGGGTGGGGGGCACAAGTTTTGTGACAGAATTCAGGACCCTCCACACACAGGAGCATCCTCCAGCGCACAGTTCGAAGAGCTGAGGATGCAGCAGCACTATCACAGGGCTGATTTGCCCCTTGGGAAGATGAAGATGCTCAAACCTGGGGGGCTCACCCTGCAGCCACCCTGAATTTTGCAGAAGACAAGTAACCAGCTACTCTGCAAAGCAACACCAAAGCGCCCAGTCGGGAGCCAGCAGCACTAAACCCCTAAATCCCCATTTATTGCATCTCTTGACACGCTCAAACTGGACCCAACCTCCTGAACCTGTCCCCATCACTATCCCAAGGGATGAGGACAGAGGAGGAGCGTCGAGGACCGGCACGTGCTGTGTGGCTGGGAAAGAGCCGGTACTCCCCACGGAGCACAGGACAGAGCAGCTTTTCATTTAAAGGCCGTATTATTCCGGCACATCTCTTTTGTGTGCCGGGGCTAATTGAATGGTGATGGCGGTACTAAGCAGCCCTCGCAATCCGAGACCAGAGTCAGCTGAATCTCTGAAATCATGTAATTTTTTGCATGACTGAGTGCGCAGATGTAATAAAAAAAAAAAAAAGTAGAAAGAAAGAAAAGAAAAAAAGCAGGGGGGAAATCAGGCCCTTAAATGAATCTGCAATTGACAGCGATGAATGGTTGGAGGGAGCTGAGTTACAAAGCGGCCAACAGGGAATTGTCCCCCTCTGACCACTCAGGGGACAAGATTCATCCCCTGATCAAAGCTGTGCCCCCCTCAGAGCAGAGGTTCTCAGCTGGACACGCTTTGCCAAGGAGCAATAGGCTCATTAGCAGACCCAGAGCTCATTAGGGAAATGCAGAGATGGCAATTACCCATCCAGCCATGCTATGCCAAGCATGGACATGGTCCGGCTGGGGGGAAAACAACGGGAAGGTGACTGGGAGAGGGGAAAGCTGAACCCAACTGGCTGAGATCTGCCTCCACCATGCCACAGGAAAAACCCTCCAGAGCTCTTACAGAGCAAGATACCTCTTCTGAGCTGCTCCCTCCCTCCTTTGCCAGTTAATGCTTCTCGATCAAACCCCTTTCCAGGGCTCCCAGTACAGCCACGGCCACTGCTCTCAGCCCTGAGATGCCCAGGGCCACGTCCCTTTGCCCCCCAAGAGCCACATGTGCCACATGGAGACAACAGATCCCCCGAGCTAGGAGAAGGATGGCTACTGGTGGCCCACGCTCAATTTCTGCACCTGAACAAGTAACACGGGCAGAAATTCGCCCCCATAGCTCAGGTCACCCAGCCAAAACCTGACACTTAAACCTGCTGCTGAGCCTTTATATGACTGTGGGTACAAAGCAAGCACGCAGGCATCACAAGGGCACATCTAGGTAAGATTAATAAAGCCTGCATAGGATTGACAAGGAAGAGGGCGAAGGGGAATAGCTGGCTATTATTATTATTCCAGGCACACCATGTGCCCATATCGCCCGCATCAGGAGGAACAAAAAGAGTTTTCAGAAGAATCACAGTCAGTTAGCAAAAGATTTATGAATTTTATTCTTAGTGCGCTTTAATTGCGCCTATAAATTAAAAATGAACTAATTCTGTACTGTGTAAAGTGACTGCATTCACCTAAAAAAAAATTGCACTTCAACTTTTAATTCCACTTCAATTGCACACACGCACCAAGGTAGCGCCGTGCCGCGTGGCAACCTCGGAGCAGGCACTCTGGAAATTGCCATCACAATTTCATTCCACCTCGGCTG
Source organism: Athene noctua (assembly GCF_965140245.1). NCBI lineage: Eukaryota > Metazoa > Chordata > Aves > Strigiformes > Strigidae > Athene > Athene noctua. Next base: position 5,146,628 of record NC_134062.1, on the reverse strand, counting down.
CGCACATACATTTTTTAAAAGTTACTGCTGTGCTGTACAGAGCGACATTAATTGAGTGTTAACGAGCTGTCTGATCAGCTTCCCACTGTCCTTATTACTGGACGTCAGGGTCTCTGCAATGTCCCAATTAAACAGAATCAAAGAATACTTAATACACAGTAAACCGGTTCCCAGCCACTTGAACTGATTAACCAGCTGTTCCCTTTATTTGGGTCCCCGTTAAGTGATGCTGCACAGTCTATATTGCCCAAGCAGCTCCTATGTTCTGGGAAGGAGCAGGGTTTAAATGGAAATTTCTAGGAGAGGCTGAGGGAAGCGTGTCAGTTCAGGATGGCAGACTCGGCGCCTTGTGTTTCATCCCAAAACAGGATGGCACAGACAGAAAGAATCGGGTATTTTAGGTATAATTCAAACCTGGCACCCAGAGTTGCTAAGTTATTTTGCAGTCCTGTTTTATTTAACCAGCTCCTGTGATAAAGATAGAAAGGAAGGAAATAACTTGGATCACTGAAGAAGAAATCCTCCCATCTTAATATGAACAGAAATAAAGGACCTGCAAAAACCCACTAGCAATGTAAGATCAGCTCAAAATCATAGACTGGTTTGGGGTGAAAGGGACCTTAAAGATAACCATCCAGTTCCATCCCCCTGCCCCAGGCAGGGCCACCTTCCACCAGCCCAGGTTGCCCAAAGCCCCGTCCAGCCTGGCCTTGAACCCTGCCAGGGAGGGGGCAGCCACAGCTGCTCTGGGCAACCTGGGCCAGGGCCTCACCACCCTCACAGGAAGAATTTCTTCCTTATATTTAATCTAAACCTCCCCTCTGTCAGTTTAAAACCATCACCCCTTGCCCTATCCCCACATCCCCTGATCCAGAGTCCCTCCCCCCTTTCCTGCAGCCCCTTTCAGCCCTGGGGGGCCGCTCTAAGGTCTCCCCGGAGCCTTCTCTTCTCCAGCTGAACCCCCCAACTCTCTCAGCCTGTCCTCACAGGGGGGCTTCAGCCCCCCCAGCATCCTCGTGGCCTCCTCTGGCCCCGCTCGAGCAGGTCCGTGTCCTTCTGCTGTTGGTGCCCCAGAGCTGGACCCAGCCCTGCAGGGGGGTCTCACAGAGCGGAGCAGAGGGGGAGAATCCCCCCCTCGCCCTGTGCCCACCCTGCTCTGGGTGCAGCCCGGCACACGGGGGCCTTTCTGGGCTGCGACTGCATGTTGCTGGCTCACAGTTTTCCATCCGCTAACACCCCCAGGTCCTTCTCCGCAGGGCAGCTCTCAATCCACTCCTCGCCCAGCCTGGGTTTGTGCTGGGGATTGCCCCGACCCATGTGCAGGACCTTGCCCTTGGCCTTGTTGAACTCCATGAGGTTTGCCCAGTCCCCCCTCTCCAGCCTGTCCAGGTCCCTCTGGATGGACCCTTCCCTCCACCGGGTCAGCCCCACCATGCAGCTCAGTGTCGTTGGTGAGCTTGCTGAGGGTGCCTCGATCCCACTGTCCATGTCCCCAACAAGGATGTTGAACAGCACCAGTCCCAACCCCTGAGGACGCCACTCGTCACCGCTCTCCACTTGGACATCGAGCTGTTGACTGCAACTCTGGGTGTGACCATCCAGCCAATTCTTCATCCACTGAGGGGTCCATCCTTCAAATCCATGTCTCTCCAGCTCAGAGACAAGGATGTCATGTGGGACGGTGTCAAATTCTTTGCACAAGTCCAGGCAGATGACGTCAGTTGCTCTTCCCTTATCCCCCAACGCTGTAACCCCGCTGTAGAAGGCCACCAAATTAGTCAGGCACAATTCACCCTGAGTGAAGCCATGTCGGCTGTTGCAAATCACCTCCTTATCTTCTGTGTGCCCCAGCACAGCTTCCAGGATGATCCACCCCATGATCTTGCTGGGCACAGAGGTGAGATGGACTGGCCTGTAGTTACCCAGATCTTCCTTTTTTCCCTTTTTAAGAGCGTGGGTTATGTTTCCCCTTTTCCAGTCAGCAGGAACTTCACCAGACTGTCACGACTTCTCAAATATGATGGATAGTGGCTCAGCAGAATATAAAACATAAGGAAGGACCAGCAAAACCTGCATATCTACTTGGGGATGGCAGGCTGCTTTGGCATAAAATAAAGTGCTTTCTAGTTTTGCATTCACCTTCGCTTGGATGGAAAGTACACGTGCAAGAGATTCTCTAAGGAAAAGCACCCCAGGACTTGGCTGCACACTTTCTGCCCCAGATATGGGAATACCCAGGGATGCATCAGGGTCTCCTAGCTTCAAGAGCTCTTCACAAGAGGTGAACTCATTGTCAGAAATGGGGAGTCGCTGGGGTCGTTCTGGTCAGGGGTGAAGGAAACAGCTTCACTCAGCACCCAGCTATCCCGTCGCAGCATTTCTTTTGACACCAAGCTCTCACCCTGCCACCCCCAAAGGCTGTCCAGCACCCCTCCCGCCAGCATCCCGCACAGCCACGAGGACAGCCGCAGAGCAGAGGCCACCCGTGCACAACGGGCCACGTCATCCTCCTTAATGGCAACACTACTCCAGCCGGGCTGCACAAAGGTCCCACATCCCATGCAAAAGCTGGGGGTGGGGACAGAGCAGGGAGTCCCCACGCTCATTTTCCAGCTGCAGGAGGAAAGATGCTACAGCTGTCTGCACGCTCGGTGGTGACACCAGTTGAGATAAAAGAGAATTTAAGGTGCAGAGGAGAACTAAGCAGATCCTTGTAGATTGGAGCCGAACAAGATAAGGGAGCAATGATGAATATAGACGCATTACACTAGGACAATTCAAAGCACATGCAATTTTGGCGGATGGGAAAAAGCGATAGTGCAATGTACTTACAGTCCCCGAGCGATTCGCGAAGCCGGCGGCCAAGGTTTCCCCACGTCAGCCTCAGCCAGGCTTGGGCAGCTATGCTCTAAGGGGCAAAGAAAACAGACTTTTAAAAATCATCAGCATCTAACCTCAGGAGAGAAAGCCTACGCTTTACCAAAAAGGGCATTCCCCAAAGCTCGGGCAAGAACATTTTTTACTCGCTGCTTATTTTACAAGACATCAGCAGAGCACATGGCACAATTATCAAAGCCTTCAGCTCCCCCCACTCCTAAATGGAACAGTCAAGGAAAATAGTCTAATTTGACAATTTTCAGCCGGTTGAAATGATATGTGGAAGAGACATGGAAGAAGAAAAGCATATTATTCACTATTTGATAAATTTTCCCCATTATACAGAAGGCAAATCTGAGCTCGGGAGAGGCGCAAGGCTTCTGGGGACAGCACGTGTGTTTGCAGCAGTCACTGAAGGGCATCACCGCCACGCCGGGTGGAGAAACCCTCCCCTGCTCAGCCCTTGCTCGTGAAGCAGGAACAGGGCCAAACAGCCGTCAGAGTCAGGTCCAAAATTTGTCACCCCCCTCTGCTACCTCCAGGTATCCCACTGCTCCTGGGAACAGCCTCATCTCAACCACAGTTTAGAGAAAAACAGACAGAAGGCAGAGGGAACCAAGCTGTGTCCAAACACCACCAATGCTTCAGCCACCCTCGGCAGGGAGAAGGGAACAAAATAGCTGTAATACTGTAAGATGACGGGAAAATAACGTTCTTTTCCCCATTTTCCTCCCATTTCCCCACTTGCCCACCTATTCTCATTCCAGTGTGCGGTAACAGCCCCGCACAAGCTCTGGTCCAGGTATGGATGCCCTGCTCCTCCCAGCTCCAAATGATGCTCAGAGAGGCAGGGGTTGGCACACACACCCCGAGGGCATGCCCGTGCCACCATCCCCCCCAGAGAAGGGGTCTGGGAGCCACACAAATACAGACACCCCCTCCTTGCAGTCCTGCACACCAAATCGCCATCCCCATCGCTCCCAATCCACGCAAATGTATTCATGAATTCGTTCAGAAAGTTCTCCCTGTGCTCGAGCGGGTGCTGCTTGTAATTGCTGGCGGCCAAAATCTGTTCTGTTTTTTCTGGCTGAGGTACCAGGCAATCATCAGCTGTAATTATTTCGAGTCTTGTTACAGATGGATCTCCGAGCGTTCAGTCTTAAACAGAATTCATTATTCAAATGCCGGCTCCAGCCTTCTGCGGCGGGGTGGGCACGGGCGCTGCCGGCCCCCCGCAGCCGCCGCCAGCAACAAATGGTTGCGGGGAAGGCGAGGATGATGGTGGGATCTGCTTGTCAAAGCCGCCCCGCTGCAGTTCCCCGCCGCTCCCACCCGGCACGCGTTTTGGCTTGGGTTCGGCCCTGGGGAGAATGTGGGTGCCTGAAGGAAGCGGAGCTGGGGGGTGCCTGGGTGCTGGTTGGGGATGCACCCAGCATCATCCGCATCCAGAAAACCTCTGAACACCGGCCCTGCCTGTTTCCAAGCTGCCTTTGGATACATGACAGCATGAGAGGAGCCCCAGGGGCTCAGAAGAGACCCAAAAGCACCAGGATAAGGTGTTAACCAGACTGCATGGCAAAAGTAAAATTGAAAAGCAAACCAAACCGAGCTTTTTCTTAGCCAAACCCATCCATTTCATCATAGTTTTCAATGAAAAGGAAGACATTCCAGTTTTGCTTACTGTACAATGACTTTCTGCTTTCGAAACAGACGTAATTTATTCTCTTAAAAATGCAATAAAACGCTTTTGAAACTTCTGAACTCAAGCATCCAGAGATCCTACAAACAGAGCAGGCAGAAAACATTCCCCTACCATGGGGAAGCACTTGCAGGGACAGCGGCAGAGCGGGGGCAGGCAGACAGGCAGGATGCAGGCACCGCTCCCTGCCAGCGATATTCAGGCACGAGCTACCTGGGGACCTGGGACCAAAAAGCCCCACAGTGTCACTCCAGGAATCACAATTTACAGCCCAGCTTGGCACGATTTCAGCACAGCACACAGACCATCCCCCCAGGGATGCAAATACATCACCGGGAGCCTGAAAACCACAGCCTGGGAGCATCATCGCCGTTTTGCTGACTGAGGCCACCCGATTCACTCCATATATCTAATTTTTGGCTTCGTGTATTTGGCTCCCCCACAGCCGTCAGACTAAACCAGCTCTGCGCAGCTCCTGTGAGCACTGCAGCCCCCCGGCACAGCTCCCTCTCCTCCCCTGGAGCTGGCAGCATCCACACTCGCCATCCTACCCCAGCGCCTTCCCCTTAAACACATACATATGGACAAGCAAATGTATAGCTCCTGGCCTTTGCCTATGCTGTTTGCACATTTGCTCTCTAAAAACATTCCTGAAATATTCACTGAAAAAACACTGTAAGCCTTTTAAACAGGTTTGGATTCAGAGCCAGAGCACGCACAGAGGAAAAGAGCGTTTTGAGGTTAAGGTGCTGCTGTGGAAGTTGGCTGTGAAACAATTCCTGGCTCCTCTGCTGAGTCTCTGGAGCATTAAATCAAAGCTTTCCTCTTCCCCCCCTGCCCCACAGAGGTGTTTCCCTGGGTTTTTAGGGTACAGTCAGGATAAACCCACAGCACATCCCCTAGCTACGGCAGCCAGCAGTGCAGAGTCCTGACTTGGAGCTGTTTTCAGCCATCGTGGGAGCAGAAATCCACCAGGAAATATATAAAAAAATATCTCATTGCATGAGTATCCTTGTGCATGCAAGCAAACTGTGCCAGCGACAGGATAGGGCCATGTTTGGAGGCATGAGCAGAGCCCGGACTGCAGCAGAAACCGCTCAGCAAAACTTTTTCAAGAAAGAGCAAAGCCTTGCAGGGCAGAACAACAAACCCTGACACATGGGTCACGCGGGGAAAAGCCAAGGGTCTGCGGTTCCCCCCCAGCGATCCCACACCCCTGATGTGCAGGGGGAAGCCACAAAGCCCAGCAGCAGCATCTGCCGTGGCTGCACAGCATCCATCCAGCTGCACACCTCGCTCTCCCCTGGCTTCTAGCTCCCTTGCACAGAGCCAGGCCATCCCTCTCCTCCCTCTATTGTCATACGGCTTTTGGGTTGATGTCAGCATCAAGATTTTCAGGAAAAGCATCGAATTTCCTTTCAAATTTTCAATTTTTGCGTGGAAAAAGTCAAAACGGGTTACTTCCTGGCTGCCTTCCAGGCCAGAGCAGGGGCAGTTTTCAATTTAAAAGGTCAATATTTTCTGCAGAAAATTTCAATCTTTTTTTATTCCCCAAAAAACTGGTTTTTTGTCAAAGTTTTCCAGGGGGAGACAGAGAGGGACACTCGAAGCAGGCAGCAAGGTGTTGCTAATCTTATGCACATACAAAATGGAAACACCGCTTCCTGGTGGGATTTCTGGTATTTTGTTTTTATAAAAATTTTCATCTCTGTATCCCTCCTGCTACTGTTTGTATTTTTTGTGTGTCTATTTGAAAAGCAAACAATATTGCCTGTTCCTGCGGCGCTCTGGGTTTGGTTTTGCTTTACACTTATTTATTTTGCTCGGCAGTTTAAATTATTAGTCCCTGACCCTGCAAATATCTTATTGCACGTGGAACTTTGTGCACGCAAGCAAGACGTGCTGTGGGTTTGTTTGCAGGTGCGAGCAGAGCCCTCGACCTCAGTGTAGTTAAATGCACTTTAACCCAAAAGAAACAGACCCCCCCAGCCCCAAAGGCCAATTACAGATTTATTTGCCCCCAAAGGTATCAGCTCCCCTCGAGTTCGGTGGGCAGGCTGGAAATGGGACAACAAAGGGATTGGAGCAGCTTCAACACCTCTGGGTGAAGCTGGGGGCTGGTTTTGTGTCCCAGGAAGGGAAGGACAGAGGATGCTGATACCAGGGAAAGTGAAGGAAAAATCCCCTCCTGCTCCATCCCACCTTCCACCCCACCAGCTGTTGCTGGCTCAGGGACTGGACACAGAGAAAATGGCAAAAAGTGCTGGTTTGTATCAAGCTGAAACACTAAAATACAAAAATAATTTTTAAAAGTCCATTATAATTTTTTATTATTTTAAAAATCGTTTTTAAAGTTCCATTGCCTGAAACGGAAACCTAAATAAAAGTAAATGGCAAACCCAGTCCCTCAGAAGCAATGAGGATTTACCCTCAGAAGCACCCCACATGCGCAGCCCTGCTCCCTCCTTCACCTGCAGTTTTGGGGGCACAGAAACAACTCGGGGGGACCCTTTCACCCCCAGGACACCCTCAGCAGTCTCTATCTCTGGCTCCCCAAAGCAAAGACACCAGCCCTCTGTGCTGGAGTAATTAGCAGCTTCAGGGCCAGAACTGGGGGGAGAACAGAGCTCTGCAAACCAAATCCTGCTTACACCAATCTCAGAACTGATTTTTATTACTTTGGGAATTTGGTATTAACTTGTTATTCCTGCAGCCCCCAGGCTGAGATGCCCAGGGGCTCCCCAGGGAGCTGGATGACACACGGACACGCTCAGGGGACATTTAGTGACACTAAACACAAGCCCTACACTTGCAAAGTATGGGGGGGTGATTTCTGGGGAGTGTTTCTTGGTAACCCTAAATCGTAACCAGCTCCTTTTGGCATGGGGCACACACAGGGGTATTGAGGCCCAGGGTGAGTGAAAGGTGTTTATTTTACCGGAGTAATTCTTGGGCACCCCAGAGTAGTTTTGGGGTGATTCGCACAACACTGCTCCCTCCCAGAGGGAGAAAACCCACCAAAATCCCCTTTATCGGAACAGCACAAGAGAAGGCTGCTGCACACAGCAACGGCTACATTTACCTATTAAAAAACCCCACCCTTTCTATTGTGGCAAAGAAACTAAACCCCCAAAAGAAAGAAAAATACCCCCAGCCTCCTCCACACCCTGTGGCTCTCCTACTCCACAGTACAAACTCCCCCCTGGGCTTCCCCAAAACCCTGTTAGGGCTGAAAACGCAGAGTTCACCCTCAAGTTCATCATGCATTTGTTAGCAAGAGGCTCAGTTTTTCTGAAGAAAATAGAGCTGGGGAGGGGGCTTTTGCTTTTTCCTGCGGCAATTCCCTGCCCAGCCCATCATCCTGCTGGGGGGGGGCAGGGATCCTAAAGCCACAGGTTCAGCTGTTGTAAAGATGCTGTAAGTTGGCAACAGGAGGAGCACAGGGAAGTGGGGGGACCCCGTAACCAAAAACCCTGTGGGAGGGAGGCAACTGGAGAGCAAAATTCACCCCCTCATCCCCGACACCTACAGTGGGTGCTGGGGGGGGACCCCACCTGGGTCAGAGCTGGGCCCAAGGGGTGCTGCAGGTCCTGGGGAGCACACACAGGACCCCCACCCAGCCATCCTGCTCAAAAGCTCACCCAAAACCACACCAGCAGGGATTTTTTTTTTTTTTTTTTTTTGCCAGTTTGCAACTCAGCCTTTGTGTCTCTCAGAAAAACAAAAGCCCCGAAGAAACGCAATTAAAATATTCTAATTATTGGTGGTGGAGTATTTGCTTTTATCAGCTCCTATTTAAAAAGATGCAAATAGAGGTGATTTTAGCATTCCAGTCAGCCTGGTTCCCTCCTACGGGGATGGAAATATTTGGTTTAGTCAACTTTGTTGTGTTGATTTTTCTAGTTTATCTTTTTTTTTTTTTTTTTCATTAATATACTCACACTCCTTCCCTGACAGCCGAGCCCCCTTCATTTGCTGTATCTTGTCCCCATGTTCTCCCCCTTATCAGAGAGTTGGGGGGGGTCCCCAAAACCCCGACTGGGATTAAGCAGCCCCGGGGGGGAGGTTGCACCGAGGTGAATCCCCCCCCCCATTGCCTGAAGCACCCAGACTGGAGGAAAAGCAGGACCCGGGGGGGCTCCAATGAGGGGTGCTGGGCTGGGGGAGACTTCCCTGGATCGGGAAAGGGGGGGTGTGGATGTTCGCAGTTGGAGCAAGGCAAGTGCTCAGCTGGGGCAATTTTGAGCCCAGAGCACCCTCCTCTGGCCAAAACGCCTCCCTGCTGCCCCGGGCGAGGGTATGAAATTAGATTAATTAATCCTCTGGGATTAAACTGGATTATTTTGGCTGTGAGAGGGCAGGGGGAGATGGCACGCTGCTGTGCACCCCGACCAGGGACAGGATGGGTACTTGGACCTGGCGGACAGTGGGGGAAGCTCATTGCTGTTCCTGCCCTGTCTTCCAAAAATTAAAACTATTGCGGTTTGCGGGAGGACCGCTGAGCTACGGGCTGCACAGGCTCAAAGGGGGGCAAAGGATGTGCTGCCTTTCTCACTGTCAGCGCTTGCTGTAGAGCCAAAGCTTCCTGCAAATCAAGTGCAACTGTCCTGAGTGTTTTTCTGATGCTTGCGAGGAGTTTTAACCCAGGTGGGATGAGCGGCCCCCATCCCAGAGGGGTGCCCACCCCCCCTGCCCACCCAGCACCAGGCAAAGGGCCCTGGGAGATCCTCAACTGGGGATTCACCACCCCTCACCAACACCACATGTGAAAATAAAGCAAATTTCTGCAAGGTTCTGGTGTTTGGCACTCAAGGAGAAAAAAAAATAATTTAAAAAAACCCCAGCATGAGCAAAAAAGAAAGGTCTTTGTCCTTTTTTACACTCACAAAGCAGCTTCATCCCATGTCCAACCACCCCCTCACAATGCACTACACAGCTACTGAGGCTAATTAACTCTCTAATTAAAGATTAGAGCACTGTTGTTGTTGTATTTTCCCCACAGGGACAGTTTTAAATGCAATCTTGGTAAGTATTATGCAAAGTCGTAGTGGTGGCTCTGGCCACTCTATTGGTTTGGAAAGGGCATTCCAAGGGGTGGGCAGAGCTGGGCAGGACACGCCGTTTCCAATTCCTCTCCCCTTTGCACTTATTTTGGGAACGCAAAAAGGAAAAGGAAGGCAAAATGGGGATACACCCTGACTGCATCATTCCCACCCGCTCTTGGGGTGATAGTGCTGAGGCAGGACAGCTGCGTGAGGAGGAGATACAGGGTGATGTGATTAGTTATAACACATGAAATTAGACTTCACACGCCACCCCACCCCCCAAAACCAAAAAGATGTGAAAAAAATAATAGCGTGTCATACAGTTTCAGAAGTCGGGGGGACGGTGTGGATAAAACCCTACAGAAAAGCAAGGCGGGGGCAAAAGGAGAAGCACAGCCTGGCTCCAGCCACCCACCCTACTCCTGGGGGGTCTCAGCAGCACCCCCCATGCCCCCCCCTCCCCCTTTCTCCCCACATAACCTCAGGGCAGTGCTGAGTAAGGCTCTTGTCCCGCATTATTAAATTTACCTTGACCATAAAACCCACAAGATAATAAAAATGCAAAACCAGCCATTTGCTCTTCACCTCCTTTTGTCCTTTATTTTGCACTTTCGATCAGATTCCAGAACAGCTGATTCATTTCCCCGTTTCTAACCCATTTTGCTGCTGGGCTTTCAGGCCAGAAGGGAGATCACTGCAGAAACAGCCAGCCCTGACCCCTGAGATGGGGGAACCCCACCCAAACCCCACTTTTCTCCTAAAACTAGCCCCTGTTTGAGGTCAGAAACACCGGGTTGAGGATGTTTCCCCGCAGAACAGCCCAGCTCAAACCCCTAACAGCCATCCTAAGCCCTAAAGCAACAGGCTGATATAAATGAATCATATCAAGTCTTTCTTTTTATTTCTCTATTGTTTGCTCTTCTTGTAGAGAAATCTGGATTTTAACCCTAATTGTGTCCCGGTGGTAATGATTAAGGCATGGATGGGTGATTTGCATTACAAATGCCAGAAGGCTTTTGGGCCAGCCCTGCTGAATCACAGGCTGAGTGTCCAAGACCCATTAACAGGTGTTTGGTTTTGCCATGGTTGATGGGCACCCACCTAGCCAAGAAAGCTTCTTGCTCCTCCAGTGGTCACCAGTTCACATTCCCCATCAGAGCAGCTTCAAAGAGAGGCAAGGCAGAAACTCTTGACTTTTTATTTTTCCCTCAGGGCAAGAGAATCAGCCTTCAGCTGCTTTCCTATCTCCTCCTCTCACTGATGAAGCTCAGAAGTGGTGGAGAAGGTGGTGGCTCAGAGCACCCTCGCTTAGCTTTGATCACAGTTTCAAGTGTTTTTGCGGGCTGTAGTAATTCAGGAGCTGAACCTCTACTTGGGGAACAGAAAGCTAACCAGGGGTGAGGTGATGTGCTTTTAAGTCATCCCTCACACATCCGAGGGGGGATGCTCTGCCAGACACACCCTGTTTTACACATCTTCCCCTGCCAGCTGTGAGCACATCACTCCAGCATCCCTCTGCCACCTGCACTCACCACATGAAGGGGCAAGCAGACACGCTGCAGGCAACAGCCCCAGGGGTTTTATGCCACCTCTCCGAAGATATTAGGGCTGTGCGAATCTTCCCAGAAGCTCCAAACTGAGCAGAAGGGTTGTTTTCAACTCCAGGCTTGAGCTAGGACTTCTCTCAGCTCGCCTCCCACTGTAAGAGGACACTGGCAGGTCCAGGGTTGGGTTTATTTGCCTCGCAGGAGGAGGTTGGGGTGTTTTCCCCAACACCTTGCCAGCCAGTCCCCTAAATCAGGGTTCATCCTAAGAGGGAGCAGAGCAATGCCAGCCAGCAAAAAGCCTTCCTAGCACCACCTGTGAGATTGTCAGCCCATCCCTTCCAGCTTCCCAGGGGGCTGCAAGCCCAGCACTGCCTGCACACAGGTCTCAGCCCACCTAGTAACCACACCTGCAGGTAATACCACCTCCCCAGCAGGTGGAAACCCAAAATAGAGTCTTTGTTCAGTGAATTTTAAAGTTATATTTGGAATTTAACACAATAGAACCTGATAATTACCTAGCCAAAATACCTATACATAAAATAATTTCTACGAAATCTGCATATTAAAAGAATTCCCACAAGAAATCACACGAAGCAGCAAAAATTTAAGAGGGGAAACAAAATTTGTAAATAATGAATATGTATTAGAAAAAAATGAAATATATTCAGTTAGAAAGTAGAGTAGTTGCTAGGCTGGTAAATATCAGTCTATAAAGAGCAAATTGCAGTGCAGCCTTAGTTTATTTAGTCTTATGCGAGGTTTCGTGAAGGCTCAGCCCAACCTACACAACAACTCTATAAATGGGAGTTTTCCATTATTGTTTTGCAGATTAAAAACCACAGGCTGCTAGTTGAGGAAGGACATTAACCTTTTTTATTACTTTTTATAAAATAGCACAACCAGTTTCATTATATTTTCAAATCTCAACGAAACAAGCAGTTTTACTGGGATTTACACATTCCCCTGCAGCACATGAAACTTCGCAGTACTGTTACCAGTTGAGACCCCAACACCAAAAAAAAAAAGAGTTAAAGCAAGTGTAGCATGTATCTTTATTCATATTCATCAAAAATTACAAAAAAACAGTCACATGAAAAGGTTGGAAAACCAGCACGCACATACAAGAAAACATGTCTTGTGAGTTGGAATAAATTAAAGCAGCTGATGCAAATCCTGCTAGAAATCACCATTTGGAAAGCTAAAGAAAAACTGATGTCTCTTAACCTGGAAAGCTGAAAACACATCCCCATCTCAAATTAATTTTGGATCCACTGCCAATCCAACAGGCAGGGCTGTTCAAAGCCCATAGCCTGGAGTCACAGGGGTGCCTCAACACCCCGCTCCCACAGCGGAACAAACCCAGCTTTCACCAAAAACACCTAGTCTCACCCCATTCCCAGGAGGAAGCCTGAACATCTGATAAAACCAAGGAGAAACAGCAAATACATACATATATTCTCAATGACACAAGTTTTGGGCCATTTTATCACGCTGAGCGGAAGCCAGCAGCCACTCTGGCACAGGACACACCATGTCCCTCCCACCCAGCAAAGAAACACTTCCTAAAAGTTTTAACCTTGCCCAGAGCAAACCAAAACACCACAACAACAAGAAGCAGAACCCTACAGACAGAACCATAGCAAAGAGCATCCCTCCGAGTGTGCCCAATAAAGGTGAGGAGCAATTTCCCACCCCTGTTCCCCATCAAAACTGATTAGTGTGAACCACTAACGAGGCTCTGCCAGCAGCTGGGTTGGGTCTCTGCCTTTATCTGCAATGAGAACATCGCTGATTTGGGCCCCACCAAATCCTGGTTGGGGATAGGACAGTAAAAAGGCAGAGCTTCACCCCGAAAGCTGGCGGGGAGCAGGATTTGGGGAGGTTTGTTCCCTCCATCCACAGGTCTAAGCATCCAGAGCCCTGAAACAGAGAGGGGATGGGGAAGAAAAAGGGCTTAATGGGGCTAGCAAGTATTTATTGATTGGATTTGAAACAAAACATTACAGTTTGCATAGAAATGAACCGTCTGAGCCCACGGAGAGGGGCCGGTTCCTCCCGCTGCCGGTAGCACCATGCAGAAGAAGCAACAGCTCTGCGTACGAGCAGCCACACAAACACGGACACATCTGGAAATTAAACCTCTCTGGAGAAAGCAGGAGGCTGAGCCAAGTGGCGTGTTAGGAAACAGCCCGTCCTCGCTACCGCTGCGAAACGGGCGCCGCTGCGCGGGCCTCGCGTCTTGCTGTTGGTGAACGTAAGGGCAGATCTGATATCCATAAATCAACATATTACTCATTTTCGAGCATTGCAGTCTGACAGCTGTTACATGAGCACATTGTTAGGAACTGTCAGGCAGTGATACATAGTGCCTTTTACAACATATGTTGACTTTTATCTAATGTTGTTCCATAATTAGCCCCAGGGAGCAGGAATCTGGGCAGCCGGCTGGCTGTGTGATCTCGGTTAACCTTTCCTGCCGGGGGAGAAGGGCAGAGCTGGGAGGGCTGCGAGCCGGGACGCTTCGAGGGATGTGGGAGAAGGCAGGAAGAGTGTGGATGAGAGAAGCATCCGCAGCCCATCACCTGGGGATGGGGTGGGTCCCGTTCCCTTCCTGCGTCTCAGAGCTTTTCGGAGCCATCGTAAAAGGTAAAATAAAGCCCCGAGAGATTTGAGAGCTTTCCTCCTGGATGGAGCCCTGAATTTCAAGCTCAAAACACGGTTGTGGCCCTGGGCGTCTGGGATGAGGAGGAGACGCAGGAGTACTTCTCCCATGCATGGAGGGAGGGGGAAGGCGGGGATGATTTACTGGCAGGGATATCAGATAAATGAAGGAGCAGATGGTGGAGTTAATGAGTGGAAAGGGTAGATGGATGGACAAAGAGACAATGGAGGGAATGCCATAATGCTTCTACCTGGATGAGGATGAATGTGCTGATGTGTCCTCGCAACCTCCTGTTTAGGAGCCGGTGCTGCCCATGGAGGACCCGGTCTCTCAGCAAGTTGCTGGGAAAGCGGGGAGGAGAACCCCCTCCAGCCAAGCAGGAGAAGGCTCTGGTTCCTCTGCTGTGCCCAGCATGTCCCCTCAGTCCAAACGTGGTGCGATGAGCCTGCCTGAGGCTGGCAAACCAGGGCGGACACCAGCTCCCCAAACCAGCTGCATCCCAGCATCTTTGCTGTCACCAGAAATTATTACTCCCTGTCTTTGAACTATGCCCAAGCTCCTGCCCCACCAAAACGAGCGTCAGAGTACTCAGACGTTGGTAGGCAGCGCTCAGCTTTGTGGTTTCATCCTGCAAGCGGAGAAACCCAAAGGGACCTCTTGTCTGGGGGAGGATACGCTGCCCGGCTGCAGCAGCCTCCAGCCGCCTGGGCCCTTTTCCCTTCCTCACTGCAGCTGCCCAAGCTTGAAAACTGGGAGAGGAAAATAAATCAATAAGACATGAAGATAAATATGCTTTTCAGCACTTGCACGTTGCAGCCGATTCCTCCGGACGTGCTGTGGTGGCTGCATAATTCATAAACTCGCCAGTAATATGCAAATGGTGTGACTCCCGCCAGGCTGGCCCGGACGGACCCGGCTCTCTGCTCGGGCACCGGCGCTGGCAAACGCGCGGTGCCGAAACGGTGAGCGGTGCTGGGGTGTGGAGCAGCAGGCCCTGGCTGCAGAAACCCTCCTGTTGGGGTCTGAAGCACTCACAGACCCCACCGGAGAGTGACCCAGGAGCAGCGTGAGGTCTGGAAGAGATGGAGGCGCAGCTCAGCACACAAAAATTGCTGTCTGGGGAGTAAAAGCCCGGCAGCCCCGCGGCTGAGCGCAGGCTGCTCCTGCTCAGCCCCCACCCGTTTCCAAATCTTCAAGGCAGTGCTTTACCTCCACCCCAGAAAAGCCGTTTCTACTGATGTCTCTGAGAATAAACCCCCGGACAGAGTTTGAGAAGCTCTTACAAAGCAGATGGTAAAACCCGATGAAGGTGTCTAAGGCCACGCGGCGCATCAGCCGACTCACCCGTAGCGCAGCGCCGGGCACCCAGCATGTGGGGATGGAGAGGGGCAGAGACGAGCTGCGCAGCCCTCCGGACCCTCTTGCTGCTCTGTTACTGCTGTTTTTCTGGAGAAATAAATTTTTCCCCAAGTACTTCCACTGTGCCCGTCACCCAGGAGAAAGGTTCAGGGATGATCCAGCACAAGATCTTCACGGGGGCTGCAGTCTTGTGAAACCAGCGGGGTTTGTGCCACCACATCAAGCACAACATCCCCCATTAGACATCACAACCCTCGCAGGGAGCCCGTCTCCTCCCCCAGCCACCACCGAGGGGTTTTATCCGAGGATCTGGGTATTTCAAAAGGAGGATTCAAAGGTGTTTTCTTCCCATCTTCGAGACAAACACAACAGAGGAAGAAAGTGCCCGGCTAAGACCTTGATGCAGCAGAAGGGCAAGAAAACCTACACGCTTTTATGAGAGATTAGGGCAAACTTACTTGTGTCTTAAGCTACTAAAGGCTTATAAAACCCCCAAAGAATAGACCGTGTGCCTCAGGAAAACCTCCCAGGGATTCACTAAGAAAAGTCAATTTAAAGTTAGAGTGCAGGCTGGTTAGCTGAAGAGCCATGCTCTACAAACAGCAAACCTGCCCTGCCCAGAGAGGAGAGTTGGAGGGGAGAAAAGAGTCTGGGTCCCCTGCACAGGGTAACACCACACCGTGGTCCAGCTCTGCTCACCCAGGAGCAAATGCCATCCTCCGCTATGGCCTGGAGCGATGGGTGTTAATAGGAAACACTGCCAACTTCTCAGCTGGAAAAGCGCTGTATTAGTCACCCCAGCATCATCAGGGCAGCGTGTAGAAGCCAAGGAGACAGCTGGGGGGGCTCGGCAGTGGCCCCACTGCGGATGCTGCTGGTGGTACCCACCTTGCTCAGCCCCAGGGCTGCTCCCACCTGACATTTTTCCCCCTCCCAGGGACTGCCAGCAGCTTTCCCTCACCCCTGCCTTCCCCCGTTTGCTGCTGCGCTCTTTCCTCCTTCATCCCGACAGCAGTGCTTACCAGGAGTGGCTGCTTTTCCCAGATAAATAGCTTAATTAGCTTTCTATTGACTCAGGCAAACACACTCCTCAGGCAGCGGCTGGGAGAGGAGAGGCAATAAAACCCCGGGGAGCGGATCCTGCACCCCAGCAGCACAAGGGGCTGCAAGCTGCCAGGCTGGAGGGGGTTAAAAAGGTCTTTGCCCCATCTTGCCCTGTGGAATCACAGGTTGGTCGAGAAGGGCAGATCCAGCCCCAGGAGGCGTTTATGATCCCTGCATGAGCAAATTCCATCCTGTTTTCCCCAGGAGAAACAGACGGGTGAGACCATGGCAGGAAGACAAATCCAGTGTGGGGAAAATGAAAAAGTAAGAATTAAAAAAAAAAAAAAAATTAAAAAAAATCAAGCGTCTGCTGGACAGTGAGGCTGGAAATCAAAGCGCGAACACCAAATATGTCTGTAAGACGCAGGGAAAATTTTTAATCTTGGAAATTGGCAAAAGATTTGAGATAGCTGGAGAACAATCAGCGCTTCCCTTCATGCCTGGAGGAACTGACAAACTTTGCATAACCAATTTTCCTTCCCTCTGATCTGGAAAGGCTGCCACCGAGCAGCGGGAGAGGCCAGCGCTGGTCCCCAGCGCCCACTTGGAGAAAGCCAGACCCAGAAGGACCCCTCGAAAAATGACATTAATGGGCCAAGAGCAGCAGGAAGGGGGTAACGCAATGGGAGAGGCTTCCGCAGCATCTGCCCCGAGCTCAGCTTCTGATTTCTGGTCCAGGGACCCTGGGCTGCTTCCTAATCAGCAGCCCTCAACCTGGCTACCCTGAACCCCATGAGCAAACATATTTCCCTGCCAGGTTAAAACACAAAACGGGGAGGGGGAGGGTGGTGGTGGATTAAAAATAATAATGTCCCCCACAGACTGCACTGCCCTCAGACAGCACCGGCATATTAATGCGATGGAGGATGCTGTCCACCTCAGCCAGGCACCAGTTCCAGTGCAGGAGAGAGATACCAGGAGCTCAATTTGTGTTTGCCTGAGCCAAGGAGAAAATCTAATTAAACATGGCGTCGGGGTTTGGAGAAGCTGGGGATGGGGCCGGAATATAAAGCACGGCTGCTTCCCGCAGATCAGAGGGCAATATTAATAAACCCGCAGAGGGGGACTGGAGGATCAGCTGGTAATATTGATAAATGTAAAGCAAAGACAAAGCAGCCGGGGAATATTGGATGGTAATGCTGATAAAAATGCAACGGGGACCGTCTCGACAGCAGGCGGCAGAGAGCCCTGCCGTCCTGCCAGGGTGGGCACTGCAGCCTGCTAACCAGGCAGGGGATGGCACGGGCCGTCCCAAAGTGCCCCACAGCTTGATACGCAGTGAATTTTGGCCTGATGAGCTGCTACTGCCATTGCTGTGCCCTCAAACCTGCAGCCCTGGAGCAGCAGCAGCTGGTCTGCACGTCCCAGAGCCAGGTTACAGCGGAGAGAAGCCGTCGAGGCGCAGGCACAGCAGCTGGCGCCAAGGCTGGGCTGGGAGCTGGGGACACGCAGGGACGGGCAGCGGGGACAGCAGCGCCCCGGGGCTGTGCGGGAGAGCAAAGTGGGGTGAGCTGGGGGAACGCACCCTGGAGATGCTCACTGCCTGCCCCCTCAGCTGCAGGGGCGCGTGGGGATGCAGCAGGGCTGGGGCTGCAGGTGGACGGGGGGCAGGAGCAGCACGGAGGGGATGGCACAGCCGCCGCAGCTCTTGGCCTGCCCGGGTTACCTGCAGTCCTTCACCTGATCTCCAGCATGAGAGATGGAAGTTCGTTTTCTCTTGGCCTCGGTGAAGGAGAGCTCCTGCATCCTGGTGGGATTGGAGCAAGACAGAGGAGGGAAAGGGGCCGTGACTCTTGCAGCAGGGATCCCAGCTGACGCCTTGCACAACCTCTCTTGGAGCAAAGGAGCTGGCAGCCAAGGCACAAGACACAAGCAAGTTACTCCATGCAGAAATCCAGCTCAAAGCTGCCTCTCCAGGCTGCGAGGGATCTCCCTCACCCCCTGTCTCATGCTGTCCCTGTCACAATTCCCGTTTCCCAGCGAGGAGAAGCAAGGCATGGGGAGACAGCCCCAGCCCCCGGTGCAGACCACCAAGGCCCAGCTGCCCTGCGAGCTCAGACAAGGACAAAGACAGCACAGCTCCCCAGCCCCCAGCCCCTGCCTGTTTGCACAGCGCCCAGGGAAGGGACGCTGGCCTCAGGTGACCCTGAGCATCCCTAAAGCCTCTCCCACGGTTGTTCACCCACCGCCTCCTCCCTTCCCCAGCGCCCTCCCCCCCCCCCAGCATCACACCCGAGCCAGGGGATCAGAAAAAGCCGCCAAGTGCATTTTAAATTGAAGATTGCATCTCTCAGAGCTATTGGAGTGATGATTTAAACATGAAGTCAAAGCCAGTAATGGTGTTGTCAGAGCCGTAGCCGTAACTCCAATCAATAATTCACTGATAGGCCGTAACTGTGCCTCCAGCCAGACCTACCTGCGGGGGGGCACGGTGCTTCCCCCCGGGGCAGGACGTACATCCCCTCACCTTGCTGCCACCTCCTTTCTCCCTGCCAGCATCACCCACCCTGGCAGCAGAGGTTTGGCCCCCACCAAGGCTGTGGAAAAAAAACAGGGGCCAGACCCAGAGCGCCCGCAGGAGGAGGACGGTGCCTGGCTTGGGTGACGGGAGATGAAAAATTAAATTTGTTACCCGGGGACATTCAAAACACTGGAAAGGCCTTGGCTTCTTAGCCCAGGTCTTGCTTTTGGCTTCTGCATCCTTAGGGAGAGCCCAAACCACCCCCAGGAAGGCGAGCATCCCTCATCCCCACGACACGCTGCCCCTCCAGCCCGTGACCTGCACCCCCCCTGCTTCGATGAGCTCCTGCAGCATCATTTAGCCGCACAAACGCTTCGGTCACAGCCCGATAACCTCGTGTTTGCTCACTCACTTCCCTCTAACGCAGCACGAATCAGTTCCCCTGTAACGCAGGATTCAGCTGCGGGGTTGGAGGTGGGGGAAGGGGTGCTGGCTCCCCCCCTCTTCCTTCCCTCAGGGCTTTTTTGAGCGTGGAGGAAAGCTGGGCAGGCTGGGGGGGGGGGCTCTGCCCACCCTTGGTGGGGTGCAGGGTGTTGTGGCACCCACGGTGGGAGGGTCCCTGGTCCCTGCGCTGGTGGAGAGGCGCAGGTCCGCGTGGGAATACCCCGGACAAGCCAGGAAAGGCGAGGGGCTGCCCTCGACACCCCGTTTTTGGGAGGGGTGTGGAAGGGGCCTCGCTCCGCGTCCCCGCTCGCGGAGGGGGTTTAACTGGGAAGGCCCGGAGCTGGTCCCCGAGGATGCTGAACCCCCCCCGGCACCTCCCCAGCACGCCCAGGGCAGCGCAAGGTTCCCGCAGAGCAGCCAGACCCTGAAAACCGTCACTGCAGGGGGGCGGGGGGGCGGGGGGGCAGGGGGGGCTCAAGGGAAAGCGGGGGGACGGACAGACGGACGGGAGCAGCGCCGCCGCCCCGGCCCGCGGGGACAGCGGGGGCAGAGCGCCTGGAGGGGGGCCGGAGGCCTCGGCTGCCCCTTCCGCCGTCCCGCCGCCAGCGCCGGGGGCTGCCGAGCCCGCACCGCCACCGCGGGGCACCGCACACCCTGACCCGCACAGCACCACACACCGCACACCCTGACCCGCACAGCACCACACACCGCACACCCTGACCCGCACAGCACCACACACCGCACACCCTGACCCGCACAGCACCACACACCGCACACCCTGACCCGCACAGCACCACACACCGCACACCCTGACCCGCACAACAACACACACCGCGCACCCTGACCCGCACAGCACCACACACCGCACACCCTGACCCGCACAGCACCACACACCGCACACCCTGACCCGCACAACAACATACACCGCGCACCCTGACCCGCACAGCACCACACACCGCACACCCTGACCCGCACAACAACACAAACCGCGCACCCTGACCCGCACAGCACCACACACCGCACACCCTGACCCGCACAACAACACACACCGCACACCCTGACCCGCACAACAACATACACCGCACAACATACACCACACACCGCACACCCTGACCCACACAACGGGCACCACACAACATACACCGCGCACCCTGACCCGCACAACAACACACACCGCACACCCTGACCCGCACAGCACCATACACCGCACACCCTGACCCGCACAACATCATACACTGCACACCCTGACCCGCACAGCACCATACACCGCACACCCTGACCCGCACAACAACATACACTGCACACCCTGACCCGCACAGCACCATACACCGCACACCCTGACCCGCACAACAACATACACCGCACAACATACACCACACACCGCACACCCTGACCCACACAACGGGCACCACACAACATACACCGCGCACCCTGACCCGCACAACAACACACACCGCACACCCTGACCCGCACAGCACCATACACCGCACACCCTGACCCGCACAGCATCATACACTGCACACCCTGACCCGCACAACAACATACACTGCACACCGCACACCCTGACCCGCACAACAACATACACCGCACAACATACACCACACACCGCACACCCTGACCCACACAACGGGCACCGCACAACATACACCGCACACCCTGACCTGCACAACATCATACACCGCACACCCTGACCCGCACACTTCACACCGCACACCCTGACCCACACAGCATCATACACCGCACACCCTGACCTGCACAACATCATACACCGCACACCCTGACCCGCACACCTCACACCGCACACCCTGACCCGCACACCGCATAACATACACTGCACACCCTGACCCGCACAACGGGCACCGCACACCGCACACCCTGAACTGCACAACAGACACTGCACAACATACACCACACACCACACAATGGACACCGCACACCGCACAATGTACACCACACACCACACAATGGACACCGCACACCGCACAACGTACACCACACAGCACACAATGTACGCTGCACACCACACAACGTACACCACACACCGCACAACATACACCACACACCGCACAACATACTGTACCCCTGCACAATGTACACCACACACCGCACAACATACACCACACACTGCACAAGATACTGTACCCTGCACAATGTACACTGCACACCGCACAACATACACCACACACCGCACAACGTACACCACACACACCGCACAATGTAAATACATTGTACACTGCACATTGCACACCACACACCATACACTGCACACTGCACACCGTACACCACACAATCTACACCACACACCATATACTGCACACCATACACCACACACCATACACCACACACCATACAGTACACTGCACACTGTACATCATAAACCACACACTGTACACTCTACACCACACACTCTACACCATGCACCCTACACCACACACTCTACACCATGCACCCTACACCACACACTCTACACCACAGACTGCACACCGTACACCGCACACCGTACACCGCACACCGCGCAGTCCTGGACGAGGCACACGCTCCGTCGCCGTCCACAGATTTTTTATTAGTGGGGACTCGCCTCCGGATGCGTCAGCGCTGAAAAGGTGGCAAAAAATTTCCAAGGGGAGCAGCGAGCGGGTCAGCCGGGATAAGAGAGGGGGTGAAAAAGGGAACCTGCGGCAATGGGTGGGTGGGATCCCCGGCCTCAAAGGAGACGGCGAGGGGCCCCGCTCGCTGCCCGGCCTCACCCCGTCGGATGGGCTGGGGGCTCTCTGACCTCCTAGTCCTTGCTCGTCAGCGTGACTTTGGCCTCAGTGTCCAGCTCAGCCTCCATCTTAGTGGCCAGCTTGGTGGCCAGCTTGGCTTCGAGCGCCAGCTGGGGCATACTGCAGCAAGCCAAGGTTAGGGGGGGTGCACAGATTAACCGTGGGTCCGCCAGGACCAACCAGCCCTTCCTCTTGCGGGGGACAGGGGTTTGAAGCCCAGGGGCTTTTATTCCCAGGAGCAGGGTGACTGGGAGCCTGGGCTTCAACCTGCCCAGGGCTGGCAAGCTGGAGCACGCGAGGTATCAGGGCGAGGGGAGCCCCAGGAATGTGGCAGCCCCCCCAAAGGCTGTGCTGGGGGATGCTCAGCAGCTTTCCAGTTGCTCCAGCCCTCCCTACGCCGTCTCGTCCCCTGGTTCACTCACCCCGCAGCAGAGCTGGGTTTGGCTGTAAGCACCCCGCTGGTCCCCTCAGGCGAGGCAGGTGCCACCACCGAGCTCCCCAGTCGCACGGGACACGTCCCACCCCATCCCCAGCAGGTCCCAGTGGGCACCATGGGGCTTTACCTCCGCCCCAAGGGATGGATCATCGTCCTGTCTCCTCCGGGAAGGAGTGGCCCAGTGACAGTCCCTGTGGGTGCGCAGTGAAAGCCCCATCACCCCGCCAAAAGCAGAGGGGGAAGAGGCATTTGGGAACTTGGCACAAGGAGCCACGGGGTGGAGAGACGCTGGTCGTGGCACAGACACAGGGTGGCTCAATCCCTCTGCGAAGATTTCTCATCCGAGGGTGTGTTTAGTCCCACAGGAGCCCCCGAGACCCTCTCCATCCCCAGCTGCACCTTGCTGAGCTCCCAGACACAGCCGTGGGGCACGGCCGTGGATCACAACCTGGGGGTCCAGCCTGCTCGCCACCGGCCACACAGACGGAGCCGACGTGGCCTCTGCCAGCGTCCACCCGAAGAACCCGGAGGTCCCATCTTTGACCTGCAAAGGCAGCAAAGCTGCCATCAACCCCAGGCACCGCGGGTTGCATCCCACAACCTGCCTTGGCGTGAAAACCTGGGAAAAACTCCCTGGATTTAAATCCCAGGCTCTCTTGGGTTGCCGTCGGCATTCGCACGCCTCGGCCTCGCCCTGCGCAGCCACCGTTCCATCAACGAGCCCCTTCCCACCTCCACCGCAGGGGTACCCTGGAAGAGAGGTGGTTGCTGAGCCCCACACCCCAGTTGGCACTCAGCAGGGAGGGGCGAAGGGGAAGGAAAGAGCTCAAACAAATGAATTTTTGATAATTATTAAGACTAAACCGTGAGGTATGACAGCTTTGCTTGTGTTTTGCTTTGTTTGCTTCAAAGCTTTGCTTGTGTTTTGCTTCATTTGTTTCTCAAGGACTCCTGGCTCCTCAGCTGTTTCCTTAAGTCTCATTGTTTAGGTGAGATTAAAACGCTCGTTAGGCTCCCTACGTAAATCACTGGTAGCAGACTCAAGGCCTGCAATGGACACTTGGGCAACTCCTAGAGTGGGAAAAACTAAGATAAGGGGGGGCTCAAACAAAGAGACACAGAGGCCCTGTTATAGGGAGGATGATTCCGCTCATTTAAGAAGGTGGCACCTGGACTTTAATTCCGGGAACTCATTATCATAAGATTCCTTTCCAGGAAATCTAATTAATATGTATGATTTGGTTGTATGTAAACTGATGTCCCTTGCTAATTCTTGGGAGCCCTTGTGGTGGGCCACCAGCAAAGCCCCTTCCCCATCCCAGCGCTCACCTGGGCTCTGGCGGGGGGGTAAGGCGGTGCTGCTGCCTCTCCATGCTGGGATATACACCAGCCACACAGAAATTACCATCCTGGGTGCCCGCCGGTGGCCCCACTGATGCCCCAAGCCCAGGATATTATGGGGTCAGACCCAGAACTGGCACCACGGCACCCGTGTCCCGGCATGGGGCTCCACGGCAACGGGGACAAAGGAGCTATGCAGAAGGAGAGCAAATCCCAAGGGAGCAAACCCGGGTGCCCTGAATTGAGCACCCGGTGATGGGGCAGGGGGATGCGGGGCGCAACCCTCACAAATTTTTTCACAAACCCTCCTGCGAGCGTGGCTGAATGGGACCGCAGAGAGCAAGAAGTGTTACGGAAGGCTGGAGGGACCCAGAAAAAAGGCCCATGTGGCTGCGCAGCTCACGGTGACCTGGCAGGAGGATGTACCTTGGGACACCTCAAGGCACGGGAGGGCACCCCAAATACCCCAAGGGAGAAACATCTTCTCTGCAACCATCCCTGGGGCAACCCACCTCCTCCCCCCAGCCCCCCAGCCTGAATCAAATGACATTAAGTCCTTTTTTGATTTATTTTTTTTTTTTTTTTTTTAGCAAATGTTTATTTATATCAAAATACAAAACATTTCTGAAGCAGGGTAATGTTACATGAGGAGCAAGTTAATCGATTCCAAAACCCATCATTCTCCTACAGCATGGCTAGTTGTACGTAACATTGCAACACTGCCAGAATTTCTTATAGTGGGTACATTAAAATAAAAAAAACCCAAAAAGTCAATCTATGAACATGCAATGTTACCGGCGATAAATTGTTAAGTACTCAGCAGGCCTTAAAATCCCAACAGGCAGAGACCGAGGGATCAGCTACTCCCAGTAAGGCAGGGCTTCAAACTCTCATTTCTTCCAATTTTTGTTGGCTTAGTAGCATTTAACTCATTAACTGACAACAGTCCAAGAGCCAAAGGGACCCAACTTTCTTGGCAGAGTGGGATTATTGCTTAGAGCTATCAAAGCAGACCCAGCTCCCGGCTGTCCCCAGGGAGGATGGGGAAGGGCAGGGACAGGGCTCACATGGCGAGAGCCAGGAGAGGTCTGCCTTGGCCAAGCGCTGCGGAGGTCGGGCTGAGCTGGAAGATGTAAAACCCCCCTGGCTGAGGGGGCTCAGCGGGTTGTTATCCCCTTAGAGATGAGCTCTGAGTTGGCCCGGCCGTGCCTGCAGTGGAGGGGGGGGAGAGGGGGCCGGGAGGAGCGGGCAGCGCTCCCGGAGAGGTCTCGGTTACCTGCCCAGGGCAGGCTAGCACCCAATCGGAAGGAGAGTTTGGGGTGAGGGACCCCCACTTGTGCCCCTCATCGCACACCTGGGGAGTGATGCAGGAATTTGGCTTCCTCTCCCCACGGTCCCGGACCAGCTTCGGGCAGGAGCCCGGCCGTTCCCGGGGATGCCGATGCCGAGCACGCTGCCCCGGTCCCTCCTGCTGGCATTTTACTGGCCTTCGTGAGCACGGAGGCCAAGAGCAACAATACAGATACAGAGAGATTATATAGAGCGCGGAATAAGTTTCGTATAAGGCTTTGGTACAGCACCATCATGTCAGATTTATTTGTAAATCGTTTACAGAAAAAAAAAGCTTACTGAAAAAATAGTGTTTTGTTTCTCTTATTTTTTTTTTATTATTTTTTTTTTAAATTTTCTTCTTTTGAGGAACATACCTGAAGTTCAAAAATTAACCCTCTAGTTGCCATCTGGGCTCCCCATCAACTGCTATTTTTTTTGCTGCGTGCAATTTGAAAACGAAACGACTCGAACCCAACTCCCACTAACCTGTTACACAGCCCGCCCGGCTCGCAGCAGCTGCCCACGCTGCCCAGTCAAGGCAGCGGCCAACGGTTCGCAGTGCACAAGTCAATAAAATTAACACCACAGAGATTCGGCAGCTGATCGCTACTCACTTTTTAGTAAAAATTAAAAAAAAAAAAAAATTTTAAAAACAAAGAGAGAAAAAAAAGTCACGACGACAAACATTATGGAACCAGCGGTACTAAAGTTTCCTTTATTGTTATTGTTATTAAAAAAAGTCAGTTCCACTGGTTACCATTAAAACAGCACCAAAGAGCACCCTAACGTGTGTTATACATCGTAATACTCGACATTCAAGAAATGGAAACGAGGTTGGATGGTCTAGTCTTTATATCCATAGGCAAGAAATTCTTCTTTAAAAGAGGAAAAAGTTGTCCCATGCAACCAGAGACCTGTTGGGTCCAGAAGAAAATCCTGCCTTAGGGGAAAACACTACAGAGTTAGGAGGGAATTAAATCAAGAGCTACCTATGGAGGTCTACAAGGGTTCAGAGAATCTACAAACCTATCAAAGGGGATTAAAAAGTCCGGGCTCCCCAAGAGAGCCAGGGATGCTCCCCGGGGGATCCAGGGATGTTCCCCCGGGAGCTGGCATGCGGGTGCGATTTCCGAATGCCCAAAGGATGGCTCGAGAAACTTACGGCAACGTAGGTGTTTCTAGGAGGATTTTTACATCGCTTTCCCACTCGGGAAATGCAAAGGGGCCATACGGAAGGTCCTGCATCCCCCTGGGGCCGTGGGAGCATCCCCTGCCTGCTCTCTGCTGGCCCCATGGAGAAAATAATAATAAAAAAAAAAAGTTTGGCCTTAAAGTGCATCTCGGAGGGCAGGAAGTGGGTGCCGGCATCTCCCACCGAGCCCCAACCTCCCCAGGCGGAGCCGGGCGCTTTCCCACACAGCTCTTCCCACCGCTCTCAACAGCCGAGCGAGCGGGAAGAGCCTGGGAAGGGGCAGGAAGCAAATCCCTCCCCCTTCTCCTCGAAAAGCAAGCTCCTGCCCGATGCGCACGGCTGCGGCAGATGGAGGAAGCGGGGTGGCATGTATAAAAAAAAAAAAAATTAAATAAAACTAAGGGAAGCAGGACGATGCTGTTGGCGCAGCCGCCCCTTCGCCCCACGGCACCTGGGGAGGAGCGGCTCTTTATGTGTCTGTTTGGCATCCAGAGGGTTAACGGTACTGTGGAAAGTGTGCTTTGTAAACATTTATATATTCTATTTTCCTGTTTTTTTTCTGTAAGTGATTCCAGGGGAGATGGGGAAAGGAGAAAGCTGCCCGCCCCCCAGCCCACCCCCAGCAATACCCCAAAGCCCCGCCGGCTGAGGCTGGGGGCAACGCGGCCCCCCAGCCTAAACACCAACCGGCGAGAAATCTCATCCCTTCTCTTTCTCCTCGCATCCTTTTTCCCTTGTGGGTTTTTTTTTTTTTTTTAAACATATAAAATACTCACGTATTTACCGCTAATAAATGCAAGTTAGTCCCATCAAACATGCTTTGCTTCGATATCAAGAATTGGTGCTGAACAAATCTTGGCTTCATATTAGAAACATCCCCCCCTCCCAACCCTCCCCTCCCCAACGAAGAAGACAGAAATATAATGGAAAATACAGGTGACACCTACGGAGGACACGGTGCCGCTGCAAGGGGGCCAGCTCCCGGGCGTTACATTCGTGCCTCAGCCCATGGGGGACACGGTGTGACAACGGCGAGGGACCTCTGCCCAGCCCCGGAGGGATGGGAGCACCTGGGGTCTGCGCCGCCATCCCCTGCCTCGCTGCAGGGATGGATATCTGGGCCCAAAACCCAGCCCCCAGGTCCCCCCAAAGGGCCGAGGACCATGGGATCCAGCCCGAGGGGAGCAGAAGCTCCTCTGACCGCTGTCCGAAGGCGATCCCCAAATCCGCATCCGAAGCAGAAGGGACGGTTTTCCCACTCCCTGGCATCACTCTGTCCCCCCAAACGGCTCTTCTCGCCCCCGCTGCCTGCGGGGAAAGCAATCGGGGGGGCCCGGCGGGTCCATACTGCTTTGCAGGAAAAGCCCCGAGCATCCCCAGCACCTTCCCACCCCCAGCATCTGCCACCCACCGAGCCGGGGCTCGATGCCATTTCTGACCCACGGGGCAGGGAGAGCCCCGCATCCTGCCCCGGCGCCCAGCCGGGTACCGGCAGCTCCCGCGACACCCAGGAAAACCCTGATGGTCGCGGATCTTTTGTTTGTTGTAGAGGTATTGACGTGCCTATGGAGAAGGTGCCCTGCTCCGACCGGGTGCGGGGACCTGGGGGGGACCCCACCACAGCCACCCGGGTGGCTCGACGGGGCTCCAGAAACCGTATGAGGGTTTCATAAACCCGAAGGATTTATGAAGGCGGCGAAGACCGGTGGCTGATGGCACCTGGCGAGGTAGCGGCACGGGGAGCTTGTCCCTGCAGTGTCCCCCCTGTCCTGTGCCACCCCCACCAGGTTGCAACCCAGCCTCATCCTTCCCGCTGAAAATAGCACCCTTGGAGCTGAAATTCGTCTTATTTCTCCGGAAAAAAAAAAAAACAAACAAAACGCCCAAGCAAGGCAGAGCCCTTGGTGGAAACACCACCACCTCGCCGCAGCACCGGGCAAGCCGGCAGCGAACGGGGTGCCCGGGTTTGCCCCGTCCCTGGGCTTTTTTTTCCCTTTTCATTTTTTTTTTTTTTTCCCCTATTGAAACAGCAATGTGACAGCAAACAGCAGCGATGCCCAGCCGGCAGCGGGACGGCAGCCGGAGCCGGCGGATCCCCCTCAGAGCCCCCCGAGCCCCCCAGCCTTGCCCAGCCCTCCTCTCCCTCGCCACCGTATTGCTCAAACAGCACTAGGCATGGATACAAAAATAAAACAGCTATGTGACTTAGATATATATAATTTTTTTTATATATATATATTTGTATATATATTTTTGTCTATTTATAGGTGGATGGAGAAGCAGCGAAGCTGAAGCGCAATATAATGTAAAAATACTCGCTCTGCTCCCGCCGTTCAGACTCTCCCCACCTCTGACAGCCTCTCTCATGCTGCACAGAAGTTTCTGACACCTATTTCTAAGGAATTATTTTAAATATTTATTCTCCCCCCCTTCTAAAATAGAAAGTAAATATATATTTGTTTAATTTTATGTACAATGCAGTTTCAATACACCAATATCAGTTCTTTAGATAGAGATACTGGGGCTCATTTTTCAAGGTTTGTTTTTTTTCTTTTTATAAATATAAGTGCTGGGCGGGGAGTGGGTGGAGTTCAGAGGAGCTTTCAGACCACAGGACTGCCTTGTCCTGGGAAGATGGTCACCCCCCTCCTTTGCAGCCCTCTCGGTCCCCTGTAACCTCAGGAGAACAAGAATAAAAGCCCCCCCTGGGAGAGAAACTGTCATTTCGATGGTAAAGCAAAAATCTGGGCAAACTCTCCTCCCCAGGAGATGCCAGCCCCTCCATACCATGTGTCCCACCCCACTGCAATCAGTATAAAAATCCTTAGCTACCACTACAGCACATGCTTTCGACATCCAAACCCCCTCAGCCTGGACCAGCCTGTCTGCCCCCCGTTTCTCTTGCCCACCCCCCTCCCCGGTACGGTCCTTTGTCCATCCATGCACGTATCAAAAGCCAGGCAGAGCCCTGGGGATTGGGGATGCTCATCCGCACATGTCCTGATGTCACCCAGCATCGCTGGGCAAGATGCCTACTGCCACACAAATGACCAGGAACGGGCAGCTTAGACGGCACCAACCTGCCAGGCCAAAACACAGAAAAAAAAATGGGGAAAATGGGAAAAGACTGCATCAGGCGGCCCCCACTCATCCCAGGCACTCAGGGAGGGGAACAGGCTCCCACCTCCAGCCTCTTCCTAGAAACCAGCGGCTCCGCACTGGTCCTCACCACACAGGGATGTACAGACTGAGGGAAATAAGTTTAACAGTAAGTTTTTCTTTTGTTGGCACCGGTGTTGCCAAATCAGAGGTGCCATCGCTGTTCCCCCAGCCTCCATCCAGCACTTGGCTCCTGTTCTTCCCCTGACAGATTTCATCAGTCGCCTCTAATAGGAACAAATTGCACTTCCCAGCCTCTCCTCCCCAGCAAACACAGGCAGAGAGGAGCAAAGATATTCAGCAAAAGAAAAAAAAAAAAAACACAAAAAAAACCTAAGCTGAAAGGGAGAAATGGGAGTAAACATCTGGGTTTAAGGGTTTACCCTGTGCCCAGACAGCACGGGGATGGGCTCCTGGAGAGCAGTGGGAATCCAGCTGAAATTCAGCCACCCCCATGCCTGGCCCCAGCACTGGCTCTGGCATCATCGCTGAACAAATCCCCTCTATGCTTCAGACCCTAAAAGTCCTGCTAATGAGGTTTAAAAAAAAAAAAAAAAAAAAAGACATTGTCAAGAACGTCCTGTCCTGGTGAGGAGCCGCTGCTCGGACTGGCTGGCACAGTCGGTGCCGCATCCCTCAGCCCAAGGGACAAATTTAGCCGTATCCCTCTCATCCCTTCTGACTCATGCTTTTCTGGGAAGAACAGATGCAAAGCAAAACGCTTGCACATGAGTAACCCGAGAGCAGCATCTAGAGGGACTTCAGAGAAGGGTTTCTGCCTGGTGATGCTTTTTCTTTAAATGATGGCACCAGAGATGAGGCAACCTGACGTCTCTTTCCCATGTCATGCCCCACGTGCGCTGGACACGCAGAGGAGAGGACCTGTCGCTCCTGCTTCCCGGCCTGGGGGTGAGTCACACGCAACGAACAAAGCAAAAGAAAAATGAAAATGGGGGGAAATAATTTAAAAAAAAAAAAAAAAATCGATGTGTGCAGCAGGGATGCAGTGCAGGTCACGCCTGCCATGGTGCAGCAGTGCCTTGTCCATTCCCAAATCCCCCCCCTGCCTGGCTTCACCCATCCCAGTCCCCCCACGGCTCTAAACACTCTCCCCTAGAGACAAACACACCCCCGACATGCAAATCTACTGGACTTCTGCATACCTATCTATCTTTGTTCTATGCTTCTCTATGTATTTATATCTCATATATACAGCGCGTTTTACTCCAGTTCCTTGAAAAGATTTCTCTCCACAAAAAACATCGACTCTGCCAGCCCGGGGCTGCAGCGAGCCCACACGGGACATGTGGAAATCCCTGAAGGCAGCCGGTCCAGCCCCGCTGGAAAATACCCCCAGCCAAGAACTACAGCTGAAACCAACCCAAAACTCTTGAGAAATCCCAAATCTACATCACTGCCTGAAGCAGGAGGAGAAACCAAAACGCCAGGCAGGTTTCATCCTAATGCAGACTGCAAGGTGCGAGCAGCAATAAGCCTCAAATGTGCGTGCCTGGATGCCCTGAGACATGACTAAGACCTGCTAGGACTGTGCCTGGGCTGCTGAGCACAAGCTCTGCGCCTTCAACACCCTGGAGGTAGGGACAGAAAAGTTGTTATTCCCTTTACATTGCCTTTATATGATCTATCCAAACACAGTCACCTCCAGCCTTCCCCCAAAGCAGGGGGCACTGAACCAGCTGACAAGGAGACGAACACCAGATCCACAGCCCGGCACCCACCAGTGACCCAAACCAGCCTCCACGTCACGAGTGACCGGCGCACAACAGCGGCAGCAGCGAGCATCCCCCCCGCCCTGGGAAAACCATCGCCTGCTCCCCACCACCCTGGCAGCTGCCGGGGACCGCTCTGCTCGGGGGGGCACCTACACACGCACCCGGTGAGATCCCAAAGCGTGACGGTGGTCTGGGGACACTGGTGCCTTCCATTGAGGGCTCCAGTCCAAGCTCACGGTACAGATCTGTGGTAGAGCTGGGAAGAGAACCCCCAGCTCCCCCCCATCCTACAAACCCATCACTCCAAGCACCCATGGATGTCGTTAACAGCAGGCACAGAAACAGGGCCCCACAAACGAGCCCTAAACACTCCCCCCACTCACACTAACATGCCTTTTCCTTCACGTCAGCATCGCAAAACCTAAAAGCATCCGTGGGTTTGCGTGGCAAAGTCATCTTAAAAACACACGGCCGACCGCTCAGCAGCTCCTGCCAGAAAAACAGGCAAAGCTTTTTCCCTGCCCCACCCCCTGCCTGCAGCGGGACAGCACGGGTCTGATGGAGAGGGTGCGAGGGATGGCACCCCACAACCTGCCCCTCGTTCCGAGGGATCTCAGCGGCGCCCCCGTACCTACCTCTCTGCGTTACCTCCCCCGGCTCGGGGTGGCTGAACCGCAGCAGCACGATAACGGCGCTGGAGCATCCCCACCGCGGCCACCTCGCAGGAGAAGGCAGCGGCCAGGACCTCCCAAAGCTGGGCTGGGGCCCACTGCGCAGAGCCCAGGGACAAATATTCTTGTGATTGAGAGGCATTTGTTCACCATGGCCCTGGATTTTCCAAGGGACCTAACGAAACACATCACGTTCGCAACGTGCGAGGAGGAATCGTACGCTTACTGATAAAGCAAGAGCCGTCTACCTCAGAAAAGCTTACAAAATAAGAGAGTTTGGCCCAGGAAGATAAAAATCAAGATATATTTTGCAGCATGAAAGGAAATAAAAGAAAAAATAATGAAGCAGCAGCAGCTGTGTTTGCAAACCACCAAAGCGAAACGGAGTTCAAACAGGGATGAAATGGGGGAAGCGTTTGGCATCGTCTGACACAGCTTCGATGTCCCAGGTCCGCGGGAGGAGAGAGGAGCGACCCCCTGAAGGGCATGGAAACCAGAGGGCTGGGAGAAGCGAGGAGGTTGCCAAAGCAAGAGGCGAGCCCGTCTGCCAAAGCACGGCCCGAGTCTATCGGAAGGTAACTCGGTCTAGCGGGAAAAGGAGTTAAGGATGGTTTTAGGGAAGAGCCGCTTCCACGAGGCGCCCGGGCGGGATTTCCCACTCTAGCAGCGTGGCAGGTACACGGCTGAAAGAGAGAGGGCTGCAGCTCCAGCCTCTAAAGGTCGAAGACCATGAAAAGCAGGGGGGCCCAGCGGCTCAAAACACCTGCAAAAGGAAAACAACTCTCAAAAGACTGACCCAGCAAGCCGGCGCGCTCCGTCAACCTTCCCTGCACTCCAAGTCCTCTAGAGCTCCTTAAGACGTGATGAGGGCACGGTCCTGAGGTAGCGACCTCAAGAGCCTGAAGACACTGTCTTGCCCATCCAAACGGGCGTCGTAAATAGTTTGGAAAGCACTCAAATGGAAAAACAACCTCCTGCGAGAGAGGCTGAGGCAACGAGAGCAAAAGGAAGAGCAAATCAGCCACGGCACGGCCAGCACAAAGCCTCCACGCCTCCCCCCCGAGCGGGGCATCCCCCAGCCCCGATTGTCACCTTTCCGTTGGGAGTTACCGGCGAGCTGAAGTTAGCCAGGCAGAGTTTTCCCCGCTGCTGAGCGGGTGAATGGCATTAAATCAATTCAGATCCGAGCGGATTCTAGGGAAATCCCTAAAACACACTCAAATAAAAGAAATCCACAGTCATACTGTTAGCGAAGTTGAATTCTCACTCTGATAGTTGAGGGCGTTACATCAGGTCACTCGTCACGTACTCAGTGAAAAGCCCTGGTGCAGGTTGGAAAGAGAGGGGCGTTTCTAGGAGACCCTCCCTCCTTCCTGAGACAAACCTGCTCCCGGTTTGAAGACCACCTACACAAAGTTGTTAAAGCTCAGAAATATCTCATTATCGATTTAGAGGATTCATCGTCAAGCGGTTCAAACCTACGTCAGGGCTTCGAGATGGGAAAAAGACGCGGCGCTCTGCTTTCCGTGGCTGCAGGTTTCCGAGCATCCTGCTGGAAGAGGAAGCACAACCTCTAAAACCAGGTATTTTCTAGGCAGAGCGATGAACAGGCTCCAACCTAAAAGCTCCTGGGGAGCGTGGTGCGGTCGGAGTGGCGTATCCCAACCACCCGACTGAGAGCTCACGTCTTTCTCCAAACATCTAAGCCCTTCGAGGTTCAACCAGCAGCAAGAGCAAGAACCAAGGCAAAGCAGAATTAAAGGCGAGATTGCGGAGAATCTCTTGGCAATTCTACCTGGGAATAAACAAAAGTTTCATATGCAAATGGAGAGCCTGGGGCAAAAAACATGCCTACAAGCTCTTCGATTCTCCTGACGCTTCTTCTACAGCCTGAATCCGCTCGAAGCAAGAATATCCACATGAAACACTCGGTATTTTATTCCCAGGCAGGCTGGAGGGTTTAGCACTTTACCGCAGAGGAAGAAGTGTGCAAACCTGGATGCAGTGGTTGATTTTACCACTTCAAAAAAAAAAAAAATCTCTAAATACTTTTAAAAGTGGGGATCACTTGGTAATAGCACTCAGTGTTTACACAGCACTTGCAGTCTGTAGGCAACCAAGTGCTTGTCCAAAGTGCTTAAATATGACTTATCCCCATTTTACAGTTGGGAGAACTGAGGCACAGAGAGGTTGAGTGACTTGCCCAAGGCCACGCAGTCAGAGAGTGGAGGCAGAGCAGGAAAGCGAGCCCGGCTGTTCGCAGAGCGGGCTACACCTTTCCTGCTGAAAAATAAAAAGGCCTATGCAATCCAGAAAACCACCGGCCGCCAAACCTACCCTAAGTATTTTGAAGAGGAAATACATTCTGGTGAAGAGTTAGAACAGCATTACCGAGAGGGGAACAGCGGGTCTCCTCGGATGGGGCAAAGGGAGGGACACAACCCCAGCGGGTGTCACAGCCCACGCGGCCAGGCTGGAGCAGGAGAAAGAAGGGGAAAACAGTGAAACCAGCAGGAACGCATTTTAAGCTGACGCAAAAGGCCAGGCTTAGCTTTGCGCGGTTGCTCGGAGGAGCCATCCGTCTCCAACCGCAGAGCTGGAGATTTTCCAGCCGGTCTCGCCTGGGCTCAGCGTCTGCTGACGGAGGCTTTTGGGCCAAACACAGCCAAACCCCCTTCACCCCGTTTTGCAGTTATGAATAAAGATTACAAACGTTACCGTAGTAAGAAATCACATTACTACACAGCACTGAAGAACATTTGCCAGCGATATACGGAGTGTCGGGAAGAATTAATCAAAACCACCCTCATCAAAGCTGACACACACTGTACTTGGATGGGGGGGGGGAAACCACACTTGGATGACAACAGCCCCGCACCTGCGTGCTCGCAACGTTGAGTACGCGTCAGCAAGGTTCGAATGAATTTGCACAGACAAATTGGTGATTTTTCACATCTCAGACCGATTTGAAGACTCGGGGTCTTTCTGGTTTTGCCTTTCAGAGACAGGTAAGGAAAAGATGTCACGTATTGTTTTGTTGCTGTTATCTTCACATAAAAGGAGTATGGGAAGGGGGAGGCAGGGAGATTTTCACAATTACAGCTTTCCTGGGATGATTTGGTCATGTTTTTATCATAATCAAATTCATGGGATTACCAGTTCCCGTCTGGGTTGTTAGTTTCTTGTCAATTAATTACACCCTGTGTCATTTAATTTCTTCCGGCGATTGAGGGCCAGCTGCTCAATTCCACACTTTCTCCCTAAATGCGCGCTGCAGAAGCAGACGTCAAAAGCTCCGTCTATGCCTTTTAAGCCTAGAGATCTTTTCTGAAACTGAGGTGCAACATCCCCCCCACACCCCTTCCCACCCCACCAAAGCCGTCCAGGGTGAGGGGAGAAGCGGATCCGAGGAGCGCTCAGCTCCAGGCATCCTCCCCGTCCCCCCAACCTGCCCCAGGGTCCCCCCAGCTCGTCCCCGAATCCCCTCGGGCAGAGGTGGCAGCGTAAGGGTGTCCCCCACCCCGTCTCTCCCATCCCCTCCGTCCGCCGGCAGCACGATGTCGGCTCCCTCCACCCCCTCCTGTTTAACCTTCTCGGGCGGGCGTTAGGCTAAAGCAACGTGGCGTGCCCGCTGGTGTCATCGTGGTCCACGCTGTTGAGAATGGCTGTCTGGTCTTCGGGGAGCTGCCGGTGGCAGAGGTCGTCCTTCAGCGCCGAGAGGCGGGCGAAGGGGTCCTGACGAGGGTGTCTCTTCTTTTTGCGGAGGCAGACAGCTTCGTCAGGCCACAGTACCTGAGAGCTGGGAAGTTGCTGAACCTGGGAGGCAGAGCCGTCTGCAGGGAGGGGGGGAAAGAAGGCAGATGGGACCAGAGCCGGCAGCTACCGGCAGCGCTGGCAGCAGGCAGAGCGCTCTGCGCGCCGTGAAAGGGAGGTTACGGCGAGCTCGGCCCCAAACCCGGCTGCTTGGGGAGAAGGGAGCACACGTTGGGCATCAGGGAAAATTAAACTAATGCTCGGAAATAAAATCCAAACCAGACTGCTAGAGGAGACGCATGGGAGGGGAACTGGGTTTAAAGCAGGGGAGGGACAGCCTGCGGGCAAGGAGCCATCCCTTCGGGGGGCAGGGGGTGAGGGCAGCATCCAGACACGGGCTTGGAGACCCCCCCTCAGCGCTGGAGCGGGCAGGGACCTGCCCAAGCTCTGCCCACGGAGGAACAGAGGGGATGCTCTTGGGCACTGTGGGGTCCTCGCACTCACTGGATTGTTTTCTGGATTTCGAGGAGCCCTTGGATGACTTTTTGGGCTTCTTTATCCGCTGGTATTTCAGAGCTTCGAGCCTCTCAGGTGCAGCAGCGTCCCCGGACGGAGATGGATGTTTTCTAGGAAGGAAAAGCAGACAGGCACCGTCAGGGCTCTCGGCCACGCTCGGGCCTCTGGATGTCCCCGGTGGGGGATCGGTCGACCCCAGCCAGCTCTGCCATGGAAAAGGAAAAGGTGAGAAACCCAGGGCTGCGGGAGCGGGGCCAGCCAGGCGTGCTGGAGGAAGCGAGGCGCCCGCACGTGACGCTCTGCGGGGTCCCCGCCGTCCCCCTGCGTCTCCTCCACACTGCCGGGCGGTGCCGCGAGCCCGGCTGGTCCAACGCCCGGCCCAACGCCCGGCCCCCCGCAAGAGAGCCGCCGGCACCCCAGCTCACCTGCCTGCCATGCCAGCTCCGCTAAACAACAACAACACACAAAAAAAAAAGGACGGGGCAGATCCTATGTCCGATAAGGCATTTTTGGGAAGTGGTGGGAAACCCCCTTGGGATGGAGAGAGAGGAAGAGACAGGCAGAAGCGGCACGGCAGCATCGAGACCATGAGCCACCCAGGGTGGACAACACCGGC
This sequence comes from Athene noctua, assembly GCF_965140245.1. Lineage (NCBI taxonomy): Eukaryota > Metazoa > Chordata > Aves > Strigiformes > Strigidae > Athene > Athene noctua. The sequence continues at coordinate 5,109,916 of NC_134062.1, read as the reverse complement.
GCCACAAACAGCAGAGAGGCAGGATCCTGCCGGCCCTGCTCCCACGGCCAAAATAACAGGGGCCACACGACAGACAGGGACATGAAGGGCACAGGCCGACACAGCCGGGAGCGGTACCTCGCTCCCAGGTCCCTGCTATAAGCGACAACAGAAACGCAACAGCATGGGAGCGTCTAACTCCTTAACACCGAGAGGCTGGGAGCTGGGTTCTCTTGACCTGCAGGACAGGACGTTAAAACGAAAACACTGACAAGGTTTCACTGTGGGGGACAAGGAAGGGATTTGCAAAGGGGTGTTTCCCGCAGGAGAGGCAGCAGTTCTAAGTTCTCCAGCTTTAGCCCCTGAGTAATTCTTCTACAGGAATCAGCTCAAGGTTAAGTGGTCTCCCCTTTGCAAAGGGAGTTATTTTGCTCTATTTTTTTCACTGTACCCGTTTTTCCCCATCCAAGGATTGGACGGTATGACTGCTGTGGAAAGCAGGGCAGTAGAGGAAAACCTCCTCCTTAGGAGAGCGGTCGGTCCGGCTCAGCTATCACACATCACAGCATCCCCCCCTCTTGCTGCTTTCCCATTTCCTTCCCCCTCTCCATTTCACTTTCACGTCCAAGTTGCGCCAACACCTAATGCCGCAGGAGGAGAAGTCCGAGTTAAGGCAGCAGAGGCCACAGGTAACGACCTGAGATCAATGGAGTCACCACAGAGCAACCCACACACGGGGTGCCCAGAGATGACAGGGGAAGCATCCACAAAGTGCCTTTCATTGCAAGAAAGCCAACACTCAAAGCCAGGCTCTGGAGAGAAAAGCCTGGTGATTTAAAACCAACGTGCCTCTAACAAGCCTGTCCTGCCCTTCAAGAGGAGGTGACACTCCTCTGCTCTCACAACTCGGGTCACCGGAGGTCAGCCACCAAACCTTTTCAAACCAGCCACGCACAGGCCAGCGTCGATGGCGACTCCTGCATCGTCCGGCGGCTGTGACCGGGGCAGGGATCAACAAACCCCGCGAGCCACGGGCTCTTCACAAGGCAGGTAGAAGAGTCACCTCGAGACTGACTGCAAGGGGGCAGCCTCAGTGCATTCAGACTCCTGTTTTGTCACCAAAAAGCCGTGGCTGAACTCACCCACCCCGTTCCCGGTCTGTCAGTAAGGTGCGGCCCACCCGGCGCCTGGCGCGGGGGCAGCGGGCGAGCACGGGGGCTCAAGCGCAGAGCCCCAGCGCACCAGGGCTGCGGTACCAGAGCACGTCCCCCAGCGATGGGTTTGGGAGCTTCTCACCTCCTTTGGGTTTCAGGTGGAGCCTCTCCAGCACCGAAGACACCCCGCAAGCTTTCCTCTGCGAGCCCACGCAGGCCACCGCTGCAGAGAGCACGGTGGGACAGCAACGCTTTATGCCTGAGATCCCAAGAGGCTGCCAGAGTGGTGATACTTCAGCTGGAGTGGAGCAGGCGAAGAGCTCGCAAGGGATTTTTTTCCCCGTGGGGAGCAGACGGGTTTGTTTTTGAAGATGTGTGTGATTGCAAAGCTTCTCAGTTCTGCTAGCAGCGTTGGAGAGCATCAAGAAAAGCGCGGTGTGAATTGATGAAGCAGCTGGGACACAGCAGATGCAACAGAAACCCAAACACTGGGTATGGAAAAAGCCCCTTTTCGTATTTCCCATCGCAACAGACACTGAGGCGTGGATGCTCCTGGAGAGGCTCTGTTCCAGCTCCCAGCAGAGCAGCACATCAGCTGAAGATGAAGCAACTCATTAGACAAGCTGATAGTCCCGCTGGCAGGATCCAAGCGAGAGCTTTCCCTCGTAGGAAAGATGATGTATACGAGCCCATAGAGTTGCTTAAACGCCTTTTCCCAGTGCAACCAGCTTCTCGTGAGAGGGGCTGCCTGCGAGCAGCAGCCCCCAGCTCTGTCAGGGCACCACCTGCCGGCTCAGAGTGACCCAAAGGGCCAACAGCTGGGACTTCCCTCTGAATTCCTCTCTGCATGGTCAGTAACAGGCTTCTCCCACTTATATCCACCATCCTATGATGCGCACAATAGTTACGTTCATGCAGGTGCTTGGCTACCAGTGACCTCGACCACTCCAGCACCAGTCCACCTCCCGTGGAGCTCAGGTGTGCCAAGCCCTGGACACCACCGAGCTTGGTGATCCTGCCACCACCCTGCCCTGTTCCCACCACCCAGACAACATCACTAATATTATTAAAGCTCAGACTGTAAAAGGCTCTTACTCTTTCCATTCTTTTTTGCCTTCTAAGAAGATGCTACTATGGCATGTTGACAAAATTAGACAGATTTACACAAGGGATTATGAGGAAATTGCCTGAAGCTCATTTCCACTCGTTCTCCATAATTGGACTTGTATTTATACACACAAACATAAACAGTGAGCGCAAGGAACCCATGTGTCACCATAAATACTGTCTGACCTCTGGCAAGGAAGAGATAAAGGAGGACAAAATGATGCTGCTCACCAGCCAAATTTTATCTGCTCTACCCACCCTTTATTTCTTCAAAGGACTCCGATTCATTCAAATTAATTTTCATTTTAAGCTCAGCCAAAAGCCTCCTCCTGCCCCCAGAGTTAGTATTTTGGGCAGCTGCCCATGCACGAGAGCTATCTTGAACACCAGCAGACGAAAGGTTCACAGAGGCAGACGAACTTCTAGAGACTTCAGCGTAGAGCCGAGCAAAGAAGCTTCAAGAAGCACATGTGAATTCCTTACACAAGCCTTCTGCGAGGCACCACAAACACCCAGAGGAGCAGTTTTCCTTAAGTCTTCAAAGAACGACCCTTCTGAACGAGCAAGGGTCTGAACTGCTTGGACAGAAAGGAACTGGAGAGGCTGCAAAATATGGAGGGATCTCAAAAGAGCCCCAAGACAGGAGCAGGTAGCTGGGGGAGAAGACCTGTCCAACCCAACACACACCTTGGCTGCTCTTCTTCAAACTTCTTTCCACATAGGAAGCAAAGATGCAAGGGAGAAGGCCCATGAAAGCATCACTAACCTCTTCTACCAAAAGAAGGAACCAATACAGTGGAAGGGTCCAGGAGATTCAAGGGCACAATACATGTATTTCACCTTGTGGAGGTCTCAATAAACGTTCCCTGTCTCCTCCTCTCCTTGAGTCAAGACACTGACATCCAGAAATAGTTTGGACATGTTAGAACACCCACTTGGACCAGAGCCCATCACGTCTCAGCCACCGCATCCTTCAACCCTCCATCCTTCTCAGACGAAGAGCTCAATTCACCTACGCGAGGCTCTGTCTCGAGCTCAAGTCCCGTGTGATCCCACGAGATGTCCTGCAAGTCGGAATGCCCCCTCTGCTCTGAGGCAGCGCTGGCTGCTGCCTCCATCCCGGAAAGCCATTGCGCATCGCTTGCGATCCTTCAGCGCGAGGGGCGTGCTAGAGAAACACAGTGGTGACGGCCCCCGGCCCCAAAGCTGCTGCTGCTGCCAAGGCACGGCAATGAGGGAGAAAGGGGCTGGTCACAGCGGGGGGCACACCGGAGAAGGGGGTCCCTTCTCCAGGTCTGCAAACACCACAACTCACCTACACAACGGACTTCACCATGCTGACGGAAGAGGAGCGGGGAGGAGAGAGGGCAAGGGAAAAGGGGCCGGACTGGAGAGGAAGAGGGGAGTACAGTCATGGGGAAGGGGAGGGCAAGAGAGGAAGATAAATGAAAAACAGGAGTGAGAAAAATATATAAGTAAATTAAAGAGACTGAAAAGAAAAAAAAAATAATAATAATTAAGAAAGAAAAGAAAAACGCACTCAGACAAGCGGACTCACAACTTCTCCAAGCGGGAGGAGGCATGAAACACATGCAGAGGATCAGCACATGGACAGTCTTTAAAGGGGAACCTGTTTTCTTTCAAGCGGGGAGCGAGGGGTGCTCCTCCTCCCGCACGCCCGGCGCCGACGTCCCTTCATCACTCAACGCTACGCCGCGGCTGAGCCCTCAAACTCCCGGCGTCGGCAGCGCTGCCCTGGCAAGGGGGGGGCCGGGGGGGCCGCCCGGGGCAGGCTGCAGTGCCGAGGGGCATGGGAGCTTGGTGCCTTGTCTGTGGTTTTTGGGTTTCCCTCTGCAGGGAGACAACAGCCCCCTCTTCCCCGTTAGGAGATGTATCGCTGCGCGCTGCATCCAGAGAGAAGAAAACGGGAAACCTGCTTGTGCCGACTCAGTAAGGGCATTATTTATCCCTGCCCACAGGTAAAAACTACCTGACTTTCACCCAGGGAAAGCCACCGTGCTGCAGCCACCACACCGAGCCCACAAACTGCCTCTCCCTCGCCTCCTCTCAGCTTTTATTACTGCAGTACAGAAATCTGGCTGGTCTGGTATAAAATCCCTGTGCTCCACATGCACTGACAATTTTATGACCCCAAATCATCAAGAAATTACTTGGCCGGGCTCTTTACAGGATTCCTCGCTTATTAAAGTGAGATTTATTCTTCTGGCTTCCCCTTTTTGGGGATATTGACTCTGGTGTTGCTCCTGTGACTCCAACCCCTGGCAGCATCTCAGCGTAGGACGCACGGCTGCTCCTCAGCAAGTGTCCTACTGGGCAATGGGACCCTGCTCCTGAAACCCCGTCAGCCCGCAGCACCCAGCACAGGAGTCAGCCAGGATCTATACAAGAGCCACACCGAACTCAGACATGAGTCTGGACTCACCTCTGCTGCGCTAAAGCCATGTTCACTCGTGTCCCTAACGCTCCTGAAGCAGGGAAGCACCATAAAAAAAGAATAAACAGTCATGGCCTCACTGAGGGCTTCCCCCTTTCTCGAGAAGTCTGGCACAGCCCAGATCTCACCAAGGCTCAGTGCCAGCTTTGCTCCTCATGGGACACCCTGCTCTGGGACCAGCAAGGCAAAACAGAAGCAGGAAGCCAAGGATTCAAGAGCTCTGGAGGCTGCAAGGCTCAAATTGGAGAGGTTTTGCCATGCCAAGAGGGTGGCGCCTCCACGGAGCACACATCCTGTACCAGCTCCCATTGCTGTGACCCAACACTCCTTCCCTCACCTCTTCTGCTCTCCCCACCCCAGGACAACCCTCCAGATCAGCTGGAGGAATTCCCCTCTCCCAGGAACATCCACCTGGTTTCTCTAAGCATCTCATCTCTCCCTCATGAGGCTCTTTTGTGGCCCAACAAAGCTCCTCAGGCTGTTAGGAGAGCGTTAGCCAAAACCTTGACTCTTCCCATCCAAGGCAGCAAAGCTTAACTTTTTTTAAGACCTGTCCTAAGGAAGCTTGGGCATGGCCAAGCTCTAGAAATGGTCCCATCTGCAATCCCACCTCTCCTTTCGTAACCAGCCTGGCTGAGAGCCAAATGGGTCAGCCCTCCCAATCCCTGGGATCAGGAATGACTATTATCCCGTCTGGCTTTAGCCATTTTAGTGAAATTCTCTGCTTCTAAGGTCTGAAAAACCATCTCTCAATTACTCCATCCCAGTTCCAGGGATGCCCATGGCTATTCTAGGAAACGGGCCCCACAAAGGCAGCCTGAGAAGTATTTTCTTGGGAGAGTCTTTCAAGATCTGCTTAGGGCTGTTTAATTACAGCTGGGTCAGAAGTTGTCTTAAAAGATTTCTCTAAGGAGTTTTTCAGAGGAGAAGGGCTTTTACTGTGACTGCACTTGTGACGGGAACAATAAAACACCTCCCCGGCAGCCTGAAACTGTAGTTACGCTGCTGCCAACTGTACAGCCCACCCTGAAAGACTTTTCCCCTTTTCCACGATTGAGGAGACTTAGGAAAAAGAAAACAGATCCAGGAACTGATGGGAACAAAATTCTCCATGTCCTGGACTGCAGCTAGAGACTGATTTTTGGAGCCCCACTCCGAGAGCACTGTCTGTGCCCGGTTGCTCTGGATGTGGCTGTTTTACCTGGCTGCAGGGGGCGGCCATGAGCTCCTCCTGGTTTGGATCATCCAGGACAACCCCACCTCGACACACTCCTCCCTACCACCGCATGACCCTCTTGCCAGACATCGCCACCCCCCAAGAAAGGAAGAGTGGCCACGGGGGAGACGGCAGCTTGGCTCATCCCAAACCCCAACACGTAGACACGGCTGCCACCACCGGGCTCTCCAGCCCCGCCGCCTCCCTGAAGGCAGGGGAGCAGTGACATGCTGCTGGGAGGGGAAACCCAAAAGCCACAGAGACTGTGCGTCCAGAGGTGTTTCCTAGTGTTTTCGGATTCCTTATTCCCCTTTAAAGGAAGAGATGGTATTGGAAAAGCCCCTTCCGTGTCCCCTCTCATGCCCCACTCCCAGCCACCCTCCACAGCACCCACACCATCCTTTCGGACATGGATCACCCTTACCTATTGAGCTGAGGAGAAGCTTGTCTCGACAACACTGCCCAGATAGCTGAGATTAATCAAAAACAAAGCAGTTATCAACACCCGCAAGGAGCCGAGCTCCGCAACACATCAGCACGTCAACAACTCCAAAGGAAAAGGAGGGAAAGAAACCAAACCGAAACACAAACGAAACGAGGCTGGAGAAGAAAGGGGGAAAGAAACAGAAGAGAAAGGAAAAGAAGAAACGAAAACAATAATCAACAAAGCGAATGGATACACTGCGTAAAAGCACGGACAACGGTGCTGCTCTAACACGGATCTGTCCTGGAGCTGGGTCTCCTTGGGGTGCCCTGGCTAGGAGACGTGGACCTACGGCTACAGGTTTAATTGCATCGCTCCGTAGCTGTGTTTTCCAGAGGCACACAGAAGTCGCTTCAGGCTCGTTCAGCTCCTCTCCCTCCCCATCCTCTCCCCTGAGCCCTCCTTCCTTCCTTCCCCCTGCGCACCCCAGCCAGACCAGGCCGGAGGGGTTTCCTAAGGCCATAACGCTTCCAGGTACCAGAGGGCGGGAGTGAAATGCGGAGGGCGCTGCGGGGGTGAAACGCTGCCTCCCCCCTCCCCGAAACACACGCCTCTTCTCCGTACGCCTCCGACCGCGCCGGCTCCGCGGGGCTGGGTGCTCCGGCCCCCCGACTCCTCTCTGCCACAAGCCGGAGGAGGGGCGGTTCGACCCCGCCAGACAACAAGCCGAAATGAAGCGAGACGAAAGGATGGGACGAAAGCACGGCTACGGGGTCTAAGGTGCTGTGAAAGACGGAGGGAAAGAGGAGAAATACAGAGAGAAAGAGAGAGAGAGGAGAGAGGAGAGAGACGCTTTTTGCCTGGAGCAACCCTGGTACCTGGAAAACCAGCCGCTACTGTCTAGTGCAGCCACATCCCTCTTTAGGGCAGGATCTGAGCGTGCCGGCAGCCTCCCGATCTCCGCTGGGGTTAGTTTATTTTTATTTTTCCTCCTCTCCTGACATGCTGCTGGTGTGGCTAAGTCCTTGATCTCTCCCTGCCCGCGTCCTGGGGCTGCAGCATCCCTTTTGCAGGTGGGGCGGTGACCGTGATAGCTGTTTCTCTCATGCATTAAAGCTCTCTAGACTCCGCGGGAAGGAAGAGGAGGAAGACAGAGGCACGGCGGCGGCCGCCCTAACGTTCGAAGAAAGCCAAGAGCCAGTAGCTAGAAGAGGAAACAACCGCCGGTGACACCAGGACACTTACCTAAGCGAGCCGGGAGCCAGGTCTTTGCACGCCTGGTAGACGGCCCGTAGCCCGAGTCACGGCGCTCCCGGCTTCCCAAGGGAGCGGCCGGGAAGGAGGCAAGCGTGCCGCCGGCACCGGGAAGGTCGCCTGCCTAAATCCCAGCTCTCTCGGGCAGCGGCCATGCAACCCGCGCCCGCGGCACCAGCCTCTTCCCTAGCAAAGCCCGCGGGACGCCGTCTCCAAAAGGGATGCTGCAGCGCGCCCAGAGAGACCCTACGAGTTGGGATGGCGATGGCGGGGAGGGAGTCAGAGGGAGCGGGTGAGGCAGGGTGGGGGAAGCTGGGAGGGGGGCTGGGGTGGGGTGGGGGGCACCACGGGGCTCACACACTTACCCCGTGGCGGCTACCGTGGTGGATGTCGGCTCCGGTTGGAGAATCTCCTCGCCAGCCCTCCTCGGAGAGGGGATGTCTCCGAAAACATCCATGGTGTCCACGGGCAGGGAGGAGCCCTGGGAGCCGGAGTAGCCGGTGGCCAGGGAGGCGAAGGTGGCAGTAGGTCGGTAGCTGGGGCTGCCTCCCCGGCTGCTTGGCGCGGGGGATCCCGTCGACGGCGTGGACTTGCGGGAGAAGCTGACCGCCGCGGGGGGCTGCAGGGTGATCTCTGACACCTCAGCCTGCTGGATGAGGCCCGGCCGGGGCCGGGCACGGGCGGTCAGCTCTGGGGAGCTGTTGCGGGAGCTGAGGGGGCTTTGGGTCAGAGGAGAAAGCCTCGAAGGTTGTAGCACCACCTGATGTAAACTGGGCTCAGCCCTCCTGACCTGCCGAGGGCTGGGCCGAGGTCGGGGTTGGGGCTCGTACCACCTGGTGTCCAGGCTGAATGTGCTTGTGCCGCTGGGGCCGACGGGCTCGGACGGTTCGTGGTAAGGCAACACGGGTATGCCCATACCTTGGCTGGTATGTCTTAGCTGCCCTTGACATCCCATGGGTTGCATAGGTTTGTCCTGCCACTTCGTGGTGGTGGGCACAGAGGATTGGCCCCTGCCGGGTGACTTGCCGGTCCAGCTCTTTGGTGCCTCCAGGGGCAGGATGCCCGGGTAGGACGCGGGGACCACCTGGAGGGATGAGGGGGGCGGCCCCCGAGGAAGGCAGCCGGTGGGCTGGGTGCCCTCGGCCGCCTCGCACGACTGGAGCTGGTGGGGGAACGGCGCCGGGGCCGGCTCCAGGCTGCCAAAGGGGAATTCGGCCCTGCCCCAGGGTTCAGGGGACCGGCCCCCCGTGGGGGTCTGGGCCAGGGGCAGCGTGCTGTTGGAGACGTTCTCCCCGTTCTCTTCGGGGATGGTGGGGTGTCCAAAAGGCCCCTCGGGGGGCAGCGGTGGGGAGGACATGACCGAGCTCAGCGGGCTGACTTCTGGCATGTAGAAGGGCGGTGGGTCCACCTCCCCGGGGCTGCTGCTGCTGAGGTAACCGTAAAATTGGTGGTGGAAAGCCCGGGGGGCCGGCGGGCGGGCCTGGCCGGTGGCCTGCAGGGCGCCGGGACCCTCCAGCGCCCGGTGGAACCGGGGGCTGTATGCTGGTGGCTGAAGGTAGGACTCCTGGCTGGAGGAGAGAGGGGTGAGCTGGGCCTTCAGGGCGGTGACGGAGGTGGGGACAACGGGGTCGTCGTTCTCCTCATCCGACTGCCTGAACTCGGGGTACATGTCTGTCTCCTCCACGAAGGGGAAGCCCTCGATCCGCCGTGTCTTCAGGGAGGGCTCCATCTCCGCCGGGTCCATGACGAAGCGGCCGTCCGGCCCGCGGCTGATGAGCTCGATGGGGGTGGTGGCCTCGGCTTCAGCCTCCGCCTTGGAGACGCTGTACTTCTTGCTGCTGATGGCTCGCTTGGTCTTCTTGTAAAGGGAGAGCTCCTTCTCCTTGGTGGGGCTCAGCATCCGCTTGGCCTGCGGACCCTGGTCGTCGGAGGACTCCGAGGGGGGACGGAGTGTGCGGATGCTCTCGGGACTCACCTTGCCGGAAGACAACCTGGACCACAGGGGAGAAAAACCAAGAGGGGACTGTCACCTGGAGAGGAAAGGAAGTCTTCTCACCCAGAAGAACTGCCAGATGGATCCGGAGAACAACGTACTAGCAGCTCTCAAGAGGACCACAGGGAGAAGTTTGCAGGGGCTAACCAGGATGGCAGAGTCTTGCCTGGCCACAGCACAGGCCAGGGGACCAGCAGTAGCACACGTCAGTCCTGCTCCTTGGGAGCGGAGCTTGGCACCCTCAGCATCCCCCCCAGGACAGGGAGCTCATACCAACATTTTGCAACAAGCTCCACCAACACCTTGCAAAAAGCTCTGCAGCCCCAGTGGGACGAAAGACAGATCCAGAGCTCACTTCCAACTCCTTCAAAGGTTTCCTACATTCACCTGAGCTATCCACACCCAGGAGAGCCTCCGAGAGGAGGGACATCAGGTAAATGTCCCCTCCTGCAACTCTCACTCAGAGATGCTGACAGATCATTTCAGACCAATATTTTACCCCATTCTCAACAATCAAACTTCAGGCTGAGAGCCTCAAAAGGCAGAGAGCATCAGAACAGTTCACTCATCCCTATCCAGAAAGCCTTGGACAAACAGGACTGAAAGGCAAAAAGTAACAAATCCAGAGACAGTGCAGTGACAACCCACCACCTTTGGGCATGTGTGGAAAGAGGCTGTGGCAGGGCACTCTTGGTGAGAAAAGATACAGGTGTAAGATTCTCTGAACTGACCAAGAAAAACCAGACCCAACAGAGAATCACCCAAAAAACTACACTGAGCTTGCACAAAGGACTCCGCACGCAGCAGGCTAGCCCTTCTCCTGAGGAGCCCCTTCAAGCAGGGTGTGCAGTTGAGTTCCACAAGTCAACTCCAGCTTTGGTCAGCGTCCACAGATCCAACAGGGATCCAACGGGCTTAAAGTCCGCTGCATTTGGCCCTGCCGCTTTCTGCTCCAAAGCCCGTTTGCCTCTTGTGAACCATCGTGCTCCCACAAGTTCAGGGAATGCCCAAAACAACTCATCAGAAGCAGCCAAACAAGGTCAGACATTTCCATTTCAGCTTTGCAACAGCTGTAGGAAGGAGGCATCTTGAAGACCCACAGCCTGGTGCCACATCCAAGACAGATACTTACGGGGACTCCAAACTCTTCCTGCAGTGGGTTATCGAGAGAGGAGGGTCTGGAAGAGAATAAAAAGGGGAAAGAAGAGAGAACGCTAAGGAGGCGCAACACGACAGAGGCAAGACAAACTCAACATCAAGACAACAAAAGACACTCAACGAGAGGCCAAGGTTTCATTGCTCCAGCACTTTAATGGTTGCTAACAACAAACAGCTCCCGTCACAGGGTCCTGCCGCCGCACTCTCGCAGGCTAGAGGAGAAGGAGCCAATTCCCCTGCCCGCTCTGGCTCCCCCAGCCGCCCTTTTCCCTGCCAGCCGCTCCTGTACGGCGGCTGCAGCCCCAGTTTTCGGGAAGCAGAGCGGCGGGGGTCTCCTTGGCAGGGGTCTTCTCTAGCCTAGCGCGGCGGTCAGGCACTGCCCGCTCCGGGCTGGGCAGAAAACAGCTGGAGAGCCCAGCTCCGGGGTGGGGAGGACCTCGAGGAGGTGAGTGGTGCCCCCACCCATCTCTGGCCCAGAGGACACCCCAGCCCTAAACCCCCGGCTCTAGGAGTTATCACCACGCGAGAGCGCTCCCTCGGAAATCCCAGGCTAGTTTCTCTGTCTCCTCTTCACCCACCCTGCCTCTCCCGCTCCCGACCATGGGCGCTTTCAGGCACAGCCGAGGGATGAAGTCAGGGCTTCACCTGAGGACGCGCACGGGCGGAAGAAGAGACAGACAGGGAAGAAGGTTACCACCACAACACAACCAGGGAGGAGAAACGAGGAAGAGGCGGGAGGGAGGAAGGACGCCGGGGATGGACTCACCTTTCTTGCGCTTAAGCTTGCGTTTGCGTTGCTTGTTGACGAAGCAGGCGGCGAGTGTGCTGAAGAGGATGGCAGCAGCCAGGAAGCAGATGGTGGCAACGATGCCAGCCAGCACTGGGCGGGCTAGACCCTCGTCCGTCAGGTCAGGCTGAGGGAATACGTCTGGGGGGAAAACCCACAACATTTAGGTGTTATGCACACACCCCTGCCTGCTGCCTTCCCTGGGGACCTACCACAGCGTGAAGGCAACTAGTAGAAGGAATGATAATCTTGAAGTAAAGACCCTGTTTCCAAGCCAGCCCAGCTGGGAAGGGCAGGCAGTGCTGCTGCAGGCCACTGCTAAGGGATTTAGTGACCTTGTACCAGATAAACCTTTTTATCGTAGCGGACGGACCCCCAGGGAAGAAGCCTCCACGCCACACAAATACGTACAAGCGCACACAGCTGCACTAAACCTGCAGTTATCTCCTGGCACAACAACCCGCTGCAGCAGCACATGGCTATTTTACCCTGTTTACCAGTGCTTCCTTTTCAGCTTTTCAATGAAAATTGGGCTCTGAACACCCGTGACGCCCCTTCGCTAACCACAGCTACACCCAAACCACCAGCAGACTTCGGCTGTGGCCATTTGCAGACGCAAACCCTGCCCACGCCAGCTCTCCCGCACGCAGGATCAGCATGTCTTTGCCTACTGGGACCACCAGCTTTCAGCCTGGGAGGGCAGCTGCCCCAGGTCGGGGCACACACACGCCCTGGGGACGCTGCCAAACCCCATCAGAAAAACTGTGCGAGAGGAGGAAGGGCACAGGCAAGCAGGCAGCCTGCAGCAGGCAGGCTCTCCACACCGCGCCGGCACCACTTGAGGGCAGAGAGAGACTGCTGCATTCCTGCGTGAGGCAGAGCTGGGTGGCTCCTCGGCTTTTCCATAAAAGCAGGGTTCGCCGCATCCCCATCTCCTGCTGCTCTTGTCTTCCCCATCACCATCACGTCCTGTCCCTTGCTGGAGGAGCATCCCCCGAGCTGGACCGGGGCGCAGGGTACGTGCAGGAGCTGCAGCACGTTGCAGTCTCCTGTTGCAAAGCTTTTTTTTTCCTCCTCCTGGACTCTGCACTGCAGTGCTACGTTTCCCTCTCTGCACCTTTCATTCCCATTTCCAGGCTGCGCAGTGCCCGCTCGGAGCTTTGTTCTCCAGGCACCCCCACAGAGCCGAGATGCGCTGTCACTCTGCACCAGCGGACAACACCGAGCTCTGCGGGAAGGACTAAATGGGGCCGTTTGTCCTCACCCGCCTCGAGTGCTGCTGATCCGTTTGCGTCGGGAGGCAGCACGGGGCCAGCAGCGTGCCCAGGACACCAATCCTAACCCATCAGCCCATCTCCCAGCCTCAGCGTCTCATTCAAAAGCACAAAACCAGCTGGGGGTAGAGGAAGGAGTCACCTCTTACCTGTACTGGACACGCCAGCAACGTTGCTGGGTTCGCTGATGAGATCCTGCATGACCGCCAGGACCCGGAACTCGTACCAGGTGTCCTAAAACACAAGCACATCCGTCACGTCCCCCACCGCAGCCCCCAACCTTGCCCAGCTCCTTGAAGACCCCAGCACGGGGGACCGAGCCACCCCAAAACCTTCCCCAGAGCCACAGCAGATGGTGCGACACCAGAGGTGCGGTGTGGGCAGCCCCCTGCTTACCTGGGACAAGTCCTTGGCAAAAAACTCGCTCTCGGTCCCCAAGATGCCGTCATCCAAGATCTCCCACCTCTCCGCGACACGGAACTCCATGATGTAGCGGTCGATGGGGAAGCTGTGGTTAGCAGGAGGAAGCCATGACAAGAGGACGCCTTGCTGTGTCCGGTTGGCTGTTAGGCACCTCGGTGGGGTAACCAACACCAGAGGCTCTGGAGTTGTTACAGGGAATGCTGTGGACAGAGCAGACGGGACAGGGACACCTTTGGGATGGGCCGAGAGGAAGCGCAGAGGATGCTCTCCCACACGTGCCCCAGCAGCAGCAGCTGGACCACCACAGCGGTGGCAGTTCCCATCTTCCACGAGTTTAGGGCACATCTCAGGCACAGGCTCTCTTATCCAGAGACATAAAAGTGGCTTTCCAGAAAAGCAAGGGACTAACAATGCAGTGAGTCCAAGTAAAGGGGCACAGCACTAGAAAAGCCTCCTGCTTCCTGCCCCCTCTGCCCGAGATGGCCCCAAGGCAGGTACCAGCATGAGGCCCTTTGTGATAGCTCCTGCTCTGAGCCGCACGCAAGCGATTTTGTGCTCTATTAATACCTCCTGACCCCAGCTGAACTTAAGGAAGATCTGAAAAGTGACTGCGCTACAGTACAGCTCTCCCACGCTGCTTCTTAGGACAAGCTTTCAGGAGCCTCACGCATCCAGCAAAGCCTACGAGCTTCATCCAGGACTCTCCACAAACTATCTTCTAGGTGGCTGGAAACTACTGCTGCTGATCAGCATCTCCATCCCCAGCAAACAGGACACACGGACCAAGACAAAGGGCCACTTCTCCCCACGCACCTCCTGAACCCCCTCCTCCCCTTCTCTCCACGGATGACCTACCTAGAGTGTTCACAGTGACCACCTCACTGAAGGAGCTGGTGCCCAGCTTGTTTTGAGCCAAGACACTGAACTGGTAGGCAGTCTCCGGTTCCAAGGTATCCACCAGTAGCCAACTGGAACCAGCTGGCACTGGGAGAGACAGCCAGTCGTGGGGGCCAAACTGGGCTCTCTTCATCCTGCCAAGAGAAAAGGAAGCATCCTCAGGGAAGGTGCCTTCGACAGGGAGGACAAAGAAGCAGCATTAACTTCTCGAGTGAGAATGGAGCTTTCCCGAGCGATGGTTTGGTTTGACAGCAGCGATGTGTATGGACGTGGGGCAGCCACTCGCCACCCAAGAGCTGGCTCGGGGACGGCTCACACGAGGACTGCCAGGCAAGGGGCACCGTCCCGTTGGGCCACACCAGCATCCCCCAGCTCATACGGCCACAGCTACCAGCCCTCCCCGCTGTTGTGCACTGCCTGCACCCTCTGAGCAGGGTCAGGGACAAAAGCAGTGCCAACAGCCCCACTCGGGGGTTATCTCCATCAGATTCCCATGGGCGAAAGTGGCAGCTGGTGCATTTTTATTCTGGTGAGTGCTGCAAAGGGGATGGCTGGAGCAGGAGATGGGCCCTGTTCCCATGTACACCTCGACAGCTCCCGAGCCAGAGCCAAGTTTTCCCTCAGCTGTAGCCTTGTACATGCAATCCCACAAGACACATTTAACTAAATCACCGTTTTTGCCATATTTGCACAAGTTGGGGGCTGCCAGCACAGCCCAGGGCATAACCAGGGTTCAGCAGTGCAGCAGAGGTTACTTGTGAGGATCACAGGACAGGTCTAACCCACAAGCCCCGGGCAAAAAAAGGCTCCCAGAGCCGTGCCAGTGCAACCCCAGCCCAGGCGAGCGTGCAGCCACCTCCACAAGCCATAACCCCGCCACGAAGCACCGCGGCAAAAGGGCCCCACGGCCCGAAGCAGCGTCACCGCGCTGCGACGATACTGCAAGTATCGGTAGAGAGATGTTGTAGGGAGCCCCAAGCCCTTGCTGCAGGTTTCGGTGGTGTCCGCAGAGGATTTGGGAAGGATTACTGCAGACGGTCTGTTCTGCATAGGAAGCGGGCATTTCTGTAGCCACCAGCATACAGCCAGGTAAATACACCAAATAATCTGCCCCTGTAAAGGGCAGTGAAGAAGCAGCAGCCCATCACCCTGAGAGGGTTTTCCTGCAGCACTGAACCCCACCGACCAAGCAACCCATCTTCCCCGCGCTGCTGTGGGCAGGCACACAACAGCAAGGGGTGAGAGTGGAGGGTAAACACAGCACTAATTGCCCCCCAGGGATGGGAGCCCACCTGTGATGAGGGAGAGCACGCGTGCAGGTGGGATGCTGTGGAGGCCCTGGCCATCCCCCCAGAGCAGGGTTTGCATTTCCAGCACCAACAACCGCAGAAGCAGGAGGGGAGCACGAGCTCCTCAGGAGACAGAGCTGTGTTTTGCTCAAGCATCCCATAGCCAGAGCAGGGAGGAAAGCCCAGGGGCGCCCAGCACCATCCCACATCCCTGGTCCCAGGGAGCAGCGCAGCCCCCAGGGCTCACACCCAACCTTCTGGGCAGGATGGGTCTCTACCTCCCTATCCCTGTAAATTCCCTCAGGCAAGCTTCGTGCTCTCCCCGTGCAGGGTCTGGAAGAGCCTCGAGGAGGCAGGAACCCAGCAGCAGCAGCTGTCAGCTCCCTCCGAGGTGACCACCTCCTTCCCAAGGACGTTTTTATCAGAGAAAGTCTGCACCGCTCTGCTCGCTCCCTCATTTTTCCCCTCTGCTCACTCCATTTCTTCTTTCCTTCTCCTAACAGACTGTCCAGCCCCAGCCTCAGGCTGGAGCAGAGCAGAAATTATTACAGGCAGCATCTACCCTCTCTCCATGCTATCAGCAGTCTCCACTGGGGCAAATTAAGGCAAGGAAGGAAAGAGAGAGCAAGGAGAAAGGCTGAAGAACATCAGCCCAGGCCTGGGAAGAGAAGGCTTCATCCCTTCCCCGTTTCCAAGTCCAGCTCTTCAAAAGAGGAAGCCAAGAGCAAGTGCAGAGCCCAAAGAAAACCCTGACCTCGCTGCAGCTACATTTCACCCTCCCCTGCCCTGGGGGAAAGCCAGCATCCCCACTGTGGGGTGGCGGGATGTCCCCACCGGCTTTGGGTAGCGCAGGCTGGCACGGGAGCGACGGGAGCAAAGCCCCACGAGGCTCAGAGCTGATCGTGAACTCAGCTGGGAATTAAGCACCTCCAGAGAGCCACACAGCAAGGAGAGATCATTTCTGCTTAGTCACAGCTCTTCCAGGACGCACCCTATAAAGGTGGTATTTTCCATCCTCTCTCTGGCTCTTAAGCTTCATAAACAGTTTATCTTGAAATTAGATGCCGGAGGCAAAGTTACACGAATGCAAAGCATCTCCCTTGTACCATAAGCAAAATAAAACCTGCTGGGGCAGATGGAAATACTGGCTAGCACAGAAGGGAGAAGAAACACAGGAACTACGTGATCCCACCACCACCCATCTCTCCGAACGGGAGCTCAGCCCTGCAATGCCCACGGGCGTAGAGGCGGGCAAGGCCACCCTCCCCACCCTCCTCCCCCTCGGCTGCTCGAAGCTCGGGTCGGCTAGGAAAGAAAAGAAGCAGAGAGCAAAGCATGCCGGGATGACTCACAGAGGGCCGTACCAAACTGAGAAAGTCTGCTCGTATCCACCGTCGTAGCCGGGCTCCCAGGAGACGTTGGCAGAGGTCATGGCGACCACAACGTGCACGCTGGTCGGGGCGTGAGGGCTTGTGCCTGTGGAGGGAGAGGGAGGGGTTAAAGGGGAGTAAGACCACGCGCCGGCTGGCAAAGGCAAGAGGGCTGCTCCCAGCCGTGATTTGAGGGGATTCCTCTTGCACCAAGCAAAGACCACGCGGAATTTCTGCTAGAAACAGCAGCAGGACAGCTGTGTCCGCAGGCAGCCAAAATAACAGAGCAGAAAAAGGCACCTCCACCAGTAAATAATGTTTAAAGGAGACATTTCTCTTCAAGGGAAGCATCCCCACCTCCTGCCTTGCCCATGCACTGCCTGGGGGACTCTACCCAAGGCCCCGTCCCCCGCCCTGCCCGTACCTACGACGGTAAGGTGGGTGCTGGCAGTAATGCTTGCGACGATGTTGGTGGCGACGCACTCCCACTCGCCGTGGTCGTCCTTGCCGAGGGAGCGGATCTGCAGGGTGCCGCCGGGCAGTGTGTTGTGCTTGCTCCTGCTGGGCTTCCCTACCTTGGGCAAGGAGCAGGAGGGGGGGAAAAACCGGGCAAAGAGAGAAAAAAGACATGACTCAGAAGCGGGTTGCGGGGCAGGACGAGGCGGTGGCGGGGTCACTAAGCTACCTGCGCGGGCCAGGGGACGCCGCCGGCCACCAGCAAGGGATCTGGTCTCTCCGGTCGTGGCAAGGCAGCCGGTTCCCCCGTTTTCGAGAGGACCTGGCGGGGCAACGCGAGAGGCACGGGTCAGGGAGGCTGATGCTCAGCGCTCGCACGCAAGCGGAAAACCCCCATGGCACTCACACGGACACCGAGCCCAGCGCCGGGGCTCAACCTCCAGCATCCAAAGCTGAAACTGCTGCAGAGGAAGGTGCACCGGCCACCCCCAGCAAACACCCGCCCAGGCTGGAAAAGGCACCGCCTGCCCCAGGGGATGCCCAAACTGCCCCTCAGCCAGCAGCAGAGGGGCAGGACCCTGCACATCAGAGATTTGGGCAGCAAGGGCCCCACGGGGACACAGGAGGATGGCGTGCGTGGAGGTGCCTGGGAGCTCTCAAACCAAGCGGAAAGATGGATCTTGTAACAACTCATGTCTGCGCCCATCAGCCAAAGTTGTGCAAATCCCACGTTGTCCTGAGTCCTCTTTAGCCATTCTTCATGCAGAGGTCTCTGCTGATCGACACGGGGACCCTCAGTTCGATGCCACACAGGATGAGCAGAGGAGTGGATGGGCACGTGGGGTTACCAGCGCCAAGCCCAAGTCTTCAGGTGTCCTTCAAGAGACTGGTCAGCGCTGCTGGGCTGATGGGGAGCGAGGGAGCTTGCTTCTGCCACTGGGAAACTGAGCCCAGCCCAAGCCAGCCCTGACTGGAGTCGGGGGGGGATAAGCCCAGAGTCATGACATGAGGAGGACCGCCAGAAGGCATAAGAGGGGTTGAAAAGAAACCTGAATAGGAATTGTGAAGGGAGGGGGTTTGGGGAGAAGAAAAATAAGACTGAACAGCCAAGAAGTTTTAGGTAGATCACTTTCAACCCGTGCAAATCACCAACTCCTGCTGACAAAAGGAACTCAAAGAGATCCAGCACCTCACACTGCAAGGACTAAGGACGGCGCCCCTGGGTGACACAGGGACCCTGCTCACTCTCGGGAGCTCTAAGAAGGGGACAGGACATCTGGAGGGATGCTGGCAGGGGGACAGAGCCCAGAAGTCCCCTACACGGTGGCTTTCCTATGGGAGCAGTGAAGGTGGGAAGCGAAGGGCAGGCTGGAGGAGGACTGGGAAGCCCTGGGCTGCTCCCAGGCTGTGACACCACGCCAGCTCCTACCCTGCTCTACAGAAAGGGACATCCTGAAATCATCGTGTCCGGTCCAGCGTCATTAAAACAGCTTCTTCCCAGGTCTTCAAAGTCACGGGGCAGCAAAGCAGCTGCCGACCAGCCCAGCCCCTTGCCAAAACACAGCCAAGAGACCCCCAGACACGCTCCAGTGGCACGTCCCTTCCCACCACAAGAACGGGGCTGCTGTGTCCTGCCGGTGACCACCTCGCAGGCCAGCGAGGAGGAGGGTGTCCTGTGGGCAAGCACTGGTGAGGAAGAGGAGGGGCGGGGGGGGCCGGGGCAGGGGCAGCACTCAGCTTTGCAGATGGTGCCGTGACGGTTTCGTGGGATTCAAGTACTCGGTGGCCACAAGCTGGGTTTCCCCCACCCACCTGCGGGAAAGGACGGCAGTGGCTCAGCCCAAAGCGAAGCAGCTGTACCTGCAGTTTGTTCTTACCGGGACAGAGTGTGGCTTCTCTGTCTGCAATATTCACCAAAAGCCAAAGGCACTGCAGATTTGTCTGGCAGGCCGGGTACCTTTCTCCAGGCGATGATGGGAAAGGGGTCTCCGGCAGCAGCGCAAGGAATCAACAGCTCCCTCCCTGCCTCCTGTCTGTACTCCCAGCCTGGTAGCACCGTGAAATAGGGGGGGTCCTGCAGCCAAGGGAAAAGGCAAGGAGCATCAACCCACACCCACTCCCACCACCAAAACCAGCCCTTTTGCAAAACAAACACGTCTCCGGGTTGGGAAAGGGTGAGGCATTGCGAGGAAAGCCACAGCGGAGAGGTTGGTACCCCAAATTATACACCCGGAGGGAAGTTTTCTCTGAAAAGTCGCTGCACTAGGGCATCTTGTTTAAGTTTTAAAGAGGAAAACGGGGGAAGAAAACCCCACCTACATCGCGTCAGACATCAACCTGATTTCACCAACTCCGCAGCCGCCGTAGCGGATGCGCGTGTCTATGATACACAAAGCGTTATTATGTGAACCTCAGCGAGAGACCATGAATCACCGCCTGCAAGCACGGGACTTTTTGTTCAGGGAAGGAAGAGGCAGCAGCTCCCACCCCAGCCGCACCGGGAACTGCACTGGGAGCCCAGTGTGCCTCAGGCTCCGCACGCAGCAAGAGCACGTGAAGCATCTCTCGAGCTCAGATCATCCATTTATTAAAATTCTCTGTGAAGCCAAGCCCAGGTCAGCAGGGCTAAGCGTTTTGTTGGCAAAAAGACCATCCCAAGGACATGTTTCCTCAAACCACCCCAGGTCCAGTGCTACCAAAGCCTTATATACACTGGGCATGGCCCAGCCTGTGCTGAAACCCATGCTGCTGCTCCTGCGAGGTATTTCCATGACACACATTGCAAAATCCACATTAAAAAAGCCTAATTACAGCGTGAGATACCCCTGCAAAGCACACATCTCCATGCTGCCCGGTCTGGGACCCTAGCACCCCACACAAAGCTGCAGTTCTTCTCGGCACGAGAGGCCACAACTCCTGGCAAATATGCCCCGCTGCAGAGCGAGGATTTTAGGAGGCGAGTTACCTTCAGTACCAGTCGGGCAGGGGGAGACTGGCCCATCGTACCCAGGGCGTTATAAGGCACACAGGTGTAAGTGCCGAGAGCATCTTCGGTTGCCTCCTCTATCCGGATCGACCCGTCTTCCAGCAGGTTCCAGCCAGAATACTGCGACAGTGAGAAAGAGGGAGCTGACTTATCCTTCACTCTCCCCTCCCAGTTTATTATTTTCCCTTCAGCCAAGCCCCCCACCTACACCCAGGGCAGCTGTCATGCCCCTGGAAGATGCCCAACTCAATTCCCACCATCCAAGTCATCTCCTCAACTGCAGAGAGAGGAAATGGGGGCAAGATCAGCCCGTCCAAAGGCAGCCCTCCTGGGAAGGGTTGCCCTGCTCTACCCATGCCCAACGACACGCAGGTTTATCTTGCGGCTTCTCTCCTCCCTACACCCAGCCAGGCTTCTTCCAGTAACCCAAAAGATTTAACATCAGAATCTATCGAACCCCAAGTAAAACTCGTCTTGGTGGCACCAAAGAGACAACTCCACCCCCAGGGGCTGAGGGCACCAAGGATCAGTAACCCACATCAGCAATAGGTTTAAATGGGATTAAAAAACTTTGGATCGTTAATATTTAAGCAAAAAATTTAAAATACTGAGTGTTTTATTTAAATATTTAATGGCTAATATCCTTGCTCAGACTATCAAACCATGATTATAGGAAGACAGAGACTTGTTAAAAGGGTCTTTTATCCATCAGTTGCCATTGGGGGCAAAAAAAAAAAAATAATCAGGGCCATCAGGAGGTGACTTTAGAAGGAAGCAGGCATTAGGTCTGGGAGATGCAGACAGCGCGTCTGCAGATGCCCTGGGCTCCGCACAAGAACCTGAATTAACTCTGCCCACAGCTGATAAGGAAAAGCAGCATCATCCCACCCACGGGGCTTCCTCTCTCCCAACAGGCAGGGTGCCCGACGATGCTCACTGGCATTTGCAGAGGACACGAGGGTCCGAATCCCTCTGTGCCCCCACACGTCCCTCCCCCGGGGGCTTCCTTACCTTCTCGATTCGCAGGGGACGTCCGTCTTTGTTCCACTTGACCAGTGTGACCGGGGGCTCTGCCTCGACCGGACAGCGGATGTATCCGTGTATCCCGATGGGAACGTAGATGACAGGGGGCATGTTCACCACGCGGGCAGGATCTGGGAGAGCAGCAGCACCACGTTAGCATGGGGAAAGAGCTCACCTCTCCCCCACCACCTGGCTTCAGAGGATCTACATCTCTTTTATAATGAATTCCAAACCCCACCACCACCTTGGCTGCCGCAGGCTGTTATCTCCAGGCTTGCTAAACACAAATCCGCTGTAATACCTCGCATTTCTGGGAGGCTTTACTCATGCCCAGGGTATTCCTGCCTGAGGCTCATTAAAAGTTGCATTTAAAAAGAAACATTAAACACGTCTGCTCCCACATCCACACTGACTCGTGTCCTGCTGAAGCCTGACTTGCTCCACCATGGGATGTCTACAAGGCGTGGTGCACGCCCAGCAAACCACCCTTTTTTTTTTTTTTTTTCTCTTTGGTTTTGTACACCAGCAATGCAAACTATTTCAAACCCTGAGCCTTAAAACACACCAACTGCAGCAACCGAGATGGGAGAAGGAATCCGTGGCCGGGCTGCCGTGAGCCCTTTACCTCCCTGTCTGTTTGTACTCACAGCTCGTGCCTCATCGAGGCTGGGTCACGCTGAGCATCAGCCACCTCCACCCTTTCCAATAGGATGCAAAAAGCTTAAAATACGTACCTAACCCCCACCGCGCTGCACCACCCACGCAGAGAGGCGTCTCGCAATCCTCCAAGTCTAGAATGTGTCATTAACAGTGCTTCTAAGAGCTTTTTAATTAAGTGCGAGTGGGTTGGAGAGAATCTAGACTTTCTTTAATAAGAAGCATTTTTTTAAAAAAAAAGTTACCTTTAATAAGGAGAGAGAGTATTTCTACAATCTTGTCTAGACACCGGCAGCACAAGGTTATGGGAAAATCCTGACGGGGCTTACGCTGCATTAAGGGATGAACTCATTTTTTTGGGGTGCAGCATCCCTGTGCTGCTGATGCAAAAAGGCAAAGCCCAGAGTAAAGGTAAAGTGTTTAGGAGGAGGATGTGGGGCTGCCCTCTCCCTATGGCTTTCCTGGGGCAAAAGCTGCCAAGTTTGGGAGCTCTGCTCCCTTCCTGCTGAAACATATAACCCCAACCTCTCCCCGAAACCATGTGCCCCTGGCAATGGCACCATAACCCAGATTGCCGAGTGCTGCCTGGCTTTACCCTCCTCCGCTTAACTCCTCCTCTTAGGAAATGTAATCAAGGGCTCTGGCAGCGTGGGAGAGGGTAATGGGATCGAGCCTTTCACTACTAGGTCACTGGCTGGGGGCCAGCCTGGCTCACTAATGACCTGGAGCCACATCCCCATCTGACGGCTGCCTCGGTGGGAAGCCTCCCTCCTGAGGCATCAGCTCCGGGACAGATGAGGAAATTTGCTCTGAAGGGGTTTGCAGCACAAAAAAGCCAAGTACACCTCCTCGTGCTGAAGCCTCACAGGGCTGACCAAGCAGCAGATTGTCCAAATGCCTTTTTTTCCTGCTATTTGTAACAGCTTGATGAGTGGTCCTGGATTAGCGGCAGGACAGATTTAATGCCCTGAGGCTGCATGTTTTCCCAGGAGCTGCCCAGCTGGGCACATCCAAGCCCCGAATCAGGCTCTGCCCGGGCATGGCACCAGCCACGCCGTGCCCCTGCCCCTCCAGCCATCCCCCTGAGGGAAAGATTGCACCCACCAGCCCTTCTCACAGCGGCGGGGGGCTTCCCAGTAACCAGCACCGGGTCTACGGGCAGCAGCTCTACGGCAGCCTTCAAAACACAAGTCATGAGCCCACTTTGCTCAAGCCTGTTTTTCATTATAAAATAAAACCGCTGCAGTCTTTGACAGCAAAGCAATATTGCAATTGTGAGCGGCAGCAATTGAGGCCATTACTGTCGAATACCACAGGACGCCGGTGGCACACTACCCATTACCGCCCGGGGAGCTGGAGAGAACAAGCGTGGGAAGCAACGCTCCTGCTACAGCCCCTTCTCCTCTGCTTGTTTAGATCAGTTACTGCCTGGAAAATATGACACACAAAGCTACCGAGCTCACAGAAAAACCACGCCGCAGGAACAACGCCCCATAGTAAATACCAAAAAATACAAGCAGGTAGTTGAGACTGAGAGCCCTGATCTGATGTTTCCCTGCCCGACATGACGCAGCCGATGAGGATGACGTGCCGGCGGCAGCGGTGGGAAGATGCCCACCTCATCAAAATCACTCCCAGCAGAATGGTGCTACCCAGGATGATCTGGTTATTTGCTTTCCTGTTGCCCACACCCTACAAGCACCCGTGGGATGCTCTCAGCCTGTTCCTGAGGATGACTGCATGCTCGTTCGAAGGCTGACGTCACATCAACACGAGAGCCTCCCAGCAACCCAGCAGGACAACAGAGACAGGTATTATCAATCCCAGCCCCATCCTGCAGGATCGGGCCCTGCTTCCCGCACTCACACTGCACTGTCAGGTAGGCAGAGGCTGATGGCGAGCGGCCCAGGCTGTTGCTGGGGATACAGGTGTATTTTCCAGCATCCTCTGGCTTGACACGGAAAATGATCAGCGTGCCGTCGATCAGGATCCGCACCCGCAACTTGAGGTCGCTGAGAGAGAAAAAGAGAAGGAGGATTGTGGGGAGACCCAGGGTGGTGGCCCCAGCACGATCTGGGAGCAGGAGGACACACCACCCTGCCAGCTGAAAGCTCAGAATCACAGAATCATCATTGGAAAAGCCCTTGTAGCTTCTCCAGCCCAACCGTGACCCTCACCCTGACCGTTCCCAACTCCCCCAGATCCCTCAGCGCTGGCTCAGCCCGACTCTTCAACCCCCCCAGGGATGGGGACTCCCCCCTGCCCTGGGCAGCCCATTCCAACGCCCAACAGCCCCTTCTGCACAGAAATCCTTCCTCAGAGCCAGCCTGACCCTGCCCTGGGCAGCTTGAGGCCATTCCCTCGGGGCCTGGCGCTGGGGCCTTGGCTCCAGAGACTCATCCCCCCTCTCTGCCCCCTCCTGGCAGGGAGTTGCAGAGGGCCAGGAGGTCTCCCCTCAGCCTCCTCTTCTCTAAACCCCCCCCCAGTTCCCTCAGCCACTCTCATAAGACATGTAATCAACTTACTTCTTGAAGTAGACGTTCTCCTCCTCCCAGTACCACAGGTAGGTGAGGTTCCCGGGGTACGCCTCGGCCTGGCAGGTGAAGAGCGCATCCTGGGAGATGTTGACCGTGATGTTCTCCGGAGGGGAAACGATGAAAGGAGGTCCTGGAGGGAGGAGAGAAAGGTGTCACCCCTACCAGTATAACTGTCCCCACAACGGTTGCTCGGGCTCAGCTCCATCACAGCATCATCAGCTGGGGGCTGGAGAGCTCTGGGGCTGGCCCTGACCCCCCGGGATCACAGGGCTGACCTCAAGGATCTGTTATTCCCACCGCTTTCCCCTAATCTCTGCAGCTTTGGGGAGGGGACCCTGCACCCATGGCCCACAGCTTTGCTTCTCCCAGGACACACGAGCTCCCGCCTGCCTTCATCCCGAGCACGTTTCCAGGGTCGCATCCCCCGCGAGAAAAATCCAGGGGGAAAAACAGCAAAGTGCCAGGAGCCGGCAGCAAGCGTCCGCAGCTCGCCGCCATGGCGAACGCAGAGGACACCCCGCGCTCCTCTCTCTCCGCCGGTAGCTGTTGACCTAATTAAAGATTTATTTAATAAAAGAAGGAGCAAGGAGCGGGAGGCCTGCCATGCATCACCGCTATCTGACGAGGCGCTTTGTGACAGCCTCGATCTCTTCCCCCGTTTCCCGAATAAAACCGAGCTGCCGTCGGGGCCCAGCTGCTCATCGGCACCGCGCTGCCCCAATTAAGCGGATTCTTCCGTCCTACAAACAGGACGCAGGGCCACGGGGCACGATGCCGAGCCCGTGAGGGGTCCGTTGTCCCCACGGAGGCCCCTCGCAGCCCGTTGGGGACGAGGCGGAGGGGCTCGGGAAGTCTCACCTTGAACGAGCAGGCGCGTGGTGTGCACAGCCTCTCCCTGGATGCTGTACGCCCGGCAAGTGTAGGCACCCCTGTCCTCCCGGCTGACGGAGAGCACTGTCAGGCTCCCGTCGCTCACCTGGGAATGACAAGGGAAGACCCTGGAGCATGGGCAGGGACCCCCCAGGGGGGCGGGGATGCGCCCTAGCCCCGGCTCAGCACTTCCCACAGCAGAGAGCTGCCGGCGCTTCTAAGGGCGGCTGAGAACGGGTTTCCCCGCTCTGCAAGACTTCGGATATTAATAAACCAACACACGCTCGACGCCAAGGGGAAAGGAAAAAAAAAAAATTAAAAAAAAAAATAAAATAACCCTCGCAACATTATTCATCTCCCGCAGAAGCGACTGGCAGGCAGCAGACTCCAAACCACTCCTGCCCAGCACCCCGGCACCATCCGCGTTTCACACCGCACCGGAGCATCCCCTGCTCCCCACCCTGGGGTAGGGTATGAGGGGAAGACCCCAGCTTGGCCCCCACGGGGCCACCTCCCAGGTGCAAGAGGAGCGTCCGAATTCCTCCCCAGGGACACAGCGGGGACAGGATGGGCGAGGGACTGTCACCCCCGGGGTAGCAGCCCCCGCCGTGCACAGGGAGTCCTGCTCCCAGCCAGGCTTCTCCCCCCCTCCTCCCCACCACATTCTGCCTCATCCTTCTATTTCAATTAGTAACAAATGATTCCTAATTACTCTCATTAGTGCCTGCACTGATTCCAATGCCTGATTTACCAATTACAGCTCAGGGGGGAATCTCTGCTCGGGGAGCCTCTGGGATGCAAAAAGGGTCCTGGGAGGGGGGAAAAAAAGTCCTCCCTGCGCCCATGTCCCCAGGCTGCAGCCCCCACCCCATCTCTGGGACCCGGCACAGCAACCAGCCCCCGGGATGAGAGTCACCAAGAAGCAGCAGGGACGCCGGTGGGGGGGTCTCCAGCCTGCACCAAGGGGCAGCAGCGTTAGAGGCTGAGATGGGGGTGGGAAACGGGCATCTCAGCACGGAGAAGCGCTGAGAAAGCACAGCAGGCTCCAGGCACGGCGGAGCTGCCGCCACCATGGTCCCATTATACCGTCCCTGCCGGCGGGACAGCCAGGAGCCCCCACGATAGCCCCCACCACCCACCTACCTGGTACTTGCCACTGTCACCCAAAAGGTCTCCCTCTTTCAGCCAGGTGACGATGGGCTTGGGGTTCCCGAACGCCATGCAGGTCAAGGTGACGCTGCTGCCTTCCTTCGCCTCGACGTACTGCGGCGGCGTCTCCGTGAAAGTGGGGGGAGCTGCGGGGCAGGGGGACACCACTGTGACCCCCCCCGTCACAGGTGGGTCTGGGGGAGGGTGGCATGGGGCACAGGGACAGAGGGCAGGCTGCTGCCTGCAAAGGGGGGGACACGCCACGTGTCCCCAAAGGCCAGCAGGGCTGCAGGGACAGGGACAGCGGCTGTCACAGGGGCTGTCCCTGGGGACACCTGCTGAGGGCATCCCCTCCACGCCACAGCATACCCCAGCCCTGTCCCCTCTCCTCCCCAGAAGCTCCGGGGCACGGCACCATGTTCCCCCCCCGCCACCCCGTTGCACATTAACTTGCTATTGTCAAAACACGGGAAAACGCCGCAGTGCAGATCGAAAGGCTCCTTCCTGATTAAAGAGCCTGGCAGGATTACAGCCCGCCCCTAATTACCAGCGGTTGTTAAAGCCCACTTTCGAGGAAGACAGGTTGGCAATTTAATCTGCTCGGGGAAAAAAAAAGAATTATATTTTGTTTCTCCCCAAATGATTTTTATTTTCCCCTAAGAAAATTAAGCGTTGTAATGCGCTGGGGGAAAGCCACAGCCTTCCCCCTGAAAGCAATTCCTCGGGCCGGGAGGATTACGGTTATAATTTTGTTATTAAGTCCCTACGTGCCCCGAGCTGCATAAAACCCAAAAAGCAGATAATTTTGTAAAAGGTGTCGAGCCTGGGGTGGGACAGTGCTGATGGCAAGCCCCTCGGGTCAGCGGTTTGCCAGATCCGTGTGTGCTGTGGAGGTGAGGCAGGCACCATCCTCCTCCTCCTCCTTCCCAAGCCCTCCGAGCTCCTCAGCAGGCAGGGACAGGGCTGGTGTGCTGATGGCCCCACTTGCAAAGCTCCTGCTCACTAATTGGGCTCAATTAGGTGGCTCTGCTCTGTGCGGCAGCCCAGCCGCCCCCCCAAAGGGTAAATTAATTGCTCAAGGTCAGGCAAGACCAGCGAGGAGCTGCCGGTGCCCATTTCTCCTCTCCAGTCACCCCACTGCAGCAGGAGAGGCACAGTCCTGCTGCTGGGCTCGAAATAAAGACCTCTCCTGATGTGGAAAATGACAGTTTGCTAATTAGTTTAATACGCAGCCTTAATAAAATGAAAAAGTAATTTGAGTGAATCTGAATTTCAAGAAAACAAAGATTTGATTTCCTGATCTGTTTGTTAAGAGGAGATTCATTCCCAACCCTGCTTCTTGATGTCTCTCCTTTAAACAAGCTCTGCCTAATTAAACTGCGGGATCCCTAATAAAAGTTTGTCCCTTTTGAAGTCACGCCCTGGCTGGAGCAATCAGCCTGGATGGCTTCAGGCTCACTTGTCTACAAGACACAGACACCACTGATGTCCAGCATCCATCAGAAACACCCGTCTGGGCGCTGGGACGGCCCGCAAGCATCACCACGGCCCCTCGGTGATGCCATAGCCCCCCATCCTCACGCCACGGCCCCTCGGTGATGCCATAGCCCCCCATCCTCACGCCACGGCCCCTCGGTGATGCCATAGCCCCCCATCCCCACGTCACAGCCCCTCGGTGATGCCACAGCCCCCCTCGCCACTCCGCAGCCCGGCTCACCGTTGACCGTGAGGTGGACCCAGCTGCCGTTGTGGAAGGTGTCGTACTGCTGGTCCAGCATGAGCACTTTGCACTCGTACCAGCCCTGGTCCTCGGAGCGGACCTGCTCAATTCGCAGGGAGGCTTTGTCGTGCAGGCTGGCCCGGCCTATGGGGAGAGCATAGCCATGGGCTCGGTGGCCCCCGACACCGTGTGATGGCCACCCACCACCAAACCAGCACCCCCCCTCCCCAGGCATTGCTGCAGGGGACACCTGTGCTGCAGGAGCTTTGGGGCCGGGCAGAGCCCCACTGTCCGCGGGTGTGGGGCTGGCTGAGCCTCACGGCACGGTGCTGCCGGTGGCAGCCAGCCGGCAACGCGCTCGCCCATCTGGCGAGGAGGGCAGAGCAAGCTGCCATGGCCAGGCGAGGTGCCTCGAGCGGCGTCTGCCCACAGCGACACCGGCCTTCTGCTCCCGGCCAGGGGCTGGCGGCGGTACAGCCGGCAAGCAGGCGTGCCCCAAGGCCCTTCTCCGGCCTGGGAGCCTCCCAAAAAGCAGCACGGCCCCGCCATGACCCTGTGCACAGCCCAGGAAACTGGACCAGCAGCAAGGCAGTCCAAACCTCCACTTCAGCCCGGCGACCACTGGGCTCCAGAATCGCTCAAGCATGAACTGAATTTGGCAGGGCTCAGCCCAGGCTCAGGTGCTGGCATCCTCCCTGCTGCAGGACTTTCCAGGGGAGCAATTTGGGCAGAAGCCCTGCCGAGCCTGGAACCAGGGTAAGACCCAGGGTAAGGCCCTCAGGATGCTGTTCCCCAAGGAATGGCACATGGAAAGGGGCCTGTCCCACCACGCCACCCCACTCTGGGCTGGTCCATGTGGCAAGGTGGCACCTTGGCGAGTGGCCATGTGGGCTCTGCAGCTCCAACCTGCCACCTTCGCCCGGCACGTGGACCCAACTCCATCCATCCCTGCATCCCCCCCAGGCTCACAGCTGCTCCGGGGCGCAGCAGCCGCCGCTGCCACCACGCGTCACCCTGGGTTTCTCTGCCTCGCTTGCTCCCGTCCCACGCAGCCCAGCTGGCTCCCTAGCACTGCTGCTTAATTAAAACCAACTGGGTGGAAAGCGAGCAATGAGAGACAGAGCTCGCGCGGTTTCTGATGGAGAAACGGGTGGAGTGGAGCCGTGCATCCCAGGACACGGCACGTCCCCTGCACCACCCCCTCCCCGGACTCACCGGCATACTCCGGGTCGACATGGGGAGGGTAAAACCCAAACTTGATGAAGATGGGGATGGGGACGCCGAACTTGAACCACTCCACGACATAGGGAGGGGGCTGCCCCGTGAGCGGGTGGATCACGTCGCATCCCAGGATCACGCTCTCGCCAGCGCGAGCGGTCACGAACTCGGGCTCCTCCCTCGAGCCGAGGGCACCTGTGAGGAGACGAAGGAAGAAACTGTGGCTGATCCCACTGCCAGACCCTGGCATTGGCCTTAGCCAGAGGACAGGGACCCCAGAAAAGCCACAGCAGCGACGATACCTGTCCCCAGCCACCTGGCTTCGCCAAGTGCAGCCCCCAGGTCTCCTCTGCCCCAAAACCAAGAAGGGGTTCCCCAAGCTCCTCCACTCAGCTCCAGGGCCACCCCAGGGCTCAGGATGTGACCACCAAGTCCCCACTGCTCCAGGATGGCTTCCTACCGCCTGCACTGGGGCCAGGATAGTGCCCAGGGGGTTTTGGGGACGCCCTGCTCTCAGCAGAGGGGGTGCATGGAGCATGCCTAGTGCTGCTCCCCACCCAGCAGCACCATCAGGGCTGCCCTGCATCCCTGCAGCGGTGAAAACGCTGCTTTCGCAGCCCCACTTGTGCCCCCAAATCCTCTGGCGAGCGGGACTGAGCATGCAGGGACCTGCAGCTCTCCTGGGCTGAGCCCCCGGAGCAGCGATGCTCCAGCCAAGCCCACCCATCCTCGGGTGTCCCTGAGATCCTGAAACCCAGCTGCGACCTGCATGTCGAGTCTGGCACCCTGCTCCTCCCGGCTGGGGTAATTAAGCAGGGCTTTGGTCTCAGCCTCAAACGAAGGCGCTGCTCCACCCCGGCTGTGCCTCCCCGCTCAGCTGCAGCCTGTCGTCATCCTGCTCTCACCATCAGCAGCAAAGCTGCATCCTCAGCACGGCTTTCAGGAAAGGAGAGGGAGGGGAAAACCCAGGGCTGGGGGGAGCCAAGGGGGGGTCCCCAAAACTGCAGGCGCCAGGTTCAGCTTCACATTTCCCTTCCCACCAAGGAAGGGACCCCCCCCAACCTCCTCCCCTCTTTTCCTGGCACATGCGGCCACCGCCTGCTCCACGGGGGATGCTCAGGGAAGGATGCTGGGGGAAGGATGCTCGGGGAAGCACGTTCCCACTCCTCCGCGCTGCTCCTCGGGGCCGCCGGTGATTGGCGGCGAGTGACATCACCGCTTCCCCGCCGCGGGAGCCGAGCATCACCGGCTATTTTTGGCTCTGGCACAAGCGTGTACCGGCGAGAGGCCCGCGCCGGGCCACCCCACGGGCTCACCGACCGAGTGCCCCCGCGGGAAGGGGAGCGGGGTGCACCGCCACCGAGGAGCCCAATGACCAGCCAGGCGTCCTCTGAACTGGATGGTGGCTGTTTAACTGGGAGGGCCTGCTGGCAGCACTGAGGAGGGGGATGCCAGGGTGCAAAGCTGTTCATCGCGCTCAGCCCCGCTACGGGGGTCCCGCATGGCCACGTCCCTGCCCGGACCCCAGGCTGGCGGTGTGACTGCTGTGCACACACGTGCCATGTGCACCCACACATGCACCCAGCTCCTGCACCCCCCCCCCCCCCCAACTTTGCACCACCCTGACGACACTCTTGCACCTCTCCAGCCCTCGTTGTCGCTGCATCGCCGATGAGCTCAGGCGTTCGCAGCCTGTCAGCAGGGAACGGTGTCAGCTCTCCCCTGTCACCCTGGCAAAGAGCTACCAGGACTCATCCCGACCCCGCTGTGCCCATCCAGGGAGGAGGGGCTGTGCTGCAGGGCTGGGAACCCCCCTCCCTGTCCACAGCCCCCCTGCACCGATCAGGGACAGTGGCTGTCACGTGCTGCTCAAGAGCATCCAAGGACACGCGCTTCCCCGAGCAGGTCCCCAGCACCTCACCGCCTTCAAAGGGACAGTCCTGCTTTCCACCAGCAGCAGAAGATGGAGGGGGCAGCACCTCAGCCACTTCCCAAGCCCCCCAGCTCCTGGTGTACCAAGGTGGGATCTTGGTTTTCAGCTCCTCAACGCCAAATGGAGCCTGGGATGCCGATGCTTGCCCAACTGGAGAAGCACGTTGCCCAAGAGGCCACCCAGATGCCCCAGGGATGGGTGTTGAGGAGTCACATCGGGAGCCCTACGCTGGGATCCCCAACTGGCTCCCCAGCAAACTGCTGGGTGACATTTCCAGGGAGGGGATGAGCCAGCTGCTCCACCGGACCCATGCCTGGCCGGGGCCACCCGGGCGCAGGAAAATAGGTCAGCCCCAGCAGCTCGCAGCGCTGGTGTCTGATCGCAAGGCCGGTGGGGAATTGCATGCACGGCTGAGCATCACCTCCCCACATGCACGGCCAACTGGCAGCCACGGCGCCTAACTGGCCCCCAGCTCTCGCCGGCTGCCACCCGCCCTGCCACTGGTCCCCGTGCCCTCCTGTCCCCGACTCCAGAGACAGCAGGAAAGCACTGGGGAGGTGTTTTACAGACCACCCCCACCTTGGGTCTCCCCAACTTCCCAACCTGCTAACCCTGCGCTCCCAACCTCAACCGAGTTTTCCTTCCACGTCCTGGCTGCTGAAGGCATGTGAGTGATAGAGACTGCAGCTCTCAATTCAAAGAAGCATTTCTCACCCCCACATTTGTGGGGAAACGCTTGAAAACAATCCGCAGACGCCAGAAGAAACAGAGCGCAAACAGACAAGGTATTTTTAAACCCACTTGATTTTTTTCCCAGCCGAGTTCAGGGGGGTTTCAGGGCTCAACCTGTGGTTCGGAAATAGGGTCAACATCAGGGAGCCGCAGCGGGGACGCAGACCCTGAATCCCCGCTCGGTGCGGGAGCTCACATGAAGCTGGGGGATGCCTCGTAAAGAAAAACAAGTAATCAACAGGCTTCGTCATCCAAGCAGATCCAGGAAAAATAAAAGCACGCCGCGTGCCAGGAGGCAAGAATACAAGATGCGGAGGTGGAGTTGAACAGCATCCCAAAGGGAGAGGAGGGAAAGCTGCTGCCACGTAGAGACGGTGCCACCACGGGGCTCCCCAGGATGGCGATGCCAATGCTGGGAAGACCCTTGCCCAGGTCTGGGCATCCAGTTCCTCCAGTCCCGAGAGCAGAGATAAGGTGACACGGGACTCAGTGAAGCTGGCAGCACTCAGCATCTGGGGTCACTGGCTGAAGCGGGACCCTTCCTGCAGATGTTTCGTGAGGAGGACAGGGCCGTGGCAGAGCGAGTTTCCAAATGAAATAGTGCTGCACCTCGGCTCGCAGCAGGGGCAAACACCAATCCCATGGCCAAGGGATGATGGTGAAAAGCCCAAGAAGGCCGCCCTGCCTGGCACACACCCTGGGGTCAGAGAGGGGATCCCGTCCTGACCCCCCATCCCAGGCACTCACCCCCATCCCTGTCCCACCGTGGGGACAAGCGCAAGGCCCCGAGCCTGGGGACTTCTGCCTGGCGAGCGGAGACAAGATCTGCTCTGACACATCCCGCTCACATCGGCGGAGGTGGGATATGGCGGGGATGGCCGAGGACAAGGCCACCAGTGGGGCATACGGAGGCCGGCAGGGAAGGAGAGCAGGCAGCCACAGTCATGAAACAAGGAGTGCAGCGACCACAGCCCAGGGCAGGGGACAGGTTACACCCCCCACTGCAAGCTCAGTGCCCCCCTGCCTGCCCAGGGGTACCCGTGGCCCCCCCGAGAACATCCTCCTGTCCCCCGGCAGGGGCCAGCCCCGGGAACTGGGAGCACAGCCCTTGCCTCCTCCCCCAGCTGGAAAGCAGCATCTGGGCTTTCAGCACGATTCCTGCGTTTTAAACCCGATTTTCCAGATGGATGGAGGGCGACGCGCAGGTCAAGTGACACGCCTCAAGGTCATGTGGGGCCGGCGGAAGAGCAGGATCAGCTGCGGGGGGTGGCTCAGCGCCCTGTTCACAGTGAGACAGCGACTTCAAATCGCATCCCTGGGGACAAGGGGTGTCCTGTGGGACCACCACCACCATCCCCACACAGGCAGGCAGCCCCAGGGGTGTGGGGTGCTCCCACAGCAGCTCCCCACCCTCCACGGTGGATCCCCACTCCCTGGGGTGACACCGGTGGGACCCGTGCCCACCTGGGTGGCAGGTCACCAAGCACACGGTGCACAGAGGTGGAGCACGCAAGAAAATTACTTCATCAGGGTCACCCCCGTGTCTCCATTCACCCCTCCCTCTAAACACCACCAGCATCCCCACGGGAACCATCATCTCCCAGCAACAACCAGCAGCTACCTGCGTGCTCCCTGCAAGCTCTCTCCACTCCCAGGAGGGAGACGTGCAGCCGGAGAGCGCTGCCAAGGGTGCCGTGATCCCCCCTCTCCCCAAAGCCAACCCGGCGCATCCAGACCCACACAGCACCGGCACCCGCAGGCTGCCCGCAGCACCCTCCCCGGAGAGCAGCGTGTACCCCCCCAGTGCTTTCACAGCCCCTCCGACTGGTAACGGGGCTGCAGGCAGCGCTCCGAGCTGCCCGCCAGCAGCTCCTGAATCACGCTGTTCCTGGCTCAGGCAGCCCTCCCACCAACGCCAGCCTCTCCGTCATCGTGAAGCGGGAAGGAAGGGAGATGTTTTTCCAAAGGCCAGCTGGTCGCTCATGGCCCCCCCCCCACCCAGCTCGGGAGAAGCCTACCGCAGGGGAAGGGAGAGGGAAGGGCTGCTCCAGCGGCTCGGCGCAGGGCTGGACCCACTGCTTGCCCAGCTGAAGGGTTTTTCTTCCAGGCTGAAGCCACGACCTCCATGATGGAGGACTGGAGGTGTATGGGAGCTAACCCATCCCGCCGCAGCACCGGAGGGGAGCTTGCAGGGTCCACTCGTCACCAGCGAAGCTGCATCTTCCAAGTCAAAAGGCATCCAAGCCGGGAAAACACCACCACAAAAAGCCTTCCGGCAAGCCAAGCCAACGACCAAGCGAGCATCCCTCCCTGCCCCGCGCGCTCCCATCCAACAGGTCCAGAGGAGCAGAAATCCTCCAGGGAAGGATGAAAATAGGAGCTGGGCCAACTCCCTTGGCCGCTCTTGGTGCCAAACCATCCCCTTGCCAGAGGAGAGCAGGGCCAAAGCCACACAGTGTGCCAAAGTCGGTGGCTGCTGGTCCAAACCCCTCCACGGCTGAAGAGGCACCGGCCCTCGCGTGCGACAGCTCCACACCGGGAGCGAGCAGGGGACGCGGCGGCCACGGCGACCCGCTCCGACCGGCCAAGGTCAGCGCCACGAGCATCGCCTGCCGCGGCGGCCGGGGGGAACCGCTTCGATGAGAGCCCTCGCCCGGGGCTGGCGAAGTCGAATCCTTCCCTCCGCAAACCGCGCCTGCCGGATCCGCCAGCAGCCCCGCTCGCCGTGACGCCGCGTCACGCTCGTGGGAGAAGGAGGAAAAACCCTTTGGTGTCACGGCACTGCCGGGAACACCAGGAGGACGGATCCCTCCTCCGACACCCACTCCCAGCGCGGTCACGTCCCGGCTCTCCTCCCCCACACCGTAAGAGGGGATAACGCACCCTCCTTCCCTCTCTGAGCCGATTAACGCCTGGAAAGCCCTCGGAGAGCAGGGCCAGGCAAGAGGGTTGCGCAGGGCCAGCACTGCTGCACCCCAGCCTGGCCCTGCGAAGAGGAGGAGGCAGCGTGGGGAGGAAGGCCACAGCCAGGGGAATAATCCCAGCCCCGTCCCTGAGCGACGTGGGGTGGCAGCCCCCCACGAGGAGGGGACGGCGGTGGGGACAAGGGGCTGCAGAAGCCCAGGGTGAGTCCCGTGGGCTCCCCATCCCCACGCAGCCCTCCCGTGGGGGCCGCGCCGACCCGCAACGCCCACTACACCCAGCGTCCACCCACACGTTACTCACGGCACGCTCATTCATCACATACACGCCGCTCCGTACGCGCAGCACCCCCGCGCCCGTGGGGGGGTCCCCAGCACCCACCCACCCGCCGGGGAGCCCCCAGCCAAGCGGCTCCAGGGTATTTCCAAGTTCCCCAGCGCTGAACTCGCCGCTCGGCTCCTCTCCCAGGGCAGAGTGATCCCCCCACAAACCGCTGCTGCAAACCACCGCCTCGCCACGCCGCAGGATGCATTTCAGGCAGGCAGCAGCCGGCCACTGCTCGACAACCAGAGAGGCGGGGGGGGCCCCCACGTACCCCACAAAAAGACAGCCCCATCCTGGCTTTCTGTCCCCCTACTCCTTGCCTCCAAGGAGCCAGCTGCCAGGCAGAGATGCCAAGGGACCGTGGCAGGGTGCTCGAGGAGATGCGGCGGGGGCTGCGGCACCCCGGTGCGTGCCGAAGGGGCCCCCCCACCCCGCCTCCCACCCCGCAGCCCACCCGCGCCCGCCGAGGCGGCATTCCCCCGCGCCGCGGGGAGGGGAGCGGCGGTGGCTGCCAGCCAGGCATCCTCGCTTGCTGCCGGTGGCCACCGCATCCCCGCGGGCAGGGCTCGGTGACACACAGGGTGCAGCTCCCGGGTCCCGTCCTGCCGTGGGGGGGGGGACCCACCAGGGTGCAGGCACCACCCCCAGCAGGGATGAGAGATGGTGCCGCACCAGCGGCGGGCAGCTCCCCTTCTACCTGCAGCGATGGCTGGGGGGGTGGGGGGGGGGGGGGCGCAGGAAAGGGGCTGGCAGCTGAAGGAAAAGATGCCAGAGCAGGAAAATCAGGGTTATCCCCCGCCGCCGTCTCCCTCCTGACCTTGGACAACCCTGTGCCTCAGTTTACCCCGGCGCAGCACCCAGGCTGCAGTGGAGGGGCGGGGGGAAGGAGGGCAGCGGGGGGTAAAGTCACCCCCAAACCCGCAGCCAGGCGCGCAGGGGAAGGCACCGAATCCTTCCTCGCATTTCTCCTTGCCCAGTGGGCTACCCTTGCGGGGAAGGGCAAACGCTGCCCGCGCCCCTCGGAGCCGCCGCTTCCCCCCACCCCGGGCTGGGAGAAAAAAAATAAAAGAGAAACCTGCCCGGGGCCACGCTGCCCGCTTCTCCCCCCGCACCCACCCGGGGGTGCTCCCCCCAAGGACTCCCCACCCTGTCGCCTTTTCCCAAAGGGAATTTCCAAGCTCCGGATCATCGCGCCCGGCGGAGGGGCAGCACCAGCCGCACACCAGCTCCTGCCTCCTAAACTTCCCGACTCGCAGCCGCTGCCCTCTGGGAGGTCACTGCAAAAACCGCCTGGGGAAGATGCGCCGGGCGCTCCCTACTCCCCCCCCCCCCCCGCCATTCCCCGCCTTCCCGGGGCACCGGGGAATAAAGAAATAGCTGCAGCGGCGGCGCCCGGGGACACGGGCAGCGCTCGGTCCCGCTGCACGGGCATCGGGGGGGGCCGCAAAGCCCCGCCGGAGCCGCAGGGGAGCCGCAGCGCTCCCCCCCCCTCCGGTGCAAGCTCCGGGACGTGCTGCCCCCCCCGGTACATGCTCCCCGGTGCATCCATCCCAGCCCGGTGCATGCACATTCCCCCACCCCCGCCGGTACACCGGGGGGGGGGGCGGGGGGGGGGGCGCCGCCGCCCCGGAAAGACCAGCGGAGCCCTCCCGAGGGTATCCCGGAGGAAAACGGCCCGCGGCCGCACTCACCTTGGACGGGCAGCCCGCGGGCACCGAGCACACTTGCTACCAAAGCGGCCACATACCAAATCATAGTACTACCGGCCCCCGGTGCGCAGCATCTTCCGCCCGCCGGGCGGCCCGGCCGGGGCGGGGCGAGGCGGGGCAGGGCTGGCCGGGCCGGGGCAGGGCTCCCCGGGCCGCCGCGGGGCTGGCCGGGCCGGAGGGGCGGCTCAGGGCCGGCCGCCGGCCGCCGCCGCTGCGCCCATGCCGCCGCCTCGCCGCACCTGCCCTCCGCCGCACGGCGCGGGGCGCAGCCTAGCCTGCGCCCTTTAGCGGCTCGGTGCCGCCCCCGCCCGCCGCCCATTGGCCGCGCCCCGGCGGAGTGGGCGGTGATTGGCCGGCGGCGCGGCCCGGGCCCGTTTCAAGGTGGGTTGGCGCGCGCGGGGCCCCTGCGCCGCAGTATCATGCGCACTGCCGGGAGCGGCGGGCGGGCGGGCGGCACGGCGCGGTACGGCGCGGCTCGGGGTCACCTCCGCTGGACGGTCACCTCCCCGCCGGCACGGACACCCGCCCCGGAGCAGCGTCTCCCCGCGGCCCCCCGATGTGCCCCCCACGCCGGCTCAGCTGCACCTCCGTGCCCCCTGCACCGGCTCAGTGTCACCTCCCTGCACCGGCTCAGTGTCACCTCCCTGTCCGCAGATGTGTCCCCTGCACCGGCTCAGTGTCACCTCCGTGCCCCCTGCACTGGCTCAGTGTCACCTCCCTGTCCCCAGATGTGTCCCCTGCACCGGCTCAGTGTCACTTCCTTGTCCCCAGATGTGTCCCCTGCACCGGCTCAGTACCACCTCTCTGCCCCCGGCACTAGCTCAGTGTCACCTTCCTGCCCCTTGCACCGGCTCAGTGTCACCTCTCTGCCCCCTGCACCGGCTCAGTGTCACCTCCCTGTCCCCAGATGTGCCTCCTGCACCAGCTCAGTACCACCTCTCTGCCCCTTGCACCAGCCCAGTGTCACCTCTCTGCCCCTTGCACCAGCTCAGTGTCACCTCCCTGCCCCCTGCACTGGCTCAGTGTCTCTTCCCGGTCCTCAGATGTGCCCCTTGCACTGGCACCATGTCACCCCCCTGCCCCCAGATGTGCTCTCTGCACCAACTCAACATTACCTCCCTGTCCCCAGATGTGTCCCCTACCATGGCACAGTGCCACCTCCCTGTCCCCAGCTCTGTCACCTGTCCCTGCTGCCATACATCACCTCCCTGACACCCCAGTGCCATGTTGGGCCCACACAGGGTCCCCTCCCCACCACAGGCCGAGCCACCCACCCCCTGCCCCAGGTCTGCATCACCCTGACCCACACCAGCCCTGTCTGTCCCTGCCACCCTGCCCCACCCTGGGGTCCCCTCCCTGCCACTTGCTTGGTGCCACCGCGACCTTGTACCCCGCATCAGCACAGGGCAACGTACCCGCCACCATCTGTGCCCCTCTGCAGAGCTCCACATCACCCCACCACCCATGTGCCACCTGCGCCCTGCAACAGCTTGCTGTCACCTCTCAGTCCCCTCCTGGCCACCTGCCGCAGCTCGGTGTCACATTCACCTGCCACCCCTTGCACCAGCTGTACCACCTCCTCCTGCTGCCCTGCACCACCGCTGTCACCTCCCCCTGCTTCACGCCACCTGCACCTTGCAACGGCCCAGTGTCACCCTGTCCCCACATTGTGCCCTGCTGAGCACACCCCTCTTTAAAAAGCGAGAATTGGGGGCCCCTCCAATGGAAAATAGGTAGAAAATGCCCTTCTGCTCTCCCATCTCAGCCCACCTCTCCTCGCTGCAAAGACCTCTGGTGATGCCAGATGGGCAAACAGGCGGGCTGGCTCCCTGAGGAGCATGCCAACAAGAGAAACGGGCCACTGAACTTCCCCTGAGTTGACAGGCAGCCCGGGAGGGGACAGGCTCGCATGGAGAGGGGGACACGCCGTTTTGTCCCCAGCACTCACCGTCTTCCCCTTGCCCACGCCGCTGGGAGAGTATCCGGGGAGAAGCTGGAGCAGCAGGATCTACCCACCTCTTCCCATGCGTGTCCTGGAAAGAGGTAAAAAAAAACCCAACCCATCCCTTGCAGAGGATGCAGGCGTTTGAGGAGTGCGAGGAGCATCCCACACCTTCTGCCCGCGATTACGCTTATTGAGCATCGGCACAGCCCTGGGCGGGAGAGGAGAGAGCCTGTGGGCAGCACGAGGCCCGGCAGATCGCATCCCCCAGCCCAGCCTGGGCCGTTTGCTTCCCCAGCAAAATCCAAGACCCTCATAAAAAGTCTGACTCAGCTCTTTAGTCCCAAGGTCTGAAGTGAAAGATTGCAAATCTGCGAGGTGGGGCGTCAGGGTTGGCAGAGCCGGGGGTGACCCTCGCCTCGGGGCCGTTTGGCTCTTTAAGCCGCTCTCCGGATCACGCGCCGAGCCGGGTCGGTGCAGCCTGTTTCCTGAAAGTCAGGTTTGCAGCGGCCCCTTGGCCAGCATCCTCCCCGCTCTGGTCCTGCCAGCTTCACAGCACCCAAAAAAACCCCACCATCACCCCCCGCCTGCGAGGGAGCGAGCCCAAGGCCAGCAGAGCTCCATCCCCCCTCTCCCGGCCGGACAGCGTCGCTATATTCCGGTCCAGCTGGAGTCCGTGTTACCAGCCAGATCATCTTCAGGTCTTTAGCTGGGGTTTGCCACAATTTCAAAGAGAAAAAAAAAAAACAACAAAAAAAAACAAAAAACGAAGGGCTTTGATGACACCTACGCTAACACAGCCCGAGAGGCATGGGGAGCCTGTGGTAACTGGGGAGGATCCAGCCCCGGCCCCGGTCTGTACCTCCCCCAGCTGAGCACAGCGCAGGGGCCGCACCAGCATCCCTCAAGGAACTGGGAATATGGGCTTGGGTTGGTGCACGGCTGCCAGTTCACACCCTTGTTTCTCCAGACTAATTTGCTGGTTTTATGAAATCCATTCCCCACTGTTTTCACACTTCTCTCCCTCTCTATTTATAGCTGGGTTTATTTACATGAGCAGGGCACTCCGTGTACTTTCACGTCAGTCTGCGGTGGCAGAGCCGGGAGCGGGTGAAGGCAGCAGGCAGCGAGGCAAGGCGAGGAGCACCCCGGTCCTCGGCCACGGCCACCTCCTGCCCGCCACGTGGGAGGCAGGCAGGCAGGCGGGCAGCCATCCCTACCGAGATGGGAGCTCCCGGGGAAAGAGCTGGAGCCGAATAAGCCACGCACACCCCAGACCCATGCATGCCCCATCCCCGCAGGGCATGGCGATGGGATGCTGGTGGCTCTGGATCCGGCACCTTCCCACCCTGTGGGTGAATCCCTTCTCTTTCCAAGCTGGAGCAGCTTTGGCAGCAATGTTGAGTTGGCCTGAGCCATATCCATCTTCTGTGCCACTGGCCTGGGGTTCTATGTGGCCTCCCTGGCTCAAAAGGGGATGGGAAGGGGAAAAAAGTCACTGCAGAGCAGGGCTCAGTAAGACTGTCCTTGCCCTCCACCCCGCGCGCAGCCAGGGAGAGCACAGCCTACCACGCAGAGCTGAGTCACTCGACAACTGCCCAGCGATAAATTTACCATTTTGCCTACCAAGAGGGATAAAAATGTCACTGCTTTTGGTGTTTTTTTGGAAAACTCTGACAGATGAGGCAGGAGTCCTCACATTAGCACAAGAGCAAGAGACTCGGGGGATGCAGCTCTCCCCGGCGTGCTTACGGTGATCTGGGAGAGATGCTGCCGCGGTCGAGCCCTGCTGCCAGCTCCCCGGGACTCGGCTCTCAGGATCAGGGACAGAGGTTTAGGTTTGGGGATCGGCACAAGAAAAGCGGGAATGAACTCCAAGTCGAGGTTGGAAATCCAGATTTCCAGCCCTCAGAGCAGCAAGGTTCAGAGCAGCCTTCACACAGGGCAGCAAAAATACTTGTCGCTGGAGAGGGGCTGACCTGAAAGTGGGGTTTCTCAGGGTGCAAGTCGCTGCCACTCTTGTCCTAGCCCCTTGCTGCCGGCGATCCAGGAGATGGGGACTCAGCTGCCTCCCGCCTGGCCGCGGGATGCTCCAACCCACGCGGGGCTGAGTCTCCCTGCACAAGTACATGATTATTCACAGCCTCCAGCATTTGCATGGTGGAGTCACGAGTCTCACAACACCTGATCTCCCGGGAGAGCTGCCTCCTGCACTTCGGAGGCAACGGCCCACATTCAGAAAGTGGGACTCAGTGTCTCACGGCATCCCACATCACCCAGCTGTCACCTCCTCCCTGCTCTGCACCGGGACCAGGAGGAGGGAGCCTGCCCCATCCCTGCCACTGCAGCGAGGGAGATGGTTTCAGGGCAGGGACACGCAGCAGCCCTGAAAACGCGGGAGCTGAGCATGGGAATGCTGAGCCAGCCCGCAGCGTCGCTGTGTGCACAGCCAGCCTGCCACGGGGAGGATGAAAACAGCCCCTCGACGGAGTCACCAAAGGATGAGCAGGCAGATGGGCTCGACTCACGCTGAGCCAGGGTTAGCCTCGTTCCCTCCCTGTCCCCTCTCCCATCACCGGTGGCTCATCACCGGCGCGTGACTCCGGCTGGCAAGCAAGGAGGAATATCCTGCCATGCCTTCCCGGCTCCACATCCAAGTCGTGGAAAAATCCACCTGTGGTATTTCAGAAAAGACACACTAACTTCTGGGGAGAGGGGTCAGCTGAGTCACGTTAACAACTTTTTCCTCCCATTTGCAGGTCCCCAACGTCGCTGATTACTCATCAGCTCACTAATAGACTCACTCACACAGCCCTCCCTGGATCAAGCAGCAGCGATTGTCTGTCTTGTCTTATTAACCTCAAAGAAGGATCCGACTCCGGTAACGCGATACCCCATCCTTATCTCGTCACCTACTTCTCCAGCCAAAATACATCTCTCCGCCGTGCAGGGCATCCCCGTCCCAACGCTGGCCAGGGGAAGCCAACACGATGGGGCTCAGCCTCGCAGCGCTGCTCCGCAAGACCCTGGCTGGAGCAGGTACAGCCCGCGGGGGGTGGGAGACCCTGGACCCACAGCAGCCACCTCTAGGCACCGTGGGCTGGGCTCTGCACCCCTAAGCAAGGGGCAACAAGGCACCAGCCCCCCACCCCTCCCACCCCCGGGGATCCATCTCACCCTCAGCACCAGGCGGACTGTCCCCACACTGTAGCCCCCCTCCATCTTATTGCCCCGTGGTCCCCCCCAGC
The DNA here is from genome assembly GCF_965140245.1 of Athene noctua. NCBI lineage: Eukaryota > Metazoa > Chordata > Aves > Strigiformes > Strigidae > Athene > Athene noctua. The sequence goes on along the minus strand of NC_134062.1, from coordinate 5,067,710 downwards.
ACTCCTGGGGCTGGCAGCTGTGTCCCCCCCAACCTTAAAATGATGCTGGAGATGGTGCCACTGACTGCAGGACCCTCCAGCCCGGCAGCACCCCACTGCTGCTCCCCCACCACCACCCCCCCCGCGGTACCCCGGCACTGCCACCCACCCCATTACTCACTGGGCCTCTCTGGCACTGGGAACACACCTCCCCGCACGGGGAGCATGGGCACAGCACGTGCTCCTGGGGGCTGGGGGACTTGTCATCGGCGCTGTCATCGCCATGAGTAACGACACTTTGTCTTGGCTTCCCCTAGAACGTCCCCCAAAAGCCAGGAACGTGCATCTATTCTTGCGGGGGGGGGGGGTGTACAGCCCCACAGCAGCTGCTGAGCTGCTGCCTCCCCTGCACCGTGGGGAAACTGAGGCATGGGGAAGAGCTTTTGCTCGGCCGAGGAGCTGAGTTCCTGGGGGGAGAGGGACGGGCTGAGCCACTCCAGAAGCGCTCCAGCAGGCTGGGGAGGAGGAGAGGTGACTCACTGAAGGTCGGGCGGTGAGGCTGGCTCAGCACTGCCAGGCAGCCGCTGCTGTCCTGGTACTCCAACCTCTCGCCCCGGCATCCTTTCCAGCCCCTGCACATGCAGCGTGTCATCAGCTGTGACACACTCTGCTGACGTCCCTGAATCATGTGGCATCAACCTCGCCGGTAATTACCAGCGGCAGGAGCTCTCCCCCCTTCCCTGCGGCAGCCGGGCACGCTGGGCTACCCGGTGTCCATGGCCAGAGCCCACGTGGCTGCTGCCAGGGTAGCAGGAACCCCTAACTGGGGGGTTGACTAGCCCATCGAGCCAAGCCCCCCATGCACACGATGCCTCCCCAAGCCCTGCTCCCCCAGGACCGGTGCCAGGTGTGGAGCACCGGGGTGCAGGACCCTTTGCCACCCCAGCATCGCCCCCCCCAAAATCCCAGCAACGAGGAAAGGTGCTGGCTCAGCTGCAGGAGGGGACAAGCTGTCGGGGTCCTCGCTGTAGCTGGATGCTGCAGCCCCCCAGGAAGGGGACGGGCAGGGGGGTGCAGGCTGGGCTCCAGCCCCCAGGCAGGGCTGGCGGAGGGCAGCGAAGGGGGTTGCAGCCTGCCCGGGAAGGGGGCGGGGGGGCAGGCTTGGAAAGGGCTTTTGCTACCAGAGAGAAGGGCTCTCTTGTAACGTGCCAAGAGGCAGGGGAGGCTCAGAGCCGCCTTTGTTCGGAGGGGAGCAGAAGGCGGCTGCAGGGGGCTGGAGCCTCGCACCTCCCTGTCCAAGCTGCATCAGCCACTGCACTTCCCCTCCCTCCAACCGAGCATCCCCGGGGGGGTTCAGTGGGGCCTCAGGGTGGCCCCCGAGGAACGAATAGCTGGAGACCATCCCCTGTGGGATCGCTTTCCCCATGGCTGTGCCGAGTAGCCCCCAGAAACTGAGCTGCGGGGAGCAAACCGGGGGGGGGGGGGGGGGGGGGGGGGGCCTGCATGGAGGGGGGAAGCAGGTAGAGCCCAACATGCTGCAGGGACCAGCCGTGCCCCTCCAGCCCCAAGGACCTCCCCAGTCACCCCATTACAGCCCTGCCACGGCGCTCTCAGGGGACACAAGGGGAGAGGTGACAACCCCCCAGCGCTCTGCTGGGGACGTGGGGGTCCTACATCACCAGAACACACAGCTCCCGAGACCCCCCCTTCAACCGCAGCTGGTACAGACTAGAGAGATGAGTTGGCTAGTCCTCAACTCGCCACTGAAACCACCCCGGCGAGCCAGCCCGGCCGGGGAACAGCGCAGCGGCTGCCAGCATCGCTTCCCCGCAGCTGGGCTTGGCCCCCAGTCGTCTTTCCCCCCCCCGCCGAGCTCCCTCCCCGCCAGGCAGCAATCAGCCTTGCATTCAGAGGGCTGCCAGGGAGGATGATTAGGCGAGTCAAACCACTTCGGGGACAAATGTGCAATCAGTCCCGGGGAGCATGTCTTGCTCCCCTGGAAGGGCGGCACAGCCCCAGGGGATGCCCCGAAGCGGGCGCCCTGCTTTGCTGGCGTTCTCCCATCCCCAAAAGCAAACCCCCCCGGGATGCTCACCCACCATCCTGACCCACGAGCTCCCAGCTTGGGCAGGAGGAGCATGAAAAGGCCCCCCCATCCACCCATCTTTGCTGACAAAATGGCTGAAGATGGTCCTGGGAGCGGAGCAGCTGGAAATTTTCAGCTCCGGCCTCCCCCCACCAGACAGCAGCAGGGCAGCATTTGGGGCCCTGAGAGCCTGGGCATTTTGTGGCTGGCGTGTCCCCCAACCCTGCCGGGCTGCAGTAGCATCCCCGATAACAACCCGAGCAGCGCAACAGCCACGCTTTGTCCCACCAAATTCAGGGAGAGCCCCCTCCGGTGCTGCCCTGGCCCCACTTCCCATGGATTTGATCCCCCAGATAACAATCATTTCCCTCCCCATCTCGGGCACTGGTGTATCGCTACTGCCGCACACTGACATTTGTTTCCCCGGATGCCACTTATTTATAGCACGCCTGACCTTTTCCCCAAGTTTACATCCTCCTTTCCCTTTCCTTCCGCCCACCCAGCACTGAAAACCACCCCCAGCCTTCTCCCAAGCTCGGCTGCATGCAGACATCCCCCAAGGCCCAGGCGGGATGCAGTTCTCCAGCATCCCCACGGACAAAGCTGGGGGTGTCCATCAGGCTTGAGCCCCCTCCTTCCCTCTGCAGGAGCAGTTTCCAATTAAACCAGCTGCTGGGCTGCTCTTTGAAATCCAGATGGCCCCGTAATTCCTGCCGGGGAAGAGCAGAAAGGCCATTTCACCGCAGCCCCCTGCGAGGGCAGGGCTGGGGAGAGCAGTGGGCTTTGCCAGCGAGATGCAGGCAGGCTGGAAGGGCAAGGGAGAGCCAGGAGAACTTCAGCACACACAGGCGTTTCAGCCCAGCTCAGGGCTTTTTGGTGCCGTTTCCTCGGGCCGTGGGGAAATTTTTTTTCCTATTTTTCCCCGCCTGTAGCAAGACCTGACGCCTGCCGGGATCCCCCATCACTTGCTCCTTGGGGTGTGCAATGGATCCCTGAGGTTCCCCCCTTGCAGGCACCTCCCAGCACCCAGCCTCTGATTTATTTGGGGAAAATCGCTTCCTGGGGCTGGAGATGCTGCTTCAGTGGTGACAAGGAGGGAAAACACACTGGAAAAATGCCTGGCTTGAGGACTTAGGCCTTAGCAGTGTAAAGCCCCTTGCACTTGCCAGCCCTGGGGGGGCTTTGGGTGCCGAAGGGCATCCCGGCTGCCGGGGAATGTTCATCCACCCCTCCCTCCCCAGGTGATGGGCTCCAGCAGCCGCCCCAGTGCCCCGACCTCGCAGCAGCCGGCCCCGCACTGCTCTGCTGCTCTAATTACTCCTCTCGCACCCGGCGCCGGGCCCTCCAACCAAATTACGATCGATTCTTTGCTCCAGCCCAATCGATTGACCATTGACTGAGGCATCAGAAAGACAAATCTGGGCTCCCTGCCCTGGGGAAGGCGGCGGCAGCCTCAGGGTGGGGGGGATGCCACGATGTGGGATGGACGGGGCTGCCTTCCCTTGATGCTCTCCGTCCCTAGAGCCACGTGGATAGGGAAAATGCATCCAAGGACCTAAAAGCACCAGGTCACTTGTTCTCTGACCACTGGACACAAGACAACCGGCAGCAGGGATCGAGCTCATGGACCACACAGTCCAGACCCTCCAGAAATCCCCAGCATCAAAGGATTTCCCTCCCAAAACCTCCTCCCCCTCTGCTGAGCTCCCACTCCCATCCGGAAGGGAAAAATTTTTCTCTGAACCTGCTGAATCAGCAAATCCAGCCTGTAACCAGGGCTGCATCCCAGTCCCCTGAATTAAGCAGCAGTGATATTTAATAGCACGGGCAGCTGATGAACCAGCTAACCCGGGAAGGGGGAGAGCTCACCCAGACAGCGGTCAGCCCCGCATGGAACGGGGAGGTTGTGGCCCTCCCCTGCCCCGACACAGGGACGAGCTGACCTTCTCCATCACACCATGCGGCAACCAAACCCCGGCACGGGGCTGTGCTCCTCAGTAGCCACTGGCAAGGATGCAGAGGGGAATAATTGAATCAGAGCCCGAGGAGGGATCGATGGCTAAACCTCCTCCTGGCCCAGCGTTACACAGATGGGAAACAGGGGGGGCTGCCCCTGAGCCCCCTCCTCCCGTGCCTCCCAGGAGAAGATGATAGACCCCGCATGAGGAAATTACAAGGAATTTGCAGCCATCCCATCTAATCCACAGGGGAGACATCTGAATCCTACAAGGAGCATTTGGCTTCTGGGTACAGAAGAGCTTAGAGACATGCAGAGGCATTAAAAACACGCGGGGGGATTAAGCCAGAAACTGGGAAGGGAGAGCACAGCTGGAGCCCATGGGTGGCTGTGGGAGATGTTGGGGCTACCCAAGGGCTGTGGGTAAAGAGGCTTTAGGCGAGGTCTAAGTGTCCCCAGCGCCCTGATCCAGTGGGAACGGAGGTGGGAACCCACAGGCTGCAGGAGAGGTGGGATTTGGCCATGGTGTGCGCAGGTGAGGTGCCACGGGGTTTTGAGCTCTGAAACACAAGCAGGCGCCGAGTGCTGCTGCCTCTGCCCAAACCCCCAGCCAGGTACGAGCATCCCAGCCTCACAGCAGGGCAGAGCAAGCCCCAAGCATCCCCCATGGCCAGGTCCCTGCCCGTGGGGTCTTCCAAGGATAGACTTTGGCAACGTCCCTCATCATTTGGGATTTATTCTGATCATCTCTAATCCCCCGCCTTGATTGCTGAGGCTCCCAATCTCATTAGCTAGACTACGCTGGGTTGTTATTTATGTTGGGGCGTGTGTAAAATTTATATTAATCCCATCTCGATAATCTGGCATTTATTGATTTTTATTTTTAACCGTGCTTTTTATTAAGACAAGCCAAGGCAGCTCCCTGCTTGGGGGGGCAGCCCCAGCCCTGCACCCCCAGCAAACCCTCAGAGGTGCGACATGGGATGCCCTGGTGACACCAAATGCTCCCAAAAATCTGCTTAACCCCAACCCACAGAGGAGATGCTTCCTCTGGCCTCTACAGGCTGTGAGCACCACTGGGGACATGGACCTGCCGACGTACCCAGCAGCACCGACCCCCAGTTGCTCTCCTTTAAACCCGTTCTTATAATTTTTCTTAATTATCACAGAAAGCAGCAGCTTCCACTCGGCGGGTTTGGGGACACAATTGCCTGATGAGGAAGGAGCCATTAACACCCCGTCAAAACAGCTTCTTGAAAACCAGCTTTGACAAAATTGTCACAGGAGAGGCAGGGGGAGCGAGGGAGCCCGGCGCAATTGTACATCATTTTGACAGCTCGCATTAAGGCAACTTCAGGCACCTCGGGGAAATTACCTCCCCGTTAAACAGAGCTCGCAGCAAGCACAGTGCCTGGGGGGTGAGCTTGGCAGCCTGGCAAAAGCTGCCACTGGGCAGGATTTGGCCTTTCTGGGGAAACCAGGGCAAAATGGTGCTCCTCAAGGTGCCCAGTTCACATGTTTGTGCATGGAAAGCCTGGCCCCGTGCCTCAGTTTCCCTGAGCACAAAGTCCTCTTGGCTCAGAGGCCAAACAGAGCAGCAACGGCTGGTGATGTTGCTGCAACCCGGATGCTCGGAGGGGGATTTCCTCCAGCCCCAAACTCCCCTTTCCTAACTCGCAGGAAAAAGCCACCTCTTTGCTGCAGCTCAGAGTTAATGGCTGTTTACCCGCCTCCTCTCTAGACCCTCCGTGAAAACCGAAATGCCAACAACTCGGGAACAGCTCATGTTTAGCTTGGCAGGACGGCTATTGTTCCTATATTGCAAATGCATGTATCGCACAGAAATGTTTTGAGCAAAAGCAAACTGTTCCCCCCAGTCACGCTACAGCAACAGCAGGCATTGTCTTACAGCCGGAGGCACGTCAAGGTGGGCTTCTCAGGGTGAAGCCACCTCCAGAGGCTCCCCAGATTATGCAGAGAGAGAAAGCCAGCTGCAAGATCCCAGCCCCATAGTAAACCCATCTCTCCATCCCAATCGAGCTGCTCTGGGCACATCTGAGCCTGAAGCTGGCAAGTTTTTTGCATGAAGTAGGAAAATGCTTAGTGGAGGAAAGCCAGGGAGTCAACTGCCAGGCTTGCACCAGCTCCCTCAAGTGCCTCGAGAAGCTCACGGGGAGAAAACCAACACAGAGGTGACGGTCTGAGGGAGAGGTGTGGGGATGGGGAGGGAAGCTCGGTGGCGTTGCTGTATTTTTAGCTCCTGGTTTTATTTAAGAGCCAACAGTTTAATAAGGAGGTTGTTTTAATTGGAACTCCAGTCACTAAGAAAAACACAAGGGGAGTAAATACATAAAACCAGTCATGTTTCTAAAGGTTCTGTGGTACCTGCCTAATTAAATGGAGTGTTTTAATTACAAATCAAAGTTAATGCCATTTAAAAAAAAAAAATAATAACCCTCAAGCATTTCCCTGGATTCAAAGAGGAACTGACACTGGCTAGGAAAAACGGGTTTGGACTCACGCATTTGCAACGGCACCAAAGCAGATTTGGAGAGACCCTGGGATGGGCCACAGGCACAGCAGAAACTGGGAGAGACAGGCACGCGTTGGCACGGAGAGGCGGCACGGAAAGCAGCTTTGTAGTGAAAATGAAGAGCAGAAAGTGATGCCAACCTCCCCTCTCAACCCCCAGTACTGAGGAAGCCGGGAGGAGAGGCACCACTTGGAAAAAAGATGGATATTTTATGGCAGCGTCTGGTTAGCCTGGTGGGATGGCTTTCCATCAGGTGACAACGCTGCTCGTGCCAGCACTGAAAGAGGGCAGGTAGAATATGGTAATTCCCCAAATGTTGGGTGGACAGCTTCTTCATTTCCCCCTCAGCCCTTCTTGTTGGGTGGATGTTTAGAGGAGCTGATGGGCACTGGGAGGTTTGGGGTCAAAACCCACCTGCAGCTCCCAGGGGTCCCTCACATATTGTTCCTACCAGAGGAATCCATCGCTGGAGGTCCTGGTTGTCACTGAGACCAAAGCAGGAGGTTTTTATCCCCTGGTCCAGGGGTGAAGGAAGCTGGTGGTACCCATAAGATGCTCCTCGAAGCCAGATACTCATAGCCCAGGATCTGGGGAAGAGCTAAGCCAGCAGTCAGTAAAATACTAGAGAACTAGACACCAAGACACGCGCATCAAGACGTCAACCACCTGGGCACATATAATGAGCAAAAATCCACTTTCCTGTGCTGTTCCAGACATTCCAGTTCTTGCACTGCTGGCGTCAGGCACCACCTCTCCAGGCACCAGGTCCCCCGGGCTGGATCCTTTTTGCAGCAGGAGACACCCCAGAGCTTTTCATCCTTCCTCCCTCCGTACCTGAGCGATGCACAGCCATCACGGGCGGCTGGGTGACTGACAGCTCCCTGCCTAGCGCTTCAAAACGTCTCCCCAGCAATTACCTCCACAAAAAGTTATTAAGAAACGTCTTTGTCTGGAAGGGATTCGAATGGCACTCATTAAAAAAAAAAAAAAAATTGGCATGAAGAACTATGTATATTGCAAAACAAAATGTGTTGCTTTTTAATATGGTTTTTATAACCCAAACAAATTTGTTTCTCACACTCCCAGGCTGGAAAAAGGAGCCGTCCGACAGTTTAGGATTGCAGTTTGCAGTCAGCTCCGCCAAAGAATCTGTTGCAAAGCTGTCGCAGCAAATAAATGCCGTTTCCCTGCTGTGCTGCAGCTCCGCCAGCACTCTGGTCACCCGCTCTGTGGCTTGCACAGCGGCCGTGGCTCCCAGCCCCGCTGCAGAGCTCCGAGCCACGGGGAAAACAGCTGGGGAGCAGCAGCCACATGGATCTGTGTCACCTCGGGCTGGCAAGGACACGGTGGCCTTGCACGAGGCTTTGTGCAAACAGCAGAGACTCTGCGGGGGCATCGCTCTGTCCCCCGGTCCTGCTTGTTCTCGCTCCACGTGCCGTGGCCTCGCCGGGCACTGCCCATGTCATGGTTTGGAGGACAGAAACCCTCAGCTAATCTCCCCATTTCCATGGGCTCATTCCTCCACCAACATTTGCATTTCCCTCTCCCTGGGCCTGACTCCTCAGCAGCAAAAAGGGAGGAAAAAAAATCACAGCAAATTTTTTTTTTTTTTTTTTTTAATGGAAACAAATGTACAGCCCCAGCTCCTTGAACCTTTGCCAAGATGCAAAAGCATTTGAATATATAAATATCTCCCCTCCGGTGCTGCACCGAGGGGGACTGGAGAGATGCAGCACCAGGCACGGCAGGAGCAGCCCCACAACCTAAATCCAAGGCAGGAAAACACCCGTGGGGACCCACTGGTGCCTTTCTGATCCGCAGGATCAGTCCCACCGGAGAGCAGGGAAATGACCCCCCCTCTCCTTGATCAGCTGGGAACCCCCCCAGCAGCGAGCATCCTTGGGGGCCAGGGGAAGGCAGAGCGATCCCCTCCCTGCAGCAGCTTTCCTCCCCCGAATGTCCATGCCCGTTACCTGCCTCTGAGCAGCGAGATGGGGCAGGAGATGCTGCTCCCAAATCACCTGCATGGGCACAGCCGAAGGACACCCGGAGACTCCTGGCTGGTTGCTTGAGGGGGTATGAAGAAATAAGCCCCCCCTCCGCCACAGGCAAGCTGCCTGCAGCAGGCAGGGAGCCATCCCAGCCAACCCCCGGGGGGGCTGCCGGCAGCTCGCTCCGCTTTGTGCTCACAGAATGGCTGATTCACGGTTTTTCCAGGCATCCCCTTGCAAAACCTTGGATGAGGACAAAACTCAAAGCTGAGCGGGTGTCTTCCACTGAGCGCCACACTGGGCTTCCCTTCAGGAGGGATGCTGCGAGCCAAAACTCTGTGGGGTTTTTTTGTAAAAATACAAGAGAAGGCCTTACGATTTAATTAAGGAGGACAGAGCACCCCTGCAATAAATCAGCCCAGTCCCAGACACCTGCTGCTCCCCCCAGTTGCAGCTCTGACCCTCAGAGCCTGCTTATTTTTAGGCAGCACCAAAAAAGTCAAGGCTATTTTACACGATATATTTTTGCACTGGATTTTAAGCCCTTCAGCGATGCAAAGCACGAGATCAAGAGTGGTGCCGACTCAGAAAAGGAGCAGAAATCCCTCAGCATGAGCCACGTTAGATGCTAGGGGAGGGGGAAAGCAGAAGAAAGGCAGGAGAAAATATTCTGAAGAGGGGAAAAAGTCAGGGCAGCCTTCAGGCCACTTTCTGGCTGAACAGGGCACGCTGGGCACAGAAGCATCCCTGCACCCTGTAGACACCCCGGGCAGGCAGATCGGCTCCAGGGACAGCCATGCTCTTTGCTCCACAACCTGTGTTGGGGTGACACAGCCCCCTCCCCAGCCCCTCTCCCCCTCCCCATCACCCCCACGACCCTTCCCATTGCTCAGGCCCCCTCAGATATTCCTAGTCTGCACCCGAAGCCACGCACGCAGACGCGAAGTTAAACAATAGCATCGATGCTTTATTAATTTGCAAGCACAGAGGCAATTAACAGCACCGCGCTTCGAAAAATCCTAATTGTTTTTTTTGTGGAATCTCCTCCGGCCACAGGTCTCTGCTCGGGTAACTCTTCACACGAGCAGCGCTGCGAGGGGATTAGAGCAGTGGGGCACGCAGAAGCCAGCGGATATTTATGACTGCTGCGAGATAAATAGCGAGGTGACGTGGGTGACGCTTATCCCCCAGCAGCGCTCCATCACCGCAGCCTCACCGTACTGAAGGCACGATAATGGCTCAAAAATGTTTGGCTTGATAGATGCTGTGGGAGAGTGACAGTTGCTGGGGCAACCGGTTGCAGAGATAGCCAGCCCTCCCCTCGGTTGGGCTCCAAACTGGGCTGGGGTCCCCCCTTGCCCGTGCCAGGTGGGGACAAGCTCATCGGCGAGGGAGCACTATTGCACGGCACGCTGAATTTTTATGGGTAGCTGCGGGTTTAATTGCTTCGTAGGGGCTTGTGGGTCCATTAACAGGAGCAATATTGAGGATGTGCCGAGGGCAGTGAGTAAGGACCCCCCATCGGTGCTGTGGCAGGGTGCTGGGACTCGAGTCACCCAAATCCACCCCTTCTGTCTCAGTAAAAGCATCTCCCCAGCCGTCGCTGTCACCCAGGAGTCCAGACCAAGCACCTGGCTCTGCCACGGGGCATCTTGGAGGGGACACCCGCTTGCAACCAGCACCCCACAAAGACAGTGAGGGCACCCCCCTGCGCACAGCCCGGCCGCGCTGCCAGTACCCGGCTAGAGGAGCGGCAGGGTGGCCGAGGCGGGCAGGACCCGAGGCAGAGCAGCAGAGGGGTTAGGAGGAGTCCTGCTCCCCTGTTTAAAGGTTCCACTCTGCAGCTGCGGCCCCCACGGGGTTTGGGAGGCTCTCGGTGCTCCCCGTCAGGGCTGTTGGAGTTCCTCCATCCTTCTCCACCCCACATCCCTCAGGAACACCGCCCCACTTCATCCCCCTCATCCCTGGGAGCGCCTGTGCTCCCAACCCAGGGCAGCGATGTACTTCCCCGCTTAAAATCCCCTTCCGCACCCAAACACACATTGATTATTTTCCTCCATTAAGAAGCACCATCTGCGGCTGCAAATCTGCTCATCCCTCACCCCTGCCTCCTCTTCCCAGCGCCCTTCCATTGGCACCTCCATCCATCCTAGCATCAGCCGTGCCAAGAGCTCCTTAAAAAACCTCTAAGCCAGGCCCAAACCTCAGGAGGGGATGTGTGGCCCACTGGAAAATCCCGCACCGCCGTGATGCACGGACATTCCCGTATCCACCAGACTCCAGCAAAACCCAGAGCCTCCGCTGCGCTTTAAGCACCTCCACGGAGCCTTGGGAACACCACAGGGATGGGGGCTTGGGGACGTCCTTTGGGGACCCCCCTGGAGATACCCAGGTGGGGGGAGAGGAGCGCAGGGGGCTGCACGCTGACCCCCAGAGCAGGGTGTCTGTGGGCACCAGTGTCCAGCCACGGCCCCACAGACATCAGCATCCCTGAAATCCCTCTGTGCTGGCTGGGAAAGTGCACGCTGGCACCCCTGGGAGCAGTCAGGGGTAAAAACCAGGGCCTGGAGCTCACTGTCCCCCCCCCGACACCACCTGCCACCCCCAGGAGACAGAGCCGCGGGTGCCCCAGCATCCCCCCCAGCCTGGTGTCCCTCCGGGGTGGCAGTGATGCATCAGGGAGGAGGAGGGGGCTGGAGAGGGGAGGTGGGTTGTCACAGCTCGATGGGAAAAATGAGTCCCCACCCCGTCCCCCTGCCTTCCTCCTCCTCCTCCTCCCCGGCCCCCCAGGCTGATGCGCGAAGAATAGACCCGTTTGCTGGCGGGGCTGAGTAATACGCTGAGCCGCTCCTCCCCGGCAGTGAGTAATCGCACTTTTGTCTCCTTCGCCGGCACGGTGTTAGCCAGGGATGTGGCCACCCCGGTGCGGCCCCGTGGCCACCTCAGCCCCTTGCCCCTCTCGGGATCCGGAGGTGACACTTCGGGGGTGACAAGCGGCGGTTTACGCATCCCGCCACCTCTGCCCGCGGCGAACTGTGCCCAGCTGGGTGACATCGGGGCAGCGTCCTCCCTCTGGGCTCCCTCCAGCTGCGGGGGTGCCCCGGGTTGGCGGAGGGGCACCCCGGGTTCCCCTCACCTCGCTGCTGGACCCCACAGAACATCACTCAATGGAGAAGCACCTTGCCGCTGGGTGCCATGGAAACGTGGCTCCTGCGGTAAAAAAGAAAAGTCTAAGTTTCCACCTTGGTTTTCCCTCCTTGCCGAGGGAACACCGGAGGTGTGAAGGGTTTGACCCCAGCCACGACGGGTTGCCCACAGCTCCTGCCTGCAGCCACCCCCCCGTCCCGGGGCGGGGGTCTCTCTCTGGGCTGTCCCCCCCTCGGGGCACATCTCGGGGTGCATGGGGCCAAGCACCAAGGGATGCCAGAGCATCGCTCCCTCCCCGGTGCTGAGTCACTTGGTGCCAGCGGTATGCAGGGGCTGGCGGGCGGCTCCTGCTCGGGCACCCACGCGGCAGATGGCAAAGCCTCTCGCCTTGTGATTTTGTTGGGTTTGGGGAGGGGTTTTTTAATTTTTTGGCTGTTATTTCGGTCCGCGGCCCCCTCCCCCTCCCTTTCCCCTGCTGTGTCCCCTTGCCACCTCCTCCCTGGAGGAGAGGACAGGGTGGCCGTGGTGAGCACCAGGTTTTTTTCAGGAGGGAGTGGGCTGCGTCCCTGCAGCCCTCGGTGGCTTCCCTGAGGGACGTGGCAGGCTGGCAGTGTCCCACGTGGGACAGCACTGGCGGGTGCACCAGGGTCCAGCCAGCTCCGGGGCTTCCCCAGGTGACGCTGGTGTCCCTCAGCTGAGGTCTGCACGCTCCTCCACACATCAGAGAGCGGCCCTGGGCACGGGGACACCCTGCAGGGCCCCAGTGAGGCGACAGGTTCTGGGACCACCAGCAAAGAGACAAACCACCCCATCGCTGCCTGGCACGAGTTTGCTGGGCCTCAGTCAGGCTCCCAGCCTGCAAGTGACTGCTGCCACCAAACTGATGTGACAGCCAGAGGGACACCCCTCCTCAGGGCCCGGTTTGTCCTTTGCAGGGTCCCCAAGACCCCTCGTGCCAACAGCACCTCATGAGGTCCCGAATGTGGGTCACGGCTGCCAGCAGTGACCTGACACACAAGCCCCCTGGCCACATGCGGGAGGCGATCGGCGCTAACGAAAAGTGCGGTGACGAAGGCTCCGGGCGCTCCCGCAGGAATCCAGTTTCTCTCCTTTGCCATGGCTCATGCAGCCGAGCCAAGGGAGAAGCCTCTCCGCGGCGTTACGAGTTCAGCAGCTCAGCTGCGCCCAGGAAAGAAAAAGAAAGAAAAGAAAAAAACAGCAAAAAAAACCCAGCGCGAGCAAGACAGACTATAAATAAAAGCTGGAGAAGTGGGAGGCAGCAGCCACAAGGGCTTTCTGAAGCAGCAAGAAAAGCAGGTGCACGTTGGCTCTGGCACTCGATGCCTTTGTGTTTCCCGAAGAAGCCCGGGTATCCCTAATAGCCGGGCTCTGGGTGGGAATGCTGCAGAGACGGGGAGCGGGGCCGGGCTTCCCTCCTGCGAGCTGGGAAGGCCCAAATGTCTGAAAAGCAAATACTGCGTGGAAGGGACAGGAGCATTGCTGAGCCCGGGGAGCAGAGGGATCTGAGGAAGGGGAGGGAGGGAATCGAAGTCTGCGAGGGGGCTGCGGGCACCAACGCAGCCCCAGCGGCTTCAGGTTTAATGGAAGAGGGGGGATTCTTCAGCCCAAATGTGCTACAGGAGTTAATGGTGGATGGAGGGAACCGCCAGAGCTCAACGCATCTCGGTCTCGGGTGCACCCAAACCAGGATCCCCTTAAAAAGTGCCCCAGCAAAGCGTCTGGCCATGCAGAAGCGGTGGAGGGAGGCGAAATGGCTGCCACCCTCCAGGGGTCACCTGGAGGTGCTGGGGATGGGGACCCCGCGCTCCGCCGGCGCCTGGCAGCATGCAAGGATGGGAGGGAAGGAAGGAAGAGAAGGAGACAGATGGGCAGCGATGGAAACATAAGTTAACTCGAAGGAAGCGGATAAACAGCAGGCAGGGAGCAGATCCCAGCACATATGCTACGCCGCAGCCAGCCAGGAGCAGGGATCTTCCTCAGCGTCCCTGGTCCCCATCCCTGAGCCACGTGGGGAGGCCGGTGGCAGGAGCAGGGTGAAGGCTCGAGGCTCGGGGTGAAAACCTCGGGGGGTTTGATGCCAAGGCTTGTGGCAGAGAAGCGGGAGTGCAGCCGGGACAGGAAGGTCGGGTGCAGCTCATGGCTGCGGGGCGTTGTGGAAGCCGAAAGCCAAAGCCGGACAAACCCACAGAGGAAACATCCATGAGATGGACACGGCTCCCAGCTTGGGAACCACAAACCCATTCCCTACGGCAGCTGGGGTGGCTTCGGCCAGGGAGAGACTGTTTCCCCCTTGCTGTCAGGGGCAGGGCAAGGCAGGCAGCTGGGCTGGGGCCAGGCAACATCTCCTGCCTCAGTTTCCCCAGCCAGGAGAGGGGAGCGGAGCAGCATCAGCTCGTGCGAACGGCTGGCAGGGCCCCGGCCACACAGACCCCATGCTGCTCCCTGCACAGCGGCTGCTGCAGGTAGCTGCTGAGGACTCGAGCAGCTGACAGGAAAGGGAATAAAGTCAAGCCGAAGCCGAAGCAGGGAGGCTGAGACCCTCAAAAGTCCTTGAGCCCTGCAGCACAGCGCTGCCTGCTGATTACCGGGCACCCCAGTGCCAGCGCAGCATTGCTGGCTGCTCCGGCCACGCTGCCGGGGCAGGAGGGGGACCCCGTCCGCCCCGCATTGCCCCCGCTGCCCACGGCAGCGCGGTGGGGGTCTCTGCCGAGGGGATTCTCCCGCTGCCGCAGCCCCCAACTCGCCTGGAATAACAAGCAGGCAGAGCCACGGAGCCGCCGAGAGCATCTCTCCAGCGACGTTCGGCTGGGGGCTAACGAGCCCCGAGCTCTCCGATCTGCTCGGCGAATGTCACGACCCAGATTAATTGCTCAAAAAGGCACCCGAAGGCTGCTAATAAAAGACAAAACGAAGGAAAAAAACCCCCAACCAACCAACCAACAAACAACAAACCCTCAACAAGGCCCCCCACAGTAGCCAGCACACCCACACCCCCCCCCTTGCAGCCCAGCACCGGCAGCCCGGAAAGCCCAGCCCGTGACAGAACTGCGTGTCGGGGCGGTGGGCCAGCGAGAGCCACGGGCACACACAGCCACCCTTGTTCCCCGCTCCCCGGCAGAGGGTCAGAGCCGCCGGCCGGCCCTGCCGCACAAGGGGAAGCCTGTTCGGAGGCACCCGCGCTTCCCGGCGGGATGCTGACGCCTTCCCCGCCGCTGCCAGCTCGGCCGGATGCTGCTGCGGGACCCCCCCGTCTCGGTGCAGCTTCCCCCCGCCGGGGGCTGCAAATTTCCAGGGCAGCATTTTCCCCTCAGAGGGGAAACTGAGGCATTTAATGCTTTAAGGGATGAGGCTGCATCACTGAGAGCTTTTTCAATGTCACGCAGAGTCCTCGCTGGAGCAGGGCACTGCAAGCAGGTGGCCTTTGCATCTCCATAGTGTTTCTCCTCCAAGCCTGCAGACACGAGCATCCTCCAAGCCTGCAGACACGAGCATCCTCCAAGCCTGCAGACAGGAGCATCCTCCAAGCCTGCAGACACCAGCATCCTCCAAGCCTTTGGTTTCCAGGCCCTCCAGCAGCATGCGGCCAGCCCTCGGGCGCTCTTGTAGCTGTCACTCAGCCACTCGCTGCCTTCCCGCCGATTCAGCGGCCCCCACGCAGCTCCCGGCGCTTTGTTTGCAGCATCCTCCCGCCCGAGGTGTCCTTCGCAGGCCGCTGCCACCACCCGCTTGGCACTCCCAGGGGTTTCCCATCGGGTCACCCCAGTATCACAGCGGTGCTGGGGTCAGGGAAGCTCCGCCGGGGAGGGCTGCGCCCCAAGGATGCTCGCGCCAGGACGGGCTCCCCGCCGTTGACAGCGGTGGCTGGAGGGGACCGTAATCCATTTACTGGGTGAAAATACCTCCTGTTCATCCCGGTGGCTCCTGCCTCTCTGCAGCCCTAAGGAAGAGGAGGGAGCTGGAGGGTCTCCCTGCCCCACCAGCCAAAAAGGCAGGAGGAAAAGGAGAGAAAGGAGTGAAAGCAGATGGGAGATGACCGCTCACCCGGGTGCTGCTCTCCGGTCTCCAGGACTCCTGACCTAGTTATTAGCCGGGGAGGCGAAGCCCAAAGCAGAGAGAGATGGAGGAAGAGCCCAGGCCCAGAGACGGAGAAATAAACGGGTGACGGACAAGTTAACCCCGGGCCAGGGAGCTTCCAAAACGGTCTGTGAGACAGACCCTGGCTCCGAGCCGCCGCAGCTCATCCTGCCGTCGGTCACACCGAGCCGGCGACATTTCAAGAGCTGGGAGAAAACACCTTCTGACAAGAGACTTAAACTGCTGCACCCACGCAGCCGAGCGGAGATGTGGGGGCTGCAGTACCCCCCGGAGCAGCGCTGCCCGCTGCGGGCGCTTCAGTCTGCCGGGGAAAGGCAGCGCACGGAGCAACGGCTGGGAGAGGAAACCAGGCAAGCTCGAATTAGAATTAATAAGGCACAAATTGCTAGCGGCAAGAGGGATTAACGCTGGGAAGAGGCTGCCAAGGGGCACGGGGAGAGAGAGAGAGAGAGAGAGGCACCTCCTTGGCTTTCTGCTCAGCTCGGAGCCGCGTCTCCCATCCCAGCAGCAAAATGGGAGCCAGCCCTGGCCCTGGTTTATCCCAGCACCTTCGGAGGGGAAGCCTCTGCAGCCTCCCCCGGGCTCCCCGGCGGGGACAGACATGCCCTGGACCCAGCCAAGCCCAGGATCTGCACCACGCCAACATGTGTTTAGCAACGCCAGCAGCCGGATCCTGAGCTATTTGGGGAGCAGCTCATTCCCAGCAAACAGACCAGCTCTATCCCCGGCTCCTGCCCCAGGCAGGGCTTGGAAAGCAGCTCGCAGCCTTGCTTGGCACACTGAATCCTGATTCCCAGCCCAAGAGCATCCCTGCAAGACAAACACCGCGGCTTCCCGTGCCCAGGGACCGCTCCCCGCCGGGCAGGAGCAGCCGCAGTCCCCTGTCTCCATCTGGGCACGTGTCGGGAAGATGCTCTGCAGCGCTGCCCACCCCTGCGGCCCCCTGCCCCGAATCACGGGGCCGCCTTTGGAGATCAAGAGGTGTCACCCGCAGGAACCCACCGGCTTCCCTCATGGTTTTGGCAGCCCCCAGCCCCGGCCGGGCTGGGGAGCAGCCCCCTGCGCGGTGCCGGCTGCGGGCGGCTGTGGCTGCGGCGGAGGTGGGAGCGATGACTCAGGAGATAATGAGGCAGATCAGAAGGAGGAGAAGAGCAGCGAGCGGACGTGGTGGCGGGGAGGCAGCTGCATCCTTCGGGCCTACACCCGCTCCCCCTGACGCGGCACCGCAGCTGGGGTGCGGGCACACGCGCCCCCGGCAGCTCTGACTCACCCGGGGGGCTCGGCACTGCCGGGGCAGGGGGGGAGAATTTTAGCCCCCACTCCGGGTACATCCATCCCTCCTCCTGCCGGGGATGGGGGATGTCAGGGGCTCCCGGGACAGGAGGCGAAGCCCCCAGAAAGTGGAGTTGGATTTGGGGGACCATCAGGATGATGGCTCTGGGGTTCGTCCAGCCCCCCATCACCCGCCGCTCGGGCTCTCGCTGCTGTGCTGCCCCACAGGGAGCCACAGACCCGTCACCCTGGCTTTGAGCAGTGCCTTTCATCCTCCTGCTGCCAAACCTGCCGGTTCCCCAGCTCCCGACAGGTAAACAGCCTCTCCTGCCTGGGGAAACTGAGGCAGGCAGACACCAGACTTGCCTGAGGGTGCTGTTTGCGACAGAGCCAGTGAGGGAAGCCAGGAATCCTGGCTCCTGCGCTCATCCCAAGCTCATTTATGAAGTTGTTTGTCCCTGCAGAGCAGTGCCCATCACCCGTGGGGCGGCCGACGCTGCTGGATCACTTTTTGCTGGCCCAGCCCACCAGTAGCTTTGCCCCCACCCAGCACCAGACGAAGGCAGATCCTGCAGCCTCACGGCGTGTCCCCAGGGCACAGCACATCACCCCTCCCTGCCTCAGTTTCCCTTCTTGTCCAAGGGCATCCACTCTCTGCAGAGGCAGAACTGGCACTGCCAGGTGCCTCAGTTTCTCCCGTATTCAGCCTTGGGCCACTTCAAACCTCCCAGCATGGCCCAGCTGGGCCCCTCCGGCTCACAGCATCTTCCTTCCCTGGGAGCCAAGCCTTGGCAAGGGGAAGGTGCTGCTTATGCAGAACAAATGGAATCAATCAAAACAAAAGGCAGCGGGCCTGCTTCTATTTGTTACCCATCAAAGGGTTTCAAACGCATCCACAGACACCCGCAGCCGTATGGAGAAGGTGAACCCACCAGGGCCACCCCGGTGGGCAACGAAAGGCCAGGCCAGCCATGCCCACGGTGCTCGGATGTGGGTGCACACGTCACCGGCTGCTCTCTCGCCCTGCAGAGCCCTTGCCTGGGGTCTCAGGGTCACCTACCAACCTGTCACGGCTTTTCAGCCCTCTGCATCGCACCCCCGGCCCGTTCCTCAGGACCACGCCGGGCTCCAACCACCCGTCGCTTGGGGACGGTGGCACCGAGCAGCCGGGGCGCGTGGAGCGGAGGGAGGACAAGGACCCGCAGCACCACCTCCACGGACACTGCAGGCGCTCAGGACCCACGCTGGAGGATCCAGCAGCAGGATCCAGCCCACGCTGCCGAGCGAATTGAATCTGTGCCTGCTTTTTCAGGGCTGCCGCTCCTGCTAACAGACTCCCTGAGCTCCGGGTTGCTTCTCGCCTCTCCCTCGGCCTTAGCAGCTCATGGAAGAGGCGATGCTGGAGGTACCTCCCAGCTCCCTTCCCAGCTGGAGCAGCGCTAGCCCTCTGGCATCGAAACAGAAGTCGGCAGCGGCGAGGAAGGCCGGGGAGAGATGGTTTATTAACGTGCTGATGAGGCTGCAAGCCGGGCAGCAGCGTGTCAGGGCATGCAGGCTGCAGCGACAAGCTGGCTCCCAGCAGATACGGCCACGAGGACCTGCAGGAGAAGGTGATTTTGCTCTGGGGGCCGCTGCAAAACACCCCAGACTCTCGTCCCGCATGGGTGACACAAGACTGAGGCCAGCTCAGAGCTTACAGCAGCTCTGGGCACAGTGGCCTCAAGGTCCTGCTCCTCAGGCTGGCCACAGTGGGGAGGAACCCCCTTTTCTCTCCTAAGCACCCCCAGTGCACATTCCAGGACGTGCCTCTGTTTCCCCTTGCTGTCAGACATGGCCTAACCCCCTGGGCAAGCTGATGCTGCAGCAGGATCTCCGAGCCTGACCCAAGTGCAGATCCTGGGGCTTGGTTGTTGCCAAGGGCCGGCTCCCGGGGGTCTTGGCTCCATCTCGCAGCCCCCTGCGAGGGCGCTGCGCCCCGGCCCGGCGTTCAGCCAGGTTGTGCAGCCAGAGCCAAGTGATGCCAGGCCGCTGCTGGGGTGCAGCCGTGGGCCACCCAGCCCTTCCCTGGGACACTCGGAGACGCCAGCTGGGTTTTGTGGTTCTTTGGAGAACAAACCAGGCCACGCAGCTCCTCGGGCTCCTCCTTGGCTGAAGCTCAGCCCTTCCCAGCTCCCTGGGCCCCCCATCGCATCCCTCTGCAGCCCCACTGCCACGTTGGCCGTGTTTTGGGGCTGATGTGGGGGTCCTGTGGCCTCGGGGGGGTGGGTGTGTAGGACAGAGCGGGACTCTCATCTCGTGCTGAGGACACCCAGGGCTCAGCCAGGGGGGTGGCAGCGGGGGATGCTGCTCAGGGAGGGGATGCTGATGCTTGATGGGAGGGATGCTGATGCTCGTTGGGGGGGATGCTGATGCTCGAGGGGGGGGATGTGGATGCTCGAAGGGGGGATGCGGATGGTCGAGGGGGGCATTCGAATGCTCGGTGGGGGATGCTGATGCTCGAGGGGGGGGATGCGGATGCTCGAAGGGGGGATGCGGATGGTCGAGGGGGGCATTCGAATGCTCGGTGGGGGATGCTGATGCTCGAGGGGGGGGATGCGGATGCTCGAAGGGGGGATGCGGATGGTCGAGGGGGGGATTCAGATGCTCGGCGGGGGATGCTGATGCTCGGCGGGGGATGCTGCTCCCCGCCGCGGCCGCGGGCTCCCTCTGGCGGCCCCGCCCCGCCCTGAACACCCCCCACCCCCCTGGCCCCCCCATAGGCAGCATCCCCCCTCGGCAGCATTCCCGGCCCTCCCCCTCCCGCCACCAGCCGCCCTCCTCCACGCTGTCCGAAGCTCCAGCGCAACGGCGGGGTGCAGGCCAGCAGCATCGCCACCCCCCCGGCCCCCCCCATCATCTCCATCCAGCAGAGACTCGGTTTAAGCGCATTCAAGTCATATTTCAGGGAGGCTAAATTAAGGCTTTTGCAGCTGGGTGCTTCCCAGCATCCTAAAGGACCTGAGGCACCAAGGACGAGGGGCTGCCCCCCCTGCTCTCCGCACCCCGTGTGCACCCCTGCTTTGGGCTGTGAAGCCCCCATCGCCCCCAGCGTGAGGACAGCCCCCGGCCGCGGCAATATGACATCTGTTGCGATGCTGCGGGCCACACAGCTTTTATAACCCTCAAGTTCATGGCCACCCCCTGCGGAGACCCCCCCCAGAGGCACCCAGCATTCAGCCCAAGCCCCCACCCGGGGGGGGATGCCACCAATTTGCAAAGATTTTTGCCTCCAGAAGATTAAATCTGATAGGAATCGGGGGGGGGGGGGGGGGGGGGAGGGGGGCAGGGGGGAGGAGAGAAGAGTTACTCTTTTCTTTTTTCCGATTTGATCTTATTAAAACTTCATTCAAAGAAATAGACTTTTCATCTCAAATCTCATACAAGTTTCATGGCGCTGCAGATGGCAGAGTGGGAAAATGCCTGTTGGAGTTTAATAACAGCATCCAGCCCTTAAACGGGCTCCTCACCGGGGAGGCCTGTGCCAGCCCACCGGCAGCCCCGCTGCCTGCCCAGAGCCCCCCCTCCCCGCTGCCCAGCTCCTCAAGGGCTGTCCCCTCGCTCCCATCCCCTAATCGCTTTGGCCACGTTCTCCCTAGTTAAATCTGCCGCGCTCTCACGTTAATAAATCCCCCTGGATGCGCCAGATGCGGGCTGCCGGCACAGCCCGCTGCCTCGCCGTCCAGCAGGAGATCAGCGCGGCCAGGCCGTGTCCTGCTGTCACCCCTTACCGCGCGCCGTGCCTCAGTTTCCCCCATCCCTCGAGCAGAGATCATCACCCTGTTGCTCTGCTGGGAGGGGAGGCAGCGAGCGACGCGTCAGGAGCGGGGGGAAGCGGCGGTGGCGTCGCCGGGGTCTCTGGTGGGGACCTGGTGACAAAGGTGCTGAAGTGAGGCGGGTGCCTGGGTGCCTCAGACGTCTCCCGAGGACAGCCGAGGAGCTTCCCGCCCCACGGCAGGAGGGGAGGCTGCCTTCGGGCTCCATGGGAGCGGTGACTAAACAGCATCCCCAATACAGCCATTAATAAACATCGCTGCCGCCCGGGTGCTGCTCGCCTCCGCGCCGTGCGGAGCCCTGCTCAGCGCTGCAGCGAGGTGCTGACTCATCACGGCTCGAAGGCAACCAGCTCCCCTCGGCTCCAGCCTCTCTCCTGGCACCAGCCAGGGCTCAGAGAAGCTGCCCAGACCTCCGGCCTGCCATGGGGGAGCCCGCCGAGGCCTCCTCTTTGTGCCTGGCTGCTGCGGCAGGCACAAACATCATCAGGCAGCTGTAAAGCATCTGGTTTCCTCGGTGAGAGGGAAGGCCAGTGTGCCCCCCAGCTCAGCCACCCAGAGGTGGGTGCGGGGGTCTGGGGGAGCTGCCCTCAGCTCAGGCCCTGGCTGTGCCACGCAGCCCTGCTGCAGCCCCCTCAGGGCTGCGAATGTGGGGGGGTCACCCACCCTAAACCGGCCGCGCTGCAGCGTCCCCGCATCGCCACAGAGAGGGTGATGGGGGGACGCGGGGCGCTGGGGCGAGGGGCTGGGGTCTGGAGGTACCCGGAGCTGCGGGGCGGGAGGCAAACTGGGCGAGAGGCAGAGCTCTGCTGAGCCGAGCCTGACACTGCGGCCACAAGGCAGCAAACCCCGAGCCGGGGGGCTCATTCCCCCTGCACAGACACCCAAGACCCCCCCGCACCATCACCCAGGGGTGCTGCTCTTTAGCCGGCGGCACGTCGGAAGCCAGCGAGGCACCGGCGTGCAGCTCCTGCCGACCAGCGCCCATGGGGAGCGGGAGGGCTTAAGCCCCCCCCAAGCTCCGGGCCGGGCTCCCCCGGCACCCCCGGACCCTGCTCGGGGCTTGGGGACCGGCTCCGCGCCTGGCTGCGAGCGGGGCAGCTGAGCCAGGAGCATTTTGCCACAAGAGGGAACCCCTGGGCTGGAGAAATCCGTCCTGGAGATGCTTCACGGCTTTGCACCCCCAGCCCCTCTTTCCAGAGAGGGTTTTTTGGCCAGTGAAGGACGCTCGGCTCGCTAGCAAGAGGCCTTGGACCCCTTCCCTTGCCCCAAACTCCCTGCAAGCATCTCCCGTCACTCCACAACTCCCCCTGCCCCGGGGGAGGTGCTGTCCCACGGAGACACGGGGCCCTGACCCTGTTTTCGGTTCACGGGGGCTCCCGTCTCTGACCTTCTGTCCCCAGCTGACCCGATCAGAGGGACGAGGGTCAGGCAGGCCACGCGACTCGCGCCGGGATGCAGGGGAGCGCTTAGCCGAAGGAGGGAGCGCAGCAGGGCAAGGTTGCTTAGGCATCTGATAGTACCACGAGAAAAAAGCCACATATTCTGTGTGGGTGGATCAATCAAGCAAGGACAGCTGGGACACTCGTATCATCACGGTGAAGGAAAGCCAACGTGTTTTCCCGGAAAAAAAGTAGCTGGCCTGTCTCCGGTTGCCACCCCATAGCACCCACAGAGGTGGATTGGGAGCAGGCTTTGCATCCCAGCAGGACTCAGAGCCCTCGGGAGGGAGCCCGGGGTCCTTCGGTGGGGCAGCAAGAGCCACCAGAGCTGAGCACTGGTCCCCAGTCCCACTGCTCAGCTTTACAGCCCCAACAGCTCTTGGAAGCCGGGACAAGCTCGCTCAGGTGTGGACGTGCATCCTCCCCCCCACCTCCCCGAGGCTCCAACCCCCCCGCAGAAGAGCAGGGTATTTAGGTTGGCTACACAGCTTCTCCAAACAACAGGGCGGTTCCAGGCTAAAGCTCCCCACGGTGCTGTTAGCAAGAAGCCCACGGGAGTGTCTGTTTAGGTAGAAGTATCAAATAAACTCAAGGCTGGGCCGGCTCCAGCGCTGAGCACAGCTGAGCTCGGGACCTGAGGGGTCTGAGCTCCCCGTCCCTGTGTCTGGGGCCCTGGCGGGAGCATCACGGACACATCAGTGACACGCACCAAGCGCTCGGGGAAGGGACATGGGCAACGCTTCATCACACGGAGCAGTAACACCAAGGGGGGCAGACAGGCAATTAGAGGTGACAAGAGCTACAACAGGGTTGGGAAGTTGCCTATGCAAAACCCTGGGATGACAAGATCTCCCTGTGGCTTTAATCTTCTCCATTTTCTGGAGCAGGAAAAACATTTCCTTGGAAGACAAACTAGCACCGATTTACTGGGAGAAGGGTGGGGGATGCTGGAGAGTTTGGCTGCCCCAGGAGGCCAGAGGCCAGAGGTGCTAGTACCAGGAGGGAGGGAGAGAAAGGCAAAGCAGGGGAAGGGGAAGAAAATACCAGGAGGATGGGGAACAAAGGCATGGACCAGCAGGATTAGCAATGATGAACTCACAGCTGAACTGGGCTTATGTCAGCATGTATTACCTGAGAGTGACAGGAATGATGGGCTTGCTCATTTGCCATTTATAAGTGGCAAATTCTCCCTCCATCCTGTTTACTATGAAGTAGCTGGCATATGTCTAATCGTCTTTGCGAGCGCAACTCAACTGGCAGAGATTAAGGCCCTGCTCCTCCTCCAAACCAAGCACTGCACTTCGCAGTGCTTTTACCTGGCTGCTCAAGGACAGCGGGGAGGGAGCGCATGAAGGATGGCACTCAGCTACGCACAGCAAGTCCCCCCTGTCCTCACAGGCCTCCAGAAACCCAAGCCCTAACACAGCCAGGCCTCAGACTCAGAAATCCCCGTTTTTACTAGCCACCAAGGGAGCCTGGGCAGCTCACATCATGATGATATGGGTCAGCCCTCCTCTGACCGCTTCAGTTTTCAAGGCATGGGATGGCTGTCACCTGGTTAAGTCATCAGGTAGATGGGGATCAGGAAATAGCACTACCAGGTACCCGAGAGATCAAGAAGAACCAAACTCTTGACTCCTTTCCAAGCAACCTACTTGAGCACAGCTGCCAATCCAGAGCCCGACGCAGTACTGATTTCCACCAGAGCCATTAAAACTGGTTTTAGCTGGGGAGCCTAGCGCTGTCTGCTGGAGAGCTTCGGAGGGGAGCTGGACTGGCAAAACCCAAGGCACTCATTAAACAATACAGCGCTGCAATAGGTGTGTGCCTGCGTGGGGGGGTTTGCATGGCTAACTGCTGGCCCCAGGGTGTGTGGTGTTTGGCGAGCAAGGTGCTGCTTGGGTGGTGGGAGACCCTTGGCTGACACGGCGGCTGCTAGTCAAGCATGTCAAAACAATCTCGGGGAGTTTGGAAAATTCGGCTTGCAGACAAGACTGCTCCACCACATCAGCATGAGCCCTCGGAGCCAGAATAAACAGTGATTCAGGAAGGGAACGAGCAAAGGCGATTCCAGGGGGATAGGGCTGCTGGCAGGCAGCGAGAGGCACTGCAAAAACAAGCTGTTTGTACCCGCACAGGGAGGATTTGAGAACCCTACTGCTCTCCTGCCACAATGCTGAGGAACCAGAGCAGCTCCTTCAGCACCCCGACTGTAAGATCAGGGCTGCGGGAGCCCCAAGCTTTGCAGTACAAACCTCATCCTCCTTAAGCAAATATTTTCCCCTCAAAAAACAGAGATAAATTCAACAGGGCGTTAGCTCTAACAGTTATCAGTGTGTCCGTGAACCAGTGTCTAGGTGGCATGAAGCATCCCCTTCCCACTGAGAGCCCAGCCTTGGTTCCACACCCCAGGTAGAGGGAAAAAAGGGAGCAGCATCCATCTCCTCCACGCAGCCCCTGGGCCCGGTAGCCCAACCTGCCACTCTGCGCGTTGGTGCCATCTCCCCAGCTCGCCTTGGCAAGGGAAGAGAGCAGTGTAACGTGATAATGACCAGCTGGCCTGGTAATCTGCCGCTCCAGTTTGCCGAGGCATGGGGCAGGAGAGAGAGGACTTGGCTGCGAAGAGAGCGCAAGGCAATCCGCAGGCAGCCCGCGGGGTGCTCACTGCCTAACGGGTCAGCCAGCTGCTGTTTGCTCGTCGAGGGGAGAAGGACTGCCCGCACCGACCACCTGCGACGGCTCCCTGGTGCGCCGGGGGGATGCTGAGAGCTGGGTCAGCGGCGATGCTTGGGCCGCCGGGTGCAGGGAAGGCAGCGAGAGCAGGTTCCTTGCTGGGGAAGGCGGGTTCAAGGCCATCTCTCATTAGTCTCGCTCTCTTCTCCGCCCCTGGAGCAGCGCAGGGTAAGTGAGCTCGGCTCGGGGGTCCCCTGGACGCAGAGTCATGAGCACTGACTGTACGGCTCGGAGAGCTCTGAGCAGCCACAGGCAGGGGGGTGCGGGACAAGAAGGCAGCTGTGTCCCTCTCTCGGGGGCTTAGCTGGCTCTAGATAACTGTGAGCCCACTGCGTGCTGCAGACAGACCCCCGAGGAATGCAAACCTTCCCCCCCACACCCCAATCTCTGTGCTGCTGGGAGGCGAAGGGCAGCGGATTTATTTAGCTGGGAGGTTTCTACATGCGGCCAGTCCCCGGTGCTTACTGCCGTGCCCTGCTGACCACAGACGTGAGAGGCCTCGTGTGCAAAACACCCAGAGAAAACTACCTCTAATTAGAGGGTGGAATTAAAAATATCTGTAGTCCATAAACAGAGGGAGGCAGACAGGGAAAAGGCACATGCCAGTGTGACTGACGCCCTGGGAGGGAGACAAGATTAGGAGCGCCTCAGCCTCACACATACAAATGATTCAAAATAGACAAGCATATGCCTGAGCAATGAACTAGGGAAAAATGATGGGACTGGTGTAGGAGTGGGGTCATGGTCTGTGACACCAGGGAATCAACAACTTGTCTAGACTACAGCAGACAAAAAAAGAGATGCTGTCTTAAGCTAGGAGTGAGAGGCACTGCAGCAGGAGTGTATCTGTAGAAAGCTGTCCTAGCAGCAGAAGCAGTGTGGAAGAGGGAAGGATGCAGGCCAGCTGCCTGCCTCTATTCCCAGAGCTGCTGAAAACAGTCCTGGGTAAATGGATATCTGCACGGTGCTCTGAGAGCCTCAGATCAAAAGTGATATGTATAAATAAGAGTGTCTTTTTTTACCTGCAGAGCCTAAAGTCACTCTAGAAACTCTCCAAGACAAGGCAGAACTTTGCTTCCAAACGTCCTACCCAGTCAGACCGAGAGGTTCTGTCCAGCCCCCGCAGAGGGGAAACGGGGGTGGGACGCAGCTCCACTTGAATGTGGTGGCATCCTGCTCACCTGAGCGCAGCTCTGGGGAGACTGTCCCTCTCCGATGGCCGATTCTGTCACCCACTGCCTACGTCACCTATGACCTTCCTTCCATCACACACAAAGATGGCTCTAGAGACACTTCACATCGTCTAACAAAACCCTGTCTGCTGGCATTCGCCCCTCCGAGGAGACACAGCGGTCCACAGCCCTCCTCTTATCTGGAAAGAAGTTTAATGCTGAACAAAGCGGGTTACCTCCGGGGCTGCTGTCCTCCCGCCGTAGCACCATCAGCTCCCACCCCTGAGAACAGCCAAGCTCTTGCGTTCCCAGGACAGCAGACCAGCCTGCCACAATCACAGCTTCAAAGTTAAAGAGGTCTGGAGAGAACCTCCTGGCTGGGAGAGGTCCAGATGGACAGCCCTGAGGACTCAGACAGGCTGCTCCTCCACACGCAGGCCATGTCACAGCTCCTTGGCAGCGTCCTCTGAGCCCCGGTGCCTCAGATAATAACCACATTCCTGTCTGCCATGTGCAGTGCTATCAAAAACTCATCATGACAGGCGCAGCCTGTTACTACAGGTCTGAGCAGCTTCTTCCCAGCAGGGCTTGAACCTCAGCTTGGGCCTCCAGGCACTACAAGCACCAAAAGGATATCCATTTTCCCCGAGTTGCCTTCAGCTGCTTTCAGATCCCAGACACTTGGTGTACAACACGCTCCGCACAACCTTTAGAAATCCCTAAGGTGTTTGAGGTGTTTGTTTGTTTGTTGTTTGGTTTTTTTTTTTTCATTTTAGTCCTCGGTCACCTTCTCTCTGCTCTTACAAGTGCCAGGAGTGAGGCCCTCCTGTCTTATCCAGCACCTTGGGCTGGGTCACACAGCACCTTCTTCTGCATTGCTGCCCACCACGCGCCTTCGCTGGAGCTCGGGAGGGCTCCGTGGCAGGACACGTGCTCCCTCCCTCTCATCCTGCAGATTCCTCTTCTTGTTTTGAGCACAGATGGGAAGCTCTTCAGAGAACAAAGAAATCATAGGAAGAGGCAGCTTTATGTTGCCCCTCATCATGCCTGAATACACCCCTGCAATACACAGGGATGCTCTTAGTGCGTATTTTATTCTAGTTACTTGTTTCAACGTTAAATAATGAAGTAGGAGCTCCATTTGTGTGTGAAAATCAATGTTTTACACTGCAGCGCTTTGCTGTCCTACGGTTCTAAATAATATTTATTGTGACTCCTTTTGCCTGTTGAGTTTCACATTTCAAATGGCTCCTCAGTGACGATGGCAGATTAAAAGGCAGAACCTTGCTGCCATAAAACCACGGAAGCAGCATAAAGAGAAGAGATCTGCCTGAGATAGGCAATTGGCACGTCTGTCCTGTGCGGGGATGGAGATACAAGAGGATGTTCAAGGTTTCGTGCCCCAGTCCTATCTGCTTTCATGCCCCAGTCCTATCTGCTTTGCCAGGTGCCTTCAAACCCAGCCTCTGTCCGCACTGATTAATTCACAAACACACTCTCAACGCCCACCCAGGCTAAGCTCCAGCAGCCTGGAGAGGGAAATCACGGCTTAGAGGAGCTCCTTAGCGCAGACCCAGCTCCCCCGCAGCACCGCCGACCTGCTGCTCTCCCAGCACGGCTCCTCCCCGCCCCAGCCTGGGTTCCAGCGGGGTCCCGTGCCCAGCAGGAGATGGAGAGCCCACGGTGCAGGGAGCTGCAGAGTCTTTGCAGGTCCCTGTTTCACCCAGCCGTGGAAATACAAGTTAGAAGGCCACAAGGAGCGCAGGAGCTAGAAATCCTCCCATCCTTCCTGCTTTTCTCTTTCTCGGCTCCACTCGTCTCTGATTAAGCTGCTGCGGGAAGTTAAAGAGGAACCTGACACCTCAGTGATTACATTTTATTGCTGATTATATTCTATGTCATCGTATTTTACATCTCCTGTCATTTCAGTCCAAATGGACTGTGTTAAAATGACTCCTTACTCAACAGGGACCCAACCCAAAGATTGCTGGAGTCAGGTTTTAAGCCATATAGTCTTATTAGGCGATTCCTTCCCCTTCATCCCCAGTGAAATGTCCCATCTGGCCATTAGAATTGATGAGAATCTCTGTATTAATTTCACCAGGCTCAGATCAGCCCTTTAAATCTACTCATTAGCATCTTGAGTTAGATTTGTTACATTATCAAGTTAAATAGATTTTTACATCCCGTAATTTCTACCAGCTCTCCCGAGCTGGTTTAGAGAACAGAGGAGAGCTTGGCTTTCATTCCAGCTGCTTGATCTTCAACAGCATCTTAATTACATCCCCCTCGCACGCTCCTGACAGTGACGCAGGAGCCAGCATTAACCCAGGCTGACTCGCTGAACTCAGGGCGGGCGTCCAGTGCCGACAAGTTTTGTTTCTTTCTGTTAATCAAAGGAAAAGTCTCTGCGACACTTCTGAGGACCATGCAGCAGCCCCGTTTCAGGGCAGAATCACTGAATTAAACACGTGGCTGTGTCAGAAACAATTTGGGATGACACGAGGGAGAAGCGCTCCCTCCTCAGCTGGTTGCGTTTTGAGTCGGTGAGAAGTGTACAGTGAAACACACAGGTGAGAGAGCTTTTTAGGGGAAATCCTCACAAAGAAATCCCTCTTTTTAGGGCTTCTCATGAAACACAGGGGGTAAACACCTACTCTAGAGCCAAACTCGGATGGGTTTGGGTAATTGAAACGTTTCCTTCGAGCTAATTTCCAGTTTTTGGATGTGAAAAGTCTCTCCAGCTCCTTGCGTTTCTTGCTTCAAGTTGGTTAAAAGTTTGTAGTGAAACGCACAGGTGAGAGAGCTTTTTAGGGGAAATCCTCACAAAGAAATCCCTCTTTTTAGGGCTTCTCATGAAACACAGGGGAAAAACACCTACTCTAGAGCCAAACTCGGAAGGGTTTGGATAATCCAAACGTCTCCTTCGAGCTAATTTCCAGTTCTGGGACATGCAGACTCCTCCCAGCTCCTTGCTCCCGCTGAACATCCCTCCACGGCGCTTCCCCAACCGACGGAGCGTTCCGGGGCAGTTTTCCCGGGAGGCAGCCGGGATGCGGGAGGCTCCCCCGGGTCCCCCCCGCCCCTTCCCTGCCTCCCTCCCCCCCCCCCCGCGGTGCCAGGCGCCGGGCTCCGCGCCTCCCCGCCCGGTTTCCGCGGTAACGGGAGCGCGGCCCCCCCCCGCCCCCGGGGCCCCCCCCGCCGCCCGGGCAGTGCGCAGGCTCGGCGGGGCTCGGCTCGGCTCCGCACACCCCATCATGGCGCTGCGGCCGCCGGCGCTGCTCCTGCTCCTGCCCCTGCTCGGTGAGTCCCGGACACCGGAGCCGCCTCGTCCCCGGGACCCGCCGCGCACCGGGAGGGAGCGGGGAGGGGGTGTCGGGAGGGGGATGCGCTGCCCCGGTCGCCATCCCGGGGAAGGGGCGTCGGGGATGTGTGTGTGTGAATTTGGGGGGGTTGGGATGCGCTGCCCCGGCTCCGTAACGGGCTGAGCGGCGGGGAGGGAAGCGCTGCCCCGACCCCGCGCACCGGGGAAGGCGGCAGGGAGGGGGGGGATGCGCTGCCCCGGGCCCGGGGGGGATGCAGTGTCTCAGCCCCGGGGGGGATGCAGTGTCCCGGGCCCGGGGGGGATGCGCTGCCCCGGGCCCGGGGGGGATGCAGTGTCTCGGCCCCGGGGGGGATGCAGTGTCCCGGCCCCGGGGGGGGATGCAGTGTCCCGGCCCCGGGGGGGATGCAGTGTCCCGGCCCCGGGGGGGATGCAGTGTCCTGGCCCCGGGGGGGATGCAGTGTCCCGGGCCCGGGGGGGATGCAGTGTCTCGGCCCAGGGGGGGATGCTCTGCCCCAGCCCAGGGGGGGATGCCCTGTCCCGGCCGCGGGGGTCAGCCCCGGAGCCCGCAGCGAGCACCCACCGGCTCCCCCCGCGGTTGCAGGGTGCTGCAGGGACTGTGTGTGTGTGTGGTTGGGGGGGGGGGGGGGGGGGGGGGGCACACACGGACACAAGGGAGGGGGGAAAGGAGCCCAAAGCCCGGCTCAGCAAGGAGCGGGTCCAGGGCTGAGGGTGCCAGGAATGTGCAGCCTCGGCAGGCAGGCAGGGTGGACACTAGTGCCTATTCAAGACCAGGCACAGGCGCCTATTGTTCCGGGGGCCCCGCATGAATGTTTGCAGTTTTAATTGCAAAAACATTTGCTAATTCCCCTCAGGAATGAATTCGGGCTCATTTGTTGTCTGGCTATTAATAGTGGGGGGGGGGGGCGGGATGAGGAGGGGGACAGCAGCCGGTTGGCTTGTATCACCCTTCCCCCCTTGTCTGGCTGGATGGCAGAAGGAGAAAATGGGATGGAGTGGGGTTAGGGTGACAGCCATCAACTGAGAACTAAAATACACGGGGCTGCTTCCCCCTGTAGCGACACACAAAGAAGTGGTTTGGGTCAACTCCAGACTGAAATACTTCAGACAGTTTATCTAAGGATGAAACAATTCTCCAGTGGCTTCAGAATAACTTCTTGGGCCTCAAATAAAGTGAGATTTGGGCATTATTTACCAAAAAAGTAAGCGGAGGGGTGAGAAGATGACTGTGACAGTCACCTGCAATGAGGAGACGGTTGTCACGCGCGCCGGGGTCCGTTCGCTTGCTTTAGTGTGGTTTGTAGCAGCAAAAGTTTCAGCAGGAGAAATTGGGAGTGCCTGGTCCTTGGAGCATCGTGTAGTCTTCCAGGTGCTAACTCTGGATTTGGATGCTCCACTTGAATGAGAAGAACGATCTAGTTAACACAACTTTTCCTTCCAGTTGAGCTGCGAGGTAGAAAGGTGCCCATTTCCCTTTGAGATGTGAGCAGTGCCTGTTGAATCTGGCCTAAGAGACAGCCAGATGGGAACTGAACTACAGACAGATCTGCGTTTCTTTAGACAGACAAAAGTTGCTAAAAACAGCCAAGCACCACTAGTTTCACACTTCTGCCTGAGAACATTTATCTGGTGAGTAAACCAAGCGGCAACAGGGTTTGCTCTCTGTTTAAATACAAAGGATTGTGAAGTGCCTGGTGCTGTACTGATTTCCAGCTGTTTTCAGGTTTGGGGTCATCAGTCCAGAAGAGTGGGCAGGAGTGAGGTTGAGAATGAAAAAGTTTGTCCCTCTATTACGTTCTGAGGCGCGTCCCATGACGCTGAGGTTACGCTGTCAGTTCCCTCACATGAAACATGTACTGAGGTCTGCAGGGTTGGTGCTGGATAGTGAGATAGGAGTGTGACCGTCAGGATGGGTTTGGTGGCAATTTGTTAAAAAAAAAAAAAAAAAAAAGACACAAAAGGAAGCTGACAAAGCTGAAAAGATGTTGAGATCCCAGGCTGCAAAACTCTGACCTGTGTGCTTTAGGCTGTAAGGTGCTGCTCTGGCTGTAAGCGCCGCGGAGCGGGGTTTGCCTCCTCCTGCAGTGTGATTGCCAGAACGGACCCTACTCTTGATCATGGCCTGAAAACATCACCATGAAACAGGAGGCAGTGAAGCACGGGAGAGCTCTAGGCACTAGAGCATCTAAAGATTCTGCACATCAGGAGAATGCTGTGGTCATCATTAGACGTGGGTGATGGAAAAGGGGCTTAAAATTGACATCAGTGTTATGTCCTACCTTGAGATCTCTGTTGGAAGCTCCCCCCTGAAAACAGACATTTAGATTTTGAGGATTTCACATGCTAGACTGAGGAGACCTTCCTAAAACTCTCAAGTATTTCCCGTTGAACAAACATGTTGATACCTTATCGTCCTTGATGGAGAGATACAGCAAGTCCCTGGCCTGTTTCATTTTTAAAGCTCGGTGTGTTCAAACCTCTGATTCTGAGGTTTTGGTAATATGTTGGATTGTGCAAAAGGCTTTTCAAAATCTACAGAGTAGTTCTCATTTCCTTTCTTTTTTTTTTTTTTTTTTTAAATATATGAAGTCCATCTGTCCCAGCCACCAACAACTGTTCCGAGTCAGCTGTCAGTGCCAAAAATCACTCGGTGGAAATGTTGTTAGCTCTACTGCAGTTATGATAAGTCGCTTGTTGGTATTTTCTGATGGGAAGTATTTGCAGTATTGCTTTCTTTTCAACCGGCAGTAAAAAATCAGGACAAACAGCTCTGAGAGCCATGCCAAAATCGGAGGCTTAATAACATCTTCAAAAAAATTCTTAGGAAGGGCTTGGTGTTCCTATTTGGGTAAGCAATATCAGGCATCACCACCAAAGAGTAGTTGGGTGCTCATCTACTTTACAGCTGTTGACAAAGAACGTGATACCAGCACATTCCCTCTTGCTCTGAATACTTCTGAGAATTACTTGGTTACTGAAGCACAAGTGGATTCAAAGAGTAAAATGTGTTTTCTTTAGTGAGGAGAAAGAGCTGTGGACTGAGATGTTGCTCTGCTCGTGAACTTAGGTGCTTTTACTGACCTGTTTATTTTCCTTGTACAAGTTGAATTCTGGGTCTCTTGGCCCGCTGCGGCAGTTTTTCAGTTATCTGTCCGCGCACTGAGGATTTGCACCAAGCACACGCGTTGAGTTGCCAAAAATCACCTCGACGAGTAGATAAAGCGGAATGAGCTTCTGCGTGTAGCTTCACAAACAAGGACAGGAGCTCTTCTACATCACGGCTGTGGGTGGGCCTGGTTTCTGAGCCACTCTGCCCCTAACTTTAGCCACCTCCAAAGGGTAAAACGTTGGTGAGTCCCGGCTTGCTCCTGCTTTCCTTGCGGTGCACTTGGATTATTATTTAAGTTTCTCTTGCAAACGGTGCTCACCGCTTTATCCGCCTTTGCAAGGAGTGTTTATGTGTTGAAGCAGAACTGGCCTCCCAGCTGAATATTTAGAACTAATGCTTCACAGTTCATTGCATCAAGCCCCGATGACCTGGAGAAGGTTCGTGAACTCCTCACAGAGAGTCCCTGAAGTGGTGGGAGGGAGTCAGCGAGGGGAAAGCTTTCCACAGACCAACAGGATCTTGAGTTCCTCAAGAGTCCTTTCCTGCAAAACAAGAACGTGTGTTGTGAACTTGCCCCTCAACAAGATAAAACAACTGCTCTGTGTGTAAAAGCTGGTGGCCTGCTTTGAGACTGCTGTTTATATAAAAAGAGATTAATTCGAGATATAAAATTAATTGGGATAATTACATTTCTCAATCTGGCTTCTCTGTCAGCTAGATTTTGAACTGCACCATCGTTTTCCAATTGATAAGGGCTGTTTGCCTTCCCTCTGAACCCCTAGGGAGTATCACGTTTTTGTGAGACACAGGCTCAAAACCAAATTCAGCCACTAAACGTCAGTTCCATGCAGTGGAGGAGTAAGGGTGTGTGCCGTGCAACAAAAACCCATTCCTTCGATGAGTCAGGGCATGGCCTAAGAACCAGTTAATGGCTTTAATTGCGCTAATGAATGTTCTGGACACAGTCTTAATTTTCCCCCAAAGGGGCTGTATCGCTGTTTGGGTGCAGTTCTGTCAACAGCTGCGCTTGGGGCAGAGGAGATACCTGCTGGGTTGCTGCTCTGAAACTCCCATGCTGGAAAGGAGAGTTTTCAGTTTCAGGAAAATATACAGTAACATAAAAAATGGACTTTTCTTTTTTTTTTTTTTTTTACTGGAAAGCTCAAGTCTCTGTTTGTTTATGGCCCTTCAGGGTGCTAACACCTCAGTATTAACTTGACATTAGAGGTATTGCTTGGAGAGTTTAATTCTTTTTCTAGAGACTTACCAGCAAAGGAGTACATCTGCGGGGAACAGGACAGCAAGGCACTCCATGGACTTCACCAGAACATTGGTCTCACTCCTGACAAACTTCTGCTTCGCATTTTAGCTAAGCGGAGGTCAAGCAGGCTTCCTCTGGGGGTAAACACTGAGGGAGGTGTATGCTGGAGATGTTTCCTGCACAGCAACGGCCAGCTGAGGTTCTGTTCTCACTTTTTCTGAGCAGTCGCTCGCTTTGATTGCCTTGCTGCGTTTCATCCTGCAAGAAAGCTTTGTGTGGCTCCTGTGCAGAAGTTCAGCTGTCTAACACACAGCTTGGAAGTGCAAAACCAAGACAGCTGCATCACTGAGCTGGTGCCCAGTTCTTACTAGAGTAGCATCCTAAGCCAGGCTTTTAAATTTCTTAGAAGAAACACTAATACGCAAGAAGAAAGGTCTAGGGAGGGTGTTCCCCTGCAGTTCTTTGTGTCTGCTGCATTGGGCCTTGAAGGAAATTGCTTTTGGTGCATGTTCCAAACCAGACAACTGGCAGAGAAAAGAGCAGCAGATGTAGAAGCAAAATTTATAAATGGGGGTTGGCAAAAAAAAAAAAAAAGAATTCATCTTTGCCATTTCCCTCCCTCCTGAGAACACAGTTGGGTAGAATTCCCATGAACTCACCTGCAAACTGCTGAGAGCTGTCAGATGGGAGTCCAGTCAACAATGGGCTGGCATTAAATTAACTAATTCAAAAGAAAACCAGCCACATGCATGCTGTAACCTGACAGCCCACAGGTACTTGAGATAAGCTCGAAAAATTAATGGGAATTGTTCTGTCGTGCAAGAATCTCTTGTCAGTATAAATAATATAATGTACCGGGTTGTGTAGTGCCCCTCGCGGGATGGAGCACAGGGCTTAGCACAGAGTCAGTCACAAGGGGAAATGAAGGTTTCAGAGCAGCAATAGATGAAATGAAATTAAATTGTGTTCAGATAATGCTCAAGGTTTTGTTGTTTTTTTTAAAAGTCATAAATCCCAGGGATTTCCGAGCCAGAACACGCTCTAACCTACCCCCATCGATGTACCTGATTATTACAACACAAGTGTAAGACCAGGAGGTTTTTAAGAGTCCTCTTAATTCATTCGGGCACAGCTGGCTCATTTGAAGACGTTGAGCTTTCAAACTGCGACGTGCCAGGGACTTACTGTATCTTTGGCATGTGGCTGAAAGGCAGCAGTTGACAACGTTTGGTGGTATTTCAAGATTTTTAATTGCACTGTTAAAAATATATTTCGGTGGCCTAGGTCGGATTTTCTGCTGAGCTGGAGAAATCCACTGAAATCTAAGGGGATTTGTTCCCATTACTAGGCTGTGTTTCTAACACCTGTGGCCTCTTCTGAAAATCCCCACCGTAATAAACTTTGGAGCAATTTCTTATAGAAGTGGCCAGCATTTCACAGGTAGGGTGTTAATCGGGGTGTTTTGGTTTAGACTCTGTTTTGGAGGGTGGAAGTGTAATACTTCTAAAAATTCAGGTCCACTGAAAGCGTCTTGACTTCCCTGCTTACTCCCCTGCCTGAGACACCAAATTCACAAAAAATTCATTTTTGAGTCTTATCCGGTGTGTCTTGAGATCTTTATCTGTGAAGTCCTTCAGTGGTTGCAGAAGGAGCCCGTAATACCCTACACATCCAAAGTAAGTCAGAATTTCAGTTTCATCAGCAGTAAGGAATAAGACTGGCAAACCATGTCATGGAAGAGAGCTGTTTTGAGAAACCAAAACCTTTTAACAGACCCAGTAGCACTCTGCACAGCAGTCCTGTGCTTTTCATCCCCAGTAGAAAGGTTCCTGCTGCTTCACATCTCTCCGGGGTGGCTGCGTGCTCTCAGACCTGCTCGAGTCGAGCCGGTTGCACAGCTGAGGACTTAATGATTTTCTCTGCACATAAATGTACACGGCTCTGCTTGATCTTTTGGGCCAAGATCAGCCATTTTTGTTTCGCTGGGATGTTATCCTTGGAAAACAAAGGCCTTGATAGATGTTGCTGCTTTTACCTGCACGACAGGAGCATGTGCGGATCGGTGTCTGTCTTTGCTAGGTAAAAAAAGAGAAGAACCTCACTATATCAATTTGTGTCCTCGCTCAATGAAAGCTACCCAAAAGACTAATTCATCGCGCGAGGAGCGTTCCTTGGAGTGCTGGATGATAACGGCTGCGTGAGCAGCTCTTGAATCGCTGCAGTGGAAGGAACCCAGAGTCCATAGGCGAGGCAGCATCTACCACGTACCCCGAGGGTCCATTAAGGAGATTGCTGCCTGCTAATGGACTTCCTCCTGAGGAGATCTGGCTGCTAACACTCTCCTGAATGATTTCCGGGAGCTTACACAGTTAACTGCAGGGAAGGTGTTGCAAAGTCCTGCTGCTCTTGCTGCTTCTGTAAAAGCAGCTTTTATCCCCTCAGAGGATCGTATCAACAGCTATTTTTAATACACACTTAAATCATTGTTTTAATCTTTTCCTTCTGCATTGATCTCCGCAAAAGCCCGAAGATAAATATTTCTTTATGCCCACCATGTTGTTTGGAGTTAGTTATTTTTAGAACCTGGAAAACATCCCCTCTGTAGTAGTGAGGTCCTGCACATCAGTAACAGACCTTCGAAAGGGAAGTCCCAGCTCTGTGCACAAAGCAGCTTTGAACCTGGGGCCAGGGGGAGTCCCTCGTCCTTGGAAGAGCGGGTGGGTTTTGTTGAGATGTTTAGATCCCAACAGCAAAGGTGGAAGGAGTAGTACACAACCCCCTGTTAGCGTGCATGATCAGTGCTTTGCTGATGGGGCTGGATACACGTGAAGTGAGTTGGATTCGAGCACTGTGGATCTCCTTCTTGATCAGCATCTCCTACAGCAGAGGAGCTGCTGGTTTGCTTCGCTCTTTGGTCTTAGCTACTCTGCTGAGATTGCACATACATACATCGATGGGGCTGGTCTGACTTCTCAGGGAGCAAGGAGGCGATGGCTTATCTCATTTAAATAGCTATTAGTTGGCTACAGCTTGGTCAGTGCTGATGGGAGTTGCCTTTGAACCAGCGATCTGGAGATGAAAGGCCTTGTAATCGCCTTCTGCGTCTCATGGGTTCTCCCTCAAGCAGAACTGGCTGTTTGAGTTCGTAAGCATCCTTATGTAGCTGGTGTTTTCCCTTCATTCTGGCCATTTTTCAATATCCCATAAGTAACAGGGCAGTGTGGAGCTCTGCCTGCCAGAGCTGCCTTGTGTGTGCTGGAGGGGAGGTTAAACCAGGTACTAGTTTCTCTTCTTCCATCAAAAAAACCCTCTGGTGGGCCTGGCCAACACACAGCTGTCCTCACCCACAGGCGCTGCACGCTCTCCCACACAACAGGGCAAGATAAGGCCTTTGAAGTCTGCGTTTGGGCTGGCAGCAGCTTCTAAAGGCACTCCAGTGCCCCCCTCTCCCAGTTGCCGACCGCGCCTCGAGTTCCCCAAGCCAACAGCTGAGCGGCGATGGGGGCTGATGAGCCCGCGGTGCTGGGTCGCTGGGGCTTTGCCAGGGGACACAGGGGCACTCTGGATTCCACTTCATTTGCTCTGTGGGCACGGGAGGACTCGAGGACTTTTGCCTAAGGATGCGCCCAGGCGTGCTCGTCGCCCGCCGTGGGTCAACAATAGCGATTGTTCTCCTTGCCCTGGGAGGTTCCTGGTGTTCTGCCGCAGGCTCCTTGGTCCTCCTTTTTCTGTAGCTATTTGGAAGAGATCCCGTTTGGCCGTTTTGACAGTTTGACTCAGCTATTAAATGACAGAGGCAAGCTGGACTCAGGTTCACCGTGATAACAAGTAGCTCTATAGGGAGGGGAGATGAGGGTCCGATTCAGAGGCGAGGCAGCTCTGTTCTGCCTGCAGCATGTAAGGGGATCCCCTAACCTCAGCTATAACACTACACAGTCTCGAGGAGAGCGTGTTTTTGGAGCTTTTTGTGGTCTGGTGACAAACATGTCATAATTCTGGCTGCTTAGATATTTCCCAAGAGCTTTTCAATTCCTGGCTCATCCTCGGTCACTTTTGAGAGACACACGCCACACGTCTCACATCTGTCACTCAGCTTCACGTTCTGGACGTGAGGCAAAGTCTTTCTTTGCCTACAACGGCTTCCCTCTTTTCCTCCCTCCCTAGTTTCCTTTCTGTATCTGTATCCCTCATTGAGAAGCAGTAGCTCCTTCAAAGAAATGCCAGGGAACCCATTTGCAGAATTTACAGCTGCTTCCCGAGGCTTGAGTGTCCTCCTCTTTAACAGCAAGCTGTTAAGCATGTTCTTAAGTGGGAAGATAAGTGGTGGTAGGATCCTTTCATCTTCTGGCTCAGAGCAGGCTGGAGATAACTGATAAGGGGATGACAGCAAGGAAGATGCATAGGCACCTTTGGATTTAATTCCTACTTTGCAAGGCAGTCTTTAAAGCACATCTCTGGTGGGAACACAGGCTGGTAAAATAAAGCTGGTCCTTCCTTTCTCAGCATATGTCTTTTCCTCATGTTTCTGAGGCAGATCTTCTGTCTGTGCCAGCAGAGCCGGTGCAGAGTGAGCTAGGTTCTCCATTTCAGAGCCCTCCTTCTGGTGCTGACATTCGAAGGACTTGGCTTGAGTTGTCTCTAGACACTGTTTCGGCTGGTGATTTCATTTCCATGTTTCTTTTTTTTCAGCAGTCCTTTGCGGATTTGAGCTGTACTTTAAACAGGGCTGCGTTTGCAGTACGGGAGTAGCAGCCTTGCACATGATGGGCAAGGATGCATTCCTCTGCGAGGGGCTGCACACATCAGCGACAGCTTCACGTGGGTGGGGTGCCTTTAGACCACTCTTTAACAGACTCCGCATTCAGTTCCAGAATTCCTGGTTGAGTCCCTTGTCTGCTGGCTGAAACAGGTGGCAAGCACATGCCTGTAAGGGTCTTTATTGGGGGTGGTCTTCAGGGTCAGCTGTATCCAGCCCACATTCCAGCTGAGTCCCTCTACCTCATCTTCTGGCCTAGCTGGCTCTGGGCCACCCAGCCCAGAGGTTCCTAACCGTGGTACACACACTGCTTCTCGAAAACAAACCACTTGAAAGTGGTGTGTCTGTGGCCCAAGCCTGTGCCAGCCTGCTGCATTTTCCTCCGAGGAAACGGGGCGGGGAGGGGGGAAAGCGGTTGGGGCAGAACGTGTCAGAAGCCTCAGCAACAGCTCCGGGGCACGCACGCTGCCTGGTGTGGTAGAGAGGAGCTGCTCATCCCACGGAGGCAGCTCCCGGTACGTGGCAGGAGGGGCTGTCTCCACAGCAGGACGGACCCAGGCCCTGTGGGGAGCAGCGGCAGCTGTGCAGATGAGGTCGGTGACCTGCTGCGCGCTGGGCTGAGGAACGTCGATAAAAGTTGAGCTGTTTGAGTCGGGGAGTTAAAGAAAGCCTTTCGGCAGGGTTTTGGCACACTCTGCAAGCAAGCATGACCCAGAGGAGACAATGCCCACTGCACGGAGAAGACAACATCCAGGGGCTGCTGTGGAGGGGGTTCAGTGAGCCCTGACGAGGGCCAGGCTGCTTCCGAGTGCCCACTCTTGTCTCTACGGGTGTGTTAATCCGAGGCTTCTGCTCCCAGTGCTCCGCACGCTCTACGTGGTGGCAGAGCTTTTACAGATGAGGCTACAAACCTCAGTTTATCTGCCTGGCAAGCTTCCCCTCTGCTTTATCTGGGGAGCTGCTGCGTATAGCTGAGCGGTGCTGGCTTTGCCACCCCCGAGCTCTTGCATCACAGCCCCAAAGTGTGAACGGAGGCTGCAGCCTCCCTCTCAAATCAGCCCCCAGTGCCTCTGCACCTCGCTGTTACTCAGCACTTTTCACTGACAGGGAATTAAGTAGGATTTCTGGGTCATTGTGGGGCTGTCAGGAGGAATCGGCTCCTGTAGACCTCATTATCAAGGCTCTTTCTGCAATGCCAGACTTCAGAACAATTGCAGCCTGGTTCCCTAAACACTGACTAATGAGACAGAGCTGTTAGCAGCAGTTTGCTAAATAAAGGCTGTTTCTGCCCGAGACAGAGTAAAGCCAGACTAAAGCCAGACGGGGTTTTCTTAGCTGTCTTTAGCACAGAAGGTATTTCAAAGGACCCTTATTAAAATAATGAGCTAGATGTTGCTCTTCTGGTGGCTGCGTAGGGTCAGTGCTTGATGCCAGTGCCAGGTGCTTCCCCAAAGCAGTGACTTCAAGGAACTCGTGCTCAAGTGACCTCAAAACCTCTCCAGCTCCCTTGGTTTCAAGGTATCTCGAGCATTTACCTGCGCTACTCCAACTTTGTCCTGCTCTGATAATGACTTGCTGCCTTGTGGTAGATGAGCTGCTTGTAGCTCTTGGCAACCTCCATTTCCTTGGGTGTTGTAGGATGATATTATTCAGTCTTGCTCGGCATTCACGCACACGGCTTTGGGAAGGTGAGGATCCAGCATCTGAGCAGGTGGGACTGCTGAGAGGACTGCCTGAGACGGCTGCTTTTGAAAGGAGCTGGAGGTTGGCAGGTTGCTGATGGGATTTCTACTTCTACCTCCATGCTGAGCAGAAAGGACGTAGCCGCCCGCTCGAGTGGTGTGAGGCCGGGTAACCTCTGTGGATGTTCCTGTAATGAGATTTTTCATCCTGCCGCTCTTCCTGTTGTCAGAAGATGAGCTCCGAAGCATGATGGGATGGGTCTGACTGCCGCTGGCTGGAGCAGGCACAGGAGAGCTGGGGATTATTACCTGGCCAGTTTGTGGGTTTGTTTGAAGTGCTGCTTTGATGTGGCAATGGGAGTCCGTGGAAGGTAAACGGTGTCTAGACAGGTTTTTCTCACTCTCTGTTGTTGTCTCTGAAGCAGCAGAAACGGTGCCAAACAGGCTGAATGGCTCCAGGATGCGAGAAGCAGAGCTATTTCTAGAAAGATGGAAAAATGGTTCTTCAGGAGAATCCCGGTCAGCTCTCACTGAACCCTTGTGGAACCTCCTGCAGGTAGAACTGCTCCTCTCCCTGCCCCTTGCACTGCCTGGATCAGTTAATTGCAGCCGGATGCTACTAAGGGTGAGCAAGGGGAAGTCCAAGAGGTGGCCTGTGTGTTTCCAGGTGAGGTGGCATGGCCCAGGAGAGGTCCATTAACCAGTGCTCTGGCCGGTGGGGCTGGGAATCCAGGACATCAGTCAATTTTGGCAGCAGTCAGAGAGGGATCAGGCTGGCTCCAGTAGCAGTGAGCTGAAAAAAGACCTCCTCGTTTTGGCTAGCTAGATGCTGCCACAACTTGCCCGGCAAGATCCGGCCTGCACACCCAGTAACAACAGTAGCCAGCGGTTCAGCTGCACTGGGAAGGAAAGAAAAGGCAGGCCACGATCTAGAGAGACTTGTCGCTGGCTGGCAAGCTGTGCTGTCAGCGCTGCCTTGGCTCTGATGTGCCATCTCCCCCAGGCTGTTTGGGAGGGGAAGTGGAGACCGTATTTAAATGCCTATTGTCTGTCCTTCAGCTGGGAGCGGAGCCAGGAGAGAGCAGCTCTGGCAGCATCTGATACAGGGGGCAGATGTTAGGGGAAGCGTACTCATCCGTAAACCGCTGTCGCTGGGATTTTCAAAGGAGCCTCAAAGGTTAAGTGCCCATGTGCTGGAACGTCTACGTGAAGGTCAAGGGAGAAATCCTGGGCTCTTGGGATTCCTGCTGGGCTTGGGGAAGCTTTTTGAAGGGAGCTCTTGCCACGGGGGGGACGAGCCCTCGTGCAGCCTCTGCGGGTTGTCCAGGCGACTGCTGTTCTCGCCCCCGTTTGGTTCAGCGTAGCAGGGGAGAAGGGCGAAGCCACACAGTGCCAGGCTTAATCTCTCGTGGGGGCCTTCGGAGGTGCGCAGCCGAGTTCAGTCTGGCTCCCCTCTCCTGTAGCCAGCTGCCAATTTATGCAGGCATGAGCTGGAAGTGGAGTTTTCCCGATCCTGCCTGTCCTCTCCCTTCACCCCCGCCAAAGCAGGGCTCGGCCACAGGTTTCAAGCAGAGCTGGAAACTTGGCACTGAGGCAAGGAGCAGAAAAGAGCCCAGCTTGCTCTTCTATGTCTGGGCTGGCTTCTGTACTGCTGTGGGGAGTACAAATATGTTCCCAATCTGCTTCACTGACGTGACTCCAAGACACACAGGCAACAGATCTGCTGACCAAGAAGGGGCCATTGTTAGAGGGACCTTCCTGACTGTGGCTCTGCTGTGACCAGCCAGCGCTGGGCTGCAGCCTGCCCCGCGCCTCGCTCACAGGATCCAGAGCGCTCCATCCTCCCGCGTCCCCCAGCTTTAACTGCACGTTAGCCCAGACGAGCCGGGGTTCATTCCCGGTCCAGCCGTGTGCCCTGATCTGGCCTTTGGATTTACATGCCCATCTCTGGCAGCAGCTATTAAATCAAGCTGTCGAGAAAAAAAAAAAAAAGAAGAAGCGTTGCTTCCCCGTGAACCACCCCAGGCATTTGCTGACACGTTGCTGATTGCACAGAGGCAGACAGCCTGAGCAGGCAGATAGCTTTGCTCTGTGCTGGAGCAGCGAGGAGCCAGGGCAGGGGAGTGATGGACTGATGGACACGTTACCAGTTTGGCTAAGGAGGAATAAGTCCCCCAAGAAAAACAGAGAAGAGGAAGGGAGTTACCTCATTTGTTTCCAGCAGCCAAGGCAGGGTTGTCCTCCGAGAGGTATTTCCTTAAGCTTTATCCAGACCAATTTTAGTTGCAACTTTTATGAACAATAAAGGCTTCCATGGTTTCCCTTGGAGGAACTGGAATGAATCCAAATAGATTTTAGTGCTGAGAATCAGATTCTGTTATTAACCTAATCGTTTCTCTCTATCTCCTTCCCACCTTTTTTGCCATTCATACTCCTAAAAAGCCTGCGGGCGGTTATCAAGTCTGACCCACCCTCTTCTTTAGCTGCTTCTGAAATTGCTGACCACATTGCACCAACCCTGGCTGTCAGGGTCTGTGAGAGCATTTCATATGCCTGCACCAGGCTGGTGGGGGGATCATCCCCCACGCCTCAGGAGAGACCTGGCAGTGCCACATGGAAACCCCAAAGCCAGCAGGACTGTGAACTCTGAGCTAGGCTGA
This sequence comes from Athene noctua, assembly GCF_965140245.1. Taxonomy (NCBI): domain Eukaryota; kingdom Metazoa; phylum Chordata; class Aves; order Strigiformes; family Strigidae; genus Athene; species Athene noctua. Next base: position 5,024,662 of record NC_134062.1, on the reverse strand, counting down.
ACTGGGGACCAGCACGTGCTGCCGGGCCTGTGTCTCTCTGGGAGAAGGGCCTCTGACCGGGGCTCAACTGGGAGCATTCGGCTGAGAAAATTCTCTGCTAAAAATAGCAGCAGGAGATGTTTAAGGAGAAAAACAAGTCAGGGGCTGGGAGAAGTTAGTTCCCAGATATGTGGCTAATTCAACTCCTCCAGGACAAGTACTCTTTTAACCCCTCCACGCCAAGGCTTGTTTCTGCTCCTTTAAACAAGCTTGCCTTGGTCAGGAATCCAGGTTGGGACAAGCCAGAATGGCTTTTGTCCTCACTCTTCACTCTGACATGGCATTACTTTCCTCCCTCTTCTGCTTATTTATGCCAGCATCTTCCTAATAGTGTTCTATGTCAAGCTTTTCATCCTTTATCTGTCTGTGACTTCATTTGGGCTCCCTTTAATTCCCGATGTACTTTCTAAGAAAATAATCTCTATTGAACCTGCAAGCACGACTCCCTCTGCAGGTTTGCAGCCCGTGCTCAGGCTGATGTTAAGTCTGTTCAGATCTGCTCGCCTGGTTTCAGGGCTGCCCCTAGAACAACATTCCCCCAACTCACATGTCTTCAGGCCTGCACATGGCTCGCACAGCTTTCTACCGAATGCCTTTTCCCCTTGTAGATCTGCATCCTTTGTTCTGACAGATTCGCTGCAAAGCTTCAAAGCTGCCTTACAGAAGATGGCCCCACCTCTCCAGCGTGGAATGACGGCAGTAGTTTCACAGGCTCTTGGTCGCACGCTCATAGGCAGATGTGAATGTTCCCTCAGTGCCTGCAGTCAGTTCCTTCCAACCTTCATTTGTACATGTTTTGTGCAATGCATTAGCTAGACAATTGTGTTTTATACCCGAGGCTAGAATTATACACACAAAAAAAGACAAAAATGATACTGTAAAATCGGAAAAAATGTTCTTAAAAAGAGCTGTTTTCAGTCTTGTCATAAATGATTTCTCTGTGTGCTTGCTCACGCCCTCTCCTGTTCCCTTCTCTAGCCTACTCTCAGCTCTTGGCTCTGATGACTACTAGTCTCTTCCCAACTCCCATTTTCCACAGGAAGATGACATGGTTGGTCTCTGATAAGCAGAACTTCAGATCTGTGTTTTGTTGGTCAAGCTGGAGGAGAACGGAGGATCAAGAGATTAGAGTCACAGACAGAGGAATAGAGGATTATAGGCTAAAACCCTGCGAGTCTCTGTATTGATGGTTGGGACACAGCCAGACACTAAAGAGTATTGCAAAGCCTGGTGCTGATAGCATATCCGCTTATTTCCTGTCTTTGCATTTCAGGCAGCTTTTGATATATGTGCCCTCATCAAAAGCCAGGGTCAGGCAGGTACCGAGCATCCCAGCTCCTGTCGAAGTCAAATACCTGCTGAGATCAACTCTGCGCGTTGGCTGGCGCTCAGCCTGGAAAACGTCACTTTGGCTTATGAGATTCTCAGCAATCCTTGAGTCAAATTCCCACACAAGACAAAAATAAAGGAACTTGCCCCGTTTTCCATTACAGTTCATTCTGTCTCCCCGATCCTGGCCGTAGGTCCCTGCCACGTCTCACTGACCTGACTCTGCCCCAGAGACTTCCCTTAGCATCTGTCTGCTGCAAGGAGAGCCCTGCTGGGAGGAAGGGCGAGGACAGGAGGAAGACCACTGCCCCTGGCTCTTATCACAGTTATCTGCTGGTTCCCTCCCACTTTGCACTAATTTGGTATCAGCATCTGCCACTTTTGGGAGGAAAGGGACTTGCTGAAGTGAGAAATAACGTAGGATGTGCCTGTATGGCAATTCTTGGGGCTGTCTAGGGAAACAATGGAAGGCAAGTGGGAATAGGCAGGAAGGGTTGGTTTCAAATCTGCCTTGTGCAAATATTCCCACTTCAGCGCTCACCATTTTTGTTCCTGGCCTTTGCTTTTGCTGCTGTAAGGCACTCTCAGCTGGTAAACAGGTCACAAAATGGTGCATCCACTGCCAGCTGGAGTCATGCGTTCCTTACTCTTCCTGTGACTTCCCATTCCTCATTTTTTTCTGTTTTTTCCTCCAGTGAACTAGAACTGTACATCCTTACTGAACTACTGTACACCCTTACTGAATTTGAAGGGACTGAGGCTTAACTGATAAATGTACAGCACTTTAACAGATGAACGTGATCATGGGGAGATGCTGTGAGAACCTCAACAGACATCCAGGGGCCCAGGCAGTTGTATTCCTTGGCTTCTCATGCCCTAAAGCAGAGGTGGGGACGAGCTGACCTCCTGAGATCCCCTTTCGTCCCATTTTCTGTGAATGCACTAATGTTCATGGTCCGTATTGGCTGTGAGCCAGACCGGTTAGAAGATCTAATTACGCTGTCCATTTGTTAATGAAAATGGCAAGAACAGTGCTCAGTACAATGTGACTGGCTTGATACGTTCCTAGCCAAGCGATCTGTAATTGTTTCCTTGTTGTCTTATTTCTCTTCTGGTTTTTGCCAAAGACTTGCTACGGCCATAATCAGAAGCTCTCCTGCCTAATGGCCTTCCCTCAGAGCCACACGGCCACCTGCCCCTGTTTTCTCCTCCTAGACAGTTGGCTGACATCGCAAGCCCGAAGCTTCTGTGTAAGGGACTTGACCTCAGAGGCCAGTAGCAAGGCAAAATAAATGATCCAGGCAGGATTTAATCCCCTGGTTAGTGGTGTCTAGTGCAACGCAGAAGCTTCGTGCCCTATTCTCTGTTGCTTACCCAAAGAAAACGAGACTTTCAGTTCAGCCTTGTGTTTCTTGGGAAGGGAGAAGCAATTCAGGAATGCAAAGGCTGGTAATAACAGTCTCTTCTATGCACAGCTTGCTTTTCTGTTGATGTTTCCTTTCTGTTCCCTCTCCATTAGATTTTGAGGGGCAAATTCTAACTCTTTCCATCTTTTCTTTGAGCCAAAGATGGCCCAAAATCTATTACAGAAAGAGATGCAATCTGACGTGCTGGAAACTCTCTAGCCCTTGCTGCTTCCATCTTAATCTCTTTAAGTATTAGATATTAGTCATCCACCCAAGTATTGCTTCCTTCCTGTCTTGCACGTACATTCAGTCCTTTCCAGGAGAAGAGCCAGAAACTGGGGTATGATCTTGGGAAAACAGGAGAGGTAGGATCAGATTATGCACAGATTAGGATGTTGGGCAAGGCACGTACAGCCACATCTGCACAGTATTGAATGCCCATCTTCCCCGTGATGTCAGCAGCACTGAGGTACCTTGGTCTCTCGAGCCATGTCTGTCCTGATGGGTGAAAAGCTGTTTGAGTAAAACGGGCTAAGCGTGCTAGGCCCTTCCACCCAGAGCTTTCTCCCCAGGTTGCCAGCCATGGGCTCAGCTCTGGCTCCCTCCTGAACCATCTGTGCTCCCTTAGGGAGGGCAGAGCATGAGAACCTGCTGGTGGACTAGGTCCAAGCTCAACATGTCCAGCCAAGAGCTCAGACTTAACGCTAAGACCGTGAGTAAGCTTGAACTCCTCCTGTCCAAACAGCTCCAGAGCATGGCTCAGGATGCCTCCTCCTAGCATGGGCCTAAGGATTTGCAAAGGGGGTGGCGTGCAAATGTGGTCTTGAGAGCAGGCTGTCTTCATTTTGGTGGAAGGGCCTTAATATCTCATCTCTAAACACGCTGCAATGCCACGAGCAAAACGGCAACCAGAGATTGTGAAATTCTCACCTCCAGAAGCCCTTGTCAGATGGATATTTGAGGCAGCGTGTCTGCAGCTGCATCCCAAGGTGATGAAACCAAACTTTGGGAAACCACCAGAAAGCACCGTGCGGTCTTCACCAGGCAACACCTACATTCCCTTCCCAGCAGGGGAGAGAGGAGGAGTGTTTGTCTGCAGAAAGAGGCTGCTTTGCAGAGAAGCTTTTGTCTTAAGAGGGCTCCATATCTCCTCGATAGCAACTTGTTTCGCTTACTGAGGGTGAGTGTGTAGGCTGTGTGTATTACCGATGGCTTTGCTCTCTGATTAGGAGGTAGAACAGTAAATCCTTCTGCCTGAAAGGGGGGGAAAAAAGGAAAATGAAAAAAGGCTGCGTGCATGGTCTGGATGCTAATGGGCCTTTCTCTGCAGCAAATACAGTCAGGTCTTTAAGGTGCCAGTTTAAATCAGGAGTTTAAATCAGGAGGTTTAAACAGGTTTAAGATTTCATTCCAGAACTGTACGTACTCTATTTGCAGACAGGCATCTCCTTGCCTTCTCTAGTGGTGAGCAGGAAGAGAGCAAATTAAGAGGAAAATCCGAAATTCTTACATCTTCAGAGGAACACAAATACTCAGTAGTCTTCCAGACAGCTTGGTCCTGTGGGGTTCTGGTCCTGCTGAGAGCACCAGAGACTCCCTGATTATCAGCATTTCAGAAGAAACGAGTGCCATCAGCTTAGAGAGGAGAAAAGCCTGAACCATGTGGGATGCCAAACACTGCGCTGTAATGTTGCGTTTGCCTTCTCTAGGTTAATTATGCTTCATGTTCCCTGCCCAGGCGGGCACATCTCCTCTGTTTGTAGGTGTCTATCAGAGCTCTGGCACCCTTTTAACGGAGCGGTACAAGCCATGCATCTAAAATAAGCCATGCTGGTTTATGATAGCTGGTAAAAATAAAGCCTTACTAGCACAGGCAGCTATAACAGCACAGAGGATTTACAACTGAGTGGGTTTTTCCAGGGTGGGCTGGCCACAGTCTGGTGATGGCCTTTTTATAACTGTTATCAGCTCCCACACAGACCAGGTCCATCTGTTACTTAATTTGGACGGAGTCACTCCTAAGCTTTTGTCCACTAATCTCTGGCTGCACATCTACATTGTTCTCTAGCAGGGCAGCCCACCCGTGAGTCAGGCTTGGCTTGCTGATCTCAGGGAAAGCTGGAGTAAAAGAAAGGCGTGCAGCTCGCCCGGGTGACTTGACCAGCATGGTCCAACCTCCTGCTCCCTTGTAGCAGCTTGAAGGGGCTTTTAACCTGCGACTTGGATGCCAGAGAAAACCTACAGCCAGCTCCTTGGACCAGAGGTCAAAGTTAAGACTGAGTGCTACAAAATATTTATGCACCCTTTATAAATCAAGTCTTTATATATCACAAGCACATTTACGTCCCTTAAGCTATTCCCAAAACCCCAGCCAAAGCACAGCTGGGCAAAAAACCTCAAAAAACTTATCAGAGTGGGTCAGGGTTTTTTGGTATCTCATTCCTATGCCACCTTGTCTACACTGGCACAAGTTGCATTATGGAATCACAATGAGATGTGCTGGAGATAGAGAGGAGGGAGGATAAAGAGCCTGAAGCACTGAGAGACAAAAGGATGGATATTCCGAGATGCAGATGGTCAGGTCTTTCTGAAAGTTAGGGCTTATGGTGATTTGCTCAGAATAAGATGAGGGCAGAAACCTGGCCTCTCTTTTCCTTGTCTTTTCCAGCCCGGCACTGTGTGGCTTCCTCTGCTCTTCCTCTGGAGGTTTCTCACACATTTAACAGCTTCGTCCCTCCCACACATCCCCACCCCCCCACACTTCTAAGGCAGGGACAGTCCTGGGGTCAGCTGGGCTGCCCTTAGCAGCTCTGGTGTCCTGCCTGCTGCTCTGATCACCTCTGCTGTCCCCTCCTTGTCACCGCGTCTTTCACTGCAGCTCATGGTACTGAGGATGGATGGATGCCCCGAGGGGCATCTCCACCCTGGCAGTCATAAATCTGCTGACACGCGGAGGGTTCGGCTAACACGCTTCTAACACCTAACAATATATCACTCGCTCTCACTCCGTAGCACACCTGCTACACCGAGTAACCATCCAGAAAGCGAAGATGCTTAACAAGGCATGTGGTTTGTAGCAGCATTCCCACATGGCTTAGTTGCATTTTGAATTGCAAATCAAGCAATGGCTTAGTGATGATGGACACCTCAAGCAAGGCATATTTTTGTTGCTTTAGTGGGCAGGTGTTTAAATACAGCTGCATGTTTTTGTACTGCTTGTGCCTGACAGTGCGTTAACTAAAATTACCGTATCAGATAACTGCAATATTGGCAAAGAAGTGTTGAACGAAAGTGCTGCATAAACTGTTGGCAGCAACTTATTTGAACCGTTTCCTGGTCATCCTTTTTACCTTGTCAATAATACTTCAGGAATACTTCACCTCCTCTTCAAATTTCTGCCTAGAGTTTTTAAACAAAGAGATTGGGCTGGAAGGTCAGGCTTTACTTTAAACCTTTTTTATGGAGAGTGGAGATTTAACACAGTATAGATGTCTATAAAGCTGCAGGTTTTTTTTTTTTTTCTGAAACTATAGTTTCAGTGTACCGTTTTAAAATGATTCAGATAATGAGTCACAGTAACAAGCATGGGCTGGGATCTCTTCAGCTGAAAGAAGTGCCATAAGAATATTCTATAGGCTTCGCTGCCTTGTCCTGGATTCTATTTTGGAGAACTGATGGCATTTGGGATTCAACCATATGTCTGGCTGAGTCTGTAGCACATACAGATCTGGTAGGTATTCGGAGATGTAGCACATACAGATCTGGTAGGTGCGTCTGTTGTGGCATGCGTGCTGCTCTGGAGAGACATGGATGTCTGTGCCCGGCTGCTCTCCAGATCCTGGGTGCCTTGGAAGTGAGATTTACATAACACAAACCCTTTGCTGCTTATTTGCACTGGGCTGAAAGAGGCCTAAAGGAACCTCTTTGGAATACTCTTTTTTAAAGGTGGAAGTCGCCGCTAATGGTGATTTAACACACAAAACAAAGCAACCCGTAAGTGGGGTCACCCAAAAGACAATACTTGCCAACAGCTGGGGAATGTGACATAGCAGAGATGCCCCAGCTCCAGGAGAGTGCTGACAGCTGGGAAGCACTGCCTTGGTGCACATTCCTCCAGCCCCAGGGAGACAGGGGAACAACCCCCCAAAGTAATGCTAAGAAGAGCTGGAATGGAGTTCTACAGCTATATGGTCACTTGGGGTTTTTGTTTGGGGTTGCCCCCTGCAGAGCTGTAGCCTTCTCGTAATTTAGAACATGCTATTTGCAGTATTCTTCTGCTACACACGGAAGAATAAATCTGTCTTAGCAGTGATTTAAGCAGCCCCATTGATCTCTGCCTACAGTTAATACATGTAATAATGTCAGAACCTCTCACACAGTCTCCAAGGACTCAGCTTCTGTCTAAAATTTGTTGACATCCTGCTTTTTGCCTGGGGATAGACCTAAATCTCTTGTGTTTAGTGGGTGGGAAAAAGCCTGCTGTGAACAATTTCCGAGAAACGAGATGGGGCTGGAGTTTGATGGAGTCCCACTGTCTTGGAGTGAATTCTTCTGGAGTCGTAACTCCTCCAAAGTAACACAACACTGTGGTGTTGCTGTCTCCACCTTCAACTGAACTTAGATTGTAGCTACAGTAGATGGACTTCAGTAGAACTGTTACCGTGCTTGCTGGTTGATGGGACATAATTTTTCTCAAAAAAAGATCTTGTGTAAGCAAGACTGCATAACAAAAACCAAACTGGTACATCGAGTTTCCTTTAAGGAATGAGGAACCCTTTCCCTCCCCCCAACTCCCCCAGCCTGTCCTCACAGGGGGGCTCCAGCCCCCCGAGCATCCTCGTGGCCTCCTCTGGCCCCGCTCGAGCAGGTCCGTGTCCTTCTGCTGTTGGTGCCCCAGAGCTGGACCCAGCCCTGCAGGGGGGTCTCACAGAGCGGAGCAGAGGGGGAGAATCCCCCCCTCGCCCTGCTGCCCACCCTCCTCTGGGTGCAGCCCGGCACACGGGTGGCTGAATCTCACAGCAGAAGCAATCAAATGCCTCGTTTGTATGACATGCCCTACACTGTTGTTGAAAACAAAGATTTCAAAAGGATTTTCCCAAGACTCTTTCTTGTCTTTTGGTGACTAGCTACTTCTAATGCTCTGGGGTTTTGCTGGGATCAGTGAAATCTGTTTATGCTCACAAGGGAGCAAAAAGCAAAGATCACAACCCCAGACAGAACACCCGAGAGGATCAAAGGATGAACAGAGCAAAAAGAACATGTCAGTGTCTTGTGGCATAATTACCTTTTTTCAAGGGGTAGGTCTGGAGCACCAGGCCTGAGGAAAATAGACTCTGCTTCAGAGCAGACATGAACAAATTACCCGTGGTTGCTTAGACCACCTCCTGTCCTGACTGAAAGGAACCAAGACTGGAGCACCTGCTTCGACCTGCCGAGGACCAGCTCTGGAAATGGCATTCTCCTGGCTCTGCCAAGTAAAGTATATGCAGACTGAAAGCAAAGTGCTTGCTGTGCTGCCCTGTTACTCAGCGCTGATACACAAGACTCCTAAATAGCTACATCATAGCCCAGAGCACTGTCGTCTTAGTTCAGTATTGGATTTCTCCCAAATGCTGCATGAATGTCTCAAGTGCAGAAGTGGGAAGGGGTCCTGCTAAGAGCAGTTTTGGCTGAGCCAAATACTAGTTTGCATCGGCTGGTGGCTTTTATGTGAATAACAATTATTTTGTACACAAAGGCAGCTCCTAAACCTTGCCAGACTTCAGCTCTCTGCAGGGGTCTTTGGGGTGTAAAAGCACCAAGAGCCAAGGCACCCAGGAAAGTGGCAGCATTTAACAAACAGTGAGGGACAAAGAATCGTCAGGGAACGTTTCAAGAACGCTCAAAGGATTTTAGGTGTTCAAGGCCCTTGAGCTCTCAGTGCAGGGGACTTCGCAGCTCTTGGGTATTTCTCAGACTGCTGCCTTGCTCTGTTACGCTGTCTGATCCACTCCACCAGAGGAATTTTGCCCCTGCATTGTCAGATTCTCTTCTCAAAAGCTTTGGCCAGCACGTAGAAATTTCCAGCTGTGTCATGATGCTAAAGATCCTTTCTCCACATCTCCCTTCAGCTGCCCTTTCTTTCTGTTCAAGTTTGTTATGACTTTTTTACTCCGAATAAGACAGCTTTAACCTTTAGTTACATCTCATGTCACTGAGGCACTGGTTTCCTTCATCTTTAACTTGCTGTTTGATCGAATGCCCAGTGAAGGCAGTGGACATCCTCCCTTAGGTTTCAACAAACTTCTGATGGGATTTGTAATGGCAAAGTTGCACACGGGGCCGTGGCGTAGCCCTGTAGCTGATTATCTGGCACCCGTTATAGTATGCATCCTCCTCCTGTAAGACAGGGCTTTGGAGCAGCCTGTGTTTTGTGAAGACTGTAGTCTGACTGAGAAGTGATGGGCTTTGCCACACCCAGTTCCAAAATACCCTCTGTGATGAAGGCACAGCTTGCCTCTTCCTTCTGCGCCGTGCCAGGAGCTGCCTGCTTGCTCCCTTCTCCCTCAGGAGAGTGGTTGGTACGTGTGGGTCTCCAGCAGCATGTGAATGTTGTTGGTACCTGCTCCTGTGAAACGCACAGCAGAAAAGACACGGAAGGCAGATTTTTCAAAATAAAATAATACGTGAAAGAGGGAAAATAACTGTATTGATTGGAAACATCTTGGTGCTCAAGAGAAAGGACAGTAAAGGGAAATGGCTTGTGGTATAAGGATGCCTTGTGGCATTGCACAGTTGAGCTTCTGTCCCAGTGTCAGGCTGGCTGGGACTCTACCCGAAGAGCTGAACTCCTGTTTTCTCCTGAATTGCAGTCCTTTCGTGATTTACTACCTTCCATTTTACATTACCACGCCGAGTCTTAAAATAGTTGAAGATGTAATGGGCCTATGTTAGAGGCCAGGCACATTTCATCTTCTAGGCAGAACTGAGCGGAACTCCTGAGGTTGGTCTGCTTCCTGTCTTTTCCTGATCATCAAATTAATCTGCGAAACAATACACTCGCTCTTGCGTTGTCAGAGTAAGCCTTCCTTTACCATCTAAATAAGCACAAGGCACAAGGAAATGGCTTGTGCTGGCACTGGTTTTGTGCCATTGTATTAATCATCCTCTTTAATTGCTGTTTCTAACAACGATATTTTCCTGTATTTACACCACAACTCCTAAATAAACTTAGGCCTGCTGGACCGGCATTAATAGCCAGGAACAGGTTTTATCTAGGGAAGTTAGTCCTTGTAGCTGGCTGAGAAGATTTCTCAGCAGGCAGTGTGTTTCTAGCTGGGTGACTTATGAGCTGTGCTATTTCTTATTACCTTCTGTTTGTTTTTCCAGGCTGCAGAGTCTCGGCTGTGGAACTGACATCCAGCAACACCAAGCCGGTGGTGCAGGAATTTCAGAGTGAGTGCTGCGGGGGCCCGCTGCCTGCCTGGCGCGGTGGCTGCACTACCCTCTGCCTGGGGATTTGCATCAGGCCAAACAATTGAGAACAATTGTGCTTATTGCTCGTGGTGTCTGGTTTCTTGGGGGAGGCGGAGAGCCTGAGATTCAGAAATGTGCTTAAGAATATGTCTGTATCTCTCCCTGTTCAGCAAAGCGCTCGATTGAAATGGTTTATTGGAGTCCCCTGCAAGCCTTTCGCATTGCAAAGCCTCTGCCTAAGTGCTTTTTTGAACTGGATCCCAAAAGGAGGAAAGGCGGTTGCCTTGCCATTAATATACTGAAAAGGGGGTCGGGAAATTTATATTTTATCTTGGCCCTACTACAGACGTGCAGTGTGATAGTGGGTGAGCCACCTCTCCGCCCTGCTGCGATGCCTTCTTCTGCAGAGGAGATGGAGATGACAGTGCCTGCTTCAAAGGGGAGTGGGTTTGCTGAATTTATCCCCAGGGGTCATGGTCCTCAGTACATCACCAGACACCACCCAGGGAGATTCTGCATCCCTGACTCACGTTGTAGGCTCTGATTAGCAGCGAGTCAGTGCTGTGGACTCACCCTGTCATAAGGTCTTGTTTGCCATAAGTTAGAGCCTGTAGAGAACAGTGTGTTCATTTCTCTCCGTAGTTGATATCTGTTTGACTATTATTTTTGCTGGCCAAAATCCATCTTCCCCAATAGCTCCTGGAACCCAGCAGTGTTTCTGTTTGTGAGGCAGATGAAAGAGAAGGCTTTGCTTTGTGGGCAGCATCTGCTAATAAAACACTGTGCAAGACTGCTTAAAGCAGAGCAAAAATACAGCTGCTTCCTATTAATCTGTATTTCCTTTATTTCTCCTGCTAGGTGTTGAGCTGTCCTGCATCATTAAATCCACTGTAACACCAGATCCCAGAATCGAGTGGAAGAAAATCCGAGATGGCGAAACTTCTTATGTATTTTTTGACAATAAAATGCAGGGTATGAGGATTCATTTTTTTTCTTAGACTTCCAAAAACAGCCTCAGAAATGGTACAGCTGAGAACAAACAAGTCTGTAAAAGGCAGGACCTCTGGCTGTGTTGCTGCTTTCTTCTAGCACTAGAGATCAGCAGTCCAAGTGCAAGACAGAGAGAGAGCAGGATGTTCTCTGCTCTCTGCCCTCATTAGTGGCAGTAGGGAGCCACAAAGAGCTGGAGCGAGGTCCTGTGTGGGAGATACTTCCTGGGTAAGAAAGCAAATGCTCCAGGTTCCCTCCTCCAGCACCTCTTGGTCCTTGTGTGGTCACCGGATGCTGAGCTCTCCTGTCTTTCCGTGTGGCACCTGAGGGCTCTGCCTGCACTTCAGAGGGGTCTCTGAGGGTGGCACAGCGCCTCGCAGCAGGGTAGAAGCAGACTCTTTGGCCTGAGGGTGAAACTCAGGACTGCCAGGAGGGCTTGACTTCATCAGGAATTCCTCCAGCTCTTTAGATGGCACCAACAGCCACATCTGAATGAATCTTCCAACAGAGGCAAGACCTGAGACTGTCTCGGAAGCCCAATTTTGCCAGTTTTTGAGATTTGGAGCAGTGTTTTCCAGTTCATCCTCTTAACACGGTTAGCAGCATTGGTTTCCTTTGTGGTTGCTGGCCAAAGGAAGGCTCTTTTCAAGCATCAGGTTCCTTTTAGTTCGTTCTCTTGTCTCTAGAAAGAGTCCAAGATCAACCACTTAATTCAGATGCCTAAAATCAGTCTGCGTGCCTACCCTGATTTTTTTTTCTCTCTCTTTCCTCTGTATCAGGAGACTTTGCAACTCGTGCAGAAATTCTGAGCCGGACGTCACTGGTGATTAAAAACACCACTCGGATGGACACTGCCACATACCGCTGTGAAGTGGCGGCGCCTCTTGATACTAAAACCATAGATGAAATAAATATCCAGCTCACAGTCCAAGGTATTACTTCAAACCCAGGTACCACTGCAAGCTCTGCTAGCTAACAGAAGAGGCTGTAGGTCTTTCCAGAATCAAAACAGTGGCACTCTGGAAGTTTTTTAAAACCAGCTGGAAATAGTGGAAAGTTTTGATGCCTTTGTAGCACAGCTGTCTTAGAAAGTGTGTCAGAAAGGATTTAGTTCTGCTCAGCAGTGCCGTTCACATGGTTTTTGTCTTTCCCACAGTGAAACCTATGACTCCTAGATGTACTGTGCCTAAAGCTGTACCTGTTGGTAAGACAGCCTCTCTTCACTGCCACGAAAACGAGGGATACCCAAAGTCCACTTACAGCTGGTACCGCAACAGTGAACCTTTATCACCAGACACAAAATCGAATGCCAAACTCCACAATTCCTCCTACACCTTGAACCCCACCACAGGCACTCTGGTAATGCCCTGACAGACATAATCAAGACTTGTTTTGCTGGACAGGTTATTTTTAAGGTTGCTTGTAAACTAAAAAGCCGTTGCATGGCTTTCAAGGAAGGTGTAATCTGAAGGTTAGGTGTTCTAGGATCTGGGTGAGTTGGGAAAGGGCAGATTAATGATGGAAGAAGATCCTAGCTGTTCGGTTTTGATCACTGTCGATGCCACTTGCCTTTTTAGAAAGAGGAAGATGTCTCACAGCCCACCGTAAAGCCTGGGGGAGCTGCTTATACATACTTATACCCTCACAGTGCCTTCTGTTTCTCACGTTCTCCTCCCCTCCCTTTTCTCCTCCCCAGGTTTTCCATGCTGTGCACAAAGGCGACACAGGCCGTTACTCCTGCATAGCAACAAACGATGCTGGCTTTGCCAAGTGCGAAGAGCAGGAGATGGAAGTCTGTGAGTGGCTCTACATCATCAATGCCGATTAATAGATCATCATAAATAAATTGCCATCACCATAGGGAAGGAAGGGGCACATCCTAGAGCTTTAAGTTTTTCCTGCTTTCTCACAGCCCCAAATGCAGGAAGAAAAGAAAAAAAAAAAGTAAAAATTCAGAAAAACATTAAAACACCGTTCAGATTCATGAGCAGTTTTAGGCTTGGAATCAGGGTCGCTTATGAATTACTGGGGTTTGCTTAAAATATTTGAGAGATGATGTTTTAGCGTATGTAAAGCTAGAATATTGCTGTTGCCTTAAAGAAATAGGGGATGATGGGTTCTCTCTTTGCCAGATGACCTCAATATCGGTGGGATAATCGGTGGAGTCCTGGTGGTCCTGGCAGTTCTGGTGCTCATCACTCTTGGTATCTGCTGCGCCTACAGAAGGGGTTACTTTGCAAACAGCAAAGAGAGTGGGGAAAGGTAAGCTGGGATTCAGAGTGGCCTGATACAAGTCCCTGCACCCACAGCTAGCACGAAGTAGTCTGAAGGGTGCAAGAAATCGGTGGCTAAAATGTATTTTGGTGCCTGACTCGGACATATTTCTTCCCGAGTTCCCTACCAAAGGGTACAGGCCAACCCAGTTCTTGAAGTGCCCAGTTCCCTGCTGTCAACCCGGCACCATGCTGAAGGTTTATTTGCCTGAGGGAGGATTTTGGTCTGGCTCCTCTTTTGCTCACTACCAAGACCAGAGAGAGGAGTGAAAACTCTGCTCTGATATCCTCATACTTTGCTTGGGAAAGGGGGACCAGCACAATTAAATGCCTACAGGTGTTTGCCCAATAGGTTTTGTGCTGTTGGCATAATGAGGTCTACAATTTAATGAGCAGAGCTCACTGCACAATTAAAGCATCAGAACATGCATAGAAAATATATGCAGAAGAGTAGGCTCTCTACAGGAAATCTCACTACTTGTGAGAACCTAAATTTGGGATTAAAAACAACCATTTTAGAATGCACATTAAAATGTTAAAAACAACAGCATTAGCGTCAGAAACAAGCCTTGATGTCCTTACAGAATCTGTGGAAGAGATAATATATGTAAACCCAAGATTCTCACCAGATAGATTTGTTCCATGTTAAATGTTGCTTTTCAGCACAAGTCCTGTCTGTTTTTTGTTTGGTTTTCAGGAAAAGCTCCAAATACCCTATTTAAATGCAGCTGAGGGTTGGCATACACCGGACGTGACAGTCGTATATAAATTCTGAACTCCTGTGGGACTGCAAACAAGTGGCGCTTCCTTATAACTAAGGAAAATGCTGGAGGCATCTGGCAGTGAAGGTTTAAAATGAACCTTATAATTGGCACAGGAAACAATGCAGGAGGCACACACAAAGATAGTGCACAGGGACCGGAGCGGGAGAGCTCAGGAAAGAATCAGTTAATCTCTTTGCAGAGGTAGTCTTGTGGAAACATCCAGCAATTTTTTTTACCCTGTGCTGAAGGGGAACTTAGAAAAAATCCCAGTCATGACAAATGATGGAATAAGCACAGATCTATCATTTGAGCAACGAGCTGGGTTTCTCTCTGCTTTCTTTTCATTCGGCTGTTCTTCCTCATTTTCGTCTTTCTCGGCACCTACCCTCCAAAATCTTGCAGTGTTCTTGTCCCAGAAATGAGATCTTTTCCTTTATTTCAGCTACAAGACTCCAGCAAAACCTGATGGCGTTAACTATATCCGGACAGACGACGAGGTAACAAATGATTTGCATTTAACATCTCTCTGTTTAGGAGAGGAAGGGGGTGGGCAGAGGACTACTCGCTTTTTTAGGGCCTACAGACTTTCTTGGAGTGGGCACCACTCAGAAGCAAGGATGTAGAACAGAGAGAAAACAGAAGGGTGAAGGCTGAGTCATTTCCTTAGAAATGGTGAACAGTTTAAGTTGCCTTAAGTGACTGATGCCAAGAGCTGTCAAGTGCAGCTCTGCTCTGTCTGTTATCTTATGGCTTGACCCCCTTAGGATGAGTTTCACTGGATTAAGTGGGCAGGCCATGATGCTTTTACAAGAGAATTTGCATTTTGGGATTTGAATAGATCACTGAGCTTAACGTCAGAAAAAGCCTCTCCCTGGGAGCAGAGATACTGAAGAGGGAATGGGAAAGGCCCCTGCCGTGCCTTGGTGTGTGAGGGGCACAGCAGGAAGACCTGGCCAGTGTGAGTGGTGGCTCCCTCGCCTTACCAGCTGGACAGGGGGGGTCTACCTAGGCAGAACGCTACGGTTTCCACACTTTGGATCTGCCTTTCACGGGCACGTTGCAGCTGGGGGCAGCAGGAACAAAGAGTTGCTTGGAAAGCCACTAGATCCTTCCTACCTCCAGAATTGTTTTGTTGCAGGGTGACTTCAGACACAAGTCTTCGTTTGTCATATAAGACGCCAAAAGAATATTGCAAACCAGCAAAAGCAAGTGTGAAAATACCTCCTCCAGGAACTCAAAGCGAGAGCAAAAGATGAATTAAGTGCGCTTGGAAGAGTTTGGAACACACAAGAACTTGATAGCTAGCTATCTGTATATCTTTTTTTTCTTTGCCAAAGTTTAAAGTAACTCCTCACTGCCCAACTTGCATCTCCCCTGCCTCCGGAGATACCAACAGGATCACCTAAACCTGTCTGTCCTTGGACTGGGGAAGCATTGTAATACTTCCCAAGAGACCGGGCTGTGGAAGTTTGTGGAATTGCCTTCTATTTGTGCTGCAGGGACACAGCCACAATGTGCAAACCAACCCAGGGGAGCAGCGTTAGGTAAACGTATAGTAGACACTACTAGTACGTATTACTAGTAGGCATAAAAAGGTGCTGATATGGCAATAGGTGGACTTTAAAGAATAAGATTTATCCGTGCAAGGGGGAGTCTTCCTCTCAGCAGCTTGTTGCCCAAGCCTGGCTGGTGACTTTTACACGGGCGTGATTGTCTTGCGCTGTTGACTCTGACTGCTCAGGTGCAGAACGGGGTATCTGAATAGTCTCCAGCGACAGATACCGGTACAGAAAACGCAGCCGGTGTTTTCTCAGCCCTTTTGTAAATTTACTGAATCCTCGTTACTCCGTTTAACATGAAACGGGGGCAGCGTCAGGCCAGAAGGACTGCTTCTGCTCCCTGCTTTATTGAAAACCCGTTGCACGCAGGTAACCCCTCATTCTAATCTGCACAAAGCAGCCTTGCCTCTTGCGTCTTTTGGTGTTGTAAAGAGGCTTAGAGTGGAGGCAGAGGACCTAGTGCTAAGACATCCCTTTCAGGAAAATTAAAGCCAAATACTTTCATGGGTTAAAATTGCCATAAAAGGTACTGAGATATCTTCAAGCTTTTTTACCTTCTCCATTTATTTTGTAAAATCCCACATTCTAAATTTTTTGCAAAGATATATTTTGATTACTTCAGAAAAGGTAACATTTCTATTTAAAGTGTAAATACGTGATGCCAGCAGTGTCTAAGTAACGTAGCTATTTTTTTACTGTTTAAGCTACAGAGAGGAGCTCAAATGTCGCTATAGTATGGCACTGCCAGAGCATATCAGTATTATTGCAAAGTGTAATAAAAAACTGCAGGTGGAACAGCATCTCTTTCCTCTTAAGCTAGCTTCAGCAATTTCCTTGTCACAAGAGGTCTTACCAGACACAGAACAGAGTCACTCAGGGATAGTTTTTGTAAATTTATGGCAGGAGCTATCAACTTTTTTATATATAAAACTTAGTTTTCTTGCCAGTGACCAACATTTTGTTTTTGTTGTTGCAAGAAATATCCAGGGATGGCTTTTGGATTCAATTCCAACAAGGTGACAGAGTGACTTCAATGTTTGCTACCCCTCTGCAAGTTCCCTAAAGCACTAACGCAGTGTGACAGCTATGGCAACTTTACAGGTTTAAGCTGCATAGCCAAGGCAACTGTTTCTGGAGTTGGGAAAGCAAAAGCTCAGTTACAAAAGCACTTTTGTAGTGTCAGTTGCAACTTTTCTCTAGATGGTAAAAGAAAAAAAGAAAGAAAAATAAAAATTAAAAAAAAAAAATCTAGTTCTCTTGGCTTTAGAGAGAATAATTGGAAACACGTGTTTCCCAGCAACATACATGTTGATAGTGTTGAACAGCGTTGAGTAATATAAGACTGCGAGATGCGGACGCAACACTAGAACTGTGCTGTGGTTTAAGAATTTTTTTTTTTTTTTCATGTAGCATAATTTAGTGTTCTTGTATTTCCAATATGGATTGAGTTGTCTTAACTTTTCCTGTATACAGTATTTTGGATACTTGACGATTTGGACTGTCAGTGTTATTTTTTAGTGTTCTGCTTTGTTTCCTAGGGGCCTCGCTGGACATGCCATTGCTGCATTTGTTTTGCCTACACAAAGTGTTACCAATTCTCCTTTTGCTAATGAGAGTAAAAATAAGGATGGGGCAGCAATAACCATATGTTCTCTGTGTAACTAGGATGTTACCACTATCTTGCAACCACTTGTGGTTACCTTCTTAAGACATGCTCTTCACCCCAGCCGCAGAGTCCCGGCTGCATGCTGCCTCTAATCATTGTGACAGTAGTGAGTGTAACATTCCTTTGCACCTTCAGTATATCCACTGCTCTTTTTCTATGCTGCTTTTAGGATATCTATAATAAGGGAGAGAAAGAAAAGGGTCGAATCAGGGTAGCTCTGGGACTATGGGAGCACAGTCTGCAGTCTCACCGTGAGCCAAAGGCAGCCTTCATGGGGAAAGCCAGCAAGCTAAGAATCCAAACTTATTTTTCAGTTCTAAAATGTGACAGTGGCATCTCTAACGAGAGAAGGGGAGATGAACCCCCGATACAGCTCATGAGATCTGATTGATGGAATTCATTGTATCATTGTGAATAATATTCAGGTTTGTACTAATGTATTACGTTTAACTTTGCCAAGAATGTTTTACATAAATACCAAGCTATAAAGCATTCTTGTAGGTTTTTTTTGCATGATTTTGGTTTTCTTTTTTAAACAGCCATATTATTAGGGGCTTTTGTTTTCAATTCAGTGAAATGAGGGAAAGTCTCTTCTGTCAGAGCACACTCATTTACTTGTATTGGGCTGAAGGGTACAGAAGGTCCAAGGTATGTTGCTGTTCATCAGTTTATTCTTGGACATCTGTCTATCCCTGGTTCTTTTCTAGAGAAGACAGATTAATGCTCACAGGGCTCATCTCAGTGCTGCTCAAGGACAAGACAGAAAAGCACAAATTAGGAAAGGAACTATTCCAATTTGCTATTCAGAGTGGCTAAATAATATTTTAAAGCAGGAGAGAAGGTACAAAATAAATGGATGTGGCCATAATTGACCATTGCTTAAGCCAAAACCCTTCCCTATGTCCCCTGTTCCTAGGTTTTGACTGATTTTGAGAATAAAGTTTAATCTCACTTGAAGGGTTTCTCTGATTTTCAAAACAGAATAGGGAAAGTGAGGGGAAATGATGAGATTCCAGTGCAGGAGGCAAGTACCTCCGGAAGGGCTGTGGCAGAAGCACACTCAGCCTCTTGTGCAGAAAACCCTACTCCATGCTGGGATAAGATAAACCGGCATGAATAAAACAGATTCCATTGTCAAGTTTCCATGAAATCTAGGACAAGGGCTCTGTAATCACAGTTAACAACAGAAGAACTTCAGTGAGGTTCACATCGCTTCAGAGAGACTCAGGAACGGGCCATTTACACGGCGCATTTATGGTGAGTTATCTGCACAGAGCACAAAGCTATGTATATGACTTACCAACCTTGATTTTAGTGAGTTACTCATATCCTGCTTGCAGTCAAATAAGAGTCTATATTTAAAAGCTGCTGCGTCCAACATTAATTGAACTGAGTGCCTAAGATACCAGCGACGTAGTAGAAGAGACTTAGAGGCTGTAAAAATCTATAGAAAAAAAATAATTTCTCTGTCAGATCAAGAAGAGGGGAGAAGCTGTGGGTGGAATTAATTCCATAACCATTTATTTTCATAAAATGTTAATAGCTGGAAATAACATAGTTCAAGAATGGAAATATTCCATATAAAAAGAACATTAAGGCTGTTCATACACACAGGAGTTTGCACAACAAATGAGAGGTGATGTAGCGTGCAATTACCAGATTTAGGGGTGTGGCAGTGACAAGCTGCTTTACCTTTGTTGAAATTAAAGCAACTCCAGTATATAACCCAGAGGGACAATGAGGGATTGAGTGAATAAGCCGAGCCCCTCGCTTCCCTGCAAGCTGTGATAAATGCATTTATGGCTAAGCTTGTGGCAACATTATGCTTGTACTTTTCCAAATGGTCAAATTATACATCCTGTGAGTGAAGAGCAAGCCTCCCTTTATACTGCAGCTTTCTAGCACTCCAGTGAGCTTTGTCAACAGCAGCAGCTTATAATACATACATGTGTTAGTGCAGGCTTTGTATGCCCCTATTCTAGACAGTTTCATGCAAAAACCCCATAAGAATAGATAAGGGAGGGAGGACGTGTGCCCACAATGATTTGTAGTTACAGAGGAAAAGGACAGATTTCAGGGAATGTGATCATTCTGTACAAAAGTCCAAGGAAAGGTTCAGTTGTTTGGTTTCAGTGGGGTTCTCCGCTGGGACCGTCTCAGAGGGACATGTTGGCTGCTCTTTTTCCTTGCTGGGGATTCTACTTTCCACTCCCGGGGCAGAGATGGGCTAGAAGAAGAGAGCAGAATGACCATTTATTTTAAAGCACTCTACCAGTCTTTCTCACTGTGATTGCTGTTTCAGACCTGCATTGAACTTACGGTTGCTCTGGTGATGTCAAACAGATAATACCTCTTGGCTCATCCTCAGCCTCTTCCTTCCCTGCAAATAACACATATATTTTCTTATTTTTAAAAATGCTACAGATTTGATCATTTGGGGGGCTTTCTCCCCTCAAGTTAGAATCACAAAGGTGACTTGCCTGGAGCTGAATCGGGTGTCTGCATCATGGTGATGTAACTGACCCCAGCACCAAAAGTCAATTCATTAATGGTCTCTGAAAGAAAACGCACATATTAGCAGCCAGCTTGTGACACAGCCAGAGGCAAAGCACGCTGTAGTAGAACACTTAAGTGTCACAGAGTAAGTATATCCAGTTAATTGCAAGGACATACATATCTCTTTTCCAGCCCATCAGATCTGTTTCTCCCATCCAGCCTCAAAACTACACGCTAAATCCGATGGGCCATCTGTGCGCATCAGCTTCATACTCCAGACTTACAGCCTTCCTTCCACGTGAAGGAAATTAATTTAAATAATAAAGAGACCTCAGCAATGCGCCTCCTCGTCCCACTTAGGTGGAAGAGCCCTTGAAGCTTTACCATCTTTCACAACACCATGTTAGGCCAGTTGCTTTGCCTCGTGGAGGCACGATATGGGGCCCCTGAAGGCTGACAAAGGGCCTGAAGAGCCCCCCTGTGAGGAACTGCCTGCAGCCAGACAAGAGGAATCACTTGACAAGGAAGCTAGGTAGAATTCAGCTTGCCTGAATAGGCCAGAGTTGTCAGCTGTCTCTTTCCTGTCATTTATCTCAGGAGAGATGTCACAATATTCAGATTTTACTTTATTCAACACTCTGTTTTCTGCTCATGTTTCCCAGAATCTTTCACAAGGAATTAAGGTAGAAGGCACTTTATAGGCCAGGAGTTGGAAACTCTTCTGTAAGGACTTCTCTCTACAGACTAACTGGGTTTGCTCTTCAACTGCTCCCCTGCCCTGGAAGGGAATCACTGAAGCTTGTGGTGGAAACCCAGCTTGATCTATCTGCCTTAGCTGGCCTCAGCATCTCTCAAGACTGACCTGCAGGTGTCCTGACGTTGTGCAGCGTGTGCCTTCACAAGTTATCTTGGTTAATGAGAAGTTTATGTGAAAGAAGGAAGGAAATGGTAGAGAACTGTCATCAAGCAGGAGTTCCCATGCAATCAAAGGTGGTATCTTCACAACACGTGTTTATATACCACAGTGAAGCAATCAACATCAGACCCACTTAGCTGTTCCCTAAGTAACGAGCAGGAGTTGAGAAGGAGACCCAAAGACAGCAGGGAAGAGGGTGACAGCCAGAACAGCCGAATAAGGGAGAGAGAAGAGACAGCTGTTCTTAACTTCGCAAGTACAAAATGGTATACAAAGAACTGCATCTCCACTAACTCTAGAATGATATGCCAGAGACATAAAAATGTTTTATTTTGATTGTCTATCAGCCTGCAAGACCCAGCGCCACCGTGCAGATGGCTCAACACACGCTAACTGAAGTGATGATACTGCTCTGTACAGTTTGTCTCCCTGCTGAAGGACACATGCTGCCTTGAAGCAAAGTCAGAATTCAGCCCTAGTACCACTGCAGATTAACGTTCTTCCTCCTTTTTCACCATATGGTGCTTAAGAGAAACAGCCGTGCAAGATTCCAGACAGAAATATGGCGCTTAAAGATTTCTGCTCTCTAAAAACACACCTCCCTTTTTTTTTTTTTTTTTCTGCACAGAGATCATTGCTTGTTGCTCAGGCAGCAGAGAGAAACATCGAGGCAGACAAATCTAGCCAAACAGTGGAGCGTGCGGGGAAGCGAAGGGTCAGGTTTTCCAGTGGATGCACATCGGTGCCGCTGGTTTGCTCCTGCCTGCTCGCAGATGTCAGGTACTCGCAGGCTGTTTGCTCGCCTGTGAGCACACAGGTTGGGTGTTTGCAGAGATACTGGATGAGAGGGCAGGCAGACAGCTGTGCCTCTGGAACATCATCCCCCTCCCCTCAACCATTCACAACTGCCTAGCGAGAGGTGACCTGTCAGACACTGGCCTCTACACCCAATTTAATCGGAGCTTGCTCAGAACGCGGGAGGGTGTTCATCACACTCACAGTTTGCACCACAGCAGAGATGCCCTAAAGAAGTTCAGCAGCAAATTGACATAAGGGAAGGGAATCTACAGCTAGAACTCAGCTCTGTTTGTGTTTTACTGTAACTGCCACTTGTGCTTGCAGAAAGCGACGCCACAGAATGCTGTGGGGCTGTCAGAAAGCATTCCAATAAAACCAAACTTCCGAAAGTCAGGTTTTGTGAGATGGCAGTTCAGCTGCAATGGACATAAGCACAGCAGACTCTCACAATTTGTGTATTAGAGATTCCTCTCCATCTATTTTTACTTTTAGTTTCCACAGCAGAGTAAAAAAACCTCACAGAATCATCTAGGTTGGAAAAGACCTTGGAGATCATCTAGTCCAAGTATTAAAATTAAAACCCAAATCATTTCTTCTCGAATGCTCAGTTCAGTTCTTTCTTAGGGTAGAACACACAGACACAGGGTCAGAAAGGACTCTGCAGGTTATCAATCCCCCTTGAGCAGATCTCTGTGTTCTCTTGCAATTGTCACAGCTCACTGCCTGCTCCAGAAGCAGGTCACAGCTCACCTGAGATCCTTTGTTTGGACAACAGGAACTCCCTATCTCAGAGCTGAAAAGGACCAGACCTTGAGTATTTCCCCCTGCAGCAGGGTTCTGTAATTCAGTTTAAAAATACTAAGCTATGCTGCCAGAGTCAAGGAGAGCAAATGCCACAGAATCTTGCACACTTTGGGCAACACACACTGCGAAGGAACCACAACAACATGTCTCCTCGGCACCCCAGAGTGGTGGAAGGGAGAAAGCTCTGCTACTTCAGCAGCCCCAAATAAATGCTCTCCTGCTCTGACTCCATACTATAATACCCTGTGACGGGTAAATGGAGATCACATCGGACTCTCCCATGTCCACAATTCATCTGAGACCTTCAATTTCAGAACTGTTCTTCTTTACTACAACCATTTAGATAAATAAATAACCTATAGCTGTCAGTGACTAATTTTCTCTGCTCTTTAGGGGAGCCATGCATTGCTACCTCTCTCATCAAACGAGTGCTCAGCCCAGTTTGGAAAAGGTTCCTTTGGGTTATACTTACGTTCTGGTGTGCTGATTGCACGGCCCACCACAGAAGCATTTCCTCCAGTAGTAGACTGTTGATTCAGGCTTTGAAAGGATACTAGAAATAACAAGGGAATAATTAAGAATAGAAACGTATTCTCTCAGAGACCTCAAGGGTCTAACAACGAGGCTGTGTCAACTCGATCTAGTCCAATGCCAGGTCAGTTTGCAGCAAGCTCCCTACCCTGCTTGCTGCCAGCTGCGCTCAATGGAAGCGCCACAGCCGATAAACTTCCTCCAACACTCTTGCTGCGTTGCTTGCTTCTGGCTTCCATCGCTTTCCTGGCAGAGTTCAGGATGGCAAGTGTGCTCAAGGATGCTGGCCTGCAGGGCAAAAACCATGACCAAAACAGTAAAATGCTTTTCCTTCTGCAAGCCCAGATGAGATCTGTGTAGTGAGGAGAGAGACCTGTCCCCTCCCAGTCCCTTGTGATCTTAAACAGCAAATGGAATGGAGAGGATTATGCTGCAACACCGGTGACTTTCATACCCCTAAGGAGTGGATAAGCAAAGCAGTAGCCCTGCTGAATATCGTAACTCATAACAGAAAGAGAAACCAATACCTGCGACTGAGTAATGGCTGTTTCGGAACATCAGCACTAGGTGTAGTAAACTCAGAAGGCACGGAGGAAGGACTTGATCCGGGTGGTGAGGGCTGTCTCCCACTCTGAGGAGACTGAGCATTGTTATTCCGGCCACCAGAAGATACAACTCTCTCCGAAGATGGAGGCTGCTACAGAAAACAGGAGAAAAGATCATGTCTAACAACGGATACAAGTGTAGAAAATCCTAGATTTCCAAGCTGCTTAGACCTACAGGCTGTGTGATTAAGAATTGCCCTTTGTGAGATGGATGTAAAAGGGTGCTAGGGAGAAAGAATTTATTGGCCAAAATTTTAACAAGAAGCAAAGAGGAAGTTTTGATGGGATCCGTATGTCCTAGTTTAGAGGTCTATACATAGGTGCTCTTTTAAAGTCAGCAGAGAGAGAAAGGTACTTCCAGGGTAGAAATCATCTCATCTTAAGGTAGGTATCTAAAATAGTTCAGGACAGTTGACCCAAGCACATACTTATTTCTTTACACTGACTTTGAAAGAGGATCTGCACGACTAGGACAGATCTAAGTTTCCACTCTGTATCCACCTAAAGTCAGACAAAATGAACCCTTTTCTTTTTGACCTGTTTATCATTTTTATCACTCTGGGAACAGAGAACAATACAACATGTAAGCACAGCCAGTCGCAAATTGAGACTTAGTTTTCCCTTCAAATAGAATTCTTTTTACATCGTTTGCTGCTCCCCTTTGCCTGATGTGTTGTTTGTCGTCGTTCTAAACGTATCAAATGACTCTGAAACCAAAGCTTCTGTCGGCAAATGCGAAGAGGCACAAGAACATTCCATGACCATTCTGTTACAAGTGCTGTAACCAGGTCTGCAGAGGGTCTGTGTGTTACGTGTACACAAACTTAAGCAGAGGAGACAGCACGTGTACAGAGTTAATGGCACCAACCACCTCTGCCTGTGCTGCCGAGACCTGCTCCTGCTCCAACTTCTTCTCCATGGCCAGCTGCTCTTCGTATTTCTTCATATCATACTCCAGCTCGGCTGCCAGCTGCTTGTCCACAGCAAAGAAATCTTTGATTTCATTTCGGTAATCCTGCATCATTTCCTGGAGCAATAAGGAATGTTTAAACTCTTTCAGAAATCTCTTCTGACTACTGATTCATGTCCCCATTCAGATCACAGCTGCTTAAGTGCAAAAGGAAATACCAGTTGGTAGAGCAGAGGTGTTTTTAACAGACTAAGAGTTTCGATTCCAATTTGTACTTCAGAACATGGAAAAGCTTTCCAGCATTCAAGCTTTCTGCCCACATTCCACTGAGGAGGCTCACACGTAACACACTGCGAGATCCTTATCTAAAATCCCTCCACCTCCTACATTATTTAACACAGTGGCAGTGTCACAACTTCATATGCCTTCTAAATTTCCTTCTAAGAAGGCTGTTCGTTCCATTACTGGTTGCACATCTAACACATTAACTCAAAAGAGTCAAAAAAAAACCCCCGAAAACAAAACACTTCCCCTTACCCGTAGGTAGTACATAAGGTCCCGAAGAGCTGGGATCCTCTTCTGTTCCATCAAAGACTTCAGTGACGTGATTACTGGGATGATGTTTTCTATGAAGTTCTTCTTTTGAACCTTTGTTTGAACAAGGCATTAACAGTTACATGGTGCAATAAAGGAGAAGCCACTCTCTGTGGTTAGATGAATGGCCTAAGTGAGAGGAGTTATCACTCCATAGCAAGGGAATTACCACAATTAAGCCTGCTCTTACTCCGCACGCATGCAGATAGGCTTTTAACCTAAATGGAGTCTTTTAAGATACATCACTAAATCAGTCATTTCTCACGTTGAAGGCAAATTGCCAAAAGGTGCATCAAAAAACATTGTAATGCTCAAATGCTTTACCAGCAAAAGACCCGTGGAACAAATCTAGCCTAGCTTAGCTTCGCTGACTTCAGAGGAAATGCATTTCTGATCACTCCAACTAAACCCTCAAGTACAAGCGTCCTTCACAAATCCAGCCGTAACATTTTCATTTACAACACATGGTGCTTCCCCAGGTGCCCTCAGATCAGAGCCTGAACAACAGCCTACGGGCACAGTATGTCATTGGCATCGCTGCGTTACTTGGAGAAACTTGTGCAAAAAAAAGGATCCATCACAAAAGGGTAAAATTCCTCCCAGCACGGTGGCCAGCCCTCTTCCCACACCAGATCAAGTGCCATTCACCTGCGAGATGAGCTTTTTTTGTGCCACCTGCATGACAGCATTGGCCATTGCCATTTCATCTTCGTCGGGCTGAATGTCTTCATCGGGTTTGGATCTCATTGTCGATAGCTTAATTTCTTTGCAGCTAAGGACTGTGAACGTATCCGAGAGCAGCTCACTGGCTTCCAAGTCCAGTGGAAGGATCTGATCCACAAAGCATGCTGGAACACACAGAAAGAAAGAAGTATTTTACTGGAAACAGCATTGCCAGTAAAGACAGGAAGATAACATGGCTGGTTTGAGAGCCTAATGGTCTTATATAGGCACCAGTTCCTTGTTTGTCAACTTTTTTAAAGACAAGGCTCTTACCTAGGAGGTTGTGGCTGATCTTTGTTGTAATGCTGAACCTCTGCTCATCTGTGAAGTGGTCTAGCAGGAACCTGTAGATACGCATCCTTTTTTCTTTGTTATCTTTTCCCTTCAGAGAGAAAAGATTCTTTGCCCTGTGGTAGAGCAAGACATTTTACAAGGGCCAAGTCACATTATGCGAACTCACAGAAATAGTAAGACTTTAAATCGGCAAGGAATGTTTGAATGTCACTTTCAAGACCCATAAAGCTGTTAGGATACCACACACTCCCACAAATTACATGCAGAAGTCCTCCCAGAAGTGTCACGGGGAAGGCAGGACATTTAATTTAACACTGTTTCCCCCCTGCTGCATACATAATTATAAGCACCATGAGCGCTTTGCTGTGTGGCCAGACAGCCCATTTTTTAGTGATAAGGAGATACAAATGTGCTCAACTGACCGCATGCTCTGGGGGAACCTGTTGTACTTCTGATGTTTCTCGTAGCTATTGAAATGGAAGATGCACTCAATGAAGTGTTGGGAGAACATTACTGGATTCCTCTTCAGCAAGAGATGCACCAGGCAGAACTCTGCAAACCTGGAAAGGAGTTAAAAAAAAAGAACTTATCAGGTAGATTCTAAAAGCCACCCCTGAAACACAGTGTAGGGTTCACAAGCTGTAAAGCAGGAGGATGGTTTTCCCCTGCCAAGTTTCCCTCAACACCACATTTAATTCTTGCCCAGTTCCATCTGGGCTGGAACAAAGATATCGGCTCGTTACCTTTAAGCATTTTTTCATCCAGGAAGAGATAGACGTTTTCAGCACTCACAATACTACTTCGGTTTTTTGCCATTAATGAGAGACAAAAATAAATTTGAACTTGAATCCAGACACAACACTTTTGTTATTTAAATAACTTAAGTTCCATTGTGGCCGAGACCCTTGCAGTACTTGGCAAAAAATGTCAATCACCAGAAGTCCTGCAAGAGCTGCAAGTCAAACCCAGCCTTGAAGACTGTGGTTTTGTCTGGATGCAGTCACTGACTGCAGATGTAAAGAAAAAGGGTCCCAAAGAAACAGCACCGTGTTCCTTAGCTAAAGCTCTAGGAACATAATGTTGCAATGACACCATCTACTGGAAAGACATTTTTACATATTAAAAACCCAGTGAAGAAAAAATAAGTTTGAATATGCACTAGTAAGCAACGATAGGTTGATGGTCCTGGAAACACCAATCTTCACGTTGATTGTTTCAGGTGGAAACAGGTCACAAGGTGTCCAAGCGTCCTCTGCATCTGGCATCCCTGCACGATCTACCATCCTTAGAGAAACCTGCCCCACTCCATTTCTCATGTAACAGAGCAGCTTGAGACTTTGAAACCTCCAAAAACTTTACAAACATGCACTTAAAGCCAGTGTGCATAATTCCTAAGTACTACACAATGTGGTAGAAAGCTTAAAAAGACAAGGCATGCCTTATCAGAAAAAAGAGACTATTTAATCCTATTCCTAAAACAAAACGAGCGCTCAAGACAGAGCTTGTTAGAAAACCACAAGGAAGATTTCATAAAGGCTTCTTTCAAAAATTCCTTTTTTTCTGGACAACCGAGAGTCACAAATGGAGCAGAGCTGCATGTTTTGAAGACAGCCAGGAACACACAGCTTGCTACTTTGGGACCTTCAGATGACTTGGAAAGAGGTTCACCACTCCTTTACTAC
The DNA here is from genome assembly GCF_965140245.1 of Athene noctua. Taxonomy (NCBI): domain Eukaryota; kingdom Metazoa; phylum Chordata; class Aves; order Strigiformes; family Strigidae; genus Athene; species Athene noctua. The sequence continues at coordinate 4,996,828 of NC_134062.1, read as the reverse complement.
CACTGCAGACCCTGAAGTGTGAACAACTGTAGAAGTGGTTCATGGAATAATCATCTGCTCTCTCACTGAAATTTTTCTTCACATGCTGAAGGTGCAAGACTGAAACTGGTTTTGAGTACATCTCTGATCTTCAACTCCTTTGTTATTTAACAAATGAGTTATTTTACCTGGCAATATCTGGATTTGGATCCACCAAGACACTGACGAAACGGAAGAAGAGAGAGTCTTTCCATTTCACAAACTCCTCCTGTAAGAAATTGGCAGACAATAAATTATCAGCCTGAATTAGAAAAAAACTGAGTGTAAACCTTCAGACTGTAGTCAGGACAACATCTGAGGGAGCCTATAGCAGAACGTACATCAGGCAGATAAGCAAGCTATTCAACTTCAGCTGGAGGCACACGAAACACACCTCAAGACAAGTGTTTTGGAGGACGCTTTAAACAGCATAAATGCCACAGCAGCAAGCATCTAGCTTTATCACAGATATCAATAAAAAATTAGAAACATGAAAAATCTGTTCTCCCATCCCAAGGCACACATGCTCTTCAACACTGTTCTCAGAGCCAAATGCATTCCAAATCTGTCTTGGTTGGCTTCCTATGAACATTGGGAGGGTAAACATCTTGAGCCTCTCAACATTTACATCTCTAGGACAATAAGCAGAGACAGGAGGAGAAAAAAAGGTGCTATGATGCTCATTATATTCATGCATACAGGAGCAAAATTGAAGGGAATTCAAAGAAACAGAGAGAAGACAAGGAAAGAGGTAACCATTGACTAAAAATAATCTTGTTATCCAACTGTGTTGTGTCCTCGATACGATTCCTGCCTAGCTAGCAAAAAAAAAAAAAAAAAGCAGTAGCAAAATACATAGTTTAAAAATCTTCTTGAGTAAGTGTAGATTAATCAAGGTACAAGCAATACACCCCCTGGTCAGGCTGCCAGTGTTGAGCACACCAGAGGTACTTGAAGCGGGCTGCCAGCTACACACCTAGGACCTCTATTTACCTGCAGAAGGTTGGTAAGCAGGATCAGCGTTTGCTTACGGATGAAGGGATTTGGGTCCTTCAGACACAAGGAAATGTTGGGAACGTATCTGTCCACCATGGATGTGTAGCGGATACACAGATCACACATAACGATGACAACGTTATTGCGAACAGCCGCATCATGCGACACCTCCAGTTCTCGAGCTAGAGCTGCAACGCATTTCTTTGCCAGATCCTCATGCTGTAAACACAATTTACCTGTGAAACAGAGATGAGACTGTCAGTGCTGTGAATATATTCTTCTTCCTAACCACCACAGCCCAGCTTACTGCATCCTTGGAGTCCAATACGAGCCAAGAAAGGAACCGGGAAGTAAACAGGGGAATAAACACGCTGAAACTTGATGAGCAATCTGCATGATCTCTCAAAGAAATGATACTTCAAGGAGTTCTTCCAAACTCCTCTGAGACCTATAGTGTGGGTCTCTATGCCAAATTCCCTCCTTCACAGAGAACTATTTCTGTGTACAGGGTATTATTCAAAGCAGCTAAAAAGAACAGCCCCAGCTGTCATAGGCATAGCAGGGAGACACCCACCTCTAAGAGCATCACTAAACCAACTTAAAATAAAATAGCCTGCATGCTAACGTTACTTCTCCCTGTTTCTAAGCTCTTATACAAAAGTATTAAGTGTCCCAAAGCAGTTAAGGAAAGAATAATACTATCTATCTGCAAGAGAAAAGACTTGTTCCTAACCACAGAGGTACTACAAAACCAGAACTCTCACTTTGCACTCTCCATGCTACTGGAGATGTGGATTGACCAGGCTCCTCTCAAAGCAGCTCTTCACTCATGCTGAGGAGAACAAGTAAATTCATTCTGCTCTCAGCTGCACCAAGAGCACCAAGTTTTCTCCATCTGCTGTTGAGCGCCGTACTACGCCTAAGATGAAGGCAACCAGACAGCAACCAACGCCAAGTACAATTCTGAAGGACGTTGCTAATTATTAATCACCATTAACGTATTAACTGCCTTGAGAAGCAGTCATATAGCTGGAAGGATTTTTATGGTTTGTGCAACTTGTTACCATGGATATTTGCATCGCTAAAAGCTGTGAGCCGAGGCAACGCAAACATTGAGTGCCGTGGCTATCCTTTACAACTGACACAGCTTTTGAGCAGAACTTTAACCCCAAAGAGTAGGAACTGGATACGCGAGGGCACGCTTCTACTGCAGGGTGGCAGTTACCTAGAGTAATGAATGCGTGAGCTCTGACCACAGGAGGCATGGCTGATCCTCTGAATTGGGACAGTGGCTGAGAATCTGGCATTTCCTCACCATCTGGAGAACCAGACACTAGGAAAGAACAGTCAGGAATGAAAATGTGCTTTTCTGGTCAACAGTGTTGTCTGTCAATGCAAAACTAAAGGCAGCAGGGAGAGAGGCTCACATTGGTCCTTGCTGACAGAAGCCAGGATGGACTGAATCAAGAGAAATATGCGTTTCTCTACTTTGGCTGGACACAGCTGGGCAGCCTCACCCAGGACAAAGAGGTGTCTCACCTGCAGGGAGAAAGCAACACTGCAGTCAAAAGGCAATGGCTGAGCTAAAATTACGTCAGCGGGAGTTGGTATGGTACTTCTCCAAAAACAACTTAATACTCCCTCAGTCCTTTCCAGAAGACAGTAGCTAGAGAACAGAAGGTGAAGCTTTGAAACAGAAATGGTGGTGTGTGTGTGTGTTTAATATGCTGTAACCCCCACACATCTACTAATAATATTGAAATACTCCTCAAAGCATTCTATGCGTTTTACAGACTTATTTCCCAAACAGCTCATCTAAGAAGTATGAGTGGAAAAGCAAAGAAACAACATGTCATGTTATGATACCCCATGTATTTTTAATATCTTTAAAGCAACTGATGTCTAAAACCATTGTATGCTCCCAGGCCCATAAATACCAGATTTCATTACGAGCTTACGCACAAGGTGTGCACGTCAGTATTCTCCTACGTAACAGTTATTGGTGTGAACTTTAACGAACACCGATTTCAAGTCCACCTACATCCCTTGACCAATCTGGGAAGAGGAACCAAACTTACCAAGAGATCTTCTTGCAGCTGCTCTGCTCCATCCTCTTTGAGGACTACATTTGAAATATAGCTTTCACAGGTCGATACTAAATCTCCACACACCTGGTTGAGCAGCTTCTGTTCCATAATTAAAATTAATTCAGCACTTTATTAATTAAACAAAATGTAGCTGTAATATCCGTCCACACATGAATCCCTAATCTGAAAGTCCTTATATGCTTTTAATAATCTAGATCCTATTGAAATCAATCAGACAGTGCCTTAGAGCTTTAAAATTCTTCCTGCACATGAAAGGATGTGTGCAAGTGTCAAAACGCCTTGGAGTATCTGGCTTTTAATGATCCACAGGCCTAAGTTTACTTCATTATAGAAATCACACAGATTTAAACAAAAAGGAGGGAGGTGACTGTTTCATGTATATCCAACACGTTTGAGGTTGTCTGTGTGAAATTTTTAAATGTTGTTTGGAAAAATGCAGTTCCAGCCAAATGAAAACACAACGTGAATTCTAAGAGGTGGAAGGGAAAAAGTTAATTGTCTACCAGATCTAGATGATCTAGAAAAAAGAAAGATCTAGAAAAAAAAAAGAAGAAAGAAAGAGAAATGATGCTTTATTTTCAACTCAACTTGGTAACATAAGAAACCAAATACATATACAGATGGCAGCTAAAGTGACCAATGTACAGGAACATCTGCATTTGGTTGTAAGCCAACCTACTGTGATGACTGTACCTACAGGGGAGGATTTTCTGCCTGCCAGTTGAAATCACGCAGAAACCATCAATCCACTCTGGCTTTTGAAGCACAGAGTGTGCAGTTTTGCATACTGTTTACTAAACTTTATCGGGATGCCCGTTACAAAATAACTGTCATCAATATTGAAAAAGAAATATAATACATACAGACAGAGAAATCATTAGCAAGGGAGACCTGCATCAGTTTTAGCTTCTCTGTGACTGTGCTCAGGCTGAGATTTCTATTTCACCAGCAAACGATAGCCCACCTTCTCACTATGGGACTGGGACAAAGCTAGGGCATAAAACAAATGGGGGCAGAAAAGAGAAATGTGCAAGTGGTGTGTTCTTAACTCCCTGTTTGATCCTGTGAAAGTGGTCTAGAAAATATATGTATCTACAGCAGCTCTCACATAGAATAATCAGAGCTTATAGCATAGAACTACACCTTCAAAGTAGAGCAAGCCTGAGAAATAGCTGATATCATAAAGGCACAGCAATAGGTCTCTTTTAGGAATTCTGTAAAAACTTTGACAGAAGGCAAACGCAAGGTATTTCAGATGGGGGTGGTGGAAAAAGCCCTTCTGAAAAAAGATTTCTTACGAGTCCATCCTTTGCTACAGGACGCTCTCCAGCACAACTGCAGTGAGCGAGAGCCCTGAGCAGAACAGACTCAAGTTGCTGGAGTCAGATCCTCTTTGTTTAGAGAGGTAATCAACCTACAGACTGAACAGAAGCTGCCTTCAAGAGACAGCCCTCCTAAATGTGAAACAAGCTATTTTAAAAGATGTATTTTAAGTCACACCTGTGCTTCCTCTGGCACATCTACATACGCACAGCAGAGCTTCTGCAGAGTTTCTACAGCTGGGCTAATCACCTCCAAGGGACACTGAGACTCCCTCAGCCAGCACTTGATATTATCTGAAAATGAGATCACACACATAAAATGAGCATTTTCTAAGCTTATCAACTACTTCTGGAGAGGAAATAACTGTTAAGATGGGAGGCATGAACCCTGCCTTCCCCTCTGCAGTTTCTCAGGGCCACTCACCAATCAGCCTCTCACAGGTGCTTTTAGGGAGGTGCTTTGCAACATGACCCACGACACACAGTATGTGTCCTGTAGTATCACCGTTCATCTGCTGCTGCCTGAAGAATAGTAGAGCAGACAAACTGACATTAACGCCACGGAACAACACCAAATCACAGTAGAAAAATTCTTTCATCTGGGCTATGCATTATTAAGGCAGACCTGTCAAACCAAATGAAAACTCAAAAAGCTCACAGTAAGAGTTGGTTACTGCACAAATCTGCAGGCCATTGCTTGCTTCCTAGCTGCAGAACTGATTGCCTGAATAAAGAACTGTGATCGAAGCAGCTGAACAGCACTCTGCCTGTGGAAGGCCAGAAAGTGCCCACTTGCTTTGCTCCTCCTCCTCCTCCTCCTCCTCACCCCCATCTCTCCCCTGCAGAACGGAGGGTGGTGTTCAAAGCACACATATACCTGCTGACATTGTCCCAGGATTCGATGATCTTGGAATAATCCAGCTTGGGTGAAGAACCTGCCACCTTAGCAAGCAACATCCAAGCTGGTATGGCGTTCTCTGTTTCCACATGAGACATGACTTTATTGATGAAAGTGGAGGGGAACTTGTTCTGTTTGGACCACATATGGAAAGCTTTGTTCAAGTAACGGCTACAGGGAAGAAAGAAAAGTAAGTTAAAGGAAAATTAAACAAAATACTTGGTCTTAGACATTGGCAGTAAAATCCAACATCCCTGTTCAGGATACACTGGGCAACATAACAAAGCTGCTATTGCTTGGCATTCCCACTACTCAGAGTAGATATTTTACTAACAGTATTTTCAGTCTTTCAGCTCATAATCCTGATGCCCTACAGACCTGGCTACAGCATGGATGTAGTGCTCTGTGTGCGTAAGACAGAAGGTCCAACTGATACATTTTCTTGATGTGTCATGGTGTAATTTCAGCAATGTGTAACAAAGACTTCTAGCAGTTGCTATTTAATACCCATAATGGGACAGGATACAGTGATGTTAAGGCACTATAACTTGCTCATTTTTCTATTTAACCCTAGTTACCTACTTCACGTTGAAAGAGTTCTGAGATTTATCAAGCTGCAAGGTACAATAAGGTCATGAAGAAGGTGGTGCCGTGAATCTGCAAACTATGTTATAAAATAGTCCAAATTAGAACATTGACAAGTTTCACAGATTGGCAAGGCAGCACAACCAGTATATCATTTTCTATTTCTGAGCTATTATGCCCTGTTGACTAATAAACATACAGCTGTCTTTAATCAATGTTGTGTCCTTGTCATACTGTGTGTCATCCCATTTCTTCTGCTTCTTCCCACAGCATTCTGCAAAAGGCAGAATAATTCTATTTGTCATAAGACAAGTAACATATTGTACATCAGAATTAATAAAAGGCGATGTTCTCCTTTCTTTATATATCTTCTCTTACTTCTGTCATCAGAACACCTCCATTTGACTTAAATATTCATGCTGCTATCAACACATCAAGAAGAGCACGCAACACTCCTGTATATGAACAGTGTTCAGGGTTCAAGGAGAGAGCACAGGTAACAAGAGCAGCAAGTGAAAATACCTGACACAAAGGAAAACTGTGCTCTGCCCACCAGCTGCCAGCTTGTCCATGCTTGATGGCTCCTCTGTCCCAGGAACTGGCAGAGCAACACAAGCCCCTCAACATGATAGTTTCCATCTCTAGCTGTAATACGCACTTATGCTGTTTCAAGCAGGGAATTTAAATAGCTTAAAAAAACCTCCCAAACCAATCAACTTAGCTCCTTCTCCTTTCACCATAACCAGCCCATGCATTTAAGCAATATGTAAACTATGATACCTAATGGTCTGTGGCCATGCAGCGAATGAGAGCACTGAGAGTAAAAACTCAGACTCTTATCTTAGTCCTCCAGTCAACAGGCAATTTCCTTCTGTAAAGGGAAAGTTGCATATTCTAACGGGATTAAAAGTAAAAAAAAAAAATTCTGGATTTTGTCCCTGAATGCTAATGTAGTAAAGGCAATAAAAACATTCAATGCATTGGACAAGGGGCTATTACAGAAAAGACATCAGAGCCAGCAGTGAAGGGGAAAATGCACTTACTTCAGCTCCCGGCTTTCTGAGGTCAGCAGGGTAAGGAGATCCCACGCTAGAGCCTGATTTACATCTTCCCTCCTGAATTTATTATAATGTTTTATATGTTGCAGCAAGTGCTGGTCAAGGCTATCCAAAGCCTTTTCCTGGACAGTACTTTCAGCATCCATCACCACAGGCACCACTCCCTCTAACCAGGCCTTCTGCACTAGAGCATTACTGGGCTGAGACTGAGAGAAACACACGTTGTATTAGAAACATTTTTAAATCATTCGAGGATCCTATATGGATGGGTAAGATCAGCAAAGGCCTAGAAACCTCCAGATTCAGCTACTAACTTTGAAAACACATTTTAATAAACCCCAGCATGCTGCTGAAGTAGCACTGCAATGTGGCAGCATATGGGACAAGGCAACTCATATCTCCTTGACACCACAAGGTATTTGATCATATGTATGATCAAGCTACCTGGTGCTTCTGCTAAAGTACTGTAATGCTTTGCTTTGAAACCATATAAATAATTATAACAGTATCGCAATAAAGCTGTACAGCAGATGATTTAACACACACACACAAAAAAAGAGAGCTTTGCTTAATATAAACCCGATGCTCCAAGCCTGTTACTAACCCTTCGCGAATAAATAGAAAAGAAAGAAAAATATTGCAGTGCTATCATCTACACATTACATCTTAGTAAAGTGATTCAGATTTTTTTTTAACTTGAGAAGGCCAGCAACATAAACATTTTCTCCATGACACATAAATCAACAGCCACAAAAATAAATGTTTCCAACAGTTGGAAGCATTCTACATAAATCACAAGTATGTAGAAGAATGAGTCATGACTTTCAAGTCAAAAGGTAATAAACTTAAAACAAGAGTCATAAAATGAAAATTCAGTGAACGAACAACTGACGTGTACCAGATCTGTCTGCTTCCTCCTCCCTTTAACCCACAGTTCACTCCTCTCAGGTCTGCATAAGAATTCATGACATTGTTTTCTCACCACAAGGAGCTCTGTTATAGACTGCAAGGCCTGCTTCCGCACAGAAACAGCAGGGTCCCGGCAACAATCTTGAAGAGTGGACAAATCTTCTGCAGTACACAGGGTCACTTTGTGCTTCAGGATGTTTGTAAGAACCTGGAAATCAAATACCAGCATAACTTTGTCAGGAATACAGGCCACGCGCATCGAGTAGCAAATCAAAAATACAATCTACCTCCTACCAACTTTAGAGATTAATTTATCTCACCCAGAGCGAAACATCACATTAACAAGCAGAGATGTAGAATGAAACAGAAAGCATCTTTTCAGTCATTCTGATTTTATAACAGCATTTGCATAGAGTGAATGTCACTGTTTGCCCTTGAAAAGAATGTGTCTCTTGTAAGAACCAGATCTTTTGCCTGGTAAGAAGGAAGATGGGATATATATATATATTTTTATATCACAAAGCATTAAAACAATTGTAAAGCCTTAACTGGGAAGCTCAAATCAATGTGTGAACTGAGGAGGAGGAGCTGAGGTGTAGGGGACTAACGGAGGAAGGCCATCAACAGCAGACACACATTTTTTTAAAACGAAGTTTTCATCAAAGCATCTCTCTTTAAAAGCTAATGACTTCATTAAAAAAAATTGAGCAGCAAGCAAAGAAACGCATACCTCAAAGAGGCTGGATATAACATAATCTCTTTGTTAACAAGGTCAAAACAAACTAAGCAGCTAATATGCTTCGGTTTATAAGGAAGTTCGCTTAATTGAAATGCCTATTGACATTTGAAAAGAGCCTCTCTTTCTAAATGACGGAATAAGAAACTGCCAGCAAGAGTACTAGAAAAATTTTCCATCCTCATGCTTGCATTATTTACCCTGTAGGCACTCCGCAGGAATAGCAGGAAGCTACAGGTGGGCAAACTTACATACAGTTTGCTACAGTACCATGGCCTAATTATATATTTTCAGGGCATTGCGGGTAATCGCCAAGAACAGGGAAGAACACAAAAGCCACCATACCTGGAGAGCAGATTTCCTCACGTTTGTTTTCTCATCCTTGGCTCTCAGTCGCAGGATGGCCATGACTTCTTTTCCTGGGCAAAACCATGATAAAAAGAAACGACCCACACCATTGTTTAGCAGCTCGAACACACTGAACAGCGCAGCGTGCGGTAGCTCAACTGAACAGCAATTTGTTGCCTGAGACTTTCAGAGGGCAAGAAAGGAGAACAAGGCACAGCAAAAAACCTCACAAAATAATTCAGAATGAGGTATAGAGGGGAAAAAAAAAAAAAAGTTTCCCAAGTTCTTTCATTTGAAGATATATCTTAGGGCATATCACAAAAGAAAGCGAGACACCAAATCGTTTGATACATGCAGCAAAACCAAACAAATCTGTAATTTCGGACCTATTTATTTGTCTACATAAAAGATGTTAGTCTTCCTTCATAGCAGATGAATCATGCACAGGTCTAACAGAAGTCTGTAGCACAGGTAACCAAAAAGCACAGTGAGGGCAGACCACAGGCAAGTGGATCCCAGGCAGACCCAAGAGAGGTCAACAGACTTGTATGCCAGGAGCTCGGAATGCCTACAACCTTTGGTGAGTTATGCCTCAGAGCTCCACACAGTAAAAAGTACTAATATATGAACTGCTGTGCTTTACAGAGGGCAAATTACTCCGTTTTATGAACTGACTGAATTCCTTGAGGCTGCAGAATGGCAGCTGCAAAGAACCACCATAGAGTCTGCAAGGAAACCAGAACACATCTCCCCTCCCCGAACGTCAAGTTAGGCCTCAAACTTTACTTTCCATAGCCATTCATACTTATTTCTGCAAGTTTTCAGGAAAAATACATAATCAAGATGATAGTTTATTAACACAACTGAATACACAGAGCCACAGTCAACCGCTTCTCACCTTTTGAGCCATTTAAATGGACTATTGACAAGCTGCAAATACCGACTGCAAGCATTTTACCGTTGCTTTTAAGGTTTCTATTTATTGCTCTTTGTTAGGTTTCTTACATCAATAAGTAAGGTTTCCCAAATATATGCCAAATTTGGAAATCTGTTGCTTAGAGAGATTCGTGTGGAGACCCACTCTGTTGCCATTAAGAAATGGGAACTTATCAAAAGTAGTTTGAAAATAAATTTTTATCAAAGGAAGCAAAGGGACTTTGATCTGCACTTTCTTAATGGGTAGCTAACTACAATCGAATCTTCCTCCTGAGAACAGCTTGACAGAAAAAGCACTGAACCTTTTTATTGCAAGATTTTGCTGTTAAAATAGTCCAGCTCTCATGAAGGTGGCCAAATCTGCTAAAATAATCACACTTTGCCAACTGACATTGATTTTACTCACAGTGATATAGGAAAGAGGAAAAAAAACCCACAACAATCCCCCCGCACACCCAACCAACCAACCTGAGCTCTAAAACTATCAAGGGAACGTAATATATTTGTACGCTGTTGGGCAGTGGTAATTCTGCAGTGCATACCTCACCCTGCAGATTATCCTCACCCTTCTTATCTTTGTCCTTCTGCATTTAGCACGTTCTGACTATCAGCGAAGATTTATTTCGCTTCTAAACTATGAGCTGTTTGGTCTTCACAGAAATGCAAAATTAGCACCAGCATAAGCCAAACACAAGCGTGTGCCAGACAGCTTTGCTAATGCACCTTGACTGAGTCGCAGAGCCCTGTATTTCAGCTATCCTCTTGAGCTCCAGACAGTCCTTTTTCATTCAATCCTTTTCTTAATTTGTTTTGCCAAGTGCCAAGTGCATGCTCAGCTGGGTATCAAATACAAAACCAGGCATCCTCTGCCACAAGGAGTCTGCAACTAAACAGGGAGTATACAATACCTTAAGCGGCCTGGAGGACTTCTCTATCTGAGGGAGCAGATTAATGAAATTTATCAGCAAAATGTTCTAAAAGAAAGCTTTCAATGAAGAAGATAGGAGCCTGGCTCGCAGAGATAGGGAGAGAGATCCCATGTGAAGAGCAGCATGAGGCGTGTAACAAAGACACAAATGCAGGATGTGAACCAAGCAGCGAATTGAATTGTCAGCAGTTCAAGAGAGGTGAACAGTAAGAACCGAAAGCAAAGATACTGGCAGAGGCCTAAAGGTTGGGAAGAAAAGCTTTTACACAGAAAATGAAAAGAAAGGAAGAGATTTAAAGAAGGAACACTGCGGCCACAAAAGCCAACTTACATGCTGATCTCATGCTATCAACAAATGAGAACTAGCTGCTTGCCATTCTGCATCAGTCCATTTCACCTCACACTTTGCTTTCAACTCCAGCCAATACCTGATGCTGCAGACAAGTGAATTCTTCCCTACAGAACAGTGCTAGTCAAAGGTGCTGTGTTTTATGTAGCAAAAATGTTAGATCTTTGTGTGCTGGAGCAAGAGATTTAATTACCCTTAAATTTATGGAGTTATAAGTATTATACCCCACATCATTTCCCATCCTTCTTGGAAAGAATAAATTACCTGCTTTTCAACAAGCGTTGCTACCATATTAGTATAAAAGAACATCAGTATTTCAAGATTAAATGTGTTTTTCAGACTTGAGTGGAAACAGTATTTCTTCATGGCTGGTACTTCCACCCCCTTCCTCACCCATAAGTCTATTTTAACAGCTCTACAGAAAGCTCTCTCTTTGAAAAACGGACAATGAATACACTTCAGAAAGTCTAATTTCAATTAAGGTTTTGAAAAGTTATCTGAAAAGGATAGTGTAACTTTGCCATACCATCAAGAACAGCAGTATCACCGTTGTCTGTCAACTCAATAGTTCTGAAAGTCGGTGACGTCCTCAGTGGATGGCTGGACGTGGCTGAATGGAAAGCTAAAAGTTTAAGAATAAAAAAGGCATACGTTCACCCAGCAAAATGGTTCACTGTTAGACACAGAGCCTCGTGCATGCCCTAGGTTTTACAGACGTGTATTTTTAGAAAATGGCACGCCAAGAAAAGCCTGACACTTGCTATAAGAGAATGACTCTATACCTTCTGTACTGACTGTCCAACTCCCAGTGTTTGTGTTTGCTTCCAAGTCTGTATGGACAGAGGCTGCCAAAAAGAAATAAAAAAAGAAATTAAATGAAGTATTTTAATTTGGGATATTCTGTCATTCTGCATTTTTTCCAGGCAAGCAATCTAACTGTAGGATGCTACGTACATACTTCTGAATCGTGCCATCTGGCCTTTACCACACCTGAGGGAGTTCAGAATGCCAATCATGAACAACACAACACAGCAGAAATAAAAGGCAACTCAAGATGTAATCAACTTTCAGGCAAGAATTAACTTTTTTTTTTTTTAAATGAGCAATTTAAGTCATCTATAAATATCCTTCAAAAGGTATCTCATGGAAGAATCTATCTGGAACTGATACAAGAAAAAAAATCCCTTCCAAATATAAGGCTACATGAGTAAGACTCATCGATTACTTCTCATTATGACACAACACACAAGGACACTATGTGCAGATTTTTAAGCTCCTGACAACTAGGTCTCCTATCTCCCAGTAATTATTCCCCCTGAAAGCTCAAGAAATATTTTCACTGATTTATCCGTAATACTTACAGCTTTGTAACAAGTCCTGTATACTCTCCAGGGCAGTAGCAGCTTTCATTTCGAGACAGTGAGCGAAGCAGCTTAAAGCTTTGCTACGGACCACGGGTGATTTGTCTGAACACCGGCCAAACACCATGACCTGAACTAAAAACTTATGCTTTAGAAACTTCTGATGATCCAGGGACAAGGAGCTGTCCGAGTTCCTCTCCGGCACATTCAACAAAGCTAACGCTACGTCAAGAGCGAACACTCTGTAGGCAATCTGTTCGGGAGGAAAAGCACACAAGGTGCTCTGTTAACGTAAGCAAAGACACTCTGTAGGCACTGCCTACTCCATTTCCCCTTTTTTAGGTACCAGCAAGAACAACAAGGCTATTCAGTACTGGTATCGAACCCTTCCTCTTCAAAATACTGCTGTATCTGAACCCTGACACACCAAGGAGATGCACTTACTTTAGAGTTGTGTGAGTATTTATAAAGCCAAGCGATGAAGTCAGCAAACTCTGTACAAGGGATTTTGTCCAGCAAATTCACCAAGGCCTGTGCAGCATACGTGCGATAATCAGCCTTATCTGGGACCTAAAACACAAGGGCAGTTGCACGGTATGGTATTTTGATGCTCTGGTCTAGAAGCCAGAATGGCACTTCTGGGCTTAAGATGAGTATTTTTTTATTTAATGAGGCAAAATGGTCACATTCAGCAAGGACTGAGAGAACAATCACAGCCTCCTTGGTCACTACTTCAGCACTCACCCACAATCACGCAGCAAATTCCCCAGGCAAGTGTGGAGCTCAGATTAAATCCAGAGGCAGTATTTCTACATGGCAGTCTTAAAATAGTTAGCTAGGCAAAGAGCTCTCATAATCCTTATTTTCCTCTACCAAAACGGTGGTAAAAGGAACTGTGAGTTTTGGTAAAGTCAAAAGTAGGGTACAACCAATTGTGAATGAGGGTGGAAGTGTTCACCCTCAGCATTCTCCTAGAGCGTGACACTATTTTTAGATGTCTGAAAACTCCAGCAAAGATCAACACAAAACGCAATCAGGCTGTCAGGAAATTTGCAAATGATTAAAACCTTTTCATTCCTTGCAAGACGTTGTGAAAATGGATTTCCTCACTATTACAGATACTGCAATGCATCCACACATGAGCACTTACATGTAACAAAGCTTAGCATACCTTGGCGCAGATATGTTGCAGTAGTATTCGAAGAACAGGAAAAACAACTTCTTTCAGTTCATCTACTAGAGAACTGCACAGAAGAAAAAGAAGTAAAATTTAGTAAGGCTGGGTTTAGAGCAAAAATCAAGTCAAGGATGTTCTTTTGGGAACATATTTCAAAAGCCAGAAAGAGAACATGTTCTAGAATCACAAGTGCTAGTGCAATAGGATGTGGTTGGAGAGCAGACCCACTTTCTGCTTTCACCTGGCTTTGCAGGCAGAAAACATTTATTTCAATACCCTCCTACACGTAGAAGGACGATACGAAAAGCTGCTTCATTCTCAGTCTACTTAGCACATGTTGTCTGGGGACCTCTGCACAAACCACACTTTCCAACATGGATCCCCACACACAGGGAATAATGAACATAGGCAAAACGTATCTTTAAGCAGGAGAAAGCAAAGGACTGAGCAGAAGCGAGCTCCGTATTAATCTTTTATCTTTACAATACTTTGTAGTAAACTACAAAACCTGGAAAACTGACACAAAACACAGGTGGTAGGTCCCTTCCACTCACTGCCAGTCTTCTGTCAAACAGCATCTTCTTTCCCCTCCACCAGCAAGTTCATTAAGTTCCCATTACAGACGTTTTAATTAAACCTCTTTTGCACAAACAACTTCAAAGCCAGTGCCAGTTTGTCTCATCCCTTTATCAACTAAACAGTAAAGCGAAGGCATGCCAGAAGAAAGAGAAGACATACCCAGGAAGGGTAGTGCCAGAGCTCTGTACTTCACCTGATGAATTTTATAGCCTGATTCCTGGCACTGATCACAGCCGAGGTGATGGCGAGGACTGTGCGTCTGGAACCTGCAGCATTTTCCAGCATGAGAATGACATTGAGGATTCGTTGGAAGACACAGCGAAGAATCTGGAGAGAAAGGGTTATTTTCAGGTTCACGTCAGTAGTCACTGGAGCTCAGGGAGAAGCATTCTGATCAGGTTTATGAAATAATTCTGAAACAAACAAACTGAGGTCCAAATAACAACAGCACCTGTCAAAACATGACTCTCAGCAGAGTAATTAAAGAGGACCCATTCTTTAACACACACAACATCATTCCTAGCTGTGATGTTCTCATGCAAGTCCAGTGAGGCCCAAGAAGGGCTTCCTGACAACATCAACTGATCCTCATGGAAACAGCAGGCTTCAATTCGCTAGAAGCATCTGCAATTTGAGGAAACTCATTGGGATTTTACACAGAAGATATCTTAATGTATGTTTTCACCACCACATGCACTTGAACTTGTGGAGCTTCCTGCCCGCCACGCTCCTGGAAGCACAGCA
This sequence comes from Athene noctua, assembly GCF_965140245.1. Classification (NCBI taxonomy): domain Eukaryota; kingdom Metazoa; phylum Chordata; class Aves; order Strigiformes; family Strigidae; genus Athene; species Athene noctua. Next base: position 4,981,776 of record NC_134062.1, on the reverse strand, counting down.
TGCCTCGTTATCCTGCCACTCGCTGAGCAGCCAAACAGGAGAGGCAGGGAAGATGAGGTGGCTCCGAGAAGAAGAGCTCCTACATCTTCCTGATACCAAAAACATCAACAATTCTGAAAAACTCACGGTGCACTGAGAAACCATGGAGGTTGAAACACACAGGTCTGAGGCTGCTAAAGCTGGGCACACACCCGGGTGTAAGTCAGGTTAGTGTGCACTAAGCTCCAGGCTTTCCTGACTAGACAGCTGCTAAGACCCGGGCTGGCTGGCTCACAACTAGTTCAGATGGGCTTACAGACTCGAGAACACAGCAGCAGGGTCACACCCAAAGTTCAAAAGCCCCATCCACAGGAGCAGTGCACAGCTAAGTGGGAGATGACACGGGGTGCTTCACAATTTAACTAAATGAAAACAATGTAAAGCTGCAGACACTTTTCTGGTAGATCTGGATGTTCCATGATGACAGGGTATTCTCCGAATGAGAATCAACCCTGCTTACCACCATCATCTGCGCATAACACTCCCCCATCATGCTTCACTGCTGCATAACCACCACCCACAGCACTCTACCGAGTGGTGCTGGAGCTCCACCTAGCAGGAGACAAGAAAATTCCAGGCAAATGCAGTAACCTAGAATTCTCTGTTTTAATATAAAGAGATCTAACGCCACTGTGTCTATCTTCTCTTTTAGAGTCATTTGCCACAAAAGTCACCAGAGAACAGAACCCAGCGCAGACAAAATGCACCATCATACAAATTAAAGGAAATAAGGACCAGGGTGGAAAAAAAACCCAAACCAAGCATCTTGCCTCTGACCCAGCAAACACATGCACAAAAATTAGAACTAATGGAAAAAGCAAAAAATGTGCAAGCAAAAGTGATGCGCAGAGAAGGAAAGAAACGACTCCTGTTCAATACTGCAGTGAAGATTTTAAAGGTTTTGTTCAACTTTTACCTTATCTTCTGCACCATGTAGAGGGGAACACAGTAATCGCAGCCCATGATAGGCCAGCTCGGGAACATATTTGGCTTTATTAACATTCCTAAGCAAAAGAAAGTAAAAATGTGTCTTCATCCCTCATCAGAGAAACAATTACTACGACTGTTACAACTAAATGTGATCATAGGCTGGAAAACATTCAATATTCACTGAACGTTGTTTACTGTTAGCTAGGTGGAACACGTTCTAATTATCTTTAGCGAAAGAAATCACCATTTTCATTTTAGTATAAACAAGATAATAACAACACAAACACCGAGCACTTTACTTGTTCAATGCACCATATAAACATTAAGAATTATTTGCTCACATTTCTGCTGAAAACACGAACTCGTGTGCCGCTGGCTCAAAGTTTGTCATTTCAACAAAGACCTGCAAGGAAAGAAAGCCAAGCTTAGCTAATCCACACGAGGGCAAGACCTGGAAGTCTGCTTGGATGCTTGGGGGGTCAGACCACAGAGACTTAGAGTCTAACTTTCAAACCACGGCGCTTTGCCTTGAAGCAGACCCCAAAGCCCAGAGGCTCACTACCATGTGGTGAGGGTTAAGCACCTCAGAACAGCCCCAGCCAGCAAGCGTTAAGTGTAAGAGACAGACACAGGCAGGCACCTCACTCCAAGATTTACACTGAGGACAGTCTAACCAGGGGCCTAGTTTGGGAAAGGCAGGGCTGCCATTGCTCCCGTGGCTATGGAGTGCTCTGCACCCACCAAAAGTTTGTGTGAGGGAAGAGAAAGTTCCTTAAATTCAAACTTATTACCTGCAAGCAGTTATACACACACTGAGAATTTTCTTTTAGGCAGAACTTAGGTAGAAGTCTCAACAAGTTTTTCAAAAGCAGGAAGATTGCATTGCGAACTTGAAGAAGATCCTCCGTTGAAAAGTAAACATTTTCATTATCATCTTCCTCCTCCTCATCCTCCTCCTCTTCCGATATCTCTTCCATCTACATTGGTAGGAAAAAGAAACACCACCACTCTACCCCACAGCACTGGCAGATCTCTTTTGCACATTTTCAGTGCTTCACAGGGTTCTCAGGTGACATCCTACACGTTTTCCCATCCTAAATTCTGAATCTTTTCTTTCAGATTAACGCACTTAACAGTGGGGGAAAAAAAAACAACAAACAAACAGAAAGTTGGATACAAAAAAAGAAAGCTCCAACACAGCCTGTTCTCATTTTGAAGGAGAAAGTCCATCAGAACCGAATACAATTATCTGAATTCCAATCTGACACTTGGAGATTCATCTCAAGTAATTCCCACTGTGCCTGTGACCTTCTTCCCTTGCTTGTCGTGACCCTGCGGCACTGCTGTTCTCTCAGGATTTCTGGTGCATGATCCTCAGTTCCGTTTAAAAAAACCCAACATATAAATGTTAGAAGGAGCAGCTGAGTACAGCTAACCAAAGCACTTAGCCCTTAACTTCCCATCAGTAAGTTGGCAAGGAAACGCAAACGCCATTTGCAAGCTGGTCACATACCAGCTTAAAGGTCTCTTGAAGAAGCCGATATCCATTAGTTTCTCCCTCTGCTACTGAGCTTTCTAACAACATGCCACAGACAAATAACCTGCATTTTTTTCCATTAGTCAGCAGCCAGGAAACTGCAGCTAACGTTGAATCATCAGACCTCTGAAATTCCTAATAGGTAGAGGATCAAGAACACAGCTGAACTGCTGAATAAAAGGCTAAAAATTAAAAAAGGGGTGAAAAAGAGGATGAGTATCGCACTGACCTTTCACTGAAGTGAAATAGCTTGCTAGCAATTTGCTTATTAATAGAAATTTATAGCTGAAGAGATTACATAAACATCTTACATTGTCATTCCTGCATGATTTTCCTTTCTTTCTATTTCTTCTTGCGTTGGTCTGAGAGCTTGGAGCCTGCATCTTCTTTCTTTTCCTCATTAGATCTTGTTTGTGAGGCCAAGTTTTTGTTATGGTGTGCAGACATTTATCAAACATCACTTGATGGAACAGCTGGTTAGCTATGCTGCCTGTCCAGAAAAGACAACATCAGCCATCATCCAGACAAAATACAGAGAGAGCATCAAATCATCTGGCCACCTCTCCATTTGCTTTGCTAGTCAAGGAGATGGCCAGGAGAAAAAGGCATTGTCCTGGGAGCCTAAAGAAGTTCAGGAGAATTAAAAAAACAATTGTTTGAACAGAGCCAAGCTGCATCAGGGCGACATGGCATCAGTGATGACATTTGCCAGTAGGATCACCAGCTGATTGACCCCTTCCAGCTGGTAATGTGCTGCACACCAAAGATCAGCAAAACCTTGGAGTATGCATTAGCCTTGAACACAAAAGGATACTGCAGTGAATCAACCTGCTAGAAAACTCCAACTGATGGTTATTGTAAACAAATGCTTTTGCTTTCACAAATTAACTTGTCCAAGAGCACTGCACAATGAAATCCTCACTAGTTACAGAGAGGGAACAGGAATAACCTTCTGCCTTTACTGCATATTACTGTTAAACCAGAGGGATGTCATAGAAGCATGGAATGGTTTGGGTTGGAAGGGACCTTAAAGACCATCTAGTTCCACCCCCCTGCCCCGGGCAGGGCCACCTTCCACCAGCCCAGGTTGCCCAAAGCCCCGTCCAACCTGGCCTTGAGCCCTGCCAGGGAGGGGGCAGCCACAGCTTCTCTGGGCAACCTGGGCCAGGGCCTCACCCCCCTCACAGGGAAGAATTTTATTCTTGTATCTCATCTAAATCTCCCCTTTATCAGTTTAAAACCATTACCCCTCGTTCTATCCTTGCACTCTCTGATCAAGAGTCCCTCCCCCCTTTCCCGCAGCCCCTTTCAGCCCTGGGGGGCTGCTCTAAGGTCTCCCCGGAGCCTTCTCTTCTCCAGCTGAACCCCCCAACTCCCCCAGCCTGTCCTCACAGGGGGGCTCCAGCCCCCCGAGCATCCTCGTGGCCTCCTCTGGCCCCGCTCGAGCAGGTCCGTGTCCTTCTGCTGTTGGTGCCCCAGAGCTGGACCCAGCCCTGCAGGGGGGTCTCACAGAGCGGAGCAGAGGGGGAGAATCCCCCCCTGGCCCTGCTGCCCACCCTGCTCTGTGTGCAGCCCAGCACACGGGGGCCTTTCTGGGCTGTGAGCACACGTTGCTGGCTCACAGTCAGTTTTCCATCCACTAACACCACCAGGTCCTTCTCCTGGGGGCTGCTCTCCATCCTCTCCTCACCCAGTTGTGTTTGTGCCTGGGATGTGTGTGTTCCAGCCCTGTGTACTGTGCAGACTCCTCTGTTGACTTTGTCACAGAACTAGTAAGACCACGGCAACTGAGACCATCGAGCCACTTCACGACAGGAGACCAACCTGCCGTCAGAGCGTAACAGCAGATCAGCGCTCAACACCACGGCAGAGTCTGATACCAGGAACCCAGCGAACAGCTCAAAAGCCATTGCTTGTTCCACCTGGAATTCTTAGAAATGAAAGGAAGCTGGCCTTGTCTGAACAACGTTTTATCCAACAGCAAGGGGCCCATCCCTTCACTCACCTGGGATTTCCAGCAGTAAGAAGTACAACCCAGCTGCATGAAGAGCATAAACCCTCTCCTCTGCGTTAGCTCTTTTGTGCTGGCCCTCTTGGACAAAGTGATGCAACACAGCCACGAGAGCTTTATGAGAGAAGCCGTTTTCGGCAAACAAGGTCCAGATATTCTGAGGCAAAACACGTGAGTACTAGTGAGAAATCCCGCAGTAACATAACTCCCTGCAAGTAGCTACTATTCACATTTTAACAGTTGTCACTGCAACCAGCCCCCATATGTATTATAGTAGATGTATTTTAAAATAGGTTCTAAGAATTACGTTACAGTATACAATACTAGATATCATTTATACTGCATTATATTAGATGATAGTTTTTAAAGCTGGGAATAGCTTCCCTCTGAAGCGCTCTGGCACAGATGATGATGGTTGTTTTGGCCCGTTTGTGGAACATTCTGTGGTTTTCAAGGCAGGACGGACCCGGGTGACAGCAGAGCCGGTGAGGCGGAGGATGGCCAGTGCCGCTGCCCTTACCTGACCGTCCCCTTGGTTCTCCGCTGCGAACGGCGACAGGGACCGGTAGAGCCAGGTGAAAGCATCCAGCCCCTCTTCCGTGACGGCTTCCGCTATGCTGGAGTCCAAAGGCTCGGCCTCTGTGAAATCCAGATCCCAGACCGTGTTCACCCAGGCTGGAATTAAAATTGAAAAACAAAAAAAAAAAAAAAAAAAAGGAAGTTTCTCAGCATCAGACACGAAGTTCCCTCCGCGCGCGCGTTAAAATCCCAACGAGGCTTCACGAGAAATACGGCGTGAGCGGGTCGGAGCGCGGACGGACGAGCCGGAGCCGCTGCCGCCCGCCGCTCACCTGCGCCGACGTCCCGCAGCCGCCACCCGGCCAGGGCCCGGGGCAGCTCGGCCGCCGCCATCCCGCCGCCGCCGCCGGCCCCTTCGAACGGGCCAATCGCGCGCCCCCGCGGGCCGCAGCCAATCCCCGCCCGGCGCCCGGAAGCGGCGGCGCCGCCCGCGCTCACTGCGCCTGCGCGGGGCGGGCGGGCCGGAAGGCGGGGCGGGCCCGGCCGGAGGGGCGGGGCGGGGCGCGCGCGGCGCATGCGCGTGGCTGGGCCCGGCCCGGGACGGCGGCAGCGCTCGGGGCGGAGCGGCGGGGGCAGCGCTCGGCGTCGGGCGGGAGGGCGCGGGGGGGGCGGGTGCGGGGCCCCGCGCTCCCTCCAGCGGTCACCGGGGAGGCCCCGAGCCGCAGGGCCCCGCCGCTGCCACCGCCGCCCCCTCCCCGGCATCCCTGCCGCATTGCGGGCCCCCCCCGCCCCGGCCCTGAGTGCTCGCCGTCCCCGCCGTGCCGCTGCCCGCCCCCCGCGGCAGCCGCTGATCCGCCGGCAGCGGCAGCGGGAGCGGGCCTGATCCGCCGGCGGGCGTCCCGGCGGAGCTCTGTCCGTGGTGCCCGCGGGGCAGGGCGGGGGCCGCCCCCTCCTCTCCCGGTGCCATGAGCTTCTTCGGGTTCGGGCAGAGCGCGGAGCTGGAGCTGGTGCTGAGCGACGCCGAGAGCCGGCGGCGGGTGGAGCACAAGACGGAGGAAGGCAAAAAGGAAAAATATTTCCTCTTCTACGACGGGGAAACCGTCTCCGGGCGGGTGGTCCTCACCCTCAAGCACCCCAACAAGCGCCTGGAGCACCAGGGCATCAAAGTGGAGTTCATCGGGCAGATCGGTGAGAGGGGCGGGGGGGGGGGGGGGTGTGTGGGTGGCCCGCCGGTCCCCGACACCCCTGTCCGGGGGTCTCCCCCCTCCCTCTCCCCCGTGGCGTGGCGGAGAGGCCCCGGCGCCTTCCTCTCGCCTCGGTGGGGACGTGGCTGCGCCCCACGGCACGGAAATCCTGGCCGGTGCGAAGTAGGTTACGCTGGCTCCCGAGCGGGGCTTTGCTGCACCGACAGTTCCCACGGCCGCCTGGAATTATTCCAACCTCCCTTCGAGCTGGGCAACCCGGTGGGTTCTCTGGGCTCGAGCCCCGGCGGAAGGGAGGGAACTCCAGTCCTTTTCCAGGTCATTGTTCTCCCGTCCTATTTTCTCGTTTCTGCTCGGTCACCGATTTCAGCTTTAGGGTAAAATTCAGTTTCTGTCCTGCAGCTGCAGGTCTGAGCCCGGACAGCCTAGCAACGCCAGCTCTCGGGCCGGATTCCCCAGGCTGGTTTTATTTGTAGCCCTACGGGCTGTCTGTTTGCATTTCTTCTGCGCCCGTCGACTCGGTTCGGGAAGCGACGGCTCTGCCGAGGATGGTGAATCGGGTGGGTTTTGTCTGTACGTCTCAAATCACCCGCTGCACCTTCCCAGCCCCTACCCCACGACGGGGAGATCAGCTTTCTCCAGGCCTAGGGGCTCAGCTCGGCTGGTTCCATCTTTTATTCTCTGATTCTTTGAGGGAGTGACCCCACACCCCAGCATGGTTAGTTGGGCGGCTTCAAGTTGTTCAAAACTCGTGGTTATCTGTGCGTGTAACCAATTTAGATTTCATATTTCGTGCTTTCTTAGAGGAAAGGTAGCTGCCACGCCCACTCTCCGATCTGCCTTGGAGATGGCCGTGTTTCATGGACGTGCCCGAGTCCCACAAGCCAAAATAAGTTCAAGATGTTCCCAGTGGTGTGACTGTGCTCAGCGTGTGCGACGCCTCACGTCTGTGGCTCCCCATGCTCGGGTTTAACCCTCGGAATCACTGCGCGAGCCGTGGGCCTGCGACCTTTGCATTGCAAATCGTGTGGTGCAGGAAAGTGAACCAGAGGTTTTCCCACCCAACCCCGATACTGCTGTTTAATATTTTTGCCAGCCTCGCTTGTGCGTGACAGCACTTTTTGGAAAGAAAAGGGAGGACAGGAGGAGAGAGCTGGTAAATGGGGGGGAGTGTAAGTGAGCTGGTGCATCAGGAGCTAGCTTGTGACCTCCTGCTATTTGATTATGGTCGTCAGTGGAAATCAAACATGAACTTTGCTTCCTGCTCCACTCCGTCTCCTCCGCGCTGCCTCGCCTGCTTCTCATTCCCCATTTTGGAAGACTTTTGAGCCATGCGTGTTTAGAGTAACTGCTCTGAGCTCATGTTATTGCCCAAGCAGGGTGTGTTAGGAGCTGCTGTGGCTGCACACCAGCCCTTTCTTTTTGTCCATTGGGTCACTTTATTAAAGTGATCACATTTACTTAATGCTTTTCATCTCAGACAGCTTGCCTTACGCTGACTTCTTGCTGCCGTGAGGTTGGTAAACTGTATGAGACAATTTAACAGGTAGGGAGACAGCTGTAAAGGAGTGATGTGTCACAGGGAAGATGGCTGTTCCACACTGGGTACCAGCATCCCGACCACAATCGCTGTGCCCCGCGTGGTCTCCGGTGAGCGCAGAACCCATTTAAGATTTTGGTTTTCCTGCTGTTACTGTGTCCTGAGCCAAAACGTTGGCAGGTTATTTTTTTTTCAGCTGGAAACTTTATAGCTCTGAAAACCTGAAATTACAGCTCATACCTGTTTGACATGCTAATGTCTTCTGAAGTGTGGGAAACATCAATCCTTCCTCCTCTTAAGGCTGCAGAGTGCCAATCTGTGCCCTTCCGAGGTAGCAGAGAACTTGGTGTGCTGACATTTGCCTCCCCTTGCTTTAAATTTGATTGTTGCCTCCTGCATCGTGACATGGCCTCTCCCTGTCACATCAACAAGCACTTTCATCTCAATGGACATGTATTCAGTGCAAGAGAGAGTTGGTTTATTTATGTCACCTGTCTGCCTGGCCTAAAGGGCTTGATGGCACTCACTGTTCTGCGTAAGTGAGGGGTGTTCTAGTGCCCATTATAGATAAGGTGAGCAAAGGGGTGTAAGAAACAAAAGGCTTTAAGTAACAAAAAGCTGAAATCTCATTGTGCGTCTCAAGGAGTGGGGAACTGAGTCTCGCTGCAGTTCCTGAACGCTGGTGATACCTCTCAGAAGCCTCCTCTGCACAGTTTAGTGCTGACAGTGAACTTGTGTGTGAGTGTGATTGTCTGATGACTTGGGTTTGTGTTTCCTCATCTCACCGTATCAGATTGGCTACGGCTTTACCTTTTAGAAGGACTGCGTGGGTGTCTCGTAGTCACACAGCTCACACGCAGGGTTGGGAAGGGCAGGTTTCATTGATGGTTATGCGTAATACAGAGCTGTTAATGCAAATTGCATGTTAATGCAATTGCAGTTTTAAGTTTCTGTTGGTTTGACTTAAAGGAAAAAAAACTTTGTGGAAGTGTAGGGAGGCTTGCTTTCATTAAATGAGGAAACCTGCGGTTGTTTCCTGCTGATGCAAGAAGGTTGGGGGGAAAACTGAAGCAATGTGACCGTGCTGGTTACTTGAGCTGGCTGGAATGGGGCTTCCAGAGGCAAGTGCTCTTCCCTCGTCGGTGCTCACGTGGCCATTAGTGCGTTCTCCAGGGGCTGGTGGACTCAGCTGCCTCCCTGCACACTTGGTAGCCATGCACTGAACCCTGGCTTTATGCAGAGTGGGTGAGGATCTCCACCGTCACGCTTACTCCCTGGTGCAAATCAAGACCACTCAGAACTCTTTTTGTTGTCAAAGGACAAGCAGGAACAGTTGGAAGCCTCCTAGCCCTCCGTTTTTGCTCTGTCACTGCTGTTGCAGAGAAGCAGTGGTGTTTCTTCCTCTCTTTACAGTGGCAGTGCCTTTGGCCTGGAATATTGTGTAGAAAATTATTGCAAGGGATTGCGTGAGCTGCTGGCTCCTCTTCTCAAACAGTCTGAATGTAATTACTGTTGATAATAGGTGATCCACACTAAGGCAAGCCGAGTTCCTGGTTGGGTGCAGTAGGTGAGGCTGTGGGGCTCTTTTCCTTCCCTCGTCACTGGCCAGCATCTGGCTCTGATGGAGAGCAGCAAACAAACACGGCATGCTGCAGCTGCAGCTCCCCTGGTAGGTTCTCTGAACAGGGGCGAAGGCAGTAGTGATCTGGACAAGACAGCTGTGAAATCTCCTGTCTTTCCCCACTGTGTCACGCGGGATTAAGCGTCACTGCTTAACTTGGACTTCTGTCTCCCTAGAACTCTACTATGACCGAGGAAACCACCATGAATTCGTGTCTCTGGTGAAAGACCTGGCCCGTCCCGGTGAATTCACTCAATCTCAGACATTTGACTTCGAATTCACTCATGTGGAAAAACCTTACGAGTCCTACACAGGGCAGAATGTAAAGTTACGGTGAGTTTCCTCCCCTTGCTGACCCCAGTTCTTGTTTCCGTGTGGTGTGCAAGTACTGATATTTACTGTGATGACACCGGAGTGCAGCATCCCTTCCCAGACGTCCTTGCAAGCTTCTGATGGAACTCCAAATGCATTTTGGTGGGCTGAGCTGTAAAAGGCTGTCTTTGGGGGCTCTGCTTTTATAAGCATGCATCAGGCTTTGTGGAACTTGTTCTGCCCCATTTAAGTGACAGGAGAAATCAGCCCCTTCTGAATCAACCACGTGCTTTCTAATTTATTTGGTAATCCAAAAACTAAAGTAAATTGTTTGCTTTAGCCTCCAATGGGGACATTTTTGCTGCCTTGTAATCAGTCTTGTCAACTCTAATTGTGCTCTGTATGCAAACAGATGCCTAGCTTCTATCTTGTTCATATGTTGCAAACTGTATTTCACATCCAGGCACTCCAGCTGACTTGAAATCCAGTCACTGGCTTTGAAGCGGGGGGTTGGAAAATTCTGAGATCTGCAGAAAGAGGTGTGTCTGTGGAGACTGGTGTGATCTAATCTCATGCAAAAGGGCAGTGGTTTGAACATGTGCAAGATGTTACTCAGATCCCCAAAACGGTGCTTAGGTAACTCAGGCTCACAAATGCGTGAAGGGTTAGAAAAGCCTTAGAAGAGTTTGCTTTTCTGTTTGAAAATTCCTCTTTTGTCTTTTCCAACGTGGGGTATGGCGTCTCCAGGAGCTGGGTACCAGTAAGGCTGCTTGGATAGCCGCATGCAATCCATTCAGCCCCATGTCCCTCCCTGCTTCCTCCCAGTTGCTACCTGCTCAGCCCTAACAGGAGGGGGACTCTCCTCGCAGGTATTTCCTCCGAGCGACTGTCAGCCGCAGACTGAACGATGTGGTGAAGGAGATGGACATAGTTGTGCACACCCTGAGCACCTACCCAGAGCTCAACTCCTCTATTAAGATGGAGGTGGGGATTGAGGATTGCCTGCACATTGAGTTCGAGTATAACAAGTCCAAGTAAGTGTCTCAAGAGCAGCCGGTGGCTGTGGGGAATGATCTGCTACAGGGGACAGCTTGGTTTGGAGGCCTGAGGCACGTGTCTTGTGTTGTGATCCTCAGAAGGATTCTTTCTTGCTCTGCTCCAGTGAGGCTGGCAGGCAGTTTGGATCCTGGTGGTGGGTTTTTGGGTTTCTCTCCTTGCTGTCTGCACCAGGGATGGGAAGCAGTGGCTGTGGCTTACCGAGCTTGGAGCACAGCGTGAGGCTCTTGCAGTAACTTCGCATTCCCCGTATCCTTGGCATGATCAGTATTTTCAGGTGTCTTCAAAGTATAACATCTGCTCTTCACCAGGCAATACAGCTGAATACTGCTTAATTCAGGCACAAAAGTTGGAAACGGCTCTTTTAAATTACTTTTACTGCATCTTTCCCAGCTGACGGTAGCAAACCTCCCTGCAGTGTAACATTTGGGTTAGTTTTAATTGACCTTAAAAAATCAGATTTTGGAGGCCTTGCTGTTGCAGGGGTTTCTTGCAGATATTCAGCCTGAAATTCTGTTTTTAATTTATCTGATTGCGCTCCATGTTCTTGCTGATTTCCGAAAGACCGGAGGATGAAAGATGAAGTGCTGTTTACAGCAGCCTAGTGGAGGTGGTGGTTGATCTGCCATCTGAAATTTAAAGCTGGGGCCGTGGAGGAGAGCAGAGTGCCTGACGAGCACATTCCTGCTCTTCAGTGTGAGTCCTGATCTGCTGCGCAGTGTTTGATTGTGGTGCTTTCTTCCTTCGTGTGCCAGGTATCATTTAAAAGATGTGATTGTTGGAAAGATTTACTTCCTGCTGGTGCGAATCAAGATCAAACACATGGAGATAGATATCATCAAGAGAGAAACAACGGGGACTGGACCCAACGTATATCATGAGAATGACACAATAGCTAAATATGAGATCATGGATGGGGCACCTGTGAGAGGTGAGAAGGCAGATGAGCCCTCCAGAAATCCTTTTCTGAATTTTTTTGGGGTGGGAATACGAGTCCTGCTGTATCTTTCAGCTGAATTTGTGTGCTCAGTAGTACGTGCATCCTATTTCACTGTCAGGCTCACGGCAGTTTGCATAGGTAATTAAATATGATCCCCTTCCTTCGCTGGTAGGATGAGGGGGAATTGAGGCAAAATGAGTTGCAATGACTTTATTCTTTTGATGAAGCAGTGGCAGAACCAGAAATAGGTGTAAATTCACTATTGGCACAGGCCACCAGCTGGCATTGCTGCAGCTTGGAGCAGCAAGATGGTGTTCTAGCTCTGTGCCAATCTCCTGTGCCACTTGTTTTCCAGTTCCATTGCCCAGCAGAGTCCCCTGCCAGAGAAAATGTCACCTTACTCATTTTTTCTGCTGCAGTGCTGTCTTGATGCAGGTCACAAATGAGCCCTGTGCTGATAAAGTGGCGATGAAATAGCTGTCAGCAGGGGCAGATCTGGCTGTGGACCATGTGTGCTTATTTCTGAAGGTCTTTTAGCTCATCTTACTCCACTCGTGGGAATGGTCACAAAGCCTAGTGAGCTTTTGTTTTGCTGGCGCTCTCCTAGTTTGTATTTGTGCATTCTGTCTGTGCTGATGGTTCTGTGCCACTTTCTAGGGGAGTCCATTCCCATCAGACTCTTTCTGGCTGGCTACGAGCTGACTCCAACGATGAGGGACATCAATAAGAAGTTCTCAGTGCGTTATTACCTCAATCTGGTGCTGATTGACGAGGAAGAGAGACGCTACTTTAAACAGCAGGTGAGAAACAGAGCTGTTAGTTCTTGGATCTGCAGACCGTCACTTGGGATATTGTTATAAGGACCTTCTGGGAATCTGGGGGGGAGAATCATGATCTTGACTGAATATCTATAAGGATGAGACAAATTGGTGTGCAAAGACAGTCTAGAAGGAACGGTCCACGTGTGTGTGGTGGTGGGGATGCACGGAGAAGGTGGGACTTCTTGTCCTCTCTGTTGCCCTGTAGTGGAGCTTCTGTGCTTCACCTGATCGATTCCAACGGGGTAGACAGCAGCAACAGAGAGCTGCCCTGGATGTGCAGTGGGTTGCCTCTGTGTGCCGAGATCCTGGGGAGAAGCGCTCTACCCAAATTTTCAGGAGGGCTGCGTGGTGAGGCCTCTGCTTGGCAGCTTGCTTCAGCCTTTGGGTCTGGGTGGGGCCAGGAGAAGGTCTCAAGCCCTGACAAGCCTGTGTTACTGCAGGAGGTGGTGCTTTGGCGGAAAGGAGACATCGTGAGGAAGAGCATGTCCCACCAAGCAGCCATCGCCTCACAGCGGTTCGAGGGGACGTCCTCGCACACGGAGGCCAAGACCCCCAGCCAGCCTGCAGAGAACAACGGCCGGCAGTGAGAGGCTGCGCAGAGGAAGGCTCCTGCCGAGCCGCTGGGGACGGCAGCGAGGAGGAAGAAAAAAAAAACACTTCAGAGACTTCATGAAAATAAATACCCGTTTTTGACTTAATTCCTTTCTTCAAAGGACTTGTAGGATGGGAAGGGGAGGGGAGGGCAAGGCAAAGCTGGAGCACTGGTGGTGCGGAGTTGAAGGTACCTCAGCGCTCCCCAATCGACGACATTTCTCTGGGGTCGGCTGCTTTGAGGCACGTGTCCGGAGGCTGCGGAGCTGCCTGATCTCCTCCTTGCCCCGACACACTGTCAGCGTGGCAGCGGGGAGGGAGAGAGCAAGTGAAGGCCAAATCCACTGCTTCTTCCCAGCGGTGTGGAGGTTGCTTCGGGGCTGTGTAGGATGGATATTTTTCTTGCCTTTCTGAAATCTTCACGAGGGAAAATGACACAGGGATTAGCTGGAAGGTAGAGGAGGGAGTCAGAGACTGAGGCACGGCCTACTTGAAGTTGCTTAGCATTATCCCCTCACTGCCTCCCCTTCCTCTTCATGCTGGTGTCGGATTCCTTGTCACAAACAGTTGTGTAATGTAGTTGACTCAGCCCTGGGACTGCCACGGAGCCACGCGGAGCACGGGCAGCAGGCGTGTTGCTGTGTCCTTGCTGTGTAGCTCCCGACTGCCGGGCTGCGTCGGGGGGAGCTGGGGCTGGGAGGAGGGAGTGAGGCGTGTGAGTGCAGCGGGAGGTGACACAGGTTGGGCAGAGCGGTGACGGTCCCAGTGCTGCTGGGTGAGCAAGAAGTGGGGGCAGGAAGGCTCCTGGCCAAAAGCAGCATCTTCCTAGTCTTATCCCAACAGCCCAAGCGCCCCTGGAATTTGGTCTCTCTGGCTGCTGCATGCATACAGGTTCCAGTTGCTGCTGCAGAACAGGGGCAGACAAGCTTTGGGAGGTCTAGAGAAGAGTTTTGGAAGGTGAGAAATAAATGGGGGCTGTCGTGGGAGCGGGCTTACGCTGCCCTGCTCATGTCTGTGTCCTTGTGACAGAGCAGGCTTTGTAGTAGGGACAGAGGCAGTATTGAAACACGTATGTATTGGTTTGTTCGCTCCCTCGTACCTGCAGGATGAGGATTAATAAGGACAGAAAGTGGATGCAATCGTTTTTAAGAAGCTCACGGCCTGTGTGTGCTGCTCGGTGAAGCCAAGCAGCCGCTGGAAGGTGGTAGAGCTCTCTGATTCCAGACACGCATTCCTGAAGCCTGAGCTGAAATCACCAGTGAGGTCTGAGGCTATGCCATGAACTGAGAACCTGAAGGCGGGTTTTTTCTTTTCTAAAATAAGCTTCTTTTAGTCTTCAGCTAAGTAGAATCATGAGAGCATTCCCAGAAGGGAGTCACTCCTCCATTGAAAATTAGATGTGGCTTTGTAGACTTGACTGAGTCTGGAGAATATCCATCCTGTTTAGATGCCCTTCAAGGAGGCAGGTGGTTAGACCTCCTACCAGAGGGAGAGACGAGCCTGCCCAAAATGCTGGGAGATGAGCTCTAGCAAGTGGGATGTGTCTGGATTTCCCTATGAGTTTGTGGCTTGCTAGGGTTTTGACCGGCTTCCTTTTGACTAGAGTGAACGTCCTCTGCCTCTCTCCTACAGCTGAACGTAGAACAGTTGTCTTGCAGCTGAGAAATGGAAGTATCTTCTGCTTTGTTTAGTGGAACAGTGCTGGTGGAGGGAGTGGGGCCTGGGTTGGGAGGGGAGCTTTTTCTGTAATAAGACAGCTACTGTATTTCAGTGATAAATGTGTGTTTCTGCTTGCCAAAGTAAGTTATCTTTTACTCACCACGTGTAAGGTTGTGGTTTTTAGTAGAGCTGGACAGTCTCGCTATGTTGTAGAGGACACTAATGATCTCATCTCTGCTGAATGCTTGTGTCACACCATGTTTCTGCTCTGTAATAGTGAAGACGTGGCTTGCTTTTCTTTACATGAGAAGTCTGTGCCATGGGCTGGAGCCGTGTCTTCCTAAGACTGAAGCAAAAGCTTACTTTAGACAACTCCCTTGTTACACCAGGGCAAGGGGTGGTAACCTGCTGCTGCGTGGCAGAGGAATCTGGGTGCTGCTGTTGGCACTCGCTCTACTCCCCGCTCTGTGCAGCGGGAGCTGCCTGTGCCGTGGCCCGTTAGAGACAGGAGCAGCTCCGGTGGGAGCCTCTGGGGATAGCTGACTCTTTCCACGGCTAGGCTGAGCACAGCAGCACCCTACCTGCCCTCTAGCTTTCCCTCAACTCCCGTCCCACCTACAATTCTTTTTCCCCTCGCCTATTCCTGATTGTAGGCCGTGTGGTATTAAAGAAACCCCATGGATGATGTTTCTGCATTCAGTTCGTTTACTGGCCAGACAGCATCAGTACTGGGTGTAAGATTGTCTGACAAGACAGTGAGATTTCTATTAAACATCCGTTCATCACTTCTGGAGGGTTTACTTGGAAAAGGTGCATGAGCCTATACGTTGGGTCAGGTTTGGTTTGGTTTGGTTTTTTTTTTTTCCTACTTTGTGCCCTTCTCACCTGTGTCCCTACTTGTGGAATTTAGAAATTTTTACTTCATCTAAACGGACCGTTCAACCTGTTACCCACTAGGCCCTCTGTTTGTCTGGGGTGGAGCAGATGTGCGGAGCATCTTTTAGAGAGAAGTTGAAGCATAAAGTCACTCCAGGACAAGGTACTTTAGAAAAGCATTTCATTAGCATGGTGAGGGGCAGCTGCCACTTGAGCAGTCGTGCTCCCCTGAGCTGGGTGGTTCTGTTCAGTACTCGGGTCATTCCCTCTCTCCCAGGCAGAGTCAGGCAGGGGGGAGTGTGCCAGTACTAAACCAAGCAGTGCAACCTGTAATTAAGCCTCTGCTGTGTTTACATGTTTCTTAATTCGTCGTCTTTTCAATGGCTGTATTTTAAAACTTGGGTTTTTTGTCTCTCCAATTAAAAAGAGCCAGCCCTGGCTGTCAAATGCTGTGCATGAGTTTGTCTGATATGGTTTATATTGCCTGGCCCGGGTCTGGTTTTGCCTTTTTTTTTTTTTTTTCTTTTTATGATATTAAGACATTTTTCTTTAGTGCCATACTGTGCAGTCCTCCAAATGTGCTCAAGGAGTTTGTCCTGTGTTACCTTTATAAATTTTTGGTCTTTAAGCTATGTCACTGCTTAGAAACTGTGCTGGTAGAGGACCCACGTAGCTTAAAAATTAGCAAGCTAGCTCTGTTTTCTTCTATTTCCCTGATGTCAGTACTAAAATAACATGGGAAGGTTTGTACCTGCAGGGAGTTAACTGTGATCTGCTTTGCAGCAGTCGGGCTGGATGCGTACATACATCTAAATTGTCTTGTTCTAGACAGCAGCTTAGCGATACCTTTCTGCAGAAAAATGTCCCTCTGCAGTACCTGGAACTGCACAGGATTCTGTAGTAAACATTCTGAAGGAGGATGTACCTGGTCCGTCCTTCAAGAGATAAAATTGCAGATTTCTCCACTATTAAAAACTGAGTAGCTGCAATTGATTCTAAAAGGCTTTATTTAAAAATAAGCAAAAATAACAGTGTGTCAGAATACGGGACGTGTAGCTGCGCATCATGTGCAGGCATGTTCTTGTTGCTGCGATTGAGCAAGTAAACTTGAGAATTACGCTGGTTTAGGAGGAGGCATCGGCAGGCTGGGGGGAAGCTGTGCTGCTGTCAGTTTCTTAATGTGGCTTTTCCTCTTCCAGGCTCAAGATAAACTCAAATTCCTCTGTGTTGAAAAGGTAAGGAAGAAAAAGCCGTAAGTGGAACTTCCAGGTTCTCTGAGCAAGGGCTGCCTCAGAGGGAACGGCACCGAGAGTCCAGAGCAGAAGGTTCTTACCTTGTGTCAGTGGTTGGATGGAAAGACGTTGTCTGGTGAAGAGCATCATGTTCTTCAGGGGGCCTCCATCTGCTTTGTGGGCCAGGTGGTGAGCCTTGATTTCAGAAAGGGGGATGAACCGCTTTGTCATCCGCACAAACTGGACATCCACCTGGGAAGTGACGGGCAGCAAAGGAGCACGGTTGGAAAAGGAGAAAGCCTCCGGATGCCACATAAGATCTTTGGGGGGGCGATAAAGCTTTTAAACTGAAGCAAACAGCTGATGTGTACAACCTTATAATGGTACGGAAGCTTCTCCCTGCTCAAGGCTGAAAGAACTTTCAGATACTTCTGGCAGGTGATTTGTTTACGTGACTCTTAGCAGTGTGCACTGGCAACACACATTCACGTTGTCACAGACAATACAACACTAAGCTGCAGGATGCAGCCAGCTTGTGAACAGTCACTTCCCTATAATTTAGTGTGCCTCAGAACTACAGCTCTGCTTGCTCTAGACTGAGAGTGGTACTTAGAGATGTTTGTTCTTTTTCCTAACCCAGAATTCTGCCATGCACGGAGGTCAGCTCTGCATCCGAGTCAGATCTGAAAATTTAGGGAGATACATTTTGGCAGTCTGCTGGAAGAGGTAGGGGGAAAGGTAGAGAAAAAAATCAGGATTGGATTTTTTTTCTTGAGAGAGAAAAAGGTGGCTAGGCTAGGACAGGAGCTTAAGAAGATACGCTGTATGATGCAAAGAGCCTTCTACCTTCACTCAGCTTGCACACAGACCTTGAAGCAGCTGTATTTAGTTTATTACATTACCATGGACCATTTGGGGTTCTCTTTTCTGCTGGAGGAATCGTAATGAGGATCCTTCTGATCAAACTGTGTGTGATCAGGGTATGCCTCCTTTACAATCTGGAGCAGAAGGGGAGAAGAATGTGAGACAAGTTAAAAACCGTTGTCAGCAAAGGATACGAAACGCCCTCGAGCAAGCTGTGACTAGACGTAAGGAACAATCCTGGTGCAAAAATCCGTCTTGCTTTCCCTGAACTCCATTCTAATGGTGAGATATATTTTTTTCCTTTGCATTTCTTGGGTCGACGCGCTGCATTAACACTATGGCTGTCAAAGAAGCATCATCACCTCTTGGGAGAGCAGTGTGGAAGGAGCACACGCAACAGAGGAAAACTGGGTAGATGATGATAGTCTTTGTGACAAGTTCTCCTCTTAAAAAGCTTTTCTGTGCCCTGGGTTTTATACCGCTGCCTTGCAGGCTCAGCTGACTAGAATTTAGTGAATCATTTTAATCAGAATGTGGAGCAACACTTGGCTTGTCTGGAAGCTCTGAAATGTCAGCAGGAAAACAGCAGCTTGGTTCCATTTCTCTGGGGAAAGATGCCTGAGTCAGCCCTGCTGAGATACGTGCTGCTGAGCCCAGAGGCCCTCGTTTGCTGCTCTGACTGCACAACGTTTGCACTCCTTTGGTGCCGGGACACAAATAGGGCTACGGAGCTGTTTGAGAACCCATCTATTATTACTTACCCCTCTCCCCAAAACACAGAACAAGAGGCACTCACCTTGACAATGCCAACAATGCCAGGCTCTTTACAGTTACTGTGGTAGAAGAAGGCCTGCTGACCAAGTTTCATGGCTCTCAGGAAATTCCTCGCCTGTCAGGTGTAAACATGAGACTTTGAGCTCTTTGTATCGTGCTCTCAGGGTTTCATTATAAGGAGCTAGGAACAAAAACTAACAACAAGAGAGGTGAGAGGTGTCTGTGCTCCAGAGCTGCTCAGATAAAGTTTCCTACAGATGTTTTGTGCTGCAGTGAAATTAGGTAAAAAACCTAAAGAGCAAGAGGTAAAAAACAGGTAAAAGAGGTAAAAGATTAGGTAAAAAATAAAGAGCAAGATCCTGTTGGTTAGGACGTATGTGGGAATTCAGCAGCTCAGCCACCCTCGTTCAGGGATGGCAGAAGACTAACATCGGCTGTCAGCAGCAGAGCAGATCATATATAGGGGGGAAGCACACGTGGATTTCCTCAGCAGAGAGGCCTGGGACAGAAAGCTGTACAGACAAGGCACAGTATTTGGGCAAGTACAGACTTGCTTAAGGTGTTAAGGGAAATAAAGGCTGGTCTAAGCTAAAGAAAAACTGGATGACTTGACAGAATATTACCCAGCCTGAATCTACCTTTGACCTAGAGGCAGGAGTTTTGACTCCTGACAAAATGCACCTGTAAAAACAGGCAGAGGGCCTCCAAAGGAAATCCTTCAGGCAGAGGAGCCTGTGGGGAGAGCCACCTTTTTTCTAGTGCTGGTTCAGTGACTCCTGCTTTGACATGTGCTCCTTACCTGGTAGTTTCTTACTCCATCCCAAAAGGTTGTCTGATTGGGCTGAGCTTTCAGGTCATCAATGCTGAACTGCCAAATGGAATGACAATGCAGGTTAAGTTCAGGAGGTAGTCTGATCTTTATTGTGTCAATGTCTACATTGTGCCCAAACATTTGTTCCTAGTAGCTCCTTCAATTATAGTACAAACTTGACACAATTTTTTCGGTTCCCACAGGGGCCAAAGAAAAGCTTTTTACAAAAAAAAAAAAGCTCCTCACAAAGGAGGAACACTGCAGCAGTGTAAAGGCAGAGTCTGAAATAGATGTTTGCCCCTGCTATGAACAGCTAAGCATCCTGAGGACCTAACTTCCTCTTTTATTACAAGTATCAAACCCCAAGGTTGTCACCCTGGAAGGGAATGACATTATGTCTTTCTATTTCCAAGAAGACAGATGGGTTTTGAGAAGATACAATAGTGTAAATATTGCAAACAGTCGGAATTGTCTGATCCCATAACTCTGCGTTCAGGCACTGATGCTCTGCAGTAGTGACACTGCTTCTGTACGTTGCTGAGTAAGGATGGGTGTTGGTGCTTACTTTCACATCCACTCCCTTCTCGAGCCTGCTCTCTGGTTCTGATTTCAGAAGCCAGTGACAATATGTTATCTTGCTTTCCTCCCCACCGGAGTCGGAGTCTTTTGTCTTCTTCCAGTTCTTCCATCCTGACTTGGAACTCCCAGCTGGAGGTTTTGTGGACTTCTCTTCTTCCTCCTTATCTGGAGTCTCCTCCTCCGTTTTGGCAATTTTAGCATCAGGTTCTTTTTTATCTTAAAAGAAACAACAAACACCACACCCCCCCACCCCCCCATTCAGATAAAACATTTTGTTTCAGAGAAGGACTGGTGCTGAAACATTTTTAGTCATCCAAGCTGATTTCACATACTGATATTTGACTGCAATAGGAGTTTGTTGCACGCCAGATACTATGGGTAAGGTAGCAGCATTATGCACCACTGTTTCTGAGTATTTCTTGTTTATATCTGAAATAAGGATTTTTTGTGTGTGTGTGTGGTGTGCAGCAATATAATTGAATAGTCATAGTTAATCATAAAAAAAGGCCAGGATAGACTGGGTTGCTCACATGAAGTCTAGCTGATTTTTTTTAATTAATTGCTGAGAAATCAGCTGCAGGCAACAAAGTTGATTTTGATGAGTCTGGTGAATAACAGGGAAGTTCAGCAGCAAAGCAAGCTATTTCAATTACTGCAGTAGCTGGAAACCTTAGATTAAGCCTCCACTGTGCTACCTGTTCAGAGCGGGTCTAGATCCCTGTTTGTCCAGGACCCAGACAGCAGAATACAGTTAATAAGAGATTAAAGGGTAGGAAGGTGGTTATTTGCTGGAGTCAGCTGAGCAGGTGAGTGGCGTGGATGAGCCAACTGTGCAATTTTTTCATCTTATGCTTTAAACACCACATAACGGTGCCTCAAGTGCAAGGTTTTTGCTTTTTTGTGTTTCTGCGGATGGTACCACATCAGCTTCCTGCCCTGACACTGGGTACACTCTGACTGACCATCTCTGGCACATAGGATGTGAAAGCCCTGCATAAATGGGCACGAGTTGCATTTCTTAATCGCTTTGTGCTGAGAATACATCACTGTCCCTATCATACATCTGGCAGACTTGTGTCGGTCACACATGGGTGCTCAGCCCATTTTTACAGAGGAAATGCTGTCTGTGAGGCTCTGAAAGAGAGACGGTTAAGATGACTGTCTGTACTTTCACTATAGCTTGTGAACCTCAAGTGAGAGATGCTAAGTTAGTTTGGATGTCAGCACAGACCTGCTGCTGCTCCTTTGTCTCTCTTTCTGCTCGGCCAAGGCATCCCTGGTCTCTCTGAATTATCTTCTCTTCACTGCGAAGCACCTGCTGAATGAGAGAAGAAAGAATTACTGCTTATTCAAGCAAACTGACAAAAGTGGAGATATCCGAGAATGGTAAAAGCTGTACAGTAAGTGGAGAGTAAATCAATCTGCTTCCTTGGGCTCAGCCGCTTCCTCTATCGGCGCAAATGCTGAGGACCACACCCCGGCGCTGGGGGCGGCCGCCGCCGGGCTCCGAGGGGCGCTGGCTCCTCTCCGCAGCGGCGCAGCTGCTGGCGAAGGGTCCCGACGGTGCTCCCGGCCCCCTCTGCCGTGCGAGAGGGGCTGAGCCTCTGGCAGGGGGAGAAGCGCTCGCCCCCAGAGCTCACCCCCGCCTCGCACCGGGGCTGGCCGGCTCAGCTCTCTGCTCGCACAGATTACCCTCGCCAAGTCCCTTCGGGAAAGGGAGCGAGTTGGCTGGTCCAACCCCTGCCCCCTCCTGCCAGCAGCCCGTTAGAAGTTATTTGGCGCTGAGCTGGCCTCCTTCTGCCAGAGCGGGCGGCATCAACTTTTCCACCTCCTGTGCCAAGCTGCTCCCCTCCCTCCCTGCCTGCCTGCCGCCCCCCGCCCCAGGCGCCCCTCACCTCGCAGCGGGGTGAAGGATGCTCTCGCCTGGCCCAAACCTCGGCGCAGGAGAAGGAAACGGGCCGCCCCCCGCCCGCCCGCAGTCGGAAGTGGGTGACCGTTATGCAAAACCGAAGGCAAGGCCTGTAGACTCGCCTCCTTCCCCGCAGCCACCGCGCCGGCGGGACTACAGCTCCCAGCCTGCCCCGCCGCCTCCCGCCCGGCCCCGCCGCGCTTTGGCGACCAGCCCCCGCCATGGCTTGGCGAGTGGCCCCCGGCTCGGTGGCCCGGCTGCTGCTGCTGCGGCGGCCGGCGGCGGCGGCGGGGCGGCGGGGGATCGCCTCCTGCATCGACCGTAAGGCTCGGCGGGGGGGGCGGGTCGGGGCCGAGCCGGCCGCGGGGATCCCCCCCCGACCCCGGCAGCGGGGAGCGGCCTCGGGGGGAGCCGGACAGCAGGTCGGTGAGCGGGGAGGGAGGTGGCCCCGCTCCTGCCCCGACAGCCCAGCCGCCACGGGAAGCGCCGTCCCCTTCCCTCTACCTGCGGTGGGTCCCCGCGGGTTCTCAGGCTCGGCTGGGAATCAGCCGGTAGCTCGGAAAGGCCGGGTAAAGCGCGGCGGAGGGTTCACCGGGGAAGCAGGCTGGAGCCATCGGTAGGTGTGGGTTGTCCTGTGATCGAAGTCATCATCCCGTGGCGGAGCGTGGGCTCTGGTTACCGGGATAACAGCTGGGTGCGAGCCGGACTCCTCCTACAGCACTGCCAGCCTCTGCCCGGGCCGGGCGCCCCCCGGTTAAATTAACGGCGCTTGGGATGGAAGCGGCGGCATCCCCGTGAATTTTAGGAGAGGGGCTGACCAAACAACGTCAGATCTCCGTGCCAAGAGAGCGGGAGGTTTCAAACGCAGGATCTACGTCAAACTTAAGATGCTGTTTCCAGAGGGCTGCGTTGAAGCAGGGATAGCTGGGACCTTGGGTTTGTTTTGTCCTAAGGAAGCCCCCTCCCAAGTCAGCTCCCTTCTCTCAGCACAGTTCGTGATGGCCCCGAGGAGCAGAGGGATGGTCTCTGCAGCAGAGACCCTGAACTCTTTGTGTGAGTTAAGGGACGCTTTGAAATTGTTTGGGGTATAGAAAAGGTGGTGGTGCTTGCTTTCCCACAACAGACTCGTATTCTGACCTCTTCCTGCTTTTCTAGCCTCCGCCGGCCTGACTGAAGAGCAGAAGGAATTCCAAAAAGTTGCTCTTGATTTTGCTTCCAAGGAGATGGCTCCTCACATGGCTGAGTGGGATGAAAAGGTATGACAGCCTCGGAAGGGCTGTACCGCTCACCTTTTCCTCCCTTAGGGCATTCTGATCCTTGGGTCTCATCAGAGGGGTTCCTGCAACAGCCCCTGGGTGCTGTCATGCCATCTGTAGCGATTTTCTTTGAAGCTGCTGCTGTAGCTGGGGTGGGAAGCCATCAGGAATTCCTTAAAGCTTTCCTAGCCAGGCTATTCGTCACCTGAAAACCTGAATTTACTCCAGAAGATGGTATATATCTGTCTTAGTAGCTGGCTCTTCTTTAACCCACCCGATTAACTTAAACTCTGCAGGACTTTGGGACTGGAACTTAAATTCTGCAGGAGTTTGAGACTAGACTAGAGAGAATATTGAGATGGAATATTGAGCTTGAATTGACCATGAATATTCACTTCTGATGTCTCTGCCTGTCCCAATAGGAAATATTCCCTGTGGAAACAATGCGGAAGGCAGCCCAGCTAGGATTCGGTGGGATCTATGTGAAACCAGACGTCGGTGGCTCTGGATTGTCACGACTTGATACCTCCATAATCTTTGAAGCTTTATCAACAGGATGTACCAGCACCACTGCTTATATGAGCATCCACAAGTGAGTGTGTCTGGGGAGCGGTGGATGGTGTTGGCCTGGCTGAAGAACATTTCTGTGGGCTCTAAGTCCAGCTGGAAACAGCTCCCTTGGTGCTGCTTATCAGTTAAAGTTGGGACCCCAAGCAGACACATCT
Organism: Athene noctua; assembly: GCF_965140245.1. NCBI lineage: Eukaryota > Metazoa > Chordata > Aves > Strigiformes > Strigidae > Athene > Athene noctua. Next base: position 4,957,972 of record NC_134062.1, on the reverse strand, counting down.
CCGTGGGGATCTCTTGATGACAGTGAGCAAATGGGTTACAAAAACTGAGATGCCATCAAGAAGTAACTTTAGCTTTGTGGCATGCAAGGTGGGGTTAAGTTCTGGATTTTGTTCCCTGCTCTTCCACTTAAGCTGTCTATAGATAGTAACCTGCCTGGAAAAAGCCTTTGTGCTTTGGTCATACTGTGACAGAGCCCAGAGGCGCCAGCTGATGCCGGTGCCCTGTCCTGCTGGACAGGCATGCTCAGTGACAGCTCCCTTCGCTGCAGTGACGATGCCTCCTTCTTCCAGGGGCAGTTTTCTGAAGAGAGAGCAGGGCTTAGCGCTGAGGGGAGCGCCATGGCTATTAAATAGGGACCTGCTGTCCCCCGAGGCAGCGAGTCTGTGGTGAATGGAAGGCGATCTTCTTCCTAGCTTCGCTGGCACTTAATTTTGTTCTGTTTTGAGGTGGAGCAGGCTTTCAAGCCTCGGTGCTTTTGGCTGAACCCCACGGAGCTTTGTTCTTCTGTTCAGCCAGGGATGCTCTGGTATGAGCCGCCTTCCTGTTCACTTCTGTAACGCTGCTCCTTCTCTCCTGCTCCAGCATGTGTGTTTGGATGATTGACACCTTTGGCAATGAGGAACAGAGGCGCAGGTTCTGCCCATCGCTCTGCAGCATGGAAAAATTTGCTTCTTACTGCCTGACTGAGCCAGGTGAGCCTCCTCAACCAAGAAATCTCCTCCCTTCCCTCACTCCTAGCATGGTTTAACTGGACATTGCATGGAGGCAGAGGTGAAAAGTTTCCTTTCGTGTTCCTTTGGGCAATCACCAGGAAGTTGGGAAGGGGCAGGTGATGATTGCTGAGATGCTCGTGGTACAAACCCGAGTGTCATTTGGGTAGGATCCCCGGGAGAGTTTGGACCTGCTGCTTCACTGGCTTCTTCCTCACCTCTCCAACAGGGAGTGGAAGTGATGCAGCTTCCCTGCTGACCTCAGCTCAGAGGAAAGGGGACACCTACGTCCTGAACGGCTCCAAGGTAACTCTTTGCTTCTCCTAAAGCTGCTGGATGGCACTGCACGTGCAAGGGGCCCTGGCTCGCACCGTCCTTTCCATTTCCTACTGCTCTGTGTATTCTCCCAAGGTGGAACATGCTCTGCAGAGCATTCACCAGTACTTAGCATGGTTGGGTCCCTAAATACCTCCTGGCCGTGGGGTCTTTTCCCCTCCATCTCTGTACCACAGCTTCTGCTGCAGGCTCGGGGTTAGTGTTCAAAAGCCACCCCTTTCTTCTTGTGCCCTTCTGCAGGCCTTCATCAGTGGCGGAGGTGACACGGACATCTACGTGGTCATGTGTCGTACAGGAGGCCCAGGCCCCAAGGGCATCTCCTGCCTGGTGCTGGAGAAGGGGACACCAGGGCTCAGCTTTGGCAAGAAAGAGAAGAAGGTAAGAGGCTTGGTTTTTGTTCTGTGTGTGCTTGAGGGAAGTGCAGGACAGAGACGAGCTCATCTGTGCAAAGCATTAGGGATCTCTTTTAGGGTGGGACCGGAGTCCCGGCTTGGCGTGTTTTTTCCAAGCCAAGTCCAGCTTTGGTGAAGTTTGGACAATACCTGTCCCTGTGGTAAGTGAAGGATTTTAATCTGGGGGACATCAAGGTTCATTGGATCTGCGTCTCTTCTCAAATACCTGCATTCCAGTTTCCAACTCAGCAAACCATGTAGGCCACAGGCACTCTGCAGCAGCTTGGGAATGAAACCGAGGGGTTGAGAGTGGGCTGGGCAGCTCTGGGCAAGGAGCTGGAGGTGTGCTGCGCCTCAGGCAGCCTGGAAAGTGCTCTGCTTTTCCCCAGGTGGGCTGGAATTCCCAGCCGACTCGGGCTGTGATCTTTGAGGACTGCGTGGTTCCTGTTGGCAACCGGCTGGGCACCGAAGGGCAGGGCTTCAGCATTGCCATGAAGGGGCTGAACGGAGGCAGAATAAACATTGGTAAGAAAGGCAGCGGGGAGCCGAGGGAGGAGGGCAGGATCGTCTTGTCGCCCATCTCCATTAGCTTGGTGTTCACTCTGTGTCCTTGTCTTCTCCTACCAGCTTCTTGTTCATTAGGAGCTGCTCATGCCTCTGTTCTTCTGGCTCAGGAACATCTCAGTGTCCGGAAACAGTTTGGGGAACCGCTAGCAAACAATCAGGTAACCTCTCCATCAGACCTGTGCTCCCAGAGCTGTGCTCTTTCTGATCCTGGCTGAACAAGCAGCCAGAGGTTCCGTTGCTCCGCAGGGTCTTCCCTGGAGCGGGCAGGGACAGGCTTTTCCCAAGGAAGGAAGCGTGTCAGGCCTGAGACCCTCCTGAGGGCAGTGGGGATGTGGTTGAGGCCCCTCCGAAGGCGCTGACCTCGTTTTCCCCCTGGCGCTGCCCGCTGGCAGTACCTGCAGTTCCGGCTGGCGGAGATGGCGACGCGCCTGGTGGCAGCACGGCTCATGGTTCGCAACGCGGCGCGGGCGCTGCAGGAGGGACGGGAGGACGCGGCCGTGCTCTGCTCCATGGCCAAGCTCTTTGCTACTGATGAATGCTTTGCGGTAGGTTACTCAAACCTCGGTCGATGTCATTAACTAGAAGCTTGGAGACCCCCCGCAATGGTGCTCGGGATGTCAGAAAGATGTTTGACGCTGTAGGACCAAGACACAAGCACATTCACTGAGCCAGAAGCCTCATCTCAGAACCAGGATGTTTTACAAGACAGAATTCTGCACCCTGTGGAGGCTGCAGGATGAGCCTCTCCACAGTTCGGGCTTCCTGGCTTCTAGTGCTTTCAGCACTGCTTTCTAGGGGACCAGGCAGGGAGACGGGGCAGGGAGCAGAGCGTCTTTATTCTCAAAGGATGAGATGCATGTTTCAGGCTGATCATTGCTAGGTAGCAAGTGGTCTTTCCCAGACCACTGAAAAATACATTATCACAAAATGTCCCTGAAAAGAGAATGCAAGAAGGGAGAAAAAGAAAGGAAAAGGAAATCTGCACCTGGACGCTTCCCAGATCAGTGTGATTTAGAAGCTACCCTATTTTCTCAGCACTCTGCATTTTTGCTGTTTGTTATGTTTTATGTCCCAAGTTGACAGAAAAGGAGTCACGTTTCAATAGAAACCAGAGCCCTGAGCAGACTCCTCACCTGACTGACCACTAGATGGGGATCTGCCGTTTTTCTTTTTGCATCAGTAGCACCATAGAAATGCAGCAAAAATTGCCTCAGTTAAGCGTTTCCGAGGTATTTCCATGCTGTCACGTTCACATAAATGCACCGTTACTGTGAAACAGCACTTAGGTAACATGATAGCGCTGAGAGCAGCACTGATGGGGACTGAGAACACCCTGCCGTCACACCAGGCTTTAAGAGATGAGATTAGGTGACCAGAAAAAAAAAACAAAAACCAACAAACCAACAGCTCAGGTTCCGGGGTTCTTAGTGAGCTCCTGTGGCTGACTTGTCCTTGGCACCACGCGAGTCACTTCATCAGCGATGCTGTCTTCTTAGATATGTAACCAGGCTCTGCAGATGCACGGGGGCTACGGCTACCTGAAGGATTATGCTGTGCAGCAGTTTGTACGAGACATCAGAGTCCACCAGATCCTTGAAGGTAAAAGACACACTTACTACCAGTGACTTGGCAGTGAAGCCAGGAGAGAACAGCCCCTCCAGAGGCCCCCGCCTGCCTGCACGGCTGATTCTTGGGTTTCAGAGCATGCTCTGAGCATGAGGTGTCCCTGAAAGTCATGTGTGCAAATCCTCTGGCTAAGAGCTCTTGGGGGACTGGTGCAGTTACTGTGTATTTTAAGAGTCTTACAGCAGGGAGAGGTATCTAGTTGTCATGTTAGCGGTGCCTCTGCCCACTTTCATCCTAATACTCCTACAGACATGTGCTGACACTTCCCAACAATTGCTTTTCTGGGATTCCAGCCTACCGTCATTCTTTTGATGTTGTGTCTCTAACAGTGTCTTGGCCTTTTTGAATCTCAGTCCGGCCTCCTAACCGCTTTATTTTCCCTCCTTTGAAATCCCTTCACCTACAACCAGGGGACCTAAGGGACATGCTCTTTCCAGTACCGGGTGGGCCTACAGCCTGTCTTTCTGTGTGTTCTATATGTATTAAATAGTAAAGCAGAGAACTCAGATGTTTGTGTATATCCAGTTCTGCTTGGTGCCTGGTGGCCACATCCTCTCGATGCCCCAATAAAAAGAAGCACCAGCATCTCCCACTCTGAAGCCTTTCTCAAGCAATGTGCTAGCACTTGGCAGTTGTATTTTGGCCCAGCACCTCCTAAATGCCACCTCAGTTGGTGGGAAGAGCTTTTCTGTGCTGGAGACTGCAGATCAGGGAAGAATTCTCTTCTCCTATATTGGGGGAAAAATTGGACCATCTCTTAACTATCTTTTGCACCCTTCTGCTGCAGGTACCAATGAGGTGATGCGGATGATTGTGGCCAGGAATCTGCTACAGGGCTGAAGCCAGGAGCTAATCTCCAGCCTTAAATCACTTCGCCTGTTACAGCTTTCCCTCCCCTGTTCACCAACTCTCCCAGGGAGTGGAGAAGGGGGATACCCCAGTGGAAACAGTCTTTCTGCCTTATTTTGTCCAGGAGCACAGCTGGATGCCACCCACATGCTGCCACAGCTGCACTCTGTGCCTGGCAGAGCTGCAGTTTAGTATTGTGCAGCCTGAAGATGAAAATCACAGTTATAAATACGAGCCTCTCGTCTCTAAATCTTAAGGATGGATGCCAAGCAGCCCATGATCTTCGGAAAGAGAAACACTAGATCTGTTGGTGATCTCTTGCTGAGTTAGGACTGAAATAGGAATTCAGGCAGAGGTGCAGCCTGATCCCACGGGACTCATCCTCTAGCAGGGAAATCTTTATGTCGAGGGAACTAGTTGCTCTGCTTAAAAACCTGCCCTGGGTGCAGACTGCACCCCTGGACACAAATGGGCCGCAAGTACCACAGCTCTGACCACCTGCAGAGTGCAATGGCTTTTTAACTGAGGAGCAGGATGCCTCTCGTTTATTTAGAAGCACTCCTCTTCCTCTTTTCCCAGCACACCTTTTTTAACAAACCGACTGCTGCCTGTTCTCTCTATTCCCAGCACGTACGGGTGCTTAATCTCAAAGAAGCCTTTGCGTTACGAAGGTACAAATCAAGGAGCTAAAATCCTGCACAGAAATATTTAACTCTGTTGCCTTGAATCAGTACACCCGGTGTACAATGTAGGGGAAGTAAAAACTGGTAAATTCAACTCTTTTTTTTTTTTTCTTTCCTCTCAGATTTGGAATCAATAAAGCATTGATGGCAACTCTAGAAAGTGTCAGAGTTGTGATTGCTTGGACTCGATGATCCCGAGGGTCTTTTCCAACCTGAATGATTCTGTGATTCTAATTTTCTTCGGGTATTTAACCAGAGGAGCTTTCTGAAGGAGGGGATTGCAAAAAAGTTCAGTTTCTGAGGTGTTTTTAACTTGCGGCGTCTCTCCGAATGACCCAGCTCCTCGTTTCTCTCAGTACACGGCAGGGAACGGAGAGGACAGAGCGTGAGCGGGAGACGAAGGTGTTTTTCGATCTCGGGCTGGGCGAGAGGCCACCGGCAGGCCCTGAGGTCAGCTCCCGGCAGCAGGGGGCAGGTTAAACCCCCAGCTCCCGCCTCGGGCGGGGCAGGCGCCGTCGCTCAGGGCAGGGCGGGAGGCGGCCTGAGGGGCCGGCGCGCCAGGCCGCTACCGCGGCGGGGCCGGGGTGGGGTTGGGGGGGGCGGCCGCGGGCCCTCAGCGCCAGGTACCTGTCGCCGGCCCCGCCGCCTCCTGACGGGCACAAGCGCCGCCAATCGGCAGCGCCCGCGCCCTCGCCCCACCCTGCGGGCGGGTGGGTGGCGACCAATCGGAGGCGCCGGAGGGGGCAGGGGGCGGAGCGCGGCGGCGGGTGGCCAATGGCGAGCGGCGGGGCGGGGCGAGGCGGCGGGGGCCGGCGGGCCGGGGCCGGGGCCGGGGCCGGCAGGCCGGGGCCGGGGCGGCGGCGGCGGCGGCGGGGGGCGGCCGCCATGTGGCCGTGCGGCGGGCGGCGGCAGCGGCGCTTCGGGGGCGTGGCGCTCCTCGTCTTCGTGCTGTGGCTGCTGCTGCGCAGGTGAGAGCCGGGACGGCCCCGCCGCGCCGCGGGGGTGGCGGGGGTCGCGCCGCGGTGGCGGGCGGGCCGGGGCAGGGCGGGCTCGCAGGGCTGAGGGCGCTCCCCCGAGCGCAGGCCTGCCGCCGTGACCGGGCTTTGCTGTTGAGAGCAGCTGCGCCTGAATGGAACCCGGGGGCCGCTGGTACCGGGAGAACGGCGATTCACTCAGTGCTATGCTCGCGCTGCCTGGAAAATTAATTTACGGCGAGGCAGGCTCGATAAAATCGAAATATCTTTTCTTATCGGAATGCAGAGGGAAAGCCGGTGCACCGCTCCCCATCAGTCACTGGCGGAGAGCTTTCCCCCAGCAGGACGGGAGCGTGGGAAGGACCGGAGAGAGTAAAGCTGCCTCCACGTAGAAATGATTTAAAAGCTTGAAATAAACGTTCCGCGTAATTTACACAACTTCTCGTCTATCATAAAAAGTCACGGGTATGGGAAGGCCGATTGCCAGCGCCATAAATCCAGAGTCTGCGTTAGGTGAATGCTCGCCCTGGCGAGGCTCTACATCACCGCAGGTCGGTGCCCACCGATCGCCCCGTCTCAGCTCGCCCATCTCTGAGCGGGCTCTGACGTGCTCACACCGGAGCTCTTCCCTCGCCCTCCTGCCCGTCTCCCCACGCCGACCGAGCAGCGGGGGACCCAGCTCCCCGTTCGCAACAGCCTCAACTTTCTTCTCCTGGTCCCGTTCGTACGCTCTGGGCCAGCAGCCGTTCCTCTGTAGCCCACCTGTAGTAACCAGAAGTTATTCAAGGTTCTAGCTTAAATCTGTGTGGTTTCGATCCCATTTTGGGGGCGATGCTCTTTCCTGGACTCATGTTGTAGCCAGTCTTCAGAGCAGCTTCTCTGTGCCAAGTGACAGAAGCTCTTCAGTCCCTGACAGCAGCCCGCTCAGATAATATTCAGGCAAGGGAAGATGTAGTTATTTGTTACCACTCTCATCCTTTTTATACCTTCGATGTTTTATAATGGGCTCTTAAATTCATAGTGGGAAGTTACCTGATCCTCAGAGCTAAAGAGTATTGATAAATCTTTGCATAATTAGAAGCAAAATTCTTTTATAGCTGGTCTTGGGTCTGTGCCACATGCGTTTTTAGCAGAGACTTACTGCAAGTTGATACCTGATAAAAGCACAGAAGTCTGTCTCCTGTAAGAGTGTATCTATAAAGCACCCTATCCGCCGGTAGCCCGTGTTTCTCTCTGTGGCCCAGGTCACCCGAGAACAGACGGCGCTGCAGAACGCAGCGACCGTCATCCCGGCCGTGGTCAGGGCGCACCTGGGGCTCGGCTCACACACACAGCACCCTGGTGACCACAAGACAGCGAGCCGCGAGGGAAGGCAGCTCAGAGCTTTCACTTTTCCCTGGGCAGAGGAAGCCCAGAATAAACAGCAAAGCCCTCTGAGACAGGTCTAAGTAGAGCTCAGGGATTAACCGTAAAGTCCCTCGTCCTCCGAAGCGCGTCCTTTAGTATTGGCAAAACAAGCGGATGGTCTCAATGCTTCTTCCCTTGTTTTGACTTTCTTTTCTGTTGGCTTTTTCTCCCAGCTGTTCCAGGGATGTGGTAGACCAACACCGAAGCTAAATCTCGTATCTCATGCAGAGAGGACTTCAGCTAGGTTTTTGTTTTACAGGCACAAATGCCTTAGCGTAGCTGTCTGGTTTAGCAGTTAACTGCCACTTTCCTATTCCGCGTGGAGTGTTTTGCAGTTCAACTTAATGTCCAGTTCAACTTAATGTCTTATAAAGACAGGTTGTTTCATTAAGGACTAACTTGTCCAACCCAATTTCGATGCTTTTGTTTCACGGTAATGTAATGCTTTTTTTTTTTTTTTCAAATTCCTGAAGCAGGGAGGAAATGGATACAGAGGGACAAAGTAAGCCAGTAACCTTTAGCAAAGACAAAAAAGGATTCTTTGCAATCTGTCCTGTTATTATAGAAATGAAAAAAATATACTGGGAGCTATACATTGTTCTCAAGAGATAGCACAGAGCCTGTGTGGACTTTGAGCTATGGAAATCCAGCTCAGGGTAACGTGGCTCTGCTGAGTCACAGAAGTTTTTTTCAGAAGTTGCTTGAACAGATCGTAGTGAGAGATGTGGGTTTCAGGATATCTAGGATAATATGTTGAAAATATTGGGAGCCTGCGAGCTTCCTACCAGTCCTTGGTGAGAAAAAACACTGGAGCCAGGGAGTTTTAAGGCAGGAAGCTTGATGGAAACGTGCCAACTAAGTTATGCCCAGGATTAAGATGAGCTTAAGTGATTTGTGTATTTTTATCTGGGTATGTGCAGCCTTCATTCTGGCACCAGTGGCAGTTAGGCAGTACTGCTGTGTGCAGGGGTGATTTAGGGCCTTTCCTAGCTCTGAAACAAATTGGAAATTTAGGTATTTTCCAACCTAATCTTTACAAATTAAGAGTTTTGTGTCTCCAGGCTCCTTTGATCTTTCCGCCTCAGGCTTGCCTCCAAGCCACAGCAGTAGGTATAGCTGCAGTTTCAGGATCTGATTTGCAAAAGTTGCAATCTGCGTGAGATGCAGTTCTAGCAGGAGAGGGGCAGGGAGCCATAAGATATCCTCTGTGTGGATTGAGAACCACCTTTCCTGCTGGTAAAATTCACAGTAATTGTTTGGAAGCAATGCCGCTGTTGCCTAGCCTCACGCCATCCCTCTCTGGCTGTACATACTTTCTTGCATAGATGGGCATTTTTTATCCTGTTCTCTTCAGGCAGTCACCCTTTAAATACAGCAGTTAGGTGTTTCGTGCTTATTTCTCCTACTTTGAGCTGTGCTCAAAAAATCATAAAAGCTCTGCTATTCCTGCACCACGTTCTGAACGGGATACGTTACAATCTCCATGCTCAGCACTCTTTTTTGGAGATGGTTTGACAATAAATGCGTGTGAGTGCTCTCTGACTGAAAGCAGTGAATATCTAATCTAGACTTCCTTTTCCAGGTATTACCCATGCCTGCTGCCGGTTGTTTCAGAGTCCTGTGAGAATGCTGTGCTACACAGGTACCCTCTGTGCTTGTCAGCCAGCCCGTGCAGTCTCCTGGAAGCCTTAGATTTAGTTCCTTTGTAGTCTCCTTGTCTTGTGTCGTCGGAGGCCGGGTAATTGCTGCAGGCTCCTGGTTAGCAATCCCCATAAGCTGTGAGTTCTGAGAAGTCCTCCCCCTCTGCTAATACCCGCCCTGCACGTAGTGTAGAAAACAGCCGGAGGCTCAGGTATTTCCCTCTTCTCTGACTGTGACATTTCTCTCCAACGCGTGGGTCACACTTGCTTTCTTGAGACGGGAATTCATCCCTCGCATCTGGCTGTGAGAACGTCTCAGAGGAACAAGCTGCTATTGTCTAACTCCTTTGTGTATTCAGAGTTGTGGAGGGTCTGAGGGAGGCAGTGTAACTGCGTTGGATCTGGACTAGTTGGTAACATGTTTTCTTGGTTCGGCCAAAATGAACTGGGGAGTCATGTAAGGCAATAGGAAGTAGTTTCTTACCTGCAGGAACCGACCCGAGTGGAGCTGTGATAGAGCGCTCATGCTGGTAAGTGCTGTGGAACCTGGTATCCCCTTTGCTCTGGTTCTTTTGACAAGTAACATATTAAGGAGTTAGTACAAGCAGTGATTTAGTCTTTCCTGAGTGGTGATATAATCCAGGGAGCTTCATTATATTTAGGAAAAGATTCTCTGTTTACAGCAAGCAGATGAGGGTTCTTGATTTTTTCCATGCCTTGAGCTGGAAGGTTTCAGAGACCACAAGACATCCAGGGCAGCAATACTGAAACGCAGCCGCTGCTGGAGCGAGGATCTGGAAATCAGCCAGCGTATGTCATCCTACTGCAAAACAGGCAGATCCTGCTTTTCATAAGTTATGAAAGTGTTGGCTAGTATTGAGTGAAAACTTGCTGAAAATACAAGATGGGCAAGTGAGTTTGATGATCTCTGCCTGAGAAGTGTCATCGCGGCTGTAGAGCTTGGTAGAGTGGCTTGGGGCATTTGGGATGGGAGCTGCTAGTGAAATGAGTATTAAATACACACCTTGGGCAGATCTTCCCTCTGGTTTACAGTCTTCTGAAAAATCTATATTGTCTATATGACTGTGGTTTCCTTAAGAAGTAGGAAGGTCAGAGCACATCCTGCCAGGTAGGGTGAAGTGAGCAGCCTCTCCTAGGGGGTCAGATTTCTTTAGGATACGCACAGATTTCTTTACCAGTGACTGGATGCTCATATGTCTCTCTGTTTCCCCTCTAGGTTTAACTGGAGTGAGCTGATCCCTCTGCGGTTATGGGGGAGGACCCTAGGCTTGCAGACAGAGAACTCACAGTTCCTGCTGGAAGGAATGCCTTTCCGCATCTTCGGGGGTTCGATGCACTATTTCCGAGTCCCCAGGGAATACTGGGAAGACCGCATGCTTAAGATGAAAGCATGTGGCTTAAACACCCTCACGACGTAAGTGTCCCCGCTCCCTCGGCTCTGTCACACGTGCCTTGTAGCCTCTCCCCTCTTCCACAGAAGTTGGTAGGACTTTGTTGTTAGTTCCAGTGGGCCATAACAATGTCTGCCTGTACTTGTTGTTATGAGAAAAGAGACAGAAAAGGGTAGACTCAGGTTTTCTTTAACCATCACATGCTGCAGTATCCTCAAATACCGACTGAGACAGATGTCTGTCAGATCTTTGGGACAAAGTGCCTTCGTAATGCTGGCCCGGTGAGGACGGGTCTGGTGCTGAAACAGCCTTTCAGCACGGCTGTGATTTAGAAATTGCTCTGGTTTGGAAAATGAAAGTTATACCTAGAGAGCAACCACATATGATGGTCTTGTGGAACTCGGATATTGCAGAGTACAGGAGAGAGTGCAACGAAGTAAAGACTTGTCAGAAAAATGGAAGAAAGCCACAAAATAGACACTTGTAATCTGTACATGCAGTAATCTCTGCATCTATTACTGATTAACAAAGGGAGAGCAGAGGCTTTTTTCTGCACGTCACAACCACAGTGCCCTTTTCAGCCCTTGACCTCCACTGCTCTAACTCTGCATTTCAGGTACGTGCCATGGAACCTCCATGAGCAAGAAAGAGGGAAGTTTGACTTCAGTCAAAACCTGGATCTAGAGTATGTGGTACAGACAGCTCTATTATTAAATACTCCTGTTTTGAGGGGAGGGGGTGTGTGTCGTTCGGGATGAAGATGCTTCTGAAGCAAAGCCTGTGCCTTGACCAGGCAATGGAGACTCGTTCCTTCCCCTACTTGCTGGAGTCCTGGGGACTTACAGATTTAATACTAGTTGCTAGATCCAGTCTAGTTGCTTCATCCAGCAATCCTCTTCTGGTTTTGGTACTGAAATTCCACAGTGATTGGTGTATTAGGAGCACATGGTGTGGGGATTCTGCGGTCAGACAATAATTACACTGTCTGGATCTCTAGGGCCTTCCTTTCACTGGCAGCTAAAAACGGACTGTGGGTGATTCTGCGTCCTGGACCCTACATCTGCTCCGAATGGGACCTCGGTGGCCTGCCCAGGTCAGTGTGTAAATAGTGCAGTTGAGGCAAGCGTTTGAGACTGGGGAAATAAAACAGAGCAAAACCCCTGATCATACAGTTGAGCCTCCTTCAGAGATTTAGCATGTGTGGCTGTTAGATGGGAATATTTATCTTCTGTCTCCCCAAAGCGGGTGAATACTTATTATGTTACTGAGCTCTCCTAAGCAGTACAGATAGTAAGCCTGCAACCAGAATTTTTTTTGAGTGGTTATTCTTCAAAATAATAATTGTGTTGTGGCATAATGGTTATAGCAAGAAAATTGAATTGGGGAAACCCAGTTTTCTCAGTGTAATACAAATAGTAGTATTTGCAGCTTGATGTAAAAATCTGCTTCATCTCAGGTCCATTTTAGAAGCCCTGCTAGAACATATGTATTTTATGGCTGGCAGTAATAAAGACCCATCACTTTTCTGGCCTGCGGGTAAGAGGCCTTGAGAGCCCAGTTGAACACACCAGCACTGAGGCTTGCCTGGTTACTAGTTCCCAGTGGAACCAGTGCCAGGTTACACACCACTTGTTGCTCTTAGCTTCACAGAGCGTAAGCCTCAGTGGAGACACTCGACAAAATTTGGGGATTATTTCTTTTAATCTTTTAAATTTTCCAGCATGCCTTTGGCATCAGAGGGTTCGGGTGCAGCACTGTGAAGGTGTATCAGAGACTTGCTCACAAGAGCGTAGCTACTTGTGACCAGAGGCAGTAGCTCACTCTACATCAGATTATGAGAAGTTATTGTCAGTTGTTGCCACAACACCCACGTATATTTTTTTATTAGATAAAAGATGCTGATAAAGAGCAACAGTACTATTCTCATTTTACAGATAAAGAGGATGATTTTGTAAGCCCATCATGCTGCATGTAGCATATAGGAGTCGAGTCCTTCAGACCTCTGGAATCACTATTAGTTAACACTCCCTTTTGCAGAGACAAGGAAGATACGAGCTCACTCTGCTTGAATTGTTACAGCACTACGTTGTTCTGCTCTTAAACAAATTGCTCTTTTCCGTGTTAACCCCAAACCATCAAACCGTGTCTTGTAAATCAGCAGTAGAAACCATGGGAACAATTACCAGAAGCTTTGTTTTGAGCGATGATTGGGGTTTTATGAGGGAGCACTTGGTTGTAGAGTGCCCTTGGGGATGCAGGGAATTCCAGAGTAACCTTTAGAGTGGTAAGTTTAGCCCTTGAAATCTGATTGGGAGAGTTAGTGGAATGAGCTTAGGCCCCAAATACAGAACAAAAAGAAGGGGAACAGCTTGGCAATTGCAGCCTGGGCTCGTTTGGAGGTGTGTGATAGATTATTCTCACGTGGTGTCCTGCACCGACTCGCCATGTCCGTACCCACACTGACAGGTGAGTGATTCCTGCCCAGCTGTGACTCGATGCTGGTGGCTGGGGGTGCCTCTGGCAGCCTTGACTGGACAGGAGACTCAGACAGATTCTGTTTGCTGCTTTTCTCATAGCTGGCTCCTGCAAGATCCAGAGATGCAACTGAGGACAACGTACAGGGGCTTCACGGAAGCTGTGGATGCCTATTTTGATCACCTAATGCCTGTTGTCGTCCCTCTTCAGGCAAGTACAATCCCTCACCCTCTCTGTCCACAGGTGGGGACTGTCTGCACTGTGAGCTGTGTGTAACAGCAGCAGGTTGAGGCAATAACAAACCCACCAGCTTCACTTTAGGAAGCAGTATGGACTGAAGTTGTCTGTGTCAGCAATCCAGATCTGTCTGTCTGGTTATGCAGAGACTTGGGAGGGAGAGAGGGTGGAACTGAGTCCATCTGAGACTTGTGCATTACATTCCTGCAAGCCAGTGCCCCTGTGATGCCATTCTCTGGTTAGAAATCATGGTGAACAACTTCTCCTTTTTGTTCCCAACAGTACAAGAAAGGAGGTCCCATCATTGCAGTGCAGGTGGAGAATGAATACGGTTCCTATGCCAAAGACCCAAACTACATGTCCTATGTTAAAATGGTAATGTTGGCACGTTTACTTGTTTCTGTGGTGAATCTTTCTCTTAAGCCACCTTCCTTATAGTACTTTCTTTCTTCTGAATAACTTTTGAGCATAGCTTCAGAAACCCTTGAAAACGTCAGTGCATAATCTGGCTGCATTTCCCTTGATGCTTCCTCCTGGAGTGGAAGAGATGGCATATGACCCTCTCAACACTGATAAGCCCGTGTTCTTCCAGAGAAGAGGGTGACAGGGAAGTGGGGGAGTATCTGTAAAACATAGCTGGCCTTGAAGAAGCTCTCTCCTGCTGGTCCTGTTCTGCTTCTCTTAGATGATATTAGAGAAGGGTCTCTCTTAGTCCTTGTTGACTTTCCTGGGAGGAAGGTTTATGTGAACAAGCCACGAGCACTGTCCTAAACCTGTGTAATCTGGAGCTCAGCATCAGGTGAGTTAACTTGTCTAATGCCTCCCTTATTCTTATCAAACAGAGACTAGACTCTGCCCTGGCTCCTGCCTCTGCACTGAATGGTAATGACTTGGCCAGTGCCCAGAGGGGCCAGGGTATCCTGGTGGATCTAACGTGCATCTGACCTGTTCGTTTGCCCCCAGTACAATTGCAAGGCAGACAGTTAACAGGATCTGCAGTGTGTCTTACAAGGGTTCTTGTTTAATTTCTTCTCACTGAATGCTTTAAAGTGCTGCTGCGCTTGAGAGAGGTCACCCATCCAGTGGTGTGTACGTGCCGTCAAGTGTATGTTCCCTACAGCATTATCAGATCCTTTGGAAACTCTTAGGGTACCCCAGCTTCATCCTGAGGATTGCTCAGGCTCAGGTTGTCCCACTGCTCAAGGTATAGAGAAACTCTTCAACCAAATAAATTGTGTGGCAGGAATCCTAATCTGCTTAGAGCAGTGCCTGCTCCTGAACTAACTCCATCTCCTGGAGTGATTTAACACGGCTTAGAAGGTTAAATGTGAAGTATACACATGAACAAGTTAGAGAGTTAATTGCCAGTCTGAACTGGTAATGTCAAATTTGTTTTATCTACGTAGTTTCCCTCCCTGTGTCCCACCAGTGACAAGCATATAAGCAAACAGCTTTGGGAGCCCTAAACAAATGGGGCACAGGGACTCTGTTGTGTCTGAACAGCGTGTTGACTCTGTGCTTGCTTTTCCATATCTCAGTGATGAAAGAGCTTGTCATGTTTTACAGACTTGTCAGGACAGATTTCTTTGCCAGGCCGGTTGGTGTGTGGTTGCAGGGCTGTTTAGTCATATTCAGGTGTTGTGTGCAGCTCACATCTGAGGAAATAGAGTGGTTAAAGGTGAAAATGTGGGAAAGCAGGATTTGCAGGGCTTCCTTTCTTGGTTGGAGTGGGATCTAATGCGAGGTGGAGCTCCTAGTCTTTGTGCTGGTTTGGGCCTTGAGCTTTGAGTGTGGTGAGTTGGTTACTTCGATCTGCCTCTGGCGTGTGTGATAATGTTGCAATTCTTCCTGGAATTAATATACCCATTAAAAACCCCACAACTCACACAAAACCAGAAATCCCTGTCCCTATCTCCCTCTTGTGGGTGCAGTGCCTTTGCCTTCCAAAACGTGAAGGCTGTGAAAGGGTGTATTGACACCTCCCTCCCCACACAGGGCATGAGCTGGGATTAGCTGAGCACACACCTGTGTCTGCCTCAGACGCTGTTTCTATTCCTGGTTTCTCTGCTGCACCCTGAAATCCTGTAATGCATTCCAATGTGTGCCAGCTCTCTGCCGTTCCTCCATTTTGCACTTACATTCAAAAGGAGGGAAGAAACTTAGCATTAATGCAGTGCTCAAAGAATCATCTTAATAAAATTCGTTAGAAATTCCAGTTCCCCCAGTAGCTGAATTTTGTCAGATTCCAGCCTCTGCTCAGGTATTGATTTAGTGATGATAGGTTGGTAAATTAACCAGGTTGTCTTAACTGTGGGTTTGCCTTTAAACTCTGAGTTGTAATGCTTCTCTAATGGAGCCTGTGTGTGCTGCTCAGATCTGCTCGTTGTTCCCAGGGTGTGCGGGCCTGTGCGATACACAGAGGTTTCTTTAAACACTAAGCAGACACTAACTAGTTGGGGCATGACACTGGTGACTCCTGTGTGAGCTGGTTTATCACCATTTTAGAGTTAGTAATTTAGAACCAAGAGACGGAAGGTTTGTTTTCAAAGCTCCTTGAAGCTGAAGGAGTGACTTCCAATGCAGACAGTGAAAAGAGGGGTTAATTTGCAACTAGGATTTCCTAATCTCTCCTTCAAACATTAGCTGCTGTTGTGTAAAAAAAAAAAAAACCAACTATAAGGGAACAATCCTAATGGGAAGGACCTTGCGTGTGTATACGCATTTAAAAAACCTTAGAGTGCTATTTTGTACAGTGCTTTGCTACCGAAGAACCAGTAAATTCATTGACTTGACTGTTCAAGAACATGGGTACCTGAGCTGTCCTTTGATGGCATTCACGGGCAAACCAGCTATTTTCCCCTTTCAGCTTCCATCGTGAGACAGTCAGGAAGGGTGAGCTGCTTTTCTTTGTCTTCTTCCACCTGAAGTCCTCTTTTGATGGGAAGCAGTGAAGCTATTTATTCAACTGATCTCAGAAGAGGAAGATAAAATCCTGAAGTTTCATGCATCAGTGAAAAACTGATCCAGCTTTCTCAAATAAAATAAGATTTTTCAGTTGTCTTTAAGCTGGAAAAAGTAGGCAGGGAAGCTTCAGGAGGAATGGGAGATGTCACAGGAATAATATTTCTTACCAAGGCACTGCCAGTTTCAAGCTATCCCCAGAGAAAGTGATAATGTACTTTAGTGCTTTAATATCCTGACAAATACTAAACTCGGGTTGCTAACACAATGGCTTTTCCTCTCTTTAATTTAGGCCCTGTTAAACAGAGGGATTGTAGAACTGTTAATGACCTCTGACAACAAGAACGGGCTGTCGTTTGGCTTGGTGGAAGGAGGTATGTGCTTGTAGGAGAGCCAGGTAAGATGCTCTTTGTCTGGGGCAGCTGATGAAATGCAGCCTTTGAAGGAGAGCAGTGCGCTTTGTTCACCACGCTGCACCTATTATCTGTGTTCTGGTTTGGGGAAGGATGGCTGGTATAACACACAGAACAAACCCAGTCCCTTCCCAAAAAGGTTTAGAGATATTTTTTTTGGACATAAGGTGTAACACGGTGACAGCAGGATTGCTCCATGGGGAGGCAGTCCCTGTGCTTGCAAGGACGTTAAGTGTGTGCAGACTAAATACCTTGCTGCCTTCTGTCTGGTATTGGGCATCTACTTCCCAATGAGGTTAGTCAAGAGATGGCAGCACCTAGCATTTCTTGATGTTTTTTTCCACCAGATTAAAAGGCTGAAAATACTACTTCTTATTGCTTCATTACCATAGATATTAAACAAGTACCTCAGCAATTACCAATGGTAATAACTTATTCCTAAGATACCTGCTTTCCAATTAAAAAGATAAGAAAAAAAAGTCCATCAAAACCTTGAAATCTAATATTCTGTAAATTTAGCAGTAGTTTGCAGGGCAGCCCTGTCTTCTCAGCAAGCTTGCTCTGGGGTGTACAGCCCGTGGTAGGGAGGTAAAGGAGGGTATTAGATGTGCATGATGCAAAAGGATGTCCATTTTCCCTTTTCCTTGTAAAAACTGTAATTCTATTCAGTGTTTTAAAATGCTGCTTAGCACCCCTCCTGGTTTTCACTGTGAGGAAATGGAGGTACAGCTGTTTGAGTTTCACTGTGCCCTAAATCTGACTGGTTGGGGCATAGCGTGATACTGATTTTCAGCTTTCCAGATCCAGTTCAGCTGAGATTTATTACGTATTTGGCCTCTCTGATCTCTCCCGTGTTCCTGCCAGTTGCCTGCTTGAGTAGTAATTGCTTCCCTGAATGAAGTGTTTGCCGGGTGCAGTCTTTGAGTGCTCCTGTCATCACTCAGTCGTAAATACTGTTAATTTTCTAATCTCAGGGATGGAGATGATTAAAGGGAAAAGACTTTTCCCTCCTTTTGTTTTATATGACAGTATGAGAGGGACAAATTCAGTAACTCTGTGGGCCTTCACCACTACGGTGGTCTTCTCAGCTGTATTTTTTTGGTGTGCAGCCTTTTCCAGCCTTGACCACATAGAGTCACTCTCTCCCTGCCAGCAGCCCGACGTGCAGAAGGGCTGTTGTGGGAACGCCTGTCTTAGCCCTCACCATCTTTGGAGGGAAGGAATGTCTCCTGCCTCCGAGCTCCTTCTTGTTTGCAGTTGTCTTTTCCAGCGTGTCGCATGTTGAGAGCTCTTTGATACCAATTTGCCTTTTAGATGTCATAACAATCTGCTCATTAGAGTCAACATGTCAAGTAATCAGAGGCGTGGAATTACTAGGGCTCAAAGCGGTATAGCGGCAAGGTGATAAATGAAAGCCCTAAAAGAGAGAGAACAAAATCCACTGTAGATACGCTAAGAAAATAGAGAGAAGACCCCATACTGGAGCTGAAAACGAATGCAGTGATTCTGTGGTTTTCTTTATTCTGTTCATCAGCAGATTCCTTTCCAAGAAGCATCTGTAGGTTGCCGTTCCTGCCGGGAGCAGTCAGTCTGATCTCTCAGGACCTGTGCAGCTTCTGCAATCCTCCTCCCTTCACGGGCACACTCGGTGGCCACAATCCCAAACTGGGTGGCTCTAATCTGACCTGGTGCAGCCCTTCTGGGAGCTGATAGGTGATAAAATAAAAACTCTGCTTTCCCTCCAGGCCATGGCTGAAGCACCATGGCGGAAAGCTGTGTGTATGTGAAAACTTCCTACTGTGGAAAGGATGAATGAGACTCTAGGGACTGGTTCTCTGCACCTTTACACCATTTTCAATGGTGTGCTGTTAATCTGCATGAAGAGCAGAATTGGGCACGTTTGCCTTCAGGATTGCCAACTAACATATTACATCAATGCTAAATCCACGTTTTATTTTGTTTGCCCACCACGTTTGCCTGTGCCAGATTCTTCAGCTCAGCCCACTACGTAGGTCAGCCTATTAAAATCGAGGTATAAATAGTGAGGAGTGAGCTTTTGCTTCTGTAAATATTCTGTTTGAAGTGCTCTGACACATCTGACGCTGGATTTGATACCAGCTCTCTTGTAAGAAGTCGATTTTTAATATATTGCTCCTGCATTTTTAAAGTTTCTTGGGAGAAAGATCATCAGTGTGACCGAGGGCTAGAAAAGTATGAAAATGGTTCAAACGTGTACCAGGGGCTGGGACGTTGATGCCAGATTAGTGTCTGCTAATGCATCAGGGCCTGCAGACGGGTCTTCCCATGCCAGTGCTTGAAGATCGTGCAGCGACTTTCTCTCTACATGCAGCACACACAGAGTAGTTGCCGGTTCCCCCGTGCTGCACAGGACAGAAGCACAGATAAGTCTTCCAATTACAATTTCTATCTGGTTCACTTGTACTGTGGTTTCTCTCGCCCACCCCCACAGACATGACAAGCTGCAAGATATTGCCTGGGTAGCGATTCCTGCAGCTAAAGCCTGGGAGATCAGTGTGGCATCCAGATAGGACTTTCTAATAATAAGTTTGCCTTTATGTGGTGCCTTTTATCTGAGGATCTCCAAGTGCTTTACAGCCTCTAATTAAAGCTTGTGACACACCATGAGCTGCTCTGATGCTCTTTCTAGTATCTCTGAGCGTTAGAGCTAAAAAGGTGGCCTGCAAGTATTCCTCTGTGTGCTGTGGTCCCGTTAGATTCTGCATACTAAGTGCAGACTTTGATGGGAAATTTCCGAGGAGGTTGTATTGGTGGTTCAGAAGATGCTCCAGTTCCCCCTGAGCCTGTGCTGGGCTGATGCCCAAGGAGATGGTTCCCTAGGCCTTTTGTATGTGAGACAATTAATAAAAGCTTTTTTTTTTCCCAATAGCCCTGGCCACTGTTAACTTTCAGAAACTGGAACCTGGGCTACTGAAATACCTGGACACAGTACAGGTAAGATGCAGAAAAACTTTGTTCACCTAGATTTTCCAGGACAGCATTAGAAATGAAGTGCTGGTAGTCTGTTTTGGTTTGGGGTTTTTTTTTGAACAAATGCTTGAGCTTCCTTCTCATTAGGCCAAATCCTCCTGGAATCAGTGAAAATACTCATGATGATTTCTCTGGAGTATGAGGGAGGTTTTAAGTAGGCTGTTAGCCAGCGCCTTCTTAAAGGCCTTCAGCTGTGCCTTGTGGCCTGTGTTTAGCTATTAGGGGATGGATTTCTTCACACTTTCAAGTGTTGATAGCCAGTAGCATCCCCCTTTGCGACTGTCAGACCTCTGTCTCTAAGTTCAGTCGTCTCTTTTCCCAAACCCTTTTACCCTGATGCTGTGGATGCCGTCAAGAGCATGGCTGAGAACTGTAGCCTTCAAGTGCTGGGTGCTGCTCTGCTGCAGTTCTTGCAGGGAACACTGTGATGGGTGTTTCAGTCATCTCCAGCACCTCATACTGAGTGCAGATATGTGAAGTTGGATTAACGGCGTGCTGTGCAGTAGTGAGTATTGGCTCCAGTAGGCATTTGGCCCTATTTCAGCAAAGATCTGCAGCAGAACTGATCAGAGGAACACTTTGATTTCAGACACACTGCCACGGTACTTTCACAAAACTCCTTCCACACAGCCCAGCCTACCTGGCATTTAACAGCGCTCACTGTGAAAAAACACTTGACTTCGGGGTGTCAACTTGTGTGTCTGTAACAGTGTCCTGTGCTGTCGGAGATGGGAATCAGGGGGAGGGAATTGCCTAATGAATGCTTGATGCAAAAAGCATCTTGACTGTGCGATGAGGAGGTAGCGAGGGAATAACAAGTTTTGGTTTTTAGTGATAGGTTCTCTCTCTGTTTGCATCCTCTGTCCTCTTCTTCCTCTTGTTGCTCTGCTTGCTCCGAATACCAGCCTGGAAGGATGTGAACAACTGACCTGTGCCCCAGGCCGTGATCGATTCTCTTCTGATCTCCTCCTTTGGCTTTGCCTGTACTGTGGAAAGAAACCTTGCTGCTGGCATGCTGAACATTGATTCCTACTGCTTTAATTTGTTTTCTTTTCCTGTACAGGCAAAAGGGGCTCTGCTGCATTGTGCTTCCGCCTTCTTTAGGTCTTACAAAATTCCCCAAACCCTGCAAATGAACAGAAGGCGGCGCCTTCCCCACCAACTGGCTACCCAAATGCAACGTGGCCCAATAAAAGCAGCTCCTCCTTTGCCACACTCACTCATTACAAGATAGGAAGCCTGTCATTCGTGTTTGTAAGGATTATGAAGCTATGTTATCTTTCCCTTGTTACAGTCTCTTATTTCAGAGGGTGATAGAGCTTCTTCTTTGACTAGTTTACTGCGGATGGATTGATGAAAAAAATTCCAAGAGCTGGTCTGAACCTGGAACAATTAGATTATTACAGGCACCTCCAGTTGTTTAAAACACGAGTTTCTTTAATGCCACTTACCGTGGCCATTTCATGTGGCATAAGGTAAAGCCCCTATCAAATAAAGAACAAAATTGCCTTGACTTGAAATAAATACCGTGAGGAGGGAGTGCCAGCCAGGCTGAGCACATGTTGTCCTGTCCAGTGTGGTGGGGCCGGGTGGAATTCTGCAGGAGCAAAGGGAGCTGGCAAGCGGTAACAAATGGGAAGCAATTGCTCTGTGCGCAGAGTCGTTTTAATGAAGACCTAATTCCTGCAAAGGCTAATTCCTTCCTGCCAACACCATATGCAGCATTAAAAAGGCATTAAGCCGCTAAGGTCTGCTGTTCCTACCTTGGCAAGCTCTGGCTGCGCTGCACCTGCAGACTCTCAGCTGGCAGTGGTGTAGCTGATAAGCAGACGTTTATAAATGTGTATTTCTAGCAGAAGCTAAACAGTGGCAGTTGGTTTGTCTTTCTGCAACAGCTCTACCGAACCACAGTATCCAGAGCTAGTTGGTATCGCCTGATCATGTGCTGTGGTTTTTACTTTGTGCCTAGCAGAGGACTTTGCTGCTTCACTTGCCTGTTCTGGGCATCGCTGGCCCACAGCATCTTGTTTTTTACTTGTCCAGAGCTCCTTAGCTGCTTTTTTTTTTTTATGCCAACAGAAGAAAACACTTTTTCAAACCACATTGCCAAGCTGCGTTTGAACAGTGCTTCCCTAGAAAATAGGGATGAGTGCTAGACTGCCCTGTCTCCACTTTAACACTTTGCTTTTGTTTTGATACAGAGAGGTCAGCCAAAGATGGTGATGGAGTATTGGACCGGGTGGTTTGATAACTGGGGAGGCCCTCACTATGTCTTTGATGCAGATGGTGAGCACCATAGACTGTTCTTGTAGATAGGGGGGCTTTATTGCTCAGCAAACAGTCGTGGAAAAATTACATACTGCTTTTTCAAATTTTCTGTCCCGCTGTAAGCTTTGTTTCGTGTGAGTCTTTGTCAACGAATAATCTCTCAGTGAGTGGGTCACATTGCCATGCCTTGGATTTTCTTTAGTAGTGTTAGTAAACAGCAGCTCTTTTTTTTTTTAAAAAAAATGAAAAATTCTCCTTTTATTTCTCAGAGATGGACTCTGTGAGGTGTGCAGAGTGCCAGACATTTTAAGTTATTGGTGTCAATGTGTCCTAAGGCCTTGTGCTACCCTTGGTTGATTTTTAAAATGCAGCCTGGTGATTTAAATCATCTGTTTCATCTCCTGAGCTAATCTAAATCCTGTGAAGACTTTATTTGCATTTTGCAAAACTGTCACAAGTTTTGTGAAACCTCCGTCATAACGGCATTACTTGTCTAATGCATAAACACTCCTCATTAAGAGAGGATTATTTTACCTTTTGTGGGAATATGATGAACTTAAGCCTCTTGCAAGTATAGCACCTTCTGAAAAGTATCAGGTTTTTTCTAGTTTAAAAGCTCATTAGGATGGAAGATTAGTACTGAAAAAAAAAAAAACACCCAACAACCCCAGAACCTCCAGGGCATCTAAAGTACAGTGAAAACAGAGCTATATAAGACTATTTTAATGACTTTCTCATCCTCCTGCAATTGTCTTTGTAATTGGGTCATTAGTGTGTTGAGTTTAGGAGTCTGACTGAGTAGTCCTTACAACTCCTCTGCTTAAAAGCAAAATTCCTGTTCAAGTGCATGAGCTTTACCCTTTTTCAGCTATAGGAGAGGTATGTATGAGTGTATTGATAGGTCTGGATATGTCAGCAGGTGTGCTGCCCTTACTGAGGGCAAAACACAAATCACAGCACAAATCACTGTAATTACTCAGGCGTGACTGACAAGGAGCAGAGTGTTTGTGTCTGCTCGAGTTACTGGAAGAGTGTTAGCCCTGCTCCTTGTTCTGTGGCCTTCCTGGCACTGCCCTTCCTTTACAGAAATGGTGAATACTGTAGCAAGCATCCTCAAATTAGGAGCATCCATCAATCTCTACATGTTTCACGGAGGCACCAACTTTGGCTTCATGAACGGTGCTTTGGAGGCCGATGAATACAAGTCAGATGTCACCAGTTACGGTGAGTTTTCTTTCACTGCCCTGAAGCTGGTGATCCAAGATACAGTTCTGGGGTTTACTGTTACCAAGTCAAATTGTACCTCAAAGCGCTTTACATCCCAGCAGCCCTTTGTTAAAACTGTTAATTGTTGACTTTATCTCGTGTGAAAATGTGGATACGTGTAAGTTAGATCTCTCGAAGTATGTTGCTCCTCAGTGAGTGGCTCTTCTCCAAATTAAGCAACTCTGTGCTTGTCTAGCTACATTCGCACAGATAAAAATGTACAGGTTTCCATAATATAGACAGTGCCAAGAAAACCGTGTCTTGGGCTTTTACTACTTTGACGACAGTGTACATGGTGGCTGTCCCAGAGCTGCTGTATGTTTTTTGAAACATATGTGCTGCTTTTTTCAGATTACGACGCTGTGCTGACAGAGGCTGGAGACTATACATCCAAATTTTTCAAGCTCCGACAACTCTTCAGCATGATCATTGGTAATTATAAATGCGAGAACCAAAACACTCTTCTACCTATGGAGTGTTTAATCTGGCCCTTCTGCTGGAGTCCTGTGACTCTGGTTGGTTGACTGCCTGGGTGCTTTTTCCAAAAGGTGGGATGGAGGACCAAAGGAGGCCTGGAGGGGCCTTAAATCTGTGCTGGCTTTTTGCATCTGAAGTAGCTGTTTCATCTTTCTTTTTTGCATCGCAGGCCAGCCTCTTCCTCTGCCTCCCATGATTGAAAGCAAGGCGTCGTATGGTGCAATCCTGTTGCATCAATATATCTCTCTCTGGGATGTGTTACCCTCTCTTTTACAGGTAGTGCTACCAATTCTAATGCTGCTGGGTACTAAAAGGCATCACCTCTTAGGTGGAAAAGGCAAGGAATGCGCTGGTTGTTACCCCATGAGGGAAAGGCTGGGGAATGTTTTAAGGATATGCGAAGGAGGCAAATCTTTGTCTCACCTTTTCTACTGCTGCTTCTGTTCTGAGAATTCCAGTTTTGCAAGGCCTTGGCTCCATTTTCTGGTAGCTTGTCTTTACTGCTGTAGCTTTCATAGAGGCATAAGGTGATTCAGGTTGGAACACTCTGGAGGCTTACAGGGTAAATGTAACCTGTGGCAGAGCAGAACACCTGTCTTAAATTAATTGCCTCTGTGCGGCCTGTCAATGCCAAGAGGCTACTTCTGCCGTTAAATTTGTTTCTCCTTTGCAGCCCATTAAGTCAGAGTTTCCTATTAACATGGAGAACCTGCGTCTAAATGATAGCAGCGGGCAGTCCTATGGATATGTGCTCTACGAGACTGTTATATTTGGTGGTGGACATCTGCATTCAAGGGACCATGTCCGTGACCGAGCGCAGGTGAGGAGCAGAGGGTGACTAACTGCAGTCAGATGTAAATGCTTTTGCTCTTGGCAGCTAGGCAGGAGGTGGGTCAGCTATGAAGGAAAATGTGAATTTTTAGATTAGAATTGTGATTTGCTCTTTTCGATCCTCAGGCTAAGCCCCAACCCCCCCTTATCATTTGTAAATCAGCGTGAGGTTCCAGTCTACTAAAACTTTTAAACTTCGGAGTATTGAATGTTCTGAGAAACGTGATTCCTTTTTCCCCCACCTAGACTGAATCAGTGACACTGTTACGGACGCTGAGTTCTGGTTTCAAGTAGAGACCATTTCCTCCCCAAAACCAACTCCAGTAACCTGTGCAACGCGTGATTGTAGTACAGTTGATGAGAAGTTGCTCTCCTCTCTTGTGCTCTGTTCTGCAGGTGTTTGTAAACACCATGTATGTTGGTGAGCTGGACTACAACAGCGTGGAGCTCTCCCTTCCTGAAGGACAGGTAAGTAATTGGAGGTTGTTCACAGCAATAGTATGTGGAGAACAGAGCCAAGACTGCTAAAGAGACAGCGCTCTCAAGAAGGCACCTCCCACCTAATCTGTTTAACTAGCTGCTACGGTAGCCCGACACAGGGAACGGTTGTTACACCCTAATTAGACACTATTTCATTAGTGAAATACAGTGTGATTTCACTGCCAAGTTACTATTTGTCATTGAGAATGGTTTTTGAATACTTCTCCGTGGAGAAAATACAAGTCACCGTAGTCCTTGCGGCACAAAATTTGCCAGGCTTCCTGCCACACCCACAACTGCAGCCACAGAGTACCCGGGTTGTGCAGATCAAGTCCGTGTAGGCTTCATCTTCCTTAGCACGAAGCAGGTTTTAAGAGGTTTCGGGGGATTTTGCATCTTTTGGGTCTCGGATGAAAGGAGGGGGAGTGTCTCTCTTTAGCACTGAGAGCGGTCTTACCCTGGCAGAAGTTGGCAGTGAGAGAAGGGGGTTGACTGAAGGCGTGTCAGCAGAGCTGTGCGTGGCTCCTAGGAGTAGGTGAGGGGGTGGATATACTCGCTGTTCTTATGACTTTGTGGGAGAGCTGGATGAAATAAGCCTGCACTATGTCAAACTCCATTTCTGGCTCTGTGGGTGATATCAAAACGGTACTTAAAACTTCAACAGAAATAAATACAAAAATAAAATAAAAAAAAAAAAAAAGGAAAACTTTTATGAAAAGGCTACGAGTTCCTCAGTGGCATATGTGTTTGCATAAGATACGGTGACACTGTTCTGTCACGTCATCCAGAACAGATCTATGACTATTGCTCAAGGTATTGGTGCCACCTCCCCTCTCGAACCCCTCTGCTGACCTCTGTTAACCAAGCACTAGGGCTGATACAGCACGTGCTGTGCACTGGTCCACCTCATGCTCTTTTTTGTCTTGTTTTTTCACAGGGATTCAGGCAGCTAAGACTCTTGGTAGAGAACCGCGGGTGCGTCAATTATGGGCTGGCACTGAATGAACAGAGGAAAGGTAAGTGAAGTTCTCTTTGCTCTCCAACTGTCCTAGATAGTTCTCGGAGTTTAAAACGCTGTAGAACTCTCTTTCTTGTGTACACGGAACCAAACCGAAGACCCAGTACAGCTATGGTAGTGCTAGCCAAAACTACCATCTGGGAGTCGGTGGGAGATGGTGTGACGGAGGGAACTTGTTAAAAAACACAGTTCATCAGCCCCTCTCTGGAGCAGTCGGAGATGAAGAGCAGTGGCTGCTTGATGGCTTGCATCGAGGCTTCTTATTTTATAGGGGACAAGCTACACCCAAGGCCATCAGCGAATCTTATTCTGCTCTACATTCGCTAGGTGTTGTTAGGGTACCTTTTCTCTTGCTCTGTGAGCATGTTACTTCACAGGAAGAGAAGGAAAATACCTCTTTTGATCTGTGTTTCCCCCGGGGGTTTGATTTTTGGAGGATCACAGCATTTAAAAATTCACACAGTATCAGGAGGAATGAATTGCATCCTGTTGAGCAGAATTTACTAAAATGTTCGAGTCTGTCGCACACAGTTGTGGAAGTGGAAGAGGTCGAAACCCCAGGATTCTATTTTAGTGGGGAACTGTGTGCAAAAACTATACAAAATAGACTAATGGAGTTAGGCACGTGACTGTACTAATTTTAGTTTACTGCAGAAGAGGTGCATAAAGCCTCTGCGCTGCTTAGGCAGTCTCAACTGCAGTCCTGTAATTAGGAGGCTGGATTAGGACCCAGGCTTTGCCTGCTACATGGAGAGTAACTTCATCTAACAAGAGAGTGCTGAAGGAAAATTACTTATTAAGGTGTCTTAAGATCCTTGGATGAAAAGCACGGGATCAGCACTGGACATTAGTGCTTGCCCATGTTATATTTTGCTGTGCCTATTAGAGAAGTAACTGATTTACTGCTTTAAAAAAAAAGAAATCTATACATGGACAGCTAACTAAAAGACAACAATAACAACAAAACCCCATCTGGTGCGTGTGCCAACAATGTTTTCTGCTTGGAGGGTGTTTAACGGCTTGGTGAGTTGAAGCAAAGGAGAGATTGGAGAGGCCAAAGTATAGTAATGTTCCCCACTCAATCTGGCTGAGCAATGGGACCATATGGACTCTAATTCCATTGCAGAATGTGGCTGCTTTCCATCTCCTGCTGTTCCTCGCACTCAAATAGGAAAATCTATCAGCTTTAGCTGTTTTTCAACTCTTCATTACCCCCATTGCTCTTGCAGGCTTAATTGGTGACGTCTTCCTGAATAAAACCCCCTTGAGGAACTTCAAGATTTACAGTTTGGAGATGAAACCTGGCTTCATGAAAAGGTTTGTGGGATTTAAAAACGTTTTCTTCTTCATTTGAAACCAACTGTTTACCATCAGTACAAAATCTTAATAGGCAGCAGTTAAATCTATCAGAAAGGCAACGCAAGGTAAAAGCAGGTGAGTGGGTTTTTGCACTGATAAATTCCTTAACTGATACCTTTGCCTGAAATAGTGCAGAAAATGGTGCTGCTTTATCCATACCATTATTTAGGTGTGAAATGTCTTCCCACTGTGGAGGATTTAAAGACTTCCTTCCTCACAGCCTGCGCAGCAGGGTTAGATGGGGTAGGTAAAAGCACAGCTTACCCGAAGGGGTGGGTCCCAGCACACCCACATGTGGGAGAAGTTTGTGTCTTTCTTGAAATTAGCAATATGGCTGATATATTTAGTAATTCAAACTCGCAAGGGACAGATTAATTCTAGGAAGCTACTAATAGTACATTAACAAGTCCAGATGGCTTCCTCTCTTTTAAGTTATTTTGCTTTAATTCAAGAAAGACTGAAAAAGAAATTTAGCAGGGGTAAGTTAAGGAGCCTCTGTTAGTAGATACAGAAAACCTCAGCAAACCTTTAAGGCAACAGATGCCCTCTGGACTCTTGCCACAATCCAGAGAGACTATTTTCAGTTAATACCAGAAAGCAACACATCTACATCCCCCAAGATACCACAGCTCCCTCAGTTTGTGTAGGAAGGAAAGGCCACGTTAAACTGAAACGGCTTTTAAAAGAAAAAAGAAGTCTACATTTTGAAATGTCTAAGGATGCTGGGGGGGAGCTACCTGAAGGATTCTTATTGATGGGTTAACTCGCATAACCTTGGCCTGCAGGGTGTGAGAAGAGTATTTCCAGTGAGGAACACTAAAGCCAGTGCACTGCCATGCCCAGAGAAAAGCCAGATTAGTCAGTGCTGCAGCGGGGGCCTGGCAGGTGACTGGTAGCAATGAAACACCATCAGCTCACAGCCGCTGCGCAGGAGGACGGAGCGTGGTGTTGGGAAAGGAACCGTCGTGGGCTTTCAGCTGAGTAATTCAGTAGCAGCCGAGCTGCACTGGATCAATAACTGCCCTGAATCCAAGAGCAGTTTGTAAGGGCTGGGAGGAACGTGTTCTGACAGAAGCTCAAGGCTTCTGTGGGACTCCTACACTCCCTATTTTCTCTTCTGTTTGGCTCCTGCTCCCAAATCGTTTCCATGGGTAAGAAATAATGCCGGATTGCCCCTAATTACTACAGACTTGCAAGGATGTGTTTGTGTTCCTGGGCAGGAACGTCTGCTTTGAATCCTACCAATTCTACAGGTTTTCCTTCGGCCTGTGCAAGCCCCATGCATTTAAAGCCGGCACCATGGCACTGTCATATCTGAAGGAGGACCAGCACTTCAGCACTGACTTAAAGCAGAGGTTTTTTACGTTGCTGTAAAGTACTAGAGATGGTGATGGCCCCATATATCCTTTTCTTGTACCAGAAATTGGCCTATCAGTGATGTGGCAAGCATAGGATAATGAAGACTGAGACATGTACCACCAGTTCACTCATCTTAAGTGACGGGGAGAGATCAGCTAGGTGCTTGCCTTGAGTGTTTACAGGAGATAAACACTTCGTCCCTTTGCAGCCTGAAGAATGTTACCTTTAGGCCCTACCACTAGAAAGCAACTGCTTGACATTTCAGGCATGCAAGGAAATAACCACCTTGTGGTAACAACATCCACCCGCCATGGTAAGCAGCGATTTGGAATGATCTTGAGACCAGTGTTTTGTCTCTCAGCGCTGCCTAGTGCTTCCCTGCTCTGTTTGGTCACTCTCTTACAGCTTACGACACACTGCTGGCTGGAGTGCAGTCCCAGATTACTTTGTTGGTCCAGCTTTTTTTCGTGGAAGGTTGTGGATAGAGCATCAGCCACAGGACACTTTCTTGAAGCTACAGGCAAGTCCTATTTTTCTTTCCCCCTTATATTTTCTTGAGCAAGATTTTTGTAAGAAGCTGGTTAGAAAGACACTCGTGTAATAGCTCTGACTGAGCTCTGTCTTATAGTCTGGAGTTTTGCAGTCTTCCTCTGATCTTGGAGAAAGAGAATTATTTTGAGGGTGTAGAAGTCTTCTCAAGCTGGCCAGTAATTCTGTTCAGTCTGTAGTGATCCTGATGAGAAAATACGTGCAGTACTGACCCTGCACAGCTGCTAATGAACAGTTAAGTCTTTTTCACTGACATAAAAATGCTATTTCTTTTCTAGTTGCAGAGGAGTAAAGGGCACCACAAAAAAAAAAAAAAAAAAAAAAAAAAAGCAAAGGCACTAGTTTTATCCCTGCCTCCTCAATGTGATATGGAAAGAGTCACTTCTTTGTGGACATGGCATGAGAGTTAGTGTTCACATCTCTCTTCTGTGGAAGATTGCTGCTCTTGCATAGAACTTAAGATGTGATATGAAGTATTGTTCAATTTTCTCCTCCAATTTCACTCCCTTAGAGCCACGGTTCATGCCAATCATTATTGTACTCACTTTTCCATTTATGCTTTGTTGTAAGTTACACTAGTCAGTACCAATACAGCACTTCTGTCACCTGGGAAATAGGTGAGGGGAGATATTCTGGGCTTGGGAAGAAATAAAGATGTGCCTGTTCAAAAGGATGAAGATCCCTGTACAAGCATGAATCATGAATTGCATGTTTTTGAAAGCTTTATCCTTTTAATTAGGGTAACTCCTGTTCAACAGGGCTTACTTAAATGTCAGTGGTGTCAGGGAGTTGCACAGGGAAAGTAAGCAGAAAACCTGCAGAAAGTGGCCTGAAAGAACGCAAGTGTGAAAGTAGACAGTTTGCTGGGGGGATGTTAACTGGGCAATACAGCTGCCTCAGTAATTCTGTGTGCTGTCTTGGTTCTAGGGCTGGGAAAAGGGAGTTGTGTTTGTCAACGGTCAGAACCTGGGCCGCTACTGGAAAATTGGACCTCAGGAAACACTCTACCTTCCTGGGCCCTGGTTATGGAAAGGGAGCAACGAGGTGAGAGGCTTTGGTGGGATTTCTCTTTGCTTGTTGGTATTATTAAGAATCCTGCTCTGAGTCACATCCCAAAGAGCTAGACACATACAGCAGATTAATTACCTACCTCTGGCTGAAAACCAGCGCAGCAGAGAGGAAGGAGACTGTTACCTCCTCAGATCTGTGAAAACTGGGGAAAGTGCTGCTCTAAAGCTGACTGTGGCTCTGACAGCCATTGAGACACCAACGAGGACGGCAGCTAAACTTCAAAGCACTGCATCAAGTTCCAAAATCAAGACAAACCTGATTCGATGCTGGTTCACTTTCTGCATCATGTGGTGCTGAAGAAGCATCACAGTTACTGTTCAAACTCATATTGATTGATCTCTTTAAATGATGCTTCCTTCCCCTGCTGTGATCCCATGCCTTTTCCTCCTAAAAATGTTTAAAGTAACTCAGCCTTTGTCTGAAGGAACTTTATATGTCCCTCTCCTCTGCAGATTGTAATTTTTGAAGAACGCACTGCAGGACGGATAATACAATCTGTCGACATACCTTATTTAGGAAGAACCCAGTACGTGGACTGATGAGAGCTTCCTTCCCATGTTTGGTTCATCTTGAATACTCCTGGTTGCATGTCTGGGGACACGATGGCCCAGGCACTTGGGCATCTTAATTTCTACTAGACCCAGGTAAAGGATTTACTCTTTGGCAGTAAGTTCAGAGGAGAGGATGGGCCCCGAAGGAACCAGAGTCCATTGTTTCCTGGATGGATGTGGATGCTCATCTCCCTGCACTACGGAGGACCCACAGCTCGGGTGGCTGCGCATGATGTTATGGACCGTCTGGTGAATGTGGGGGAGAAAAAAGGTGCTGGAGGCAGGGGAGAGAGAGAGAGACAAAGAACTGAAGCCATCTGAACTGAAAGCTGAGCTCGGCTCTCCAGGGACTTTAAAAATGTGTTATAACTGGCCACCTTGTTTTTATAATTAGATAGAGAGAAAATAGTCGGTGAACATGTGAGTAACCAGGTGTGGAAAACCATTTTGTGGTGCTTCCAGGCAGAATTTAGCAACTCACTCTGCAAAGAGGCCATTACTTGTTGGAAGCCAGGGTGGTTGTCAAGTGACTTTAATTTGAGCTTTTTTTTCCACTAAATTTTACTATGGAGGTTGTCTCTCTCTCAAAAAGGAGGAAAAAAAAAAAAAAAGTTTTAAAAAAAGTGAAATGTGTTTTGTCCTCTATCAGATATATATCATCATGTTTCAAGCCAGGCAGGAATGAGAACTTCCAAGGAGGAGGTGCAGGAGGAGAAAAGGACAAGTTAGTCTTCCAGTTGTCCCTCCACCCCTGCTCTCACTGAAGCACCTAAAGATTAAATTCCCCCCTGTAAAATGAGCAGGGATCACATTTTGGTTGGGACAGAAGTAAAGGGGTTGCATACACAGATCCAAACGGGAGAGCACATCCCTACTTTGTACTTAAACCTGCTGTAAATTCTTGGGATCTTGGGTCCCGTTTTCTTTTTGTTCCTCAAAACAGAAACACAGGATTTAGGAAAACGTGACTTTTTTTTTTTTTTAAACTCACCAGCTCCGCAGCCACTGAGGAGCTGCCATCTCTTTAGGGAGAGGAAGAGATCAAATTCAAGCTGCGCATCTGTTCAGAATCCCCGAGAAGTTGCTCAGCCCCTGCTTTCTGTTCCAGGAATCAGGGGGTTCAGGCTATGAGAGAAACACCAGACATGCTCACTGTCTCTGATAATGGAGTTGCGGGGTATTCTGGCTCTTAGAAACCATAATTTTATTTAACAAATTTAAATACAGTTTGTTTAAAACTGAGAACAGACAATGCAGCTGTAATACCCTCCATCCTGGCCAGAGCTGGTCTTACTGAACATGCATCTCTGCTCCTGGGGACCACGGTAGCAAGTTGGAAGGGCCCAGGCTCGTGTGACCAACTTTGAGGAGAGTGGAGCGTATATGCAGGTTTGTGTTCAGGACTCAATCCTTTGCCATTTTTCTGGAAGGTATTTCCTTCCAAGGAGGGAAGGTTGCAACCCAGCAGGGACTGGAATTAAGATTAGTGAAACAAAACATGCAGCTAGGAGAGGACGTCAGCTGGAAACTATTTAAATGGTATGAAAACTTTGTAGTCCTTTAAAAATGTCTCTTTCCACGCTAGGGTTTGCAGACTCAAGTGGACTTGGGAGGCTGGGACAATAACAGAATAAATCTGCTGGAGTGCAGAGAGCTACTGTTTTAATACAAGATAACAACACCCGTTCCCACAGAGCAGCCAGCGGCCGGTAGCATCGAACACTTTCTATCCAAGTAGCCCTTCAGCCAGTGCATCTAAAGGAATAATTTTGTAAAGGCTACCTAGCAAGGCTTCTGTGACTGGGAATTAAAGAATGCAACTCTTCCTCCAATGGTTTTGATAATACAGTGGGAGCAAATAACTTACAAAAAATATTTCTTTTTAAATATTAGGAAATACACAATGTCCTTAGTCCAAGGGGGAACTTCTGCACTGTGAAGGTAACAATCAAATCTATAGCATTTTAATAGTTCTATCTGTTAGGGCTGAAAATAACCACATCTGTTTCCAGGATTACATTTTTTTTCCCTCAATTCAAAGGTAAAATTGTGCTTCAGACCTTTCTGAAAGAATTGGGACAGTGGGGGTTGATCAAAAGGTTTGACAAAACTGTGGAGGGTGAGGTAAGTTTTAAAGGGGCTGGGGGGGTGGGGGGGTGGGAAGGGGTATGTTGTACTCCATGTCTTCCTCAGCAAGTTTTGTCTGTATTTGAGACTGAGTCAACCAAAGTAGTAGCACCCAGGTTCCTCTTCTGCATTGCTCAGTCTTGTGTCTCTCACTGAGAAGCAAAATACAGTTTCATCAGAGAACACCCTTTCGTCAGTGCTATCTCAGGACCTTTGATGTTCTGGAGCAGGGAAGAGGCGACTGATGTTCTACATAAATAGTTTTCAACCTACCTCAAGCCAGGTGCTGAAGAAAGAGCACTTGGCACAGGATCCCCTTTACAAGGGTGCCGCTCTAGCCGTTAGAAGTTAACTCGCCCACAGCCCCAGCGTGGCTTTTCACGCTGGCGGCTCTGCAGGAGTCTGGCATGGCCCTGAAAAGGGAGCTAGGGCTGAAGGATACCTTTCCAGTAGAATGGTAAATGCACTAAAATCAGCCTTTATCCTTCAATCCCTAGTTTTAAGCAGTTAACTTTTATTTTTAAAGTCTGGAAATTTGGCTTTATGTAGGAGCATCCTACAGAGAATCCCACACCTAATGCTCATGTGAATCAAAAGTGGAGCTCAACAGAACCACGATCTGAGCCTGGATGAAGTACTATGGTGTATGGCCACAACAATCTCATTAAAACCCAATTCCAATTATTTTAGCATGGATCAATAGAGAGAGAGCGAGCCACGTGCTGTAAACAGAACTCCATCCAGGAACAGTCAGCTGGTTAAGGTCAATGTCTCAAGGTCCAGACAGAGACTGGTGACAAGTGGTTCCCCTCAGGGGTCCATACTGGGACCAGGACTGGTTAGTATCTTCATCATGACATGGACAGTGGGATCGAGGCACTGTTTACCAATGACACCGAGCTGTGTGGTGTGGGTGAGAGGCCTGAGGGATGGGATCCATCCAGAGGGACCTGGACAAGCTCAAGAACTGGGCCTGTGGGAACCTGATGAGGTTCAACAAGGCCAAGGACAAGGTCCTGCACACGGGTCAGGGCAACCCTTAGTATCAGCACAGGCTGGGGGATAAAGGGATCGAGAGCAGCCCCGAGGAGAAGGACCTGGCCGTGTTAGTGGATGGAAAACTGACTGTGAGCCAGCAATGTGTGCTCACAGCCCAGAAAGCCACCCGTGTGCCGGGCTGCACCCAGAGCAGGGTGGGCAGCAGGGCCAGGGGGGGATTCTCCCCCTCTGTTCCACTTTGTGAGACCCCCCTGCAGGGCTGGGTCCAGCTCTGGGGCACCAACAGCAGAAGGACACGGACCTGCTCGAGCGGGGCCAGAGGAGGCCACGAGGATGCTCGGGGGGCTGGAGCCCCCCCTGTGAGGACAGGCTGGGGGAGTTGGGGGGTTCAGCTGGAGAAGAGAAGGCTCCGGGGAGACCTTAGAGCGGCCCCCCAGGGCTGAAAGGGGCTGCGGGAAAGGGGGGAGGGACTCTTGGTCAGGGGGTGTGGGGATAGGACAAGGGGTGACGGTTTACAAACTAAAAGAGGGGAGATTTTTACGAGGGTGGTGAGACACTGTCACAGGTTGCCCAGATAGTTGGTAGCTGTCCCCTCCCTGGAAGTGTTCAGTGTCAGGTTGGACGGGGCTCTGAGCAACCTGGTCTAGTTGAAGATGTCCCTGCTCAGTGCAGGGGGGCTGGACATTGTGGCCTTCCTAGGTCCTTTCCAACCCAAACTATTCCACAACTCCATGAACACAGAGATAGGTCAGAGTGCCCTCCAACCCCTGAAACTAATGAAGGGAAAGGAGAGGGAATACAAAGAGAACAGGGATACTTAATGGGTTTGTTCTAACCTGCCTTGCTTTTCACCCTTCCCCAAAACCTTCCTGTCTTGTGCAGCGTAATAAACACTGATTAAAGTAGGTTTAAAATTAAGGGCTAAGGTGCCATCTCAGAAGGCAGCTGTCCCCTCCATGGCCAGAGAGCTGCTTAGGCTGTTGCACACATAGCCACAAGGTACGTGTGTCTCGGGAAAAACAAGTCACTGGGGGCCAACACGCTCCCGTGGGCATTCTCACCCTTGCTTTCAGGTCCTGTAAAGAGCCCCTCAGTCTAGACTACCGTGCCAGCTGGGCCGAGTCCTCAGTGCATCGTGCCCTGCGTGCACTTCTCCCAAACTGAGCATCTCAGGAGGCAGCTGGTCTTGTACAGAAGCTGACGTCAGTCCTGTATTTTCTGTGCTTTTTCTCCACCTCCAGAGTGTCTGGTTCTGCTCAGAGTCCGGGAGGAAGGGCAGGGGAATCCGGGTAGTTTATATGCAGTGTTGCTTGTTTTCAGTACGGCTAAAACTCTTGGAAGTCAGCAGAGGTCCTGGCTACTGCACGTCTGGCTGGTTGTATGCTGCGGAGAGGAACCTTGCAGGCTGTGCGTGAAGAAATCTTCTGCAACAGAGACACAACCAGCATGTGTATTACCCTTCTGCCTCTCTGCAGTTAGCTGCCACCCCTTGGAACTCTCCCAAAACCCATCTCGGATTGCAGATCTGTGAGTCCTGCTGCTAGGCAACTGGGTGTTGGTGAAAAGCAGTTGTGACAGCGCTGAAGAGCTATGGCCTCTCTGCAAAGCTGCTATATATAGTGCTGGTTATGTGCAGTGCAGGCTTTCCTCTGCCGTCCTGCCAAGGGCCGCAAAGGCGGGCGGCCGCAGCAGGCAGGGCTCCAGCCAGCCAGCCCGGGGGAACGTGCTGTAAGCGAGCTCATTACTGTTAAAAATACACTGCTGCTGAGCAAGTCTACCCCTTTCCTTTGCTGCTCTTACTTCTTTATATCCAAGGGGAAAAGAGAACAAGCAGCACCCTTCTCTCCCCTCCAGGCCTGGCTCTACACTCCAGTTAAAGGAAACTGGACTTTGGGTGTTTGTTTTTTTTTTTTCCTCCCATAATAACGAAGCACAGCAACATAGTGTGGATGCAGAGACAAGCGAATAGCCCGTTCTTCACCCTAGCAAGCCAATTGCAGAGTGCCCTCTGGAAATACAGAAGCCTAAATGCACCAGCGTGCTCAGGTAATTAAAATGAACAAAGGAGCAAGAAGTCAGCCCTGCCGCTCGCTGTGGGTATACAAACGCCTCGCGTGGGGTTTAATCCACACCCTGCCTTCCTTGTCACTGACTTTGTGCGGCTTTGATGTGGCTATAAAATAAACTCTTCCCTCACTGAAAGCTTCTGCTTGACTTAAAAATGCTTTCCTGATATTGCTTTAGCTTCCTTCAGGTGTTTGCAGGTGGATGAATCCACATCCTTCATCCTGGTGCTTAAGCTGTATCAGCACAGTTAATGAAACAATCTTCTTGTTTAGACAAGGGTTTGGTTTTTTACCAGTGTAACTTCTGCCTAAACTCTCACTCCCTGGCTTTCTCTTCTTCCCCCCACCCTCTCACTAAGTATTCCCCTTTTACAGCTTGTCTTAAAGATAGAGAGATTAACTAATGGTCTCAAGAAGCTGTGCAGTAGGGGAAGGTCATGTGAAAAATGGAAATTAAAAAGTACATTTAAAAGAGCTCTTATCTTTTTCCTGACATTGCCTAGTCTTTGCCTTTTCTGCTGTTGCTTCTCATTACTGTTCAAAAATGTGAGCTCTTACCTGGTGTTGGTCTCTGTTCAGCCATGCACAGTCAGATTTCCACGTTTGGATCTGTGAATCCTTTCTTCCCCTCATTCACCAGCACAGGCTTTTCTGTCCTTGTGTGCCAGACTAAAATCTGAAGAAGCCAACAGAAGTCATTAGCTGCACCTCTTCACTGCACTAACAAATATTCTTGCACATTAAATCAATAGTGCAATTTAACCATCTACCCTGGAGCCTAATGGCGCATTCACAGCTGAAAGGAGGTTTGCATAAAACTTCATTTAGGCAGGCCTACTGCTATCCAAAATGCACAGCGCACAGAAATTACCCATTTTACAGTGTACTGTCTTGGGACATTAACCGGCTCCTTCCATGTAGTTATCAACCATCTTCCTCGAAAGGCTCATCAACCTTTTCAATGATGTAAAGGCAGTTCCTTCCTAACTGGAGGATTACATGCATGTTTCCCCACAGACCCAGTTCCTTAGTCTGGTTCTTGGTTAGCATGTTACCGCAGCCTTGGCCAGGGCTCAGAGTGGAAATGCAAATTCCTGCCACATCAGGTCACACCGGGACTCCTACATTAGAGGGAAGAGGCAGTTACACCCAGCACCACCCGCCGCTCCAGTCCTCACCGATGCCTTTGGCTGTGTGCAAGACTAAAATGGATTTTTCAGCACATCCCTGAAAATCCATTATTGGACGGAAGACATCAGTCTGCTCCTTAACCTCACTATCACTTCTTTTCCACTTTTAAATTCTTTCAAGCCCCTAAAAAGGTACGAGAGTGACACTGAGCTGAGAAGCATCGACTGCTGCTCCCGTTCCCTGTTGCAGCCCCTGCTGCCTCAGAGCTGCAGGATGCAGGAGCTAGTTAATCCCTTCCTCCCGCATGCTCTGGGCTGTACGCAGCCCTTTTTATAACCCAGGAAGCATTAAAATACCGTATCACCTCAAAAGCCTCATCCTTTGAAAAGCTGCCCCCTCTGTGTTGTACCAGGTACAATGTGCTGTATCACTTTAAAGCCCCCCTCCAACTTGCTTAAAACAGAACTGTAGATTCTACTAAAAGCTTCCCCCAGTTTTAGCAGCAAAGTTTAATATAGCTAACATCTGTGGAGAACCGGAAAAAATATAAATTGAAGAGGTGGTCTAACATCTTTGGAAGGGGGGGTGGGTGTATTAGAAGTAAATAATTTCTAGTAGCTGTGCTCTGCTGCTGGCACAGACAGTTCTGGATGCTGTTTAAAATACTCTCCCCTCACTAGACTCAATTATACTTATTGCTTTGCTCCTAGAACCTGAATTGCTGGGAGCAGCTTTATCCCTTCAGAGCTACAGTCTCCTGCTTCCCTTCACCTGTTCACACTGATATTTCCTACCTTGCAGGGGTTTCCCTCTTGTTGCTATGACAATACTCTGCACATTTAATCCAAGTATCTGCAAACCATTTCATACCCAGGCCCTGCTTTTCTGAGAAATGAGGGCATGTTCTGTTTCTAAAGGATGTACAAAGCACTTTTCAAACGCTTCTGGTTAAACAGGAGCACCCCCACCTTCCCAAGAAGCTGTTGGGCCAGATTTGTCTCTGATGTGAGCAGTCACCTCCTGTGCGGGGCTTAAATCTCGCCTGCTAATACTAAGGCAGTGGAGACCAACTGCTGTCTGGAGTGGGTCCAAAAACCCATTTCATCGCTCCCCCACAACCACTTCAGAGCCCGCTCATCAAAGTTAGCCGTTATTATAGTCCTGCTCACCCACTGCAGCGATGCTGCTGCAGTTACCGCATTGCTTTCCCATGCAAAGGCAGAACCAAACAGGTCTGTACCAGCGGCCCTCGGTGCTACACAAGCTTCGGCTGTGGGCTCCTCACCCCGCAAAACTTAATGCAGGCCAGGTGCTAGAACAATCTTGTAGCCAGTTCGCCTTTCCAGCAGGAGCAGGTAAGAGCTCTTTCCACTTCTGACACATGCAAACTCAACCCTGCAGAGGGGCAAGGGCTGCACTCTGCCAGGAACGGGACTCACACTTAAGCAACTCCAACTACATACTCTATAAACAGAAGACCACAACTACGGGTTGTTAGCTTTTCTTTCACCTGGATCCCACTTTTGCACTGTTGAAGGCAAGCACCAAAAAAGACAGCTATATTAAATTAACTAAAATGGACCCATTTTCAGAGTTTGCAGCTTGGTACAGCAGCTTCTACTGTTTTTCATGCTGTGTTCTATAATGTGGGAGAGAGATCACCATTTAGTACAGAAACACCTGCTTTTCCTCTCAGCCAATTGCCTGATTTTTTTCCACAAGCAGTGTGTTTGTTTTACGCCTCAGGGAAGCTTTGGCTTGTGCAAAAAGTACAGTCTGCAAGGGAGAGAACAGTGAGGGGGACAGAGTATGACTTCCCCTGAACAGTCGTTTCAGATAGATGACCTGAGGGAGTCCTCGTTTAAAAATCTCTACTACTGTGAAACACTTCCCGTCATTTACAGCCTTGCCATTCAGAATCACAGGACTCAAAACAGATCCAAGAGATTACAAGGATTCATCTCCACAGTAAATTTCTTCATTGTCTTCTAACGGGAAATGAAAAAGCAAACAGGCAAGTCGACCTACAGTTGGAGGGGGTCACAGGATTTCAAGCACGCAGCCCCTCCATGCAGGGTTTCAATAACTGTGATTGGAAATGGAGGCTACAACATGAAGAGGCACCAAGCTGAAACGACAGATTTGCTTCCTCCCAGCTTGTGCTAAACCAGGTTCCCTCAGGCACTGTGGAGCCCTCTCCTCCCAGAGGCACATCCATTGGTAGAACAAATAAAGATTGCTTCTCCCTGTAACTCCTGCTTTTCTCACACGTCGAGAGAGCTGTGGCCGCTGCTATTAAATGAGCCAGAGTTCAAACAGTAATTTTCAACTGTGCAATTCCACCAAGGTGAAGATTTGTGCTTTGTGATATTATTTGGGTATTATGGGCAAAATATACAAGACCACAGGAGGAGACAAGGTCACAGCGGTCTGATTTGAGCTATTGCTGCTGCAGCAGCACAGATCTGAAGGTCCACCATGGAGCAGGGCAGGCAGACAGTGCCGCAAAACCCGAACTACTCTGCTGTAAATGACTGCTTTCAGCTGTGGTACAGGGGATGGCACTGGCACAGCAGTTCTGGTGACTAATCAGGACAAGACAAGGCCAAAAGTACTCTCCAAGTTTTGTACGTCTGTCATAAAAATCAACGGCTCGAGCACTGGTGTGCGTGTGAAGCTTAACCAACAATGTGCTGTCACACAGCAGCCAGGATACTGAAAGCTCACCACAAACCCCCAAGAAAAGAGGAGCCCAATCTCAGGAACTATCTAACCCAAAAGAGACCGATCCGCTCCATCCGTACCCTGCTGCTCAGCCCCTGAAAGGCAAAGAAAACAAAGAGCTCGTGAAGCTGATTCCCCTCCCTGCCATATGTAGCACCACAGGATACAAACACTCTTTTTCAAGCCTTCTTGCCTTAGGCTGACATTTTCCCTCTCTCCTGCCCATTCTGAGCCAGTTTTAGCTGTTTTGGATCTGTGGTATCACGAAGCAGCCAGTTCTGGTCTCCTTTAGCGGTGTGATGTCCTGGGCCCAAAGGCTTGGTCTCCTCCATACGCACAAGGATTTAATCCCCTCCCAGAGCTGGTTCCAAGACCCACGGTGTTGGTGTGTGGTTCAGGTGCTGCTGGGGGAGCTCTCTTTGCTCCCCATTCTCTGACAGCAACCTGTTATACTGACTGTGGCATTTAATAGCCTCTAAGGCTCAGAGACAGCCGTTCCCAGTCCAGCAGGAAAAGCTGCCAGCCAAATTCCCTTTCATAACATCCACCTGAACACCGAGCTGAGATTTAATCTCAGATTTTACGCAGCCAGGAGATAAGGAGAGAGGAGGAATGACTACTTTTAGCCACCACTTTGATCCCTGGGTATTGCTACGGGGATCACCTGAGAGCACCAACACCTGCCTCCCCAAAGACACGTACCTGTGCCCGTCTCCTCGGGTAAACAAGCGGCTCCAGCAGCAGCTGGAACAAGAAACGCCTCATTTCCATGATCTTGTGGTCTGGCCTCTCCTGTCAGCCCAAGCTGAGGCTTTTTCAATAGCAGGGGCCACTCAAAGTCTCTCTCCTTTAAGGGCTCCCTGGTTGAGCACACTGCAGCTCACTTCCTCAGGTGTTAATAGAAAATGGAGAGCAGAGTATGTCCCAGTTACATCAAGCTGATGGGAATGTAAAATCTCAGACCTCGATTCTGTGTCAGTGGATTGAAGAGAGTGTGGTTTGCTTTGGGGGTGTGTGTGGGAAAATGCAGAAGCAGCAGAACACAGAAACACTTAGCACACTTGCAAAGCCTGTTTTCCTTACCACTCCAGTATAAACCAACACTTCCCTCCTGGTAGGGAGGGATAGCTCTCTCCTTTCTCCTCGGCAATTTATATTGACTTGATTTTCTCCTTCATTTTGAGCAGTTCCCAAATGAAAGAAAAGAAGCAGGATACATGTCTTCGGCCAAAGCTTAAGCTTTCTGCAGGAGCGTGCATTTGTGGGCTGAATTCTGATAAATATCACGAATACCAGCACTGCACCCAGGGAAGGCAGCATTTTTGGAGAACAGATGTCTGTGCTTATCTTACATACTTCTCTGATCCCTCCTTAACGACTCTGTCTGAGCACATCATAATTTTTAATGTAAATCTCACTGCAAACCATGACGACTGCTGGGAGCACACTAGCACAACGAAAAAGAAACCTGTGCCTTGATCCCAGGGCAAAAGGACCCCAGACCACTGTCTACATTTGCCCTTCTCTGCCGCTTGTCTGGACTCTCCTCCTCGTCAAACGGGTGAGCAAAACAGCAACTGGGAAATGGAGGCTGCTGGCATCAGCTAAAAGCAGAAAGGCAAGACTCAACCTGCAAAGCTGCACTCAGAGTTTGCCAGGAGCAGACAGCATTCAGTTCACAACAAGGACCCTTGTAAGATTTCCCCAGCCTAGCCAAAAAAAGAAATGCAGTCTGCTTCAAATCCTGGCCAGCGATTCCTGCTTCCTCTCCATCTCTGACCTGCAGCTCTGGTGTGACAGCACTGACACAGCAGCCTGTCTGACAGCACCATTTTTTTTTTCTCCTGCCTGGAAACCACCTTTTCCTTCCTCTCCTTCCTCCATGTGCTCCTCCACAACCGTCATTTCCTATGCCCAGCCTTTTAACACAGCTTTTTTTCCAACAATTATTTACAGCGGGGACAATATACCAAAGATTGCATAACTGGCCATGGAGTAAACACCCCTGATCTTCTGTACATCAGCCTAAAAGCAACCTGTGCCTCTCCCTCAGCCTGCTGGAAACACACTTATTTCCAGCCAGGGCTTTCCTCTTAGCTAGTAGGGCACACAGTGCCCAAGATCTAATTTTAATCCAATCTCTTTTTCCACCCTTGGGAGACCATCTGTGTTATTTGTCCCAGTGCTGGACAGCCATAACCATAGCCATGTAGATTTAAAAAATGAGGCACAGCAGGTATCAGATAATAAACAAAATTGCTCCTCCCCTTCTGCTCCTCTTCCTCATCCTTTGACTCTTTGCCTGAGCACTGCTGAACATTGAGAGCCTTGTTTTTACCGCAGCTGGGGGCTGTGGAGCAGTGCAGAGGGAAAGCAGAGACAAAGGGATGGAAACTTGGAGCCAACAGTGGGTCTGTTGGTGGTAACAGCTTATTTGCAAAAAAAGATAATCATAGAATCATCACAGAATCATAGAATCCTCCTGGGATAATGAAGGAATAAAGACTCCCTAAACCAGACTTGCTGGTGGCTATCACAGACAAAGGCATGAGTGCTACGCAGGGGTCTGTGATCTCAGAGGGACCCCCTCCACTCCGGCGGGGCTCAGCACACCACTCACAAAGCTTTCAGAAGCTCCTGACAGCGCCTCCATCGCTGAGGCGCCGTGATTGATGCCTGTCACACCAACCAGCATTGTCTCACTGTATCTCGCACGCTCCCCTGTCGTTGTGGATAGATATCCATCTGTTGTCTCTCATCTCACCCTGGAAGTCTTCAGGGAAAGAACCATCACTGTGTTCTGAGGTTCTACGTTATTTAGCACGCAGGGCTCCTGCTCCATGACCTGGGGGCTCTCAGGCAATGTGTACAGTCAAATAATTAGCAGCCGTTCGACAGCGGTAAAATCCCCCCCCAAAAATGAAGCTTCCTGGAAGCCTCCTAGAGCTCAGAGAACATCCCGGGTATTAAAACATTTCTACATTATCTCCGATCCAGAAAGATCCAGGTTATTGTTAACTAGAGATACAGGTTATCGACAACTAGAGCAATACTGCAGAGGTGCCAAGGGGGAGAAGGCAACTTCGCAGTAAGGCAGTGACTGTGTGAACAGTTTTTCCCTGGAGTGGCCGGTACTCCTGGGTTACAGCTCAGACGGGTTCCAGAGGGCCAAATCTCATGTGATGCCAGCTTATCACAGGAGAACCAATGCTCAAAAGTCCCCCCTCAGGAATTCATGTAAAGCAACCGACATACATTTCATCTATGGAGTTCCCTGCTCCATGGGATTAGCAAGGCCACAGATAAACCCATCTTGAAAATAATATTTTCTAGAGGTAATGTGAGAAAGAGGAACAGTTACAGGGGAGAGAAGATTCAGTATTTCAGGGCCTATGGTGAGCACTAGCAGCCTGCAAGCAAAAAAGGTGAGTGCCCTGCCCGCATTTTGATACATAATCCCCCATTCCCAGCTCCCTTGCCATGAGGGTGTGCTCCCCTCAAACACAGAGGCTGAGTGACTGAAAGATGTGGCTGAATGGGCTTTCTCCTACCTCTGGATCCTTCCAACCCACGTAGGAGGACGAGACCATACCTTAGTGCAATTGGCAGCTTTCGGCTCAAGGTCATTCAAGGTCACT
This sequence comes from Athene noctua, assembly GCF_965140245.1. Lineage (NCBI taxonomy): Eukaryota > Metazoa > Chordata > Aves > Strigiformes > Strigidae > Athene > Athene noctua. The sequence continues at coordinate 4,914,366 of NC_134062.1, read as the reverse complement.
AGTTCCCGGAGCAGGCTGCTCTCTTGGTAGCCTCCCTTCACTCCTCGCAGTTTGAAGTAAGCCTGAGATCGCTGGAGAATCAGTCTGAGGTTCACAGCAAACCCCGCCATGTCTATAGCAAAGGGGCGATGGGGGTCGAACACAGTTTTCCAGCCGTAGACCTTCCCAGCAGCGTTCACTTTGGGTGACTCGTAGCGCAAGCCACCGACGAAGGCCACTGGCCACACCGACACCTTTCTGGTGCTGCGCATCTGGAGGCAAGGAAAGAGAAGGGGACGGTGGGTGCACACAGAAGGATTGTCTGCCTGCCACGTCCAACTCACAAAGCAGCACCCCAGCAGAACGACTTTCACCTCGCTCACTGTCCTGGAGGAGGCGAATGGCCCTGAACTTCAGCCCAAACCCTAGAGCTAAGAGCCTGGCTTATGTTCCCAGGCAGCCTCTTGGCTGGGACTGAGCCGCAGAGCTCATCATTCATCTGCACAAGGATGCGCATCCTGGAGCTGGAGAAGCAAAGTGCTTTGGAAAGTGGCAGCTAACAACAGCAACAGCAATGGACAGCCATGGAGCCAGGCATGAGTTCAGCCCTAAAACCAAAGCTGCCAGTAATAAACATAACCGGGATTTAAGAGTGGAAAGGTCTTTAGAGCTGTGCCAACAGCCCTCCACACAGACAGCTGGGCAAATCAGGACTCGGAGGAGGGGAGCACCTTGTCCAAGGCCACCTGGAAATGCAGGAATGGCGTATCGAGGAAGAAAGGTGCTGAGGAGTTTGAGCTGCAGTCTCAGCCTATGAGCCACGATAAGGCTAGAAGCATCTTCAGCGTCAGGCACTGCAGCTGTAGCCCACAACCTCAGGGTCAGCTGAGAAGCACAGGTGCTCCAGAAACTCCCAGCAAGCAGGACAGAGCTTGTAGCTGCTCCTGCTACCCAGCAGAAGAAGGCTGGATGCCTCGACTCCCTGTAGAGTCAACAGACATAGGTAGGAGCCACGAGGGGCCACTTGAGACGCCTGCACTTGCCAACGCAGATGCTTGGAATGCCAGTCTGGCTGCTCCCCCCCAGCGTCCCGTCCTGCTCTGCTGGCAGGCTCAGCCTCGTGCTCTGCTCTCAGCCCAGGTTCTTAGATCAGGGATCTCTCAGAGCTAATCTCATCACTGCTAATTACTGCAAACGAGACCAGAAGAGCTCTGGCACTTGCCCTTCTGCATTATACACACGCTAACGGCAGCCCCTGCCCACAGGGAACAATAGTGCGTGTCTTCTGCATTTCACAGCACATTTCATTGGCTCCAAGTGACCTTAACTGCAGCTCCGTATCAGAGAGGAGAAGGCTCTACGAGCAAAGCACATGAGTGAACGAAGGAACCCTTTCTGCTTTATTAAAGCACGGTGCTGTCTCAAGATGCTGCCAGAGCCAGACTCAAAGGGGACTGTGGAAGAAAAGCATTCAGTCTGAATTTGCTTTCAGGTTTAAAAGTGTGTATGTTGCTGTGGCTATCCAAGCTGAAGGGAGAGCCACCAGGGAAGGGAAAGGCAGCATGTATGGAGCAAATAAATAGGAGATCCTTGTTAGAAAACTGGCAACTGGTGGGGAAGGCAGCAATCCTCCTTTCCTGTCCCTTGCTGCAAGAGACAAAGGGAATGAGTAATTTCTGAGCTGGAAGCCAGGTGAGGTACAGTGCACCTGGCACTGTAAGACCACTGCAAACCTGCAGACAGGGAAAGGTTCAGGGGTTCATTTAGAGCCCCTGTAGGAATGGAACAAACCGCAAAGGTGGGAAAGCACATAGGAACCTTCCTCTGCTCAAGCCCAACAAGGTTGTCAGGACATGCCATCACAGCTCCTGGAGCTGCACACTGCCAGGCTGAGATCTCAGCCCACCACCTCCTTCCAATGGCCTGAGAGACCACCCATCCCCTGATGCTGCAAGAGGAAGCGCTCCGGAGCGGAGTGCTCCACATCTCCCGGCGGAGAGACAGCCCCTCTCCAAGGCAGCGCAGGAAGGGCTCCCCTTTTCAGAGAGGAGAAGCAAGCGGTAACAAACTCAGACTCCCGGCGTGTGCGGCAGGCCAGAGACAACGGCACCCAGCATCTCTGAACAAGATGTTCTGCAAGAGCTACGACTGTGCTGACACGGCTCAGACGTAACGCGGAAAGGGCACCGCTGCTTCCGCTGGGGAGCTGCGCAGGGCTGGCACCAGGCTCTTGACAGCTACAGAATTTAACCGGTGGACACTCTGGGATGAGAGCAAACGAATGCAAACAGCAAGAAAGGCAGAGAAACCCCAGGGACTCCTCAAACAAAAGCAAACATGAATTAACAGACAGCCAAGCGCGATATGCATAAGGGTGGTGGAGAAAAAAGGTGGAAAACATCAGACCAGGAGCCAGCTGGGAATCTCCTCCAGGCTGGGGCATGGAAGGAGGATGGCCAAGGCTTCTTTTGCTAGGTACGTGCTTCTGCACAGGCACACTGGACAGCAGGTGGTGTTCCCACCCCGACCGGGCTCCCCACAGGGCAAGGCAGCCCCCCATTAGCTTCCTTTCCAGTGAAAACTATCTGCCTCCTGATGACATGCCACGGGATAAAGTGGGGTTCCCATTACTTCACAGAATCATCTAGGTTGGAAGAGACCTTGAAGATCATCTAATCCAACCCTTAACCTCACACTGACCCTGCAGGATGCCTTTGACACTGGGAAACATGCACTTTGCAGCGCAGTGACTAAGCCCCGGGAAAAACTTCAGGACAGCTGCAGTGGGACCACTATACAGACAAGAGCGATCCAGCGCTCAGGAGAGGATGCCCACAGCATCTTTTACACCCCCTGTGCTAATCTGCTGCATTCAGCCAGTTGAAGACCCCCCCAAGCAGGGTCTTACCTCCTCAAAGAGCTCCAGGCTGTAGGTGTTATCATCATCGGCAAAGTAAACAATCCCAGGCTGGCTGTTATTTTTGTTAAAGGTCTCTCTCAGCCATCTCAAGGCAAGGTTCCTCTGCATGGTCCCCCGGGGAATGCGGGGATCCCTCATGTCTCCCCGCAGCTTGTAGTTGCGGGGTGTCTCCACGTTGAGGTGGGTGTAGTTAAGCCCGGTGTCCCGCAGCAGGCGGGTGATGAGAGGCGTGCGCCGCTGGGAGTCCTCCACCAGGATCCAGTGCAGGTTCGGCACATGCAGGAGGGTGTTGGCCAGGCGTGTCAGCTCTGCCTTCTGTACGGGCCGGCTGTAGGTGGGTGTAACGACGTGGATGGTGGGAAGGGTGTCTGACCACGGGGGTGGGCGGGTATAAACATATTCTGTCCTCACCACCTCCACAATGTCCCGGTCCGACAGGCAGTATTCCTTGGAGTCCAAGCCTGCAGCGAGATCACGCCGGGAGTCACCACCATCATCTGAGCAAGGGCACGAGAGAGAAGAAAAAGCTGCATGGACTCAGTCCTCCAGCACCCCCCGACTGAGCCAGCAGGCTGCTTGCCGATAGCAGGTCACCCTCATGGTTTCAGAGGAAAGGAAACAAGCTCGGATGGAGGCTTTAATAAATGAGTACACAAACAAATAAAGGAATCAGGGACAAACACACATGAGAAAAGAAGTTCCTGCTGTCAGAAAAGCAGCAAGGAAAAGGCCTGAGAGCCCAGGACAATGCTGCAGCAGAGTGCTCAGAGTAAGCAACTTCAAAAAACGCCCAGAAGAGACAGGTTTGTACAGCAATTAAATTTTGATAAAGAAAATAGCAACACGGCCTGACAATCTGTCATTCCTGAAGAGCTCCAGTGCTCTGGGCAGCATGGTCAGTGGGCCAGGACCCACGGCTCTGTGCTGGAGCACCCGCCTTGGGAGGCAGGAAACGAACTGGTGGAAAATACCACACCAGTGGAGATCCCCCAGCAGCACCAGCTGGCCAGGATACGGCAGTACCCACTGCTCTCCTGACAGGCCCGGGACGGGGCACAGAGAAGCAGGGAAAGACGCACTTCAAATCCAAAAGTGGAGAGTAGAAATTAAAGCCTGTAAGTGTAGGCTTTTTCCTGCAGAGACTTTCACCTGCCTCTGACTAACCTCTCCTCAAAAAGCCCCTACCAATCTCTGAACAGAACAGCCCGTTCCGTAGTGCGGATGTGAACAGGGAACAGCATGTATAGAGGATACACTGACCCAAACATATAAAATCCTTGCAAATAGAGGCTTGTTCACAATCAGCTCAAGGAAACAACCAAAGTTAATGCAGCTGTTGCTTCTCCAGGGTGCGACTTTCATGATTTCTTACCACTGTAGACCAGCAGGAATACCACAGCCCCCAGTCAGGAACTGGCACCTCCATTTAGGATATAAATCAGCTGCTCTCTAGTGGGCATGTAATACTTTGAGCCATAGATTTTGCAAAACCAGCTACTACCAGGAACTTCAGATGAGAAAGAACAGGGACAGACATTAGATCTGACCCAGCAGGGTATTTTTCATAGCACGTTACTCTTCCAGCAGCACAGACTTTGATACCAGCCCTGAACAAAATGAAGGCCTCATACTCCTCGGCATTGGTGACGGGATGATGTATATCTGGGAGGGGACAGGGACAAGGTGTCCTGCACATGTTGGTATCAGGCCCTGGATAAGGCAAAGCACATCAGCATCACACAGCAGAGCTCTCTGAAAGCAGAGAACGCTGGAATTAATTTAGAAATAAATCTGAAAAATGCATTGGACACAGACACAAATGTAATTAGCCAGGACGGTGCTTGAGACAGTTTGCAAACCCCTGCAGGTCAAACCCCCAACTGTAAGTCCTGGCACTGCTGTTCTGGGCTTGCTAGTCTATAGATGCAACATCTCTTTTTCAGCACCTGCTACCACAGGATCTCAGAAAAGACGTTACAAGAACAAAATGATTTCTCCCAAGAGCTTTCCCTCTCACTGCTCCTTTTCCACTGGGGGCTCAGAGAAGCAGAGGCACAGAAGTGTCTTACCAAGGTCACCGGTAGTCGGAGCAGAGCAGTCTCTGTGCCGTAACTTCAGTGTTTGTGGCCATCCACAAGAAACAGCTCCTAGTTTTTAGACCACTGAATCAAACTGGTATATAGCCAGTGTAGTCTTTCAAGTCCTGTTTTAGAGCCCAGTAGACCCCTCATCCTCTGAAACACTGGCCACCTTCCAGAGGGGATCAGAGTCATTTTTCCCTTAAGACCTGCCCAAAGCCTCATGGGGCCCTGTCAGTCTTCCAAGGGGAAAGGTAAAGCTGCTCGGGACCGACTCTGAACTTCTGACAATTCAAACCGCACATCAGACTGTTCGGCAAAAGGATAAGCAACTGTGAAGGGTGGGTGCAAACATTAAAATGAAAAGGGGGGAAAAATCTCCCAGAGAAAAGGACCAGAGAGGGAACGAGCTGGCCTTCGCCACAGACAAGCCTCGCCAAGCTGACCTGCCTGCCCTGGCGCTCAGCAGAAGGGCAGAACCAGGAATGAAGAGCACAGTAGGCAGCATGGCTTCTTCCAGCCCCCAAGAGTTCTCACAGCCCCTGGATATGGCTGCTAGGCCAAGAGCAGGATAAAAACTAGGACCTTTCTGGCCACAGAAGATCCCTCAGCACTCCCTGCATTCGTCTGATTTAGGCCAGGGCTTGCTTTAATGCTTTGTGTAACAGGTAGCATGGAAGCTGACTCTCTCATAGCATCATAACTCCACCAAACAATCAGGCTGGTTCTTGCCTTCAACTTCAAGTGCAAGAGCACCAGTTTGCTGCTTTCCTGAGATCACTTAAAAATGCTCTTTGCCTCACGTCTCCCAGAGCAGCTGTGTCATGTGGCAGCTTTGTTTCCTCTGCTCTCTTATTTGCAGCTTTCCTGCTGGACTAACTTGTATGCAGAATGCTGCAAAGGCCAGCAGGAAGGGACTCCCTTCTTATGGATCATCAGGGAGCAAAGAAAAGCATCTTCCTTCAGTATTCTTCCGGATTTAGGCCACAAAGAGCTCTCCAAGTGCAGCAGGTGTATCCTGAGGCTTGGAGTTTGATGTCTCTGAAGAACCCCTGTGAGCACTGGGCTGTTCCTACAGCAGAAGTGGGGAGGCTTCTGCATGAGCATGGACTGGGAGCTGAGATGAGCATGGCTGCCATGAAGAAATGAAATGAGAGAGGAGATGAGGACGAGGGAGGGATGTACAGACTTGGCATGGGCTGGTTTGATTTCTCTCACCCTTGTGCACTGCAAGCAGTGGAGCAATGGTGCTCTGGTGCCAGACGGTGATTAGTAGTGTCCAGGGCAGAACTATCAGCACGATAGCCAGGATGTCTCGTCTCTTCGGCATCTCCAAGACTGACTGGACCCACAGCTCCTCATTACCTGACAGTGAAAACCCCAGAGACAGAACAGCAGAGCACATGGAGAACAGAAATAAATGGGCAAGAAGGAACAAGGACAGAGAGAGAGAACGCGAGAGAGGGAGAGAGCAGCGAAGGCGACACGACTCGTAGGTCTTACCAGTGCTTACAACCCACCCATTGCAGAAGCAGGTTTGGAGGGGCCTCGGCTGCTGGGACCAGGAGCAGGAGGGCACTTCTACAGGATGCTGCTGGAGCTGCCAGCAGGAACCTCAGGGACTCATTTGGAAGGAAACCTGCAACACAGAGCAAAGGTGAGTAGGCAGAGAAAAGCACTAGGGAGCTGCTCTGCAGAGTTCATAAATCCTCCTCAAGAAGAGCAAAGCAAACTGGGGCAGCGAGCAGCAGCAACGTGTCCCACCCCTCCAGGGAGAGAAGCCTCGTGAGCGCCCAGAGCTTTGCTTTCCTTCGCATCCCCTCGTCAAGCAAGGCCCTTGCTTCGGCCAAGCAAAAGTTGCTCAGTGCTGCGGTGTCTGAACCATCCCCGTCGCGGGGAAGGACCCCGGTCCACAAGCCAGCTGAGCCTCCCAACACGCCGTGCTGGGCCCAAGCCCGGGGAGGGAGCAGAGACTGTAAGGACCGTGTTACCTGCCTGACACACAGCATGTGCTCTGACCCACCAGACCCTCGCCCTCCGCCAGCACAGCACTCGGGGTGACTGCACCTCCAGTCCTGGGAATAGTGACCCCACGTTTTGCCCATCACTAATCCCCTCGGCTCAGACCATCCTGCTGGAATCTTTGATGCAGCCAGTTTTAACTCAAGCTTCCAACGGCCCGTTCAGGTTCATTTCTTCCATCTCAGAGGTGTTGCGACCGGAGTATATTAAACTGCCACAATGGCTTAGTTTGATTCAATACAAGCCCATAGAAGATTTAAGCAGACTGTATTTTATCCAAGTATCTTGGCAAGCAGAGTACATCACTTAGCAGGGACATGCACGGTGGACAGTTTGCAAACACGGTAGCAGTTTAGTACCGCTGTTCCCATGTGGGGGAACGCGTTAGCCTGCTGCTAGAAGGGCTGCATTGCAGACAGGGAGAGCCCAGAGAGTACCGCAGCCGAAGGCAGGGAGCAGCCTGCTCTGGGGAAAAGCACCGATCTCCCACTGTGGTGCCCTGGCAACTATCAGCTCCCCTCCGTAAATCAGAGGGGAGCTCCTCAAGCCTGGGCTGTAGAAACGATGATACTTTTTCCTGAGACCCTTGGAGCTGGCTTTTTCTTGGTGCATGGGGCAGTCACGGAGAGATCCAGGTTCAAATCCCTGATTAGCCCCATTTGGATTGATCTGAATTTGCCTTGGCTGTGCCTTGACCACTGGGCTGTACAGCCAGCCCCCGGCACTGAGCCCAGCGGAAGCCTCGCAGTGCAAGGGCTCCAAGAACCGATGGGCTGTCCTTTTAAAGTGCCAGCAAGTGATACTTAAGTTGCTGGACAGAGCCTGGTTCTTCCGAATGAGCTCTTCAATCACAGAGGTATTCATTTACCAGGGAAAATGAGGGATAGGGAAAACCACTGTCTTTAAAAGGGACGTGTAAATGTCCTTCAGCAAAAGTTGCAGCAATTCCATTTTTTTTTCCACATATACAAAACCCCAACTCATCAACAAATCTCCAGCCAAGTAGCAAACAGTCAGTTCCCCACCCAGAGGTCTCTCATCAGGGGGGGACCTGCCACCTCCCCCACAAAAACCTGTGCCCACATCTATGGAGCTGGGAACCCATCCTCCTCCTCCAGCACCGTGCGCAGAGGCAAAGCCTCGCTCAGGAGACTCTCATCAGAGGACGCCATCAGCGGACGTGCTGGCAAACTGCATTTAGGAAATGCAAGGACCCAGAGGTATGGAAGGAGGTTGTGGGGGACCAGGGCAAGCTGTGGCTAGTGAGGGTGACAAGAGGAAACAACAACAAATCCCTAAACGAACCACCCAAACCATCTGGTTCTATGGAAAGCAGTTTCCTGCAGTCAAGTATGGGGAACCAGCAGGAAAAAAAAAATCTTTTCAGAGCCCAAGGATATGCTCTGTGCAGCCAGACACCCTGCAGACTTTCAAGGAAGCATCTCTCAGCAACGTGGATTTGTCCCCTTTTTTTTGGTTTGGGTTTTTTTTGTTGGGTTTTTTTTTCAGAACAGGAGAAAGCAGCCTCATCCAGACAAAATAAACCAGGGAGGAAGAATTATTCCAGCAAACATCAGCCTTCTGCTGCATCCCTGTCCAGCTCTCTGAGCCAGAGAAATCCCGCTGGCCTAGCACTGCCAAAGCACACAGTGCCCTCAGGAAAGAGCATCTGGCCTCATCCTTGCTGTCCCAGCAGTTGCTGTCAGTGCCTGAACAGAGGACACTGAGCGCTGGCATCCTCTGAATCCTCCAACAAAGCCAGAACATGTCCCTTGAGCATCCCGGTAGGACAGAGCTGTACAGGGCAGCTCTGAAAAGACTGAACACCTCGCCTAGTAAAGTGCCTTCGCTGCAAACGCACCAAGGAAAGGCCTCTGCTGCTGGAGAGGGGGTGGGAAGAAACGACATGCTAAAAGAGCCACTCAGAGTCAATTCACAGCGCCTGGCAAGCTGCCACAGTGGGCTGGCATGCATCAAATGCCCCGTTTGTCAAGGGCAGCTTCCTATAAATACAGTGCTCTTACCTTAAAGACGTCTGTTCCCTGCCTCCTGCCAATTCAGGCTCAACTTGTCGGCATCCTCCCGTAGGATGGGCTGACCCTGGGCTTCCTACGATGGAGAACGGGCACCTCTGGACTGGGGTGCTACTCTGATTTCCATCCCCTCAACAGAGGGGAAAACAAGCAGGCTCCAACGATCTGTGCATTGGTCTCTTCAGCATCGATTCCTTTTAATTTGCCACAGAGCATTTAGCAGCTCCCTGGTCACTCATCTGTCACTTTGCTGCTCCAGCTGCCAAGGGCCAACACAGCCCACTCGTGCCCCAGCAGAGAGCTGTCGGTTTTGCTTTGCAGCTCTGCTCGGGCTGGCAGCAGAGAGCTCCCGGGGATGCTCTCCGCCGTGGGAAGCCTTCCTCCCCGCGTCCTGCCTTTTGCACCGTCGGCAATTGCGGGCTGCAGATGTGAATCGGACACCCCGCGCGCGGTGGCTGTAATTAATGTTCCCTTCCCTACATACAGCGCCCAGAGGGACACGACCCCAGCGCGGATCCGAATCGCAGATGGCGATGGGTCAGCTGGGGAGAACAGGGAGCCGCAGACCTCAGCCTGACCCCCGGTTGCTGGCCCGTGCCCCCGCGCTGCCTCTCGCCGGCCCCGCCGTAGCACGCACGCCGCTCTGCGGCAAAGACGTTAATTCCTGAAGCGATTTGATGTTATTGATGACCCTGAGAAGCCTGACTGAAGGACAGCGTAAGAATTGGCTTGGGGCTGCTGTGAGCACTGTGAAATCTGGATCCAGACAAAGCATTTCAAGCGTGTTCCCTCTCCACACACTAATGCAACGGAGGGCCCCAGTGCAGGGTGCTGCCAGTTCTCAGTGTAACAAAGCCACGCTCCCACCTCACCGTCACGTGTTAAAGCTGCCAAAGGTGAAATCCATTTTCTCCTGTGAACAACATCAGCTAGGAAATACATGGTCACCTGTGATTTTATACTGCCGGTGCGAGAAGTCACAGCTTCACAGCCCAAGACTCACCCCGCATTCAAAAAATCCCTTGGTGCCAAAGCCGAATGATGCTTTTTGTGGGTGTCTATGGCAGAAGCGAGGCTAGTGAAAAATTAGTCTGGGAAAATTATGCTCCGCTCTACCCTTGCCCCATCATAATACCACTCTCCTTTTCCCACTGAAAACGGTTCAAAACCGAACCTGGCTTTGTTCAGAATGCCAATTTTAGGCTTCTTCTATCTCCTCCTCCACAGGGAAAAGAAGGAGAAGGAACAAATTGAAACATGAATTAATTACAAAGATCAAACTCCCTTTTCCACAACAGAAAGTATACTTCCTTTTTTTTTTCAGTTGTGAAAAATCATGCAAAAGACACAAAGCACCAGCTGAAATAGAAAACGATTCGGGGGTTAAAATATTTCTAAACCAAAGGTGTTTTGCATAGTTTGTTGACGCTCCTTGGCAGAAATCTATTTTGACATGCTGCAAGAGGAAGGGCTGTGCCACACGGTGACAGAGATTTCACATCCTCCGGCAGAGGGCAATGGTGTCAAGGCATGACAATATTAAAAGGGCACTCATCTAATAAAAAAGCTCTAATAAATCCTGGAGCCATGTGTTAGTAACATGCTGGATTATTAAATGCTGAAGGTTATTTTTTTAAATCAAGTTAATTGGCGTCGGCTCTGACACTTACCATAGGAAACACTGATTTGATCTGCAATCTGGTTTATAGTTGGTTTTACCTTCTTTCTTCCTTTGGGGCTGAGCAGCCCCAGCGTCATTACTCCTCGGGTTTCCCACATTGAACAGAAGTGATTTAGAACATGTTAAACTAAAGAACTGCTTTAATGGAATTCGTATATATACATAAATCACTGGAGTAGAAATACTGTCTAGATAGAAGAAACACACACACAAAAAAAACCCCAAACAAACATACCAAGCACTTACTTGTATTACAGCCAGGAAATAACAAAGTCAAATCCTGCAACAAAAGCTTTACAAAGAAAATAAACACTCATGCTTCAGGATGCAAAGTATATTCTCACTAATCCCCTTTCCCCCTGGGCAGGGTATCCCCTAAACCTAAAGGCAGGGTTTCTGTCACCTTTGCCATAGCAACGGGTTCTGATCCCTGCTGGAAATGGTGGAGCAGCGGCACAAGGCAGAGCTGGTGGCTCTGCTGAGCCCACCCCGACGCACGGAGCAGCTGGATCACAACCCCAGCGACCCCCCAAACCCCTCTGAACCCGCACCCCCATTCACACGCCCGAGCCTGTCTTGCACAGAAAACGATCTGCGGGCGTGTGAGCGCGGCAGTGTCGCGCCCATTTTTCAGATGAGGAAACTGAGGCACAGGGCAGTTACGGCTCTCCCTGGCAATCACGCCGCACAGCAGACGCTGGGGACAAGGGCTCAGTCATTAGGCTACCACCGGCCGTGTGTGGGCACACCAGCGGCAGGCTCGGGGTGCTCCGCAGGAGCCCTGCTCCTCTCCACGCTGCATGCCAGGGGACAGGCATGACAAGCCTCTGTCTAAGATTCTGGTGTTTGGCAGAAAAGGCTTGTAAAGCACAGGCTAAAAATAAAGGTAGTAATAAAAGCCTCGTGCTCGTTAATTACTCTGTAAGCCATTACTGCCTAAAAACCCCATAACTTTAATGGGGGCTATTATAAGTATAGTAGCAAAACTGTGGAGCTAATTACTGTTTAGTTATTAAGCAGAACATAGCCAGAACTGAATAATGAGCACGCAAAATTGCTTGTTCTTCAAGGATTTAATCAGGGGTGCTAACTTCAACCTCAGACTCTCCTGACTCAGGAGAGAAAAGGATGGAGGCTTTGCAGCCCAGCCCTGCCAAAAGGCTGCAGGGCACCGCACGGGGCAATGCCCCATCCTTGAGCCAGAGCCGGTTTGTACAACACGAAGCTGAAACTGCGAGTCAAGAAAGGAAATGAGAACAAGCCAGAAACGTTTCTGATCACCGACACCAATCTGCTGGCGAGAGGAGAATCACATTCATCCGCAGGAATCAAAAATGTTGAGCCAATGTAGACTGGGTCTGTGAAGGAGGATGAGGGTTTGCATCATCTCTTCATCCAGCATTTGTTTCCTTCTTTATAAAAAATTAAAATAATTCCTCTGGCCAAAAACAGAGTAATAATGTGGTGTTCTTTTTTTCTTTCTTTCTGTTTTAAACACAAAAAAATTTAGAGAATTCAGAAATATTGGAAAAGCCTGGAAAGGAAGCGTGGTTTTAGAGGCTGTTTTTCCATTCAATATTTTTGTCCAGCTTCACCTCCAAACCCTAGTCCTGTCACTACACTTGCCTTGGGTGCGTGCACAGGGGCCGCTCCTTGTGTTTTCCAAGCAGTTAGAGAAATTAAGGCACAAAGATTGCAGAATTTCCCCAACCTTGCAACAGTTGAGGCAAAACCTGATCTACTCTCCCCTTCCAGTTGTGAGTCCCTGAGCCCTGTTGCAACAAATGGGACGAAGAACACAGATTATCTCACAGAAAAAAATAATATTAACCAAGCTTCTCAGAACAACACTTAACATTTAAAGCAAGCATGAGCAAAGTGGATCAAGGGAGCTCAACACAAGCACAATTAGCTTCTGTAACTTATTGCCACAGGATACTAAAAAGAACAAGAACTTAACAGGATTCAAAAAAGGATTAGTTGTGTATGCGAATAAACTGCATATCCAGAATTAGAATGAACCACCCACCAGTTTGGAAAACATATAAACCCTTGAGATTTGGAGCTTCAGCCAAATTTTAACAAGCATCAGAAACTTTCTCTTCTCCAGATAAATCTTCCCCCCATGCTGCTCCACCTCTGCAGATGCTGGTAGCGGTGGCCAGAGCTAGAAACAGGACAGGGGAAGTGATGGCACTGCTCTTACGCTGGCTATACTGCCTACTCCCAAGATTTCACTGCTTCCCACAGCGAGGCACATCTTCTGTGAAATATTTAAAAGATTTAATGCGTTGTCCTAAATATGTTTGTTTTCTTGTACAGGTTCTTACACTGCAACCATCACCACAGTGCCCAAGTGCTGTCCAGGATTTCTCAAAGATCCAGTCACTGCACTTCCTTCCTTGTTGCTCCACAGACTCAGAGGGGGAAGCCTTGGAAGGGGCAGGTAGCCTTTTATTTCGGGGCTTTTGAAGAGGGTTGAACCTGGGCTTTGCAATCTTCTTCTAATAAGCAACACAGAAGCAAGAAATGTGTCATGCATGCACTTGGCAACAGAAAGTGGTGAGGCTGATGTAGATCCTCGGTGCCTGGGAGAGCCTCATCAGCCTTGGCCCGGCCACCCAGGAAATCCTAGAGGCATAGAGGCAGTGCTGCCCTTGCTGCTTCCAGAGGACATGCTGGTCTGTCAGTCAGGATTGGCAAGGCTTGGTCCAGACTCTCTCTCAAGTGAGGAAAGCTGTGGGTTGACTCAAGTCTTGGATGAGAAAGCATTTACAGCACCCAATACTTCTTGATAAACGGCTGCACTTCACACATGGTTTTTAAAAAGCATCTCTATCAAGATGAAAAGCTGTTTGAATTACAGCCCACTTCCAAAATAGAAAGACAACTGGGAGTTGTTTTCTTAGGGGAAATGCTGATGACACCCATGAAAAGTTGTTTGACTTTAAGGTTGTTTGTGGGTGAATGCTGAATGAGTGCTGGGAAAAGACTGCCCTGACAATGAGCTCATTTAAGGGCTTCTCCATCAAGTCTTCTCGAACGGGTGACACAACGATACCTTGAGTTATCCCCTTTGCTCAGCTAAGACCACGTCAACATTATCAGAAGCAGAGAGATTTCCAGACCCTCTATTTCCACCTCTGTGGCCTGCATTGCACTGAATATTTTGTGCACTGCTGACTTTCATAGATTTTTTTAAAAAGTGACATTAACAAAGGATGACCCAATTTCAACATGATTGGACTGAATCCCACAGCTCCATAACAGGCTTTGCATATGCTTTGTCCAAAGGGTTTGAAGACACGTGTGATACCTCATCTAAGAGAGGCGGCAGGCCGCAAGGACCCAGCCTCACCTTTCCAACCAGCAGGCCAGTGCAGGGCACAGTTACAGGATCTGCAAAACTCAATCATTGAGCCAAACATGTCAAGATAACACCAGGCTCCCTGTGGACTTGCCTTTCTCCCTCTGTCCAAGGAAGCCTAACAAGTTAAACATGCGTAACGCAGCTGGGTGATGAAAGAACGGACATGGCTGTCAGAAGAAAGCCTGCGACGCTGCAGTGAGGATTACCTCACCACCACGCACTTCACAGCTTTACTTAACGGTTGAGAGAAGCCCCAGGCTTTTATACACCGTCTGAATTAAGGGTGTAGGATTCTGTGGGTGCATCTAGAACCCCAAGCTGGTGGGATCCACTGGGGGCTGCCTCCCATTCCACCGGCACCTGGGAAAGCTCACAAATACGACCATCAATCATGAAGAGCTGTGCCCAGCAAGCTGCAAGCCCTGATTTCATCTCCCAGCCGGCTCTGCAGTATGTTCCCAATTCCAGACCTGGAGATGAGACTGCTCACCTCCCACACGCTGTTACCTCTTGACTCGGCGGGGAGACGAGGCCGGGGGAGCGCCGCAGAGCCCACCGCCCCGCTCAGCCGCGGGTCAGGGCACGCAGCACGTGGCACACGTCGCTCAGTGCCAGCTCCTACCTCAGAGCTGGCTTCATAGCCATCAGCAGTGACTTTTAATTATGGAGTTCTTCCCTACCCCTGAAAAAAAAAAATAAATCCTGCTCTATTTAAAAAGAGTTATTAATAACCTGACTCTAATGCATAAAAAAAAGGGGAAAAAAAGAAGCCTAGCAGAGCTAGTGAGCAAGCTAGCCCCCTCCCACTGCAGCAAGCTAACACTGTGCACCCTAAATACCTTAAAAAGAGATTTAGTTTCCAAAGGCATAATTTTTTTTGATAATAGCAAACATCAAGTATCTTAAAGGTGGTTTTTTTTGAAGGCTGAGGAAAAAAATATGCAGGCATCCAAATTCTCCATTACTTTTGCAAACACCAGCTGTTGTAAGCACAAGTCCCTGAAGATGCCACTGAAGTAAAAGCTGCTTTGCAGGAGCTGCTCCCAGAGCTGCTTGCGAGAGTGCACATGGCCAGGCTGAGAGGTGCTCGGGACAGGAGCAAAGAGCATCCACTGCCGGGGAAGCACAACGGTCCTGGGGCAGAGTAGTGCTCCTAGCATGCCGTGACTTCACACATGGCAGCTCCTCCACACTCCTTCCCACAATGCCGCTTCCAACACGTGCTGCTCACGAGGCAGCTGCGGAAGCCTGGAATGAGTTGCTTTGTATTTCAGAGGCACTAGGAGCAGCCACGCAGGTAATGGGAGCTGAAGAGCTGCTGGGCTATATGTTCACGTATAAATTTCCGCCTTATTGCAAACTACCTTTTTACTGCAGACAAGCCTGCAACAGGGCCAGGGCTTCCAGGTTAGCTGCTGCACCCTACTCCAGCAGCCCGTTCAAAGTCCTTGTTAGCTGCTGCCTAAGCAAGAAACCCTCCAGCATCACAGCATACCCCAACATTGCAGAAATATATTTATACCGTAGCAGCAGTGCTTAGGGGGACAGGGCCATTCACTGAGTCACAGAAGTATTTCCCACAGGTTTTTTCTCCTATGGTCTTGGGGGACAGACCTAGCAAAGGTGCAAGTGTGGCACTCAGAGATCCCGCAGCTCCCTGGTTAGCAGTTGGCTAAAAACATCACAGCCAAAACCATTACACCAACCTACAGAGAAACCCCCCAGCTCCCTTTTCTGTTAGATGGCTTCTTTAAAGAGATGAGGCTCAAATCCTAAGCCCTGCTCAGAGCTGGGTGGTCAAGCAGGGCATAGAGAGTCCAACAGCCTGTGACCTCTGCAAAAGTCACTAATGGGACTGAGGGATTAACATCGATTCTTTCATGCTACAGCGTGGAAAGGGAAGGCAGAGGGATTTGGGATGATAAAGCAAACACCCAACTATAATTCAGCAGCTTGCAACACAATCAATCGCTGCTTGCAGTTCTGCAGTCCATTAGTATAGCCACAAACCTACACAATCTTCTCCTTGGAAACAGGAAGGTCATTTTAAAATTATCTCCCTTCAATTTCTGGTCCTAACCCTACTGTGCCCACTGAAAGGAAGCACACAGGGCTTCCCGTGATGCCCTCATCCTTCTTCCCTCGCCTCCTTTCTCCACAGTGAACATGGAGGCTTTTGTCTACCTGGGAACCTTTGACATGTCAGAATAACACGGCCCATCTTCCATTTCAGAGGCATTTGGAAGGAAACAATTTCTTTTCCTCTCCTAGCATAAAACCCCCATCTGCCAATCCAATAAACCCAGTGCTATTTCACCATTGCCCAAGGCGGTGGGATTTGGCTCTTAGTGGGAAAGGTGAAGGCTAAATCTACCAGTTTGTCAAGCTTCCAGTCTAGGCCTGGTTCTGACTCTGGCTTCCCCCATGGCTTAAGTTACTTTGGCTCACCTGCACCTCGGCTTGTTCTAGAGGTGAGATGAAAATATCTGCCTACTTTTGGACAGGAATCACAAGGCTCAAGAAGCTCGCCGGCTAAATACAGACATGGCACAAGCACTGATGCCCGAGGTGCTGGCAAAGCCCAGCTCACACCAATCTGACAGCCTCGTGTGCATGCCTGGGGAAGGTCACGTCTCCTAATTTTAGAATCGCCCAAGGGCCAAACCCAGCCCAGATCTTCTCCATATGAATGAAAAATGGAGAAGCCAAACAAAAGCTGGAGACTTTCACAGCCCAACTCCAAATAGCAGTGAAGAGGAAAGACCATCACCTCTGAGTACCTCTCCCTGCTGCCCAGCTCCCCAGTAGCGCTCACCAGCCCCTGCCATTCCCAAGAGCATCTTCATCCCTTGCAAAAGCTTCACCTGCTCAGCCAAGCACCATCCTGCCACCAAACTAGTGGGGACAGAGGGAAATACTCCCTGTGGTCCTCAGAGTGTCTCAGCACCAGGGAACTCTAAGCTACACGTGGCTGGAAACACGCACACGTAACCTGACAGGGCTGATGGGCCAACAGACTCCCTTGCAGGGTTTTACTTGCAAGGTGAGGAGCGAGACAAGCCCGTGGGGAGCTCTGAGAAAACTGGAGGGTTTTGCAATGGCTGCTCTAAGAATATTGTAATCATGCAGTAATTACGGTGCCTCTCAAATCAACCAGGCAAATTACATCGTTATTATTACGACTGTCACCAACCTTGCATGGCAGGGACAGAGAGGCAGGCCACCCCTTGCCCAGGGAGGGAACAGGGTCAGGGGACTATCCAGCAGAGCCACAGCACAGACCCATCAGACTCCCTTCAGGCCTGGCCAACCCATGCAATGGCAGCCTGGGAGCTTCCTCACGTGACTAGGACCACATCTGTACTTTCTTAGGCTGTATCTCAAGGTACAAGGCTTAATTAGTCAGGTCGACTTTACCTTTTTTTAATTAAACAAGTATCTTCAAGCACAAGTGCAGCCCTTGTCATTTGACTGGAACTGTCAGTCTTTCAAATGTCATTCTTGCAGATGACTAATCTTTAAAAACAAGAGTTACTAAACTCTTTGACTCAGTTGATAATGAGCCAGAGGAATAAGGATGGTTGAGAGGGAGAGATCCGTGCTGCCCAGACCCAGAAGGGCTCAGTGTTGCATGTGGCTCTAAAGCCTTTCTGCAGTTCGAGGGACTGGGGCTTCCTGACAAATACAGGGCACCAGCTACAGAAATGGGGGGTGCAGCACGTCTGTGGGAACATCTCAGCACACCTGCTCCTCTGAGTCGCTGTCATGTTGACAAAAAAGAGAAGAATTTCCTCTTTCAGTCTCTCTGAATGTGCTGGTTTTCTCAGTGCAGAGTGAAGACCTCATTTCATTCTGTCTCCTCCGCAGGCTCCCTTTTGAACAGGTTTCCCTGGACTCCCTGATCCTCCATTTTCCCACATCTACCCAATGCAACGCTCCTTTGGGAAGCAGCCCAAGATGTACAAGCCGGAAAGTGCACCATAGCGTTAGCAGCAAGAGGAGCTGCCTGTGCTGATCCCAACCTGAATGCGAACGCTCACCTACTCCCCAACACCTTTTCAGCCCCACAGCCCAGGGTCTCAGCCCTGGATTGCTGCAAAGTTCGCAATTTTCTCTCTTAATGAGAATGACTCAGGCTGTCGGCTAAGTTATTAACTTCAGCAGCCAGAGTCTCTTCCCATTAGAGCATTATGGTACGAGATGCCTGGGTGAGAAAAAAAGGACTGCCAGGCAGAGGACAGAGCGCACGAGACAGCGATGAGAAATAATGTTGGCAGCATTATTAAAAGATAAATTGGAGGAAGAAAGGAGGTGTATGTGTGGGGTGACAGCTTCAGAGGATTGTAACCAATCCTTTCCCATCATGGGCTTCACAGCTGTCAAATGTCCCCAAAGCCAGGGTACAGGGAGAGCTTAGGTCCCCCTGCTCCACAGGTCAAAGCACCCCTCCACACACGTGTCCTGCTAGTGCAAAACCCCCACAGTACTCACAGCAATAGGTTTACAGCGTGCACCGGCCTCCTGACCCCAGCACCTCTTCACATGATTACAGTGACAATAATCCCAGTATCCTCACAATGCCACGGACAGTTGTTCCTCTACAAAGGGCAGAAATTGGCAGCTCCCCCTTCTGCCATCCTTTGGGCTTTATTTATAGGAAGGCACCTTTTATTGCCATTTTTGCTTCTTCCTGAGGCTAGTCTGCCAGGCTCGAGGCAGAGACAGTATCTACACCTCCAGGATCCAGTCAGCTCCACCTTGCTGCCAAGGGATTCATCTGAAGAGTATTTTTATTCACAGTTATGCCTGCCAGGCCCCCTTCTCAATGCTCTTGGCTGAACACTGGCTGCTTGCACTTGGAGAATTTCAGAGCTAAAGTAACTAATAACTCAGAGTAACTAATAACTCTGTCTACGGTAGATGTGACTTCAAACTGAGCCACCCAAGAACAGGTTGAACTCTCCATCACATCACTTCACAGTCTCTTTTTAACAGTCTCATGCCACACCTGAATCTCCCTGCTCAGGCATCTCATGTGCACGCCGACGGCTTCCCACGCAGGTAGAGTTGTCCTGGCCCCCACCCTTACCACTCGGATTCCACCCCGTAATTTTCACTGCTCCCAATTTTAGCACTTCCAACTTTCTGCTGGTAAAAATCATGCCAGAAATGATGCTCATCTAACTGACAAACAGAAACAAATGCTTCCAAACCCTCGCAGAAGGTCATTCCAGGAGCTGCATGCTCTCTGAAAATGAGTATGTTAAGAGTCACGCCTTGTGGATGTGCCACTGTTATAAGAAAGACACGGGAAGAATTATTCATTAGTAGTGACTTCTGTAGCTCTAATCTCCATAACCAGCTGCCGTTCATCCAAGTGGATCACAGCCCATCTGAATAAACCTTTGAATGTCCATACATCCCCACATCACACAGCCAAAGTCTGCCTCTCCTGGGGCGCTGCATCCCTGCAGCTACTGCAAGAGCTGAGGATGGGAAGGATGGAATATTCCTGTATCTCACCAAGGCTGTAGGGAGCATGCAGACAGAGTGCCATAAACTGGCTGGCAGCCTTTCAAGGGTGGCAGGCTTGTGCCAGATTATACTTCTCTCTCCCAAATTAGAAGCAAAACGTGCCACTAGAAAGTCAGGTGAAAGCTGTCTCTCAAGGAAGCAAAGCGGCTGCCTCTCAGTACCACTGCGTGAGGCAGCATCTTAAAGCATCCTGCTCATCTGAGCACAGCCGCTGCCTCCCAAAAAAAAGCCACAGCTCTCAGGGTCCAGCCTCGCTTCGTGCTGCCCCAAACCCGCCTGCTTGCCCTGGCAGACACACGTCATGGGTTGCTGACCCCCACCATCAAGTGTGCTAGGATTTAATCACAGCACCATTCTCCTCCCATTCACACAATCCCACCAAGCCACTCATGAAGGCAGATAAATGATATTGTTACAAGTATTTATCTTCCTCAGCCCCGGAGCCTGAGCTGGGCAGTGGTATACACTGACCCAGAGACAGGAAAGGACCAAACAGGCACCCGTTCGGCCTCAGCCATGCAGGTTTACCATCCAAATGTCACCCCTGCACAGTCCTGCCAGGCTTCCAACACCCAGCAAGCTCCCAGTTCAGAACAGGACTGCAGCTCACTCCCTGTGGCTCACTCCCTCCTTCAGAGACCCAGCCCACTCACAGATCTGCCTCTCAGCAACCATCATGTGCATCTATTATTCAGAAGAAATAGCAACTTATTCATGAGCCAAAATAGGTTCCAGGTACCACACCCAGTCTAACAAAATTCCTCCTGCAAAGCTGCTCTTCCCTCAGCCTGGACTCAACTGAGAGGAGCGCAGTGCTGCTCCTGCCTTGATCCTTCCAGAGGGTTTTACAGCTTTGTTACGGTGAGGGGCAGGAGTTAACAACCCTGTCAGGCCTCTCCCTCCTTGTCTAGTTAATGTACCTCGTTAATGGCTTCGGCACAATATCGCTTCCCTCCTGCACACTCCACAAACTCCAGCCTTTCCCTTGGGCCTGCAGTTACAGTTCCCCAAGGGACGGAGGGATGGCAGGGCAAGGAGGACATGGGAAGTGACGTGATGCCCACAGGAGGACAGACACCTTGCCAGAGGCCCCTGCAGAGTTCTTCACATAGCAGGGAGGCATCTAGCTACAGCAGGCACGCAGGGGCTCACAGAAAATAGCAAAGCTATGCTTCCTTTCATCAAATCTGAATGTGAATGTGGCAGCGCTGGCCTCCTCAGGACAGTGTAATAGCTGCCCCGGGTTGGAGGATGGCTCCTACACCCAAGGAAACAGTATGAATGATTTCTGTCAGTGTCTACACACATAAAAATCCTTCCAGAAGTGCTGCTGCTTTGCTGATGACCGGCAAGGCTGACTGGGCAGGCACAGAGAGAAGGAGGCAGGAGGAAACACGCAGGCTCAGTGCAACTCTTGTTGCACTCTGAACATCCACAGCCATTCTAAAAAATGAGCAGAGCACATGTAAAAAAGGCCCAAAATCCTGCACTGGAGTGTCCCAAAATGGTACAGCACTCTGATGTGCTTCTCCTGAGCAGGGATGGGCTGAAGGCCCTGGGACAGTGGTTCCCACAGTACTAACTCCTACCACAGCCTCAGAACAAGGCTGGCACTACGCTTTTGTGGTTGGATGGGAAGACATGAGCCGAAGCTAGAAAAAGCTCACTTGGATGCACTTGCCAGAAGCACTGCAGGGGCATCGGTGTCTCAGCACAGCTCCAGCTTTACTCTCCGTGTCACAGACTATGGGATTCAGATGGAATAACCACCGAAGATCATCTAGTCAGGTCCTGTGTGGCCAGAGCAATGCCACTCCCCAGCGTGTGCTGGGTTTTGCCCACTCCCTGAGAAGCGGCTCTCCCCCAAGGACTTGCCCATGCAGCCGCTGGTAAGCGCAGTCCTGGCCCCCACAGGGCCACCTGTGTCAAGAGAAATGCGTTGGAACACATTTCTCCTTTAGCTTCAGAAGCTGCTAAACAGATGGAAAAAACCAAAAAGGATGATATCTAAGGAGTGTAGCCAGAACGCTTCTTAGTACCTGGTATTTATAGAGTCGGCCAGGGGGAGGTAGCCCAGGCACCCACTCCACTGTCACGCTGCGTGTCTCTGCAGGAGGCCACGGTGTGCTGCCCAGAGGCAGCGTTGCTTGTGCAGCTTGCTCAGCACCCACGCACATATGCAACCAGACCCACTCGTTCACAGCAGCACACAAAGACTCTCAGCCCTCGCTTTGTGCCACCAGGACAAGAGAAGAGTATGGGCTATGCAAAACTACAACTTGGGGATCCCTCTGCTACCCATGGCGATAGGAGTTATGCTTTTTATTCACTGAGAGCTGGAGTGGGCCCTGAATCACACTGGCATTATGTTATGATAATGCTGGAAGTATTATAAATGCCTTCCGTGCCAGACAAATCCTGGAGCAGGCTTCCAAATCCCCTCAAAATCCCCTCTTGCATCTCTACATTCATCCATTCATGAAATCCAGAGCAGAGCTTCGGCATCCATCCTTTTGCTCTTGGTCTCTTTCCAGCTGAATGGAAGGTGCGGCAGTCAAGGTATTTCTTCTGGATTAGCCTTCTTTTGTCTTTCAGGTGCCAAATCTGAGGAAGAAACTGTGCTGGGGCATTTAAGAATGATGTCCAGCAAGGCAGCTGAGATAAACCCCACGATGCCTTCTCCTGTCAGAAAGCAAAACGTGTCTCATTCTCCAGGAGCTTTGAGCCCCATAACCACAGCGAGCTGTGGCACTGGAGAAACTGGGGCTCTGGCACCCACAGAACACAATGCGTGGTGGTCATGAGGCTGGAGGAGTGAGACCTCGCAGCCGGCCGGGAGGGGATCCTCGCACCGCAGCTGCCGATGTGGATATTGGGCTCCAGATGAATTCCCGCTCATAAAAGGGCCACCGAGAGCTGCGCTGGCCTTGTGGTGCTGTTGGTGTGGATCCCCACAGCAGAGCTCACTGTCTAGATTCTTTGTGCAATCAGCAGGGAGAATTCTTTTGTCCTGTTTCAGAGGAGTGTCTTCAGATGAGATGAACTGCACCCCAGAAGCGCTCCTTTCTCTTTACTACACGAGCCAACATCGCGTCTTCAGTACACTTAAGCAAATGGTTCCCCACCCTTCTGGGGGGTAAGCAGACTTCGTTCTCTGAGCTACAGCCTTCAATTCCCTACCCACTGGGCTGTGACACTGTTCCCAGATGGCAGCAGTGCAGAAGAGCAAATTTTTCTGACAACCCAGCCCACCAGTCTAGAATGCGCAAGGCAGGAATGGAAGGAGAGAGTCTAAACTCTACTTTCCACATTGCATTAGCAGGGCACCAGCTGCTGCTGTTTCAGAGAGGATAACTAGTCTCCAGCAGACACTGCGGGAGGAACCTGGGGATCAGTGGACATCCCTTCCGCGGGCTCTGCAGTGCACACGTGTCTTTGCAAAAGCCCCGAGCTGAACAGAGAGAATTCTCAGTCATGATGTGAAGATGTAAATCCCCTCCCCAGAGGTTTCAGAGACGGGTTAATGCCTTTATGAAGACTGTCCCATTCTAACTGGCAGAATTTCTTCTCTTGGTTCTCTTTATCTTTGCCAGGGGACTCCCTATGTGATCACAGGCCCATCACCTTTCAGCATCTGGCTATGCTTCCATCAAACCCAAATATGCAGTATTTTCTCCATCCATCCTGTTTACTTACGTGCTGTGCTCCAGTGCAGGGCCAAGATGTTCACAGCACCAAGGACTCTAGAGAATCAAACCACATCTGAGGAACTAACAATAAATAACATTCCAGGGCAGTGTACAGGCTGGAGCCGGGCCAGCAGTGTCCAGTGCATTAACACACCCTTTGAGAGCTAATACATCACCTGCTCTTAAAGAACAGCCCAAGAAGCGCAGGAACCTTGTACAGAAGCTTAGCCCTTGTCCTGTCTTTAGGAAAACAGCTCAGATCCAGGCAGGAGGGGTATCTTGAGCATTTCCTATTTATTCTGCTGTCAGTGCCAAGCATATCACACCGTGTTCCCCATAGCTTATATGGATAGGATAGCTGGAAGGATTTCTGAGATACTGTTGCAGTTGGAAAACTGCTTAAAGGCTCTGTGGTACTTGGGCAGTACAGGGCATTTCTCAGACAGAAACACAGAGTACGTGTGTGTCTGCACACGGCTGCACAAGCGGAAGAACACACTTCCACACACGGGCCAGGATGGAAAACGTAGGTGTGCAAAGCTGTGCAAGTGTGCTCCAGGACAGCCCATGAGGTATCTCGCTGTGCAGGAGTCATTTTATGAGCCTGTGAACAACATGCTTCAGAAAGGGCCACCTGGCACAGCTAAGGGGTCCACAGACGGAGAGGGTCAAGAACAGGAGGAGGACTAAACTGGCTATATTTGTGGGACAAAGTCATTATCACTGCAAGAGACTGGGATCTGCTCCCCAGCACAATGAATTGTTGTCAGTTATTTCCTCAATCTTTCAGTGCCCCAGTTCCCTGGAGGTGTGGGCTTCCCATTAAAAAAATGTAGGAGGATATATTCAATAGTGACTAATAGGCTGTATTACTTGGAGCACTTGGGGGTGGTCCATGTGTCTAGATCTGGATATGAAGATTGATGATGGGCCATACCCTGGGATCTCCACTCAGCAAAGCCCTTATTAGCTTCAGAAGGTGAATCCAGCCCTGATGTCAACTTGCCAACCCAAACACCAATAGTTAGGGCTCGCAGGAGAAAAAGGGAGAATCTATTCTCACTCTGCAGACCTCGTGCTTGGCAAAGATCCCTTCTCTTGCCACCAGAGGAGAACACCGGTAGGTAACCAATTCAGGATCTCCACAAGCAAAACATAAATGACAACATGTTCCAGAGGACAAGGACCCATGAAAAAGACACTGCACAAGGCTCTTCCGATGACATCGCTTCCAGAAGATGCTTTGCCTTCAGGTGGCTTGAGGCCACACCAAAGGCACCTCCAGCCATACCCCCAAACAAGACTTAGACCTACAGCCCACCTAACTTTTCAAGGCTACTGCATGCAATGGAGGGCTACAGAAAAAGCAAAGGGTGAGAAAGCCACAGAGGGCATCACCCACAGGGGAAGAGGCTGAGCAAGGCCTGCTGCCTTCCCAGAAGTCAGAGGTTTTGTCACTAAGCCCACATGAAAAGCAGCCCTTGGAAGCCAGGCAGCCTCTGACACTGCTCATCCCTACAAGGCAAAATGCACAGTGGGGCAAGGAAGGACCGATACCCTGTCTGCCTGTGGATTCATACCTGCCCACTGGGTTTTGTTTGAAGAAGAAAAAACTGCTTTTGCGTGACTTTTTTGGAGCTAGTAGAAATAGAACGAGGGCAAGAGAGAGAGCTAAAGCACTGCATAAGGCAACTGTCCAAGAAACAATACAACCCAAATTGCAACGTTTGCCCTAGTGTCTCTTAAAAGACAGTTATTTTCATTTCCCAAGGCTTCTGCTGTTGCAACATGAGGGTGCTGGAAAAGACGAAGAGTGCAGATGCACTGTTTTCCTTTAAGAAAGCATTATTTTGACACTGAGCAGCCAGCTTTGCACAAGTGCTCACACTTTGTTACTGGAAGATTTCTTGGTTAGCTTAGGCCAGATGTCCCAGCTACAGCAACTGTTTGCCAGAAAGATGCAGCATTCGTGAGCGTGCTAAAAACCGACAAGGCCCCGCGTCCTGGAGGCACTCGCTGCTGTTCCTGCCTCAGAAAGTGCACAACTGCAGAGCAAAAAACCAGAAAGACACAGAATAACACTGCAGGTCAAGGGAGGAAAAAGGGCAAATCCAGGCACGGCTGCAGTTGGCTGGAGCTCGGCGAGACACTGCCCCGACCCCAGTGGCACCGCGTCGGGCCTGTGATGCGTACAAGTGACAGTCCCTTCCTAGGTTTGGGGCATTGCCCCCCCCTTTGCATTCACACTCCACTGAGTTAACCTTGATGGGTCAGGAAACTTTGGAATGCCAACTAACAGGTGGGAAAGCTCTCCCCACCTCCTTGCCGACACATGCATGTGGAGGGAGAGCTTTACGGATGCGCTCTTGCTTTGCTATCTTAGAGAATCAAAACGACATGAGAGTTGGGTCCCTGGGTCAGCCCGGCTTGGAGGGAGCCAGGTCACATTAAAGCTGTTGCTGCGTTGCTAACGACTCCGAGTTCTCAGAGCTCCGCCGGAGGAGCTGAGAGCGCTTCACTAGGAATGCCTATGGGGGGTGCATGAAATGGGAAAGTACTCGGAGTCAATATCACTGATTTCATTTTTCTTCCTCTGTCTTTCATACCCCCATACGTATTCAACCAGGAAAATAAAATTATTGGTCAGCTACCTTCCCGTTCTAGTAGCATCCACCGTCCTGCTGGCTTTGGCCATTTCCAAAGCTCCTGGCCCCTATCACAGAATTAATCTTCCTGGGAGAAACAGCCTTCTGTTTCACTGTCTAATTATTCAATTCCTTCACCAGAACATCTTCCATATTCCTCAATGCTTTGAAGCTGACACAGAAAACAGAGTGGAGTGTGCTACGTACCAAAAGAAAATATTTTACCCTCTTCTGAGTGCCTCCATTTTCCCACACCTTTTTGATCCCAACTCTGACAGGTAAGTCAAGCAATCCCAACCACTGTCAGCTTTTAGTCAAACCCTGGTTAATTCATTCGCACTGGAGGTCTGTGTATAGAGTAGGGCTAATTACATGAACAAGGCAAGCAAGATGCATCTTGGGTGAGTTCGGAGAATTTCCTCATATAAGCAAGGATTACTCATGAAACAAAAGAATGACTTGAAGCTCCACTGTACATTTACACAGCCCTTCTTCCATATTGATGTGCACGGACAAACACACCCAACCTCACTCATTTCCACACCTCACTCAGGGACACCAACTACTTACACAAGTATGTACAGACCTATGCAACAGACTGCACAGCCTCTTCCTGTCCCTAACACCGGACCACACGCTCCCTAGATGTGTGTACAAGCTCTCGCATCAGTTCCCGGCACACTGGGGCTCGGGACTTTCTGCGCTGTGTGCATGTAAGCGGGGACTTCGGTGACACATCGTTATCTAAGTCACTAAAGCGAATGCTTCCTAACCCCATGCCAGGACCCACAAAGAAGGCCCTGAAGGCAAGGGGAGGAGTGGGTATCCGATGGACAGCACAGGAAAAATGGATATTGCAGCAGCAAGATCCTGACAAACATAGCGAGGGCTGCCCAGCCAAGACCTCTACTTGCTGGGATTAACTGGATATGGGCTCCACTGCTGTATACACCAGGTTCTCCTCAGTGCTCTTCCAAACATCTGGGCTAAGCCACTTCCCAATACTATTTGAAGTTGCACTTTCTGGTCTGACAGAGAAATTAGGACTTTCAGGGTCAGAGACCCAGGAATTGAGTCAGAGAGAGGCCCAGCAGAGAAAAGGAAAGCATCATTTGCAGACAGCTTCACTGCTCACCATGGACTTTCTCCCCTATAATCATCCTTTTTCATCCCCACCCACTCCCACAACATAACACAACACAGAGATTACTCCTCAGATGGCAAAGCATCGCTCAGCCATCTCCTATTCCTCCAAAGGACAGCACTCAGAAAGCTTTTCCCTTTAAGCAGCCTCAAAGTTGGCTCTCACCACTGCTGGCATGAATGAAAGGGATTTCAGTTTCCCCCTCCTCCTAAATCCCATCCCTTTCTGTTGCAAAGAAAAGGCAGAGGATGACCAAGGGAAGAGAAAAGCAACTCTCTTGGTTGTCTCTCACCTCCCTCCTGTCTTTCTGCACAGATGCACCGGCGGGCTGGGGGGGGCGTGGGGCCATTGTCGCCCCCACTCAGGTTCCCCAAAGCCACACGCCAGCCCACGAGGGCAGCCCCCGAGCAAGTGCAGGTCTGGGAAGGCAAAGACTGAGAGCACAGTGCTCCTGGAGGCGAGACACGGGTGTATTTCCCCATAACCCAGGCAGCTTTCCCCAGGCAAAGCAGGTTGGTGTCCTCAGGGACCCAGCCTGAAAAAGGGGGGGCAAAGTGATCTCCAGCACTGCAGCCCCCGGGACTCATTCTGCATTCTTTATAGACACTGGGAGGGGTAGAAAAAAATCGCTTTGAGTCTTTGCTGCTTCCTCCCGCTCCCTGCCCGCTGCATCCACACATCCAGACACACACCCAGCCCTGTGCATAAAGGATCTCTGTCCTGCTCGGCTCAGCCATGCAATGTCTGCAAGAGGCAAGAGTTACCTTATCCCCACAGCCTGAGCCGCCTTCTCTCTCCATCGTGGCTGGGAAGCTGCTCCCATTCATGCTTTAATCCCTGGGAACAGAGGCACGATTCAAAGCGGCTCTTCACCCACCAGAGTGGGCTCCCCGCAGCAACCTCCTCCTCCTCCTCCTTCTCTCCTCCCTTTTTTCCTCGTTTGTTGGGTCCGGATTTTTTTTTTTTTTTTAATGTATTCTTTCTTAATCCAGGCAGCAAGCAAGACACTCCTTCATCGCCTCTCTGCCTCGCCGTTTCACTCGCAAAGAAACAGCATTGGAGAGATGCTTCCTCCTCCACTGCCTCTGTGGACCTCCGGTTCCCCAGGTCTCCTTTTCTGCAGCGTGGCGTCAAGGGAAAGAAAGAGAGTGAAAGAGGGAGGGAGCG
Organism: Athene noctua; assembly: GCF_965140245.1. Taxonomy (NCBI): domain Eukaryota; kingdom Metazoa; phylum Chordata; class Aves; order Strigiformes; family Strigidae; genus Athene; species Athene noctua. The sequence goes on along the minus strand of NC_134062.1, from coordinate 4,886,103 downwards.
TGCAAACAGGGAGGAGGAGGCCAGCGGGGTGCGGGAGGAAGGAGCCTGAGCGTGGCTGCTTTGTATCCAGAGCAGTGCCGACAGCCCCTTCCCCCCCCCCGCCAGAGGAGGACCTGCGCTGCTAATGGTCTGTACCAATTTATTCCACTTAGGCAGGGGCACTTCTCCCTGCGACGGGAGGAGAAGCCAGGGAAGGCTCTGAGATGGCCCCTTATGGAATTGGTTCCTGCTCGCCTCACTCCACGGCATCACCCACCGAGTTTACAGCCACAGGCTAGGGGAGATGCTCCCCCAGCCCAGCAGGCAAACGGAAAGTGTGAGGCTGGGAAGGGCTGGGCATGAGGGAAGGTTCTTGTGGTGAGGAGGCTCGGCACCTCTCCGAGAGAAAGCTCTGACCCTATGCTAGGTGGGAAGCAAGGTTCCCTCCAGCCCCTGGGGAAGGCAGGCTCAGCTCTGCTCCGCTTTCCGCACGCACTCTCCAGCGGAAGGTCCCTCCACTCCTCGTCATGCATGTCTCCATGCCGGAGTGATGGCTCCCAGGCTGAGTCCACTTGGGCTTTGCCAGCAGTGGGTAACACTCGTTAGATCTCGTGCAACTCCTCTTCTATCTAACACCAAGTCTTGGCATGGCCCCACTCAGCCATCCCCACCCAAACAGCAAAGTACCCCCCCGTCAACCCTGGCAGCTGACTAAAGGCCCCAGCACTGGGCACGGGGCAGCAGGAACGTGCTTCCCCCATGGGAAGGGGGCTCTGGGTGTGACTAGGGCTGCCCCTAATCTGGGGACAATTGCACCAAACCCAGAGGGCAGACAGGGCACTCGTGTGACCTCTAACAATGAAGCAGGACCCTAGGGATGCTCCTGTCCTTCATAGGGACCCCCTGGAGGACACAGGGCTTGAAGGGTCTGGGGACCAGAGTAAAGATCTCATCTCCTGATACTGCCCTTCAATAGTTAACCCAGGCAGGGCTGACTCATGCTCAGCAGCAGATTTCTCCGAGATGGCTGAACACCACAGTATGTGTGTCTCCGAATGCCATGCTCGCAGCTGGACAGTTTAACATGAGCCAAAAGTCACTCTTGAGGTTGGGGGCAAGTTACCTGTTACCTGCCGCTGCCGCCTGCTCTCCTGCTTCCAACCAGATCAACCCCCTCCACATACCATCATCTCTCCCTGGCTACATGTTCCACAGTGGACAGGCACAGATCCACAGCTACAGCTTGTTACTCACGCTCTTCCAGATCTGGTAAGGTTACAGTGCCATGGTAACCTGGAGGTATAGGGAGATTTACTTACGCTTTACCAAAAAAAGAATGACAAATTAAAAACACAACCTTCCAGCTACTGTAAAAAGCTTCAGTACTCAGGGAGCTGAGGTCCACGTTGTGGAGCAATCTCAGTGATCTTCACCAGTGATTCCCACTGTTTCCACGGGGCTTTTTGTTTTGAACTTACAGCGTTCAGACCCCAGTTTTAACTTGCACCTTGAGGGGTACCTGGGAGCAGAGATGTCTGTTATGTTGCTTGGAAGTCAAAGCATCACCCACAAATTATCAAACATCAAGACACACCAACACATCCTAACTGCACCATCACAGGGCCATGGAGAGCAGCTCCCATACTCTTCCCTCCTGAAGGGAAGCAAGCTGGAGGACCCCACGCACGGCCCCAGGCCTCTGCCTCGGGTGGAAGTGAGCTTTGCTTAGACCGGCAGGGCCGGCACTGGCCACACCAGGGAGATGATGCCTCCATGGAGGGTGATGCTCAAAGGAAGGCGCTTTGTTAACAGCCTCTCCCCTCAAACTGCACCTACTCTGTGGATGAAGAAGGATGAACAAGGACTGCCAGTCCAGAATCCTTCATGCACAGCTAAAGAGACCGCACAGCCGGGCTGGCTTCTCCTCAGCCACCTCCTCTGCAAAACAAGGCAGTTCTTGCAATCAAAGGGAACATGGCCCTTTTTTTGTCCTTGGTCTCATTTTCTGCAAGGTACCTAGGGAGAGATCAGCTCCAAAGACTACTTGCCTGGGAATTTTGTGCCAATTCAGCTAGTACTAAGAGTTTCACTGAACTCCATGTCTATTAAAAATGCATAATGTCCACTTATATCAAAAGGGCGGATTCAGACCCAGCACTTTTCCAGCATGTCCCAAGCTACCTGCTCTTACGGCATTCAGGAGATGGATAGGAAGGAACTGTCCCTCGAGGCCTGTATCAAGAGATAAGAAAGGGCACATTCATTGACTATTTCAGGGCTGGGTGAGAGAGAGGAAATCAAGGGAGAAGAGACAGAAAAACACCACTGCCACAAAACCTAACCACATAAAAACTCAGGGAGAAGGGAAAGGAGATGTGCTAGACCTGAGATATAGGAAAACTACGGGTGCGCAGTAACATTTCAGCCCTGCATCAGTGTTTCCGAAGACTCACAAAGGTGAAAGACATTGGGAAAAGTCTCAAAGAAGCTCAGGAGAGACATAGACACATACAGAGAGAGGGGCATTGCTGCATCCTTCCCCTGTCCCCCTGCCTGAAAATTCCAGCCTGACTCGCTCAGAGCTCCTTTTTGTGATCAGAGCAGCAGAACAACAGCGCAGAGACACCGCTCTGACATTTTCCAAGGTTGTCCCTTTGAACCTTAGCATATCAGCTTGGTTGCATGCTGGGTACGGAGTGTGCCACATTCACCAGAGCCAAATTTCAGGAGAGGGCAAGAGGGATATGGGAGGAGAGGCTCAGGCAATCCTCCCGAAGGATCTCGGGATAAAGGGGGGAAGGGTGGTGTTTGCCTGGAATCCAGAGTGCTTCACTGAGGATGCAAAGCTGAAACATGCAGCATCGCTGTTGACAGCAGTGTATATAAACAGAGCAGCATTTTCCCGCTCCCTCCCCCTTCTTATTATAGCACAGAATACCCCGAGTAAAATATATACAGGCAACAATACACTATAAAAAGGAAAACAAGGCCCCAAGCATGTGACCGCACGCACACACACATAGATACTCTGGGGAACGTAGCATATATTTAATACCTTAAATGTCATTTTTTAAATATTAATGCTGTGCTTCCGGCTAGGTTTGTGTTAGGTTTATTACCACAGAACTGGAGGCACAAGAAAACCTAAACTAGACACTCGCAGCCCGACACAGTGCCCACCCCAGCCATCCCGAGGCCCACTCCTTGACCGTGCTGCATCTCCCCCTTCCAGACGCCGAAGCAGCAGCAGGGCCGGGGCAGACACACTCCCACTAGGCTTTTTCTCGGGAGGGGACCGAGCTGCAGCTCCTTTCCCCCCTCTTCCCCACACTCGCGGCTCGCCATCTGGCGCTGTCAGGAGGATCTCTGCTTGGAACCACCCTGCAGCCAGGCGCAAACACGAGCGGATGCCTCTCCCTGGCTAAACAATAACCTCATTAGCCGAGGCAGCGCGGGGCAAAGGGAAGAGCGTGAGGGCAAATACTCAGCAAATTACAGGGTACGTTCCAGCGGTGCATGCACAAGCACAGGGCTGGGTTGCGGGCAGGGAGGAGTGTACCCGCTGGAGCCACCCAAGGGCTGATGCGGTTTGTGTTTCCTCCCCTGCCACCCCAATCACAGCTCCACTCTGTCTTGTTTTCAGGTCTCAGGCAGCCTGAACATGGGAACTACCTCGCCTCAGGCTTTCTGGGAGTTTCTTTGGCCCATAGGCTGGGGTCTACTTTATTACTGCCTTGTGGTACCAGACTTGGGATACAAATATCTACAGAAACAGGACAAGGAAAGAGATGGATCAGTTTTTGAAATGACTTGCCTGAGCTCTGCAGAGCCAACCCTGACGTTAGGAAGGGGGAATCTCATTTGATAGTCTCAATTACCCTTGTTGTACAAATGCGAAGGCTCTGGGCGAGGCCACGGAGAAAAAAAAAAAAACCTCCAAGTTTGGCCCCTTTGCCAATCTTAGGCAATTCCCCTTCTTCCCACAGGAGGGCTGAGCAGTAGCAGCTCATTACCACAAATCAACCTAACCACTCGTGTTAATTCTCCATGAAACAAAACCCCTCAACCTATTTATGGTGCTCCCTTAAGCACCGTTGTCCATCCCACGCTCTGGAATCCTTGCTTCTAATTGGGCTGACATGTGCATACCGGGCAAAAAAATCCTCCAGCAAGAACCCACTAGCCCAGTTGTTATTCTCCAAGGGCCAGAGGCCAGCAGGTTTTCAAGCAGAGCACATGCTTCTTATGGGGTGGAACAACATGTTCTGCTATCTGCACAGACTGCTTCCAGCAACTATTGCCCTTGTTGCTGGGCTACAGAGAGCAATTACCAGCCTTTTAGTCTGTTGGGCTTCAGTGGGGGGGGGGAAACTGGCAGATAATTCTGTGACAAATCTCCTCTGAAGCCAAGGTTTGTTTTTCTTCTAGTGAAGGTACAGCAAGCAACAATAAAAGCTGTCATCCCATCCAAAATCTCCTTATGTTCTGCTTAAAGAGTCTATCTCACAGGTTGCACCCACACAAGCTATCAGAGATGTTTCCTCATCACCCAGCTCGATTTCTGCAACCAGCCTTCGAGCAAGCAGCAGACGGGCACAGACTGATCACTCAGCCCTTCCCGGCTGGGCAGGACCCTCGGACAGAGCCAAGGAACCAGACACCAACAACAGGCTTTGGAAGACGGGCCAGGCACTGATCCACCCGATACGCTGGATGTTCAAAAGGGCCTTTGGAGGAAAACCATTCCCTGTGTAGGGCCCATCTTTACCCTGAAGCCGAGCCAGGGACATGCTCTCTTCCCTGGCAGTGCTGCCTGTCAGGAGCCGTTGCTGCCCATCAAGGCTCTGCCTGTGCAGGGGGGGCATTTTCACACCTGACGTGTGGATTCAGCGTGCCCTTCACAGAGAGATGCAGAACACAGTGAGGAGCGGGTCAGAGCAAAAGAAAAGCCGTGGTGATGTATCAGCAGGTGGTGCTCTCCCCTTCAAATCGGCAAACGAGTTAAACCCTAGCCTGGCATTTTACCATTGGGATCTCCTCCAGTAGAGGTACCTCAGCCTAAAGCAAGACCCCTCTTCTCTGCGCTGCGGAGGGACAGAGCCTGTCTCAGTTCAGAGCCCAGGAAAGGAGAGCCACCGCTCTGCACGGAGCTCCCCGTGGACCGTGGGCTTCGTAATACCACGGACGAAACTATTCACGGGCTAAAGACCCATCGTAGGTAAACCTAACTCAGGGGAACATCTGAAAGGAATTGGTTTAGCACATCGCTGGGAGTTGGCAGGAGTGATTCAATAACCCCTGGACTCCTTGTCCAGCTACAGCCTTTCTCTGATCGTTATCCTGGCCAGAATCCAAGGCAGAGATTGTTCAGAGACTAGTGCAACCCAGACGGTGCTAAATCACATACATCCAAACTGTTCTCTGAGGGATTTTAATTTATTGGGAAGCACCCTCTTAGCAAACAAACATAAACAGCGATCCAGCTCTCTCCACACTGCTTTGTAATTAAGCAAATTCCACCTAATCCTCCACACGCCCATCACATGGGTCAGAAACTCTTGTCTTTGGTCTGGATGCCACAGCTTGAGACCAGGAGAGAGAAGCAAGAACACGCATGTGCCGCTGGAATTATTGTTGGGTCTCTTGGTGTGTCTCCCAAATGGGGACTCCCAGATGACAGTCACGGGGCCTTTTTGTTTTTAGGGCTCGGGAGACCTACCAGCAAGTCCGAGCCAAACGCCTGCATTTCTCTCTGACTTAATGCTGTGGCCGTGCTGCTGACACATGCTCTGCCCCATTTCCAGCTCTGTTGTCCCCACATTCTCTACCATTGCTTTGCCAGGTGGCTTTGGATCTTACTCAGAGAGAACTTCCTTCAAGAGCAGCTTCTGACACTCTGGGATTGCAACACAATAAACCGATAAAGCGAGACATAGAAACGCATAAATAATCATAATCTCTCACATGTCCCAAGATCACACAAGCAATTTAGACTCTTTTTTCGTGTCCTGTTTATAAATATTCATTTCAGAGCTCTTTTAAACCAACAGAGCCTGATGCAGAATTGCTCCAAAAGCGCAAGCAGCCTGCCATTCCCCTGCAGTGTGCAGGCAAACTGCACCTCTTTGCAGCCTCACCTCATCCTGCCAAGGTGAGCACAGCCCTGCAGCCTCTTGCCTACAAATATTCACAGGCCGTGACAGCGCAGCACAAAAGAACAAAGCAGCAAATATCTCACCATCTCCTACCACTCCTGTGGCAGTGACATCCCTGCCATACGCCCATTCCCTGCTATTAACCTCCATCTCAAAACTATTACGTGACAACATGGGAATCACATCACCTTGTCTGGGTTTACCCAGCTGCCACTGAACAGTATCACTTGAATCTATAAAAAAACCTGCTGTGTTCATGCCTGGAAAGGAAAATTGGTATGCAAACACAGTGATAAATCCTCTGATGTGCACATTTATGTTTTTATCATGTAGTTAATCAGGAAAGAGTATGTTCAGTTTAGATACAGCTCCACACTTCGCCTCTATAATCCGAATCCCAGAAGGGCCTTATAAAACCATAATCTGCAATGCAAAATCACAAAGCATATGGGAGTGTCTATAGATTTTCCAAATCACCTGTGCCCTAATTTAATATGAATAACAATTAGTTTACTCTTATCAGTTAATTGTGCCCCTTGTGGATTCAGCAACACGGCATCTCGTCACCAAACGCCTTTGTCTGAGCAAACTTTAATTACACTTCCTCGCTTGGCCCAGCCCTACTTGCAGCTTTGGCAACAAAAGCAAAATTGCTGTTAAACAAAAACCCCACCACCACTGACAACAAAAAGGGAGAGAGACACACTGCTTTCTGATAGAATCAGACAACTAAACAAAAGCAGTCTGGGGTTAATAGCAGGGAGTGTTACTCCAGGCCTTCCAACTCAGCAAGACATCTCCACAGCATCCTAGACGAGCAGCACGAGGAGTTTCTCCAGCCCCAGAGAGCACTGACAGCCCTCCACCCATACCTCCGCTCCAAGAGGGAGAAGACGCACTTCCCAGGCCTGGGCACCAGCAGCAGAAGACTGGAGAAGGCTTTCATCTCACCTCCGGGGCTGTGAGTAGCAGAGGATTGAGAGCCAAGGCACCAGGGTCCTATTTCCAGCTCTGCCACCGACTTCAAACACGCAAGGTGCTTAACTCTGAGCCTGCTTCCTCACCCATTCCAACAGCAACAACACTGTCACTGATGAAGCTGATGGGATGTGCATACATCCCCCCCCCAATGCTTCAGTGTCAATCCTGCACTGAAAACACTCCTAATGCACCAGTAAGAGCTGCAACATTTATCTATTGGCATAGGATACGCTTCTGCTCTTCAAGGCCCAGAAGTCCCCTTGTGAATCACACAAAAAAAACCCAGATTGAGGATGACTGTGTTTCTACTTCCATTTCAAACACTGCAGGGTTTTGCACACACACAGGCCTTAAATCTCAGTTACACCATCACCTTGGCAGCGAAATGTTGCCTTTGCATAGGAGAGGATGCAGGCTACAAACCTTTTGGCAGAGAGGAAGGAACAAGCCTGCAGAGCAGCCGATAAAGCCTCTGGTGTTAGGAATGTTCCCAACCCACTAGATTCAGTCCAGGAATGGAGAGGCATCGCCGCTGCAGAACTAGATGTTGAAGCTACAGAGGATGTCCATCTTCACACTGAGGATGCTGAAAGCTCCAGCATGCTGCTGCTGCTCCCCGGTCCTAGAGGACTGGTACCACCGCGGGGATTTGGCACAGACGCTCGATTCCCCTCCAGAGCACGAGGAAGTCCTGCAGCTCCATGCCTCACAGCCTTCAGAGCAGGTGTGAGGGAAGGCTTCTTCATCATCTATGCTTACTCCTGCTCCTGCACCACCCTGAACGCAGACAAAAAGGATGCTCGCCCTGCTCAAGTCAGGGAATCCATCACTTGCCACATCAAATATGCTCGTCATCTTTCAGCAGCATGACCTCTGCTCCTCTCTAAAATGGGATATCTCCACCCTTACCAAGGAATAAGCTGCTGTGAATACTTAATTGCTTTTATTACTCTCCTGTAATTGTTACTATGACCTTTCCATGCACTATTTTGGTGTGCCTCTCACCAGGTCATTATTTCTGAGCCATAGGCTCCAGTGGAACAGAAACATTAATCTCCTACAGAGAGTAGATGCAAGGCTCATGGTGTTTGATCTTTCCTGGTAAAAATGATGCCACAAGCTAGACCAGGTTGAGCTCTGGCATTCTGGCAACGCCATGAAAGATCTCTGACTTTTCCCAGTGGATCCTCCTGCCTTCCTCTTTGATCACCTCATTAGCTTAGCAAGCAGCAAAGAAAAAGCAGCTACAATCACAAATTTTAAAGAAGGCCAAGTGTCACTCACTTGAGTAACTGGAACAATGTGGGAACAATGTGAGGAGTCCAAGCTGCAGCGGCCAGGATAATCCTGCAGGCAGCACTAGTTACTTTGGCAGCAGAGTGAGTGTACTCCCCAAACTAATTCCCAGCTAAAGAGAGAAATCAGGCTTTGATTCTCTATGGAGGTTCAAGCAACAACACCTTTGCAGCACTCATTTCTGCTCCAAGCCATCCCACGCAGAACACTGCCAAACACAGGCAGCATCAGTCAGGACTCGCTGGCAGGTGAGAACGGGGCCTGTCTTTTGACCATCTAATACTTCTCAGAACAAGGCTGGCGGCTCAAGCAGGGCCACTTTGGCTGAAGGAAGATGCTAGAAATACAAACCAAACAAAAGCTTATTCTGCAGACCTGCAGGGTTTGGCAGTGTTCATGCAGGTCTGACAGCCTCACCCTGTAAATAAATTGTTTCTCCTGAAAGCAGAGGAGAGATCTCATCCATCTCCGATACTGCGAATCCATGTATGGCACAGAATTGAACTGGCCTTTCGGAGAGACTGTATTTTATTAAGAGTGCTGTTTAAATGGCTACCGACTTATCAAACGACCTTTTCATAAACAGAAATTTAACATTTACTCATTATGAACACTCCATTCCTCTTTCCTCCCTTGTCTCCCAGCTACTCATTCCCATCTAGAAAGAGAGAGACAAATCCCCTAAAGCAGACCAGTCAAAAGCGAGCTGAGGTCTTACTCCAGCTGGGAACAGACCATGCTCCAGGTAAGGGACTGCCCAAGTCCCTTCAGGAAGAAAACAGTTCAAGCCCTGACTGAAACCTAAAGGACTACAGTGCTTGCAGGAGCACACGGACTCGGAGCAATCTTATTCACGGCATGCGCTGATGACATACGGGCAGGCAGGAAATGGCACGGCATTTGGACTCAAGCAGAGACGAGCAAACGTGTGCTTTTCCTGCAGGAATACAGAGCTGAGCTTTGCAAGTTGGGCCGTCTCTAGCACGGAGAGCGTTTATGTCCGCGGTGTCTGCAGACGTGCGGGCAGTGCGTGGCATTCGCATCCTCTGCCAAGGAGCTGAGCCCATCATTTCAAAGGAACGCACTATTATCAAAACAACAAACATCTCACTTCTAAATAACCGCTTTGTTGATGAATCTCAAAGCCCTTTTGCAGAGCTGCTGCAATGCTTCTCTCACCCAGGCGTGATGACAGAGATGGAAGCGAGATCTGGACTTCTGCTGGGGCCACAGGGCTCCACTTGCACAGAGGATATTTTCACACTGGCCCAAAGTGTCCCTAGAACTAACTAAACTTGGGTCTGCATACACCCAGTTTAATGTCGTATTCAGTGCTGACCCAGTTTTTCCTCTCATCTCTGTTCCAACAAATGCAGCTGTTCAACACCAGCATATGACAAAGGGTCAACACAGCAGGGCACCGGGGCCTGGTTGGTCACGATGCTTCACTTCAGACCTGCAAGCGGTAGCACTGACACCACGCTATGGTTTTGTTGCTTGCGACAGTTCAGAAGCCCTTATCTGTTCAGGTAAATTAAATATTGCCCTGATTAGTTCTGATACATGAGAGCATTCTCCACCAGCAGCCAAGAAACAAACAGACAAAAGAGGAATGAAAGGAGCAAGTGCTCCACTGGGACACGGCCGGGTGAAGACAATTGGTTCTAATCTGTGTGATGTACAGCGCCGTTCCCGCTAGGGAAACCACTGCCATAAACACATCTGAATTAACCGAAGGGGGCTTCTGCCCACAGCCCCTCCCGGGAAGGCTGCTCTTCAGTCCGTATCTCTCCTGAGACCAAGCTCCAGACCTACCCCCAAAGTTGCACACACAAGCTTGTGCCCAGGTTGCTCACTGTGCTGCCTGCGTGGCCAAAGCCTCGCTCACCGTGGCCTTACACCATGGCCTTACACCAAGGCCCTTACACCAAAGCCTCAGGTACCACTGATGGAGGGAGCAGCCACTGCCTGTCAGAGAGCATCAGGTTCAGAAGCTGTCGCCTGCATTCAGCTCCATCCTCCCTGCTGCCTTCTTGCTTGGAACAAACATTCTTACCTTTTCCTTTCAAGTGTGAATCTACCCTTGGGCAATGACTGACAGGTTTCAGATTCTAAATGGTATGATTATTATTTTATAGTAAGCTGGATGGATGCAAAGCTATATGAAGTGGGCCTGCTTTTCAGGCGACCTACTCACTTGAAGGACAGCACAATAAATCTGTGAGGGAAGGAAAACATTTGGAAGTATCCAAATGCCTGAGATAGAGGATGCTCTTTCTCTCCCCTCTTCTCCTCCTTTGCCTTCTTGTCCCTCACCCCGGGGAGACAGCTTTTTCTGTTTTAGAACAGGGCCTGTCCACGCACTGAGCGTTTGGCAGAAAATTAGCTTCATTGCCCAGATCCATCTCTGTGAAGCAAAGTGAGAAGTGCAGGCTTTAGATTTGCAGTGTGCTCAAGTTCCCAGAGCAGGTTAGTAGTGAAACCCAAGCCTCCCAGTTGCCAGGCACTGCTCTGACCTACTCTTCTGAGACTTGCACAGCCCTGGACAAAGAACATACACATATTTCAGTCTCACAGCTCAAAAAGCCTCATCATGCTCCTTTTCGAAAACAAGAGGGGCAATCTCATCCCTTCCCCAAGCCACACACCTTGAGGAGAGGCTGAGTTTTACAGATATCAAGGCCATACTTCGAGCAAGATGTCCCATATATGAATAATGGAAAAGTCTGTAGCAGCTCCACATTTAAGTTTGCACAGACATTTGCACTTAAAGCAGACTAAAATCCCTCTGCTTCACACTTCCCTGATTGAATCCATCATCCAAATGTAAGTATGGTAACTCCAAGGGCAGTGAAACGTCCCACGCAACTGAAGTGAAATATTAACTTATATTTGTAGATGATTTCTTTTTAAATGTCCATGAAACACTGTTCTGCTGTCCCATCTTTTAGCTCTCCCCTGGCTAAAATGCCAGTCACACAGCTCAGGCTGCATTTGAAGCAGCAGAAATCAGCACATCAGGTTTTTTCCTCTATTCTCCCTTTCGAAGATAGTAACAGCTCAGGACGCTGCTAAAAGTCTGCATGTGCAACTCATCAGCTTATATGGAAAGAGAGAGGATCAAGCTCTCTACTATATGCCCCTAATTGCCACTATTTACCCCAAGACAGCCTCTGCAAGCACCCTGAAGTCCAGTTGCTATTTCATGTGGATCTCTCTCTTCTCTCCTCTGCTGACTTACCGGTCCAGGGCATCTCTGTTTACAGGACCTTGGTTGTACCCTGGTGTCAGAGCTGTCAGTGCTTGCAGCAACTGACAGGCAGCCGCTTCGTTCGGCACAGTTGGGTGAACAGCCCCTTCCAGCACATTTTGTTATTCACATGCTCCGCCTGCTAATTGCTTTCTGAAATGGGGAAGAAACAGATGACGAGCAGAATGCAGCTCCTGACAAATTCCTCAGCACTGTAAATACGACTCACCTTGCTGTAAACAAGGAAATGCTAAGTGGCAGTGCTGGTTTGTGCTTAAATTAAAAAAAAAAAAAAAAAAAAAAGAAAGAAAACACACAAAACAGAAAAAAAAAAAAAATCTCCAACTCCTATGCTGCAAGACAGCCTGCACAATGATGAGAACCCCAATCTGTGCTGTGTGTTTCAGTCTGAAGACACCTGTGAGCCTCTGGAGAGCACATGCTAACACCAGCACAACTGCAAACCATCTCCCCAGCGCTGATTAGCGCTCAGCAACCTCTTTGTCTTGCTGAAGATACCCAGAATCAAGTTCCTACACGCAGGCTCTCTGCCTTTGGAGCTACATCTGCCAAAGAATGAGAGCAGGAAAGGTTTAAAACCAAAGAAAATAACTTGATTTCACTCAGCCTCTAAGCCTCTCTCTATCAGTTATGTTAGGTGAGCAGAGGCCTCTGCGTTTCACAGTGCACAGCTCTACCACAGAACCAAGGATCTGCAGGCTCTTTGCAGGTATTATGTCTCTGCTATTTTAAGGGAAATATAATTTGCTCTTAAAAATGAGATTTAAAATTAATAAGCTTGGGGCTTTCAGCTTTCTGGACTGTGAATCTGTAGGCTACACTTTTAACACACTTCCAAATTTCTTCTCTATAGCCACAAGGCCTAGAAGCTTATTTAAAAACAAGAGCTCAAGGTTCCTCTTCTTCCAAGAAAAGAAGCTCTACAGAGAAACATCAAATACCATTAGATCCACAATCACCTTGCAAAAATTGACAACGCCAGTATATAAGCACACAGTATAACTACTTACTTCCTGATCTAAACCACTGTGCAGCGATACGGTTCAACAGCATGAGTCATTCCACCCCAGAGGCAATTGCATTTCAATATAAGATGTAGAAGCAATACAAAAACCAGGTGCACACTCACAGCTCTCATCCTGTGGAGACAGAAGGTGCTGGAAGCACTAAGATGATGTAGGACTGCAAACAATGAGAAACTCTAAGAGCAACAGATAAGTAAATGGTTTCTGCAGCTACTTTGCAACTCCTGGTAGAAAAACATAAATTGAAGAAAACTTCTATGTGTGGAAAATGAACTGTGTTAGTGTTTGGGGCACAAGGACATCAGCTCTGATAGAAGATATCAAATAAAGTCAAGCAGATTAGGGAAAATGACCATGGAAATTTAAATTCACGGGATCCCTTTTCTGCAGACAGATGGTCATTTCAGCTTTCTATTCTCTAATCCCTTGTTCTGCAAAGCAAACATCCTAAATCCCAGATAATGTAGGGTTTATCATCTCATACATTTCCCACAGCATTAAGGCTGGCCCCAGCAATAGGATACATATGCTTAAACATCTGCATTTACAGCCACAAGAATCTCCTACCTGCATTCAGCACAGAGGCGATCTCTGCACCCTGGCCTCCAGCCCCAGAAGCCAGGATGGGCCCCTGCTAAAGCAATCACCTTGTCCGGTTGGCATCATGAGAATTAAAGGGAACCTGCTCCTGGGCACTGCCTTTCTTTCTGGCACAACCAGATCCTTGGCCATGTCTCTAAGGAGGAGGAAGGTTGAGCACATTTTACAAGCTGCCATATTACCAACACTCAGGAAAAAAATAACCATGTAGCCAGCAGCATGGCAGGAAGTTTTGCATAGTAACTGCCTAGGATTTATGAGATTTGGGGTTTTGTTTTTTTTTTTTTTTTTCTATTTTTTTTTTTCCCCTGTCATTTGCCTTAAAGAAGAACAGACCTGCCAAATTGCCCTTTTGGAAACAACAGCAAGTAATCCAGGTTGCAGGGAGCAAGCAGCTAGGAATGAGGTTTTACATGACCTACTTATCCTCTTGACTCTGGAGGTGCAGAAACTATGGGCAAGTGTCAGACAGAAAGGGGGACAGAAACTGCCCAAAGCCAAAAATCAGACCTGAAACTGTGTTGGGAAGAAATCGGGTGGTTTGGCTGCCAGACTTTTACTCCTGGACCCAAAAGAGCTAGTTTCTGAGGGAAGAGGGAGAGGAGCAAGAGACTGAAGAAGGCTTAGCACTCAGATATTCCTTACTAGTTTCTCAGTTTCCCTGTTTGTTAGCTCAAATGATTCACAAGGAGCAGTAAGCATCTCACAGCCTCACAGACAGCATTCACAATTAAACAGATATTGAAATGAATTTCATGAAATATGCATATTGTTTGCTTCCTAAAAAAAGCTGTTTAGATCAGACCATGAAAAGACCAGAAATTAAGGATAAAGACCAGAAAATAAGGATTAGATCAACAGTCAATCTCCATTTACCCTCTAATGAGCCCTGGATGAATGTGGAACAAAGAGAGAGTCTGTGAGAGCTCTAAAAGAGGTAGGAGCACCGGACACGCTCTCTGCTGATGTAAATCACCGTATTGAGAAATAGTCCATAGTTCTTTGAACCAGCTGAAGATCCGGTCTGTCTTCCACATGGGGCAGAATCTCAAAAAATGGGACATTTGCAAGCGCAGAGCTCAGTGGAAGGGCTGGGAGATGATCCCCCTTTCAGAGGCAGTGCCACCCAGAACCCAGCATTGGGATCTGGGCCCCTGCTGTAGCAGCAGCATTGAGAGCTTCCCCTTTACCCTCCTCCCACATCATTTTGGACAGGGGAGTTGGTTTTATCCCTTCGTAGAAGAAGTCACCTTCCTCACGCAGCACTTCAAACCCTCAGCCTCTGCACATGGCAGGATTTGCTGCACAAAAACCGATGACACAGAGCTGGGCATATCCCCACTGATGTTCAAATGTAGCACATCACATCTTGGGATTGTTGTTCCTGACAGGCTCTCTCATCTCGCATGGCTAATAGCTCATTGTTTGTATTCATGCACGAGGAGTAAATTCTTCATTATTGGAGAGATCTGACATGTACAAACAATTGGAGTAAATTGATTGTATGTTCCAAATCATCACACAGACTCTAATTCTATCTGCAAGGCGCACTAATTTGCACTAGAATTACCTCCTAAATTAGGAATTAGAGTTTTTGACAGAGAAGAGCAATGACTGTCCTTGTGTTCCAAGGCCAGTGGGGGCAGGGGGAAGGGTGCAGGCCCCTTCCCAACTCACACCGCAAGAGGCCTTTTGTCTTCCCTTAGAGTTTACTGAAATGTGGTGAAGGAGATAACTGATGAAACAAGGTTCCAGCATTTTTCAGAGAGGCATCTCATTGGTTTAGATGCACATTTAAAAGGAACAGAGTATTTCAATTTAATTAATCTATACCCAGAGCCTACCTTTTTCTCATGGAGGAAACTGGGACTCTCCTGATCCTTGAAAACTGGACATAAAAGGCTTTGCACATCTTTTTCTTAAATGAAGATGCTCAGTAAGAGCACCACTGAAAATCAGATCTCAAAATATCCAGAAAGTGCATTTGTTCCTGCCGGAAGCAGACACTGTGCTCTTCCAGACATGAGGTCATCTGTGCTAATCCCAGAGGGTACGCTGTACCACCTCATTTAGATGTAAAAGAGACTAAATCATTAAGTTAACTTGAATCATGCACCCAAGAAGCGTCTCTGTCTCCAGGAAGGGAAGGGATCAGAGTGTTCAGCACTTTCCAAAATACCAGACACAAGGTGTGTTTCTCAGACATTGCCTTCTCTATCTGAAACAGCAAAATTTGTACTTCTTCTAGTCCTCAGATGCTCCTTTCTCAGGGTAGAGGAATACACAGAATGTGACAGATGTCAGTTATATTGTTTAAACAGTGAAAGGACACCATGTAAAGATGTAAGCTAAATATATGAGTCTATTAACACTGGGGTCACTCTGTGAGCAGTGGAACCAGACAACTCTGAATTTCCTATGGAAATGGATCCAGGTGTAGGCACCGTTGTTTAGGAAAATGGATGTTCACAAAGCAGCTTTTCCTGTTCTTGGATTATTTGCAATATCTCCCACACAGATTCTGGTTTCTAAGAAGGGTGACCTTACAGTGCAGCCCCCAGTTGTGAGATTAAGAGTCTTTTCTCCAGCCACCTATGATTATGAAGCCTATAGAAAGAGAGGATTCTGCGAGTCCCTTGGGGTAATAAAAATAACATTCCCTTTGAGTTCTCTTTGAGACTGACACACTCGGGAGAAATTTGTTTGAAATTTGTAAATGGTTCAAAAGCTATCAGAGGGCCAAAGACAGCAGGATCTCATTGGCCCTGTCTTGTTTGCAAATCCAATGATAATCGTCTCTGAGGGGTAAATATAATTATCACCACAGCTCAGAGGATGCTCACAACTTAAGCTGGACCTGACATAAAGGAACAGACAAATAATGGAGAGGGAAGGGGGAAGGCAACACCGCCTCTTAGATATGCAAAAATATCCAGCTAAACCCCAGGGAGTCACAAAACTGACTTTGTAAAGGCATGATTAAAGACAAAACAAACACTGGGAGGTTTTTTCCATTGCCTTTCAACTCCAGCAATTATAGAAACTTAACCTGAAGCACACTTCAACTGCAACCAGTTGATCTATGTAACTATTTATGTTCTTAATTTGAACAGAAAGCTGAGATATTCGTTCAGGCTCCTTGCCCACACGGACGGGGGCAGTACTGGCTGCTGGAAACTGCGAGGGTTATGGAGACTGAGCTGCTATGTGGAGTGTATTGTTGGGTGATGACGGGACAGGACTGATGGTTTCTTTCTCTGCTCAATAACACAGATTTCCTGGGATGGATGACAGAACCATGGAAGTAACACCTGAGGTCAGTCATAGGACTGGTAAAGCGTTACCCCTCTGGCAACATCTCTCTAGGACATATACCAAGTCTCTGCATGCCCTAAGATGAGCCATGATTCCTTTAGCAAAGGAGGAATTTCACCCCTGAAAACAAAGTTTAAATCTGTCTTTGGTCCTGTGCCACTCACAGTCTGTCTTCAAGATCATTCTGAGTAAGCATGGATCTGTGTCAGAGTTCTGTATGACAGCTACATCGTTATTTCTACGCTTACACCTTCATGCAACAAAGTGCACTTGACAAGATTTTCCTGGTATTTTCCTTTTTTTGATCTGTGGAGTGTGCATTCCCAAGGTTTTCCCTCTGCCCACAACCATGAAGAGGTAATGCTTAGAAAGGAGCACACTTAGATTCTGGGAAAATAATGTAATTCCAGGAACAAGAGCTTTTAATGAGAAAACAAACTGCACAGGCGATGCAGACGAGAACCCAGCATTATGAATCAGTTCAGCAAGCTGGTCTCAGGTGACAGCAATGGAGCTGGGAATAGTGGAGTGCTCTGAGGCAACAGGAGACGTGAGAGGAGTAGTACACATTCCCCTAAGTTCTGCTAGAATAGTTCCAATGCCGTCCCTCGAGGAGTGCACAAATGCATTATATAGAACCAAAAATACATCCGTAAGGAGTGGACTTGTATAAATATAAAGGTAACTGATTAGGTGCTTTATGGGGTGAGCGTGTTAGTGCCCTGGCTTTATTGCCTGTTGGCAGTTCGGCTCGGTTAGGATCCTTCATTCTTCTGATTATGCAGATACAATCTATCATATTGTTCCGGAAACTTGGTTAGAGCTGTGCTCAGAGAGATGGCTGCAGCTGCAGCGTGCTCGGAGAGACACACATCATTGCTCTCTTTTATGAGAAGGAAAATTGGCCATTGCTGCTCCTGCAAGAAGCAGCTGTTATTTGTTGTTTTCGGGGTGGTTGTTGGTTTTGGGTTTCTTATTTTGAGCTATTATGATGAGTTTGCCTTCTCTTCCCACTTAACCGAATTACAGAGTGTTTATGTTTCCAGTGCTCTCGCGGAGATGCGCTAAGCTGGCACGCCTGCTGGGTGAAGCTTTCCTCTCCTCAAGCAGGAGCGCACCTTTGGCAGGAAGGCTGAGCCCGTGGCTCTGACCGCGAGCCTTTGCCAACCACCTGAACTGCACCAACAGCCTGCTGCGCAGCTTTTCCCGTGCAATAGAACTGCAAATTATGGTGCCTGAATCAAAAGCCTCATGGCTCTCGCAGGAGGAACGCAGTGCTGGCTTCATCGCCAGATAAACCTTCAGCAACGATTTCCACTTTCGGGGCTCAAGAGGTGGGCCGTCGCAAGGCCTGTTCCCTCAACAGGGCTGGGGTAAAGCCCTTTGCTACCAGAACCGAAGCCTTGGTGCTGAGCCTGGCAATGGTGATGCAGAACAGCTCCCCGAGAGCGAGGGGCACCCCGAACTTGGTGGTGATACATTTGACACTTGATCGCTCTGCTCCTTACCCGGGAGAACTGGGTACTTGCTATCACAGCATTTTCTACACAGCAGAGGAGAAGGGGAAGAATTTACAATCACCCTAAATGCAGACATAGCCTAAGCACAGTTTTCCACAAGGTCAGTCTATATCTGGGCCAAAGAACCACCTGTCTCAGCAGCTACTACCATACCCTTCATGTAAAACTGCAGAGTGTTTGTGTGTGCAGACAGAGCCTAACCTGCCTCCACAGAATACCCAAACGAACAGAGCCCAGCCCCTGCTTTTCAGAAAAGGGGGTGGGGAAAAAAAAATATGCAGATTTGCCTTATACCGTAGGACAGAAAATACAGCCACCGTTTTCCCTCCCAAATGGTCTTTTTTAATAAAACCACCTCATCCATTTCATAAAAGCAACTCATTTTAAAATAGCACTACTTTTGCATTAAAAATGTTTCCCCTTCATAAAACACCACTGCTACATTTTTAATATAATAGCAGTTCATATTGTCTAGAAATATGCTGTAGCTTATATTTAAAGGGATCTTAAAAATGTTTGCAAGACACAGTTGCTGTTCAAAGGCATTTTTGCCTCTTTTTCTCCCCACATAGGGGATAAAAAAGCTTTTAAAAAACCCACAAAAGCTAACAAAGGATGCTTTCCTTTTAAATCACAACTGTTACGCACTTTTCAATCAGGATTATACCAAGTCATCTGTGTCCAACCCACAGAAGATAGAGCTGTGGAGCTCAAGCTACGGAAAGTTTGATTTCCTCTCTTGTGTGTTCCTAGCTCAGCTCCTGGCGTGTCCAGATTACCAACCATAATCGACACTTTCACACATCTTGATAAAAGGCCAACAAGTAAGCCCTAAAGTCGAATTCCAGATCACACACACAAAAGGCTAGACAAGGGAAGAAGCTCAGGTCCTGATCCTGCAATCAGCTTCCTGTGCCCAGACCCATGCACAATCTTTAACAGGGTATTATGCTAGTAGGCACTGGCAAACACATACACATTTGGCTGGAAATCATGGTCTATTCTTTTCTTTCCTAAGAAGCAGGATGTTTCATTAACTAAAAGCAAGTCATTAAGACAAAAAAAAAAAAAAAAAAACCAGACACCACAAAGATAAGAAATGGGAAATCCAAAATAATTTTGTTCATTTTCGAATAGTGCTGCAATCACTCAGATGCGCTGCAAAACACTGGCACAAAATAAATGTTAAAATAAGAGACTTACCCTCTGCTGCCAGCTGGCTGCAAACCTCAAGTCTGCTGACAGCAGTGTCAGAAGCTGGTTGTATCTTTGCACTTGGTGATGGTCAACCCACGTGTCCAAGACAATTCTAGCTATTATCGCAGGACTGCTGTTTCCTGTGAGCCTTAGGCTTCTTAATATGATATTTCTCATTTGCATATTAGATGCTTCAGCTCCTCCAAGTCTTCTAAGCAATAGCCCCTTTGCATTCATCTTACCTGTATGTACTTTCTGCTTTTGAAACCTTTCCCTGGAACTAAATCCTCTGTTATTGTCCCCAGCCCACACACCTCTAGAGGCGTTCTTGGCTTTGACTCGCATTTCTGCACCAAACCTGAAACTCCCATTTATATTAATACCATTTTAGCCATCCCCCAGCATTTTAGCTCAGATTTTTCTGTCTGCAAAGTCCATCCAAACCGTGGAACGCTTTTTTGAAGCCACTGCAGAACCGAGTGCCCAAGGCCCAGAAGATGGTTGATCTCTACAAAGATCAGGGACACTGGGCAAGGGAAGCAGCACACGTTATCCGCGGAGACAACTTGCTGCATGGCCATAGATGGAACTGCTGTCAACACACAACAACTAGGTAAATCCGGCCAATTTGCACCTGTAACAGTACCAAGACATATCATGGGGAAAAAAAATGAACTGTCAGCAAACTGGCACCTCTTTCCACTATAAATCCTCTTGCCCAGAAGCTCGCTAACCTTGCTCACATCGCTCTTCCTCTTTGGGGAGTTTGCACAACTGAGTCCCACCTCGTGGCTTACTTGCTGGGGTGTCTCTCTGTGAAAACGAAGAATCAATTTTAGGCTTTCCCTCATCCTGCCGTGGACAAGAGGGCAGATAGAGATCACTGTCACACAGCTAAATGCCTAGATGCTTCTTCTCAGATCCTTCCTTCTTTTCTGCTTTTAAAAAGAGTGGGGCAAAGCTGGATGTACTGATATTTATTTTCCCTGTGGGTATAACATGAAGGAGAAAGAGGTGAAGTGATTTGCCTAAGGCAGCAGATCAAGTCAGCAGCAAAATGAAAAACTGAGTGTGTGACCCTTGACGGTCTGATGACTAACCCACCTGACTATGCCAGCTCTTGCCTCATCTGCAGCATGTTTATATCCCAGCATTGTTAGTTTGCTGGTTTTAAGCAGGATGAATTTATACAGCAGTGAAAAAAGGAAAATATTTAGAGAAAGGGATATAGCATTTGCTACATGGGGATTCTGTATTAACTAGGCAGGGATATGGAATTTATCAGACACAGATAAGCATTCGAGGAACTAGGGAAGAAGTATTCATTAGCTGGTGATATGTATTCCCATGCAGCGGAATTTTTTTCCTTCTGATCAGCAAATCACACCTTTTGCAGGGGGATTAGTTGATGCCTTTAATGATAATATAAGAAGATTATATTTTCCCTTTCTCTTCACAATTCAAAGCTCTTAAATACAGAGAACTAGCTTTCTTGAAATATCACTATGGAATTACCACTCTCCTCACATAAGAAGCTAGAGAGGCCATCGGAGTGGAGTAAGGCTATTTGCCTTAAACGTAGTCGCACAACAGCTCAGCAAGAGAAAATAGCAGCAGCAGATGAACGCTTCAGATCGCATCTCTGCTGAGGGCCTGTCAGTCGCCGTATGTCCTGCTCCAGTGACAGCGCTCAGGGAGATTAACAGACGCTCTTGGCTTTCTGATGGACACCTAAGATATGACTCCCTCCAAAAACTGAGCAACACTGCGCTTCTGGAGGCTTCAGGGCCATCTGAGCTGTAGGCAAGGCTGAGGAAAATGGCCATTGATCGTGGGAATTGGCAAGCAGGGGAAAACTATTCTGCTTTACGCAAGCTCTGTCTTTAGCAGCTTCTTCTTCTGCAAGGGTTTGTAGCTTTAAGCTCTGGTATCCAGGGAATATTTGTACAGAAGATGCAAATTAACAAACGTTTCTCTAAGACAGAAAACTCTAATTAGTAAATAGGCCATCCAGGCCCAGTTAATCTTTGAGATTGATTGACAAGGTCTGAGCAGGTCATGGAAATGGAGCTGCAGCCTTCTTTAATAGCAGGAGGCCTACGCTTTCAAAGTTTAGATACAGAGGAGTTACAAGTAAGCCTAAGTGAGGAAAGAAGAAACAAAATTTATACCAAAAAACTGGCCGGGGGTGGGAGGGGGGAGCTTTCTATGAATTAAATTATTCAACTCGGTCACTCTGGTCCTGTTAAACTTCCTCTGAATAACAGGAAGGATTGCGCTTTGATTAGTTTGGCACTCACGGTTAGGGATTCCTAATCCATCTCCATTCCCAATTTATCACGCACCTTGCCAGGCAAAGGCTGGGTGACACACAGAGTGAGGGTTCTCTTTACGTAGGCATATTTAATGAAAACCTTTATTGAACGATAACGGGCATCTTCAAGAAAGTTTTCACAAGACTTCTTCCTTAGGAAGAGCCTCAAAAGTGGCGGTGGGACTGTTAATGGCTCATGAAGCATCCAGCCCTTTCCATCACAGGGTGATAAATAAATCAAAAATACCCAGAAGCAGCTGCTTATGGGAATACAAAGACTATTTTTCTCTACATTTTGAACCACTTTTACAATCCCTTATATAAGACATTACTCTTTATTAAAGTCTATTGGATGATTTACAGGTGTAGAAAGGACCTAATCTCTACACGACTGCATAGTTTTTGAGTTATTGCTAAAGAACCCTTTTTAATTCCATTTTGGTTTCACATTTCTGAAATTCCACAGGCCTCACTCAAGACATCAGTGCGGATTTGTGAGGCAGACAAGCAGCATTTTTTAAAAAGCAGCAGGACAGAAACGGAGCTGAGTACTGGTACGGTGATTGTGGTCGTTTCCCTACTGAGCAGCAGTGATGCTGTTTGCTATGTTGCGTGCCAGCCCCTGCACCTAGGAGAGGCTGATGAGCAGCATTTCTCCTTTTCTGTGTGTACCACTCCACAATTCAGGGGAATCCAGCAAAGGGAACCAGCAAAAAGGTTTTCCTGGGTAGAAAGTACACAGACACCCTGGAAAACAAAGGGAAGGCTGAGATGTTTTGATGCCTCGTGTTTGCATACTGCCCACAGTGTCCAAAGTACTTTGCAGAGGTGCACAGAGACACCGCTGCAGGCCTAAAGGCTGGGGCAAATCAGGATGTGAGGAAGCAAAGGGCAGTGTTTCTCCTTTCATGCACACCTGTGTCAGTCCGAGGGCTTTGATTTTGTTGCCTCTGGAATTTCAGAGATGTGACTGTTTTTTTCCACTGATGAATGTAAGAAACTCATCAGTCTCAGAGGTTTCTTGGAGTACAGGCTAGCTGAGCAACCTGACAGTGGGCTGTGTATAAATTGAAGAGAGATCTACAGGTTAAAAAAAAAAAAAAAAAGAATTGTTTTTACCAGAGCATCTGGAATAAACCCAAGCTCAACAAAGAGATATCATTTCTGGGAAGCCAGACTGGTTTAGTTGTCATCATATCATTCATCTTTCTTGTTGCTGTACCTCCACCCATGTGTTTTTGCTGCTCCCTGAGCCAACAGAATGAATAAAAATCCCAGGTTGAGCCTTTATTAGCGTGTGTAATGCAAGTCAAGCTGCTTTGAACGTCCTCTTGTTGGGTATTAATGCAGCATGCCATTTGTTACACAAGTATTTTGCTGTGGCAGACAGAAAGTGACATTTATGGGTCTATCATGAGAATGAATTTCACCATCCATTAAAATGATGTACAGGTAAACACTCCATTCATTTTAAATCTGTGAGCTTTGGTTCTTTCTCTGCTCTGGTGGATGGGTCCATCAATACAGCTACTCTTAGCCAAACTCTTTGCTGGGAAGTGAGAATTACAGGCCTGTAATTAAAGGGATTGTAGCTTGAAGGGAGAGTACAGCAATTAAAGTTATTGGTGAACTCTTGCAGATCTGCATGGGTGCAGCAGCTGTGGTGCATCTCTAGAGCTCTGCAGCTGGAAGGGCACTGTCCCTTTCAGTCACGAGAAAACATCACTCCTGGCTCAATCATCTACTAGAGCCAAACCCAGGACCAGGAGATCTACAAAATACATATTTACCATCCAAATTTTAAAAAAGGACAACGTCTGGAAAATCTAACAGCACAATGCATTTATAAATCTCTCTGTGGGGTACAGCCACTAGAAGAAGACAAGAGAGTGTAAGCTGTAGACACTGAGCTACTAGCGGAGTCGTTACCTAGTAGGGTAGGTTGGTGTTAACCTGTTACCATGTCCCACCCAGGAGGTGGCTACTGCTGAAGGGGATGTTCTTAACACAACGTGTTACAATGCTTCAGAAGCCTCTGCTGGGGAGGATTTACACTATGTTTTCTAGAGAATTGCTATGAGAAATGCATAAGGTAGAAAGAAAACATGCTATAAATGTAAGCCACATCACTTGGAAAATGAAGTACCATTGTTTATCCACTGCAATTGTAGAAATTAAGGTAATAACAATTACAATTAAGTGACTCATATGTACTACTGTGCAATTAATTTAGGCTTAGAGGCAATGTTATTGTGTATTAAATAAAGGCCAAATGATGATATATCAAGTTGTCTCCGTGATTCAGGCGGTTGCATTGCTCATCTGGGCCCAGAAGCAGGCCATCCTCAGTGCAACATGATGCTCAAAGTACCTGTTCTTACAGAGGAGGTCACACTTCCTTTGATGCAACATTAAACTGTGTTTCTGATGACCTTTATGGTTTTTGCAGAGTCGAGTTGTTCATTCGAATTTCTTGGGCAAATGCCAGCCTAAAAGAGTTGTATTTGATCTATCTGAGCTTTGGTCATACTCGTTTGGCATTCCTGTTCTTCTGGAGTGTGTTCTTAATCTCAGTTTTAATAGTTCCAAGCAAAATGTTGGTGCTGTGTTGGACTATGTGTGAGTCAAATCTGGAGGTCCTTGGTACAGTGTATTACACGGTGTATTTAGACAAACTCCTTAGGGTTGAACTGTGCGAGGATCTCACAGACTGGTCCTGCTGTAAGCTCACAGTCATGCAAAGGCTCCCCCTCTGCTCACCGACAGACAGAAATTATGCAGAAGCTTCAAAAGAAGAGCTAGTTATCTCAGCTATTTACTGACAGGGAAACATCACAGGGACGATCTGGGAGCTATATTCTTGAGATGAATTGCCCGAGTTCCACACACACTTGTTGCATTTATGTGAACGCTTTCCCTGCAGGCAAGCCACAAAGTGGTTTTGTGAATATTCCGAGCCACTGAATCTCTAATCCTCTTGGTCAGCTTTTAACTACTAACTTGCCGACACTCATAATAAAAATATGGTTGATAGAAAAATGTGCGTCTAGCTCCACAAATCAAAAGAGAGGAAAATGTTTCTATGTTTGTTTTGTTTTGTTTGTTTGTTTGTTTGTTTTTTAATTGAAATTGCTACATTTCTACAGTCTAAACATTTCTAACTTAAGTTTATGATTTATCACCAGCAGCCTCCTACTCACCCACTAAGTAGCAGAGAATTTCGAGGTTACGGCAGGAAAACCTTTAAGAAAGCAACATCTTTCTTTTCATTATGATATTCTTAAAATACGTGAAAAAAAGAGTACAGAAAAATCAATGCAAAAATTCCATTTCTAAGTAGGATGTGTTACAAAATACTCATAGAGACATCAGCAGGTCTAGTATCCCCATAAATATGTTTTCCATAATCACCCAGTATTTAATTAACACCCAGAAACTGCATGACAGAATCTAAATGGAATCTTTAAGACGCTTAATTTAGAAATTGTGGCTGAAATGTATTGGAAGCGGTTCTCCTGGCCCGGCCATCCGGTTGTTTCTCTCCCACAGATTCAAAAGCTTTATCTCATGGGCAGCTTGTCTGAGTTTGGGAAACCTGAAAAGCTACAATTCACTTTCAAAGTGGATCTGTTTAATTCATTCTCCTCTTTCTTTCAATTACAGCCCCTTCCCTGAGGAAAGGAAACCGAAGAGAACCTGTTAGATGTGGCTGAAACAAAGCAGCAGAAAGCAAGTAGGTAAAAAAGGGTATTTCCTAAAAACTGCTTTAGGAATTATTACTAAGACTGCACAGCCCTTGTTGTATCAGGCATATGAATTCTTTTCAGGGCAGTCCTCACTCTCCCTGCTAATTTCTGTTCATATTCATTTTGATGTGTATGTCTTCAACTGCCTTTGTATCAGCCAAGCTATTTTCTTTGATCTCTTTTAGTAGCAGGGGTCCTTGGAAATGTATTTTTATTAAAAAACACGCCCTGGAATATTTTCTACTGTAAAATCAGTCCTGGTGCGTCAATTGCTGCCTCACAGTTTTCTCAGCAAGGGTTAAAGCGTGATACTTCTGTTGAAGACTTTGGGAGATTTGCTTGCATTTCCACTGGAAGAAGGAGAAGGGTTCAGTTTGTCTGCAGAGCCTTACCAAATCCCACTAAAAATCCACCTTGCCAAAGCTACTTTCTCTCAGAGTGGGTAAAACCAAACGTGGAGGAAAAAGCGTAACCAGAGGGCAAGCACACCTCTCCCCAACACAACCTCACAGCCTCCAAAGATGGACATTTCAAAGATTTCTTCATTCACGGGTGGCATCTTTGTCTTTCTCAGGCTTTGAGGGATTTTTTTTTTTTTCCCCCTATTGATTTGTGCAGGCACACTTGTGTGTTTCATGATTTTCAAGTAGGTACAAATGACCTAGTCTTGCATTTCTTCCTGGATTCTCACTGTCTCTTCCGAAAAGATTTGACCTGAGTGAGACACCAAACAACTCAGACCCTTCTCCAGTGCTTTGTGCTTTCCACTGCTGTGGAAAGCCCTCATTTCGGGTGAGTAGGGATGGGAGGAGGGAATAGATGTTACAGAAGTGATGAAGCTCCTGTTTTCATGTGGAGGGCCCCTGCAGCACGGTTAGCAAAGGGAACAGAGATGCCAGCTGCCGTGCATGCAGAAGGGTCCCTAAATAGAAGGCTTTTCAGAGCTCTCCCCTAGGCTGCAACAGCTCTTGACTAAAAGGCACCCTAAAAATGTTGGTGAACTGAGGAGTCCCTGCTGTCCAGGAGAGCGGGCTTGCCTCCCTGACACACTGACGCAGTGTGACCCTTCCCAGGGCAGTACGTGTCCTCCAGCACAGGGGTTGGCACAAGCCCAAAGAGAAGAGAATCGGGGCCAGCCTCTTCCATTTCTCTTACCTATTTTACCCCCATGTCAACACACATTCTTGGCACTGGAGAAAATCCCGCTCTGGTGGGGATTTGAAATTCTGGGTGAGTTTAATATTGAAACTTTAGCTGTTTTTTTTGGCTGATTTCCCATCTCATCTTCAATTTCCATTGCAGGCAGCCTGTGTATTAAAGTGCAGCTCCAAAACAGATGAGCCACCAAGACCATGTAAGAGAGAACAACACGGCCTCAACAGATCTCCAGAACACGTTTAACTCGTTGGTAAAGATCCAGAGTAGCTCCTAGAGGTGCCTGGGCTTTTACACACTGTTTGACTGAGGGCATTATCCTCAGAGAGAACTGCCTGGGTGCCCTGCCACAGTGCCTCCACAGATGTCATCTCGTGGCAAAGCAGGCATCGCAAAAGCTGCAGCTGTTCACTGGTGGCTGAGCTGTTTCCAGGCAGCTGTGCTCAGCCTATTGTTCCCGTTGCAGACAAGGGATGTTTGCAAATGTGTTCAAATTTCCCCAGCCACACTGGATATATCTATGCTAGATTTTTAACTGATTGTAATGGACACACGATAATTTACACATTATAAAAGTTGGTCTACAACGAAGAATGATTGTTTCTAGCCTTTGGAGTAAGGGTTTGAGAAACAGCCATTTCTTTTTTGTGCAACAGAGGCATTAAATCCCATTCACAAAATGGCTACAAATGAGAAGCAGCCAGTGTCAACTGAAAGAAAATTATCTCAGGGAAACTCATACTGGCCACGTCTGCTTTTTCACTTTCTTTAGCAGCAGGATATGAGACACACTGCTCCAAGCTCAGAGCCTCTCCCTGCAGGCAAAGTCAAGCTTAATCTCAGCCCGTGGGCTCAGTCTGTCTGCAGATCTTGTTCACATACTTCGCAAAGCATAACACAACACAGGCTAAATGTCCAAACCGAGCTGTTCACAAGGAACCTTCCTTCCTTAGGGGCAGAAGGGGAAAGTCCTCACACAGGAGCATTCAGACCAAGGATACAGAGGTGATATGGCAATTCTGAATAGTGGGCATTTGCTGTTACTTTGGGAGCTAGGACTTCAACTCTTTCCAGTCCACTTCCTCAGCAGTCTTGCATCACTTGAACAGGTAGGGACATTAGCAGAAACCATACCCTCACTGGGGTCTAGCTATTCACCAAAATAAGACATTTCTGGGCACTGAAAGTACCCAGACAAATGACTCGGAAAGCTTCCCTAGAAAGATTCTGCAAGACACGGGTCACTACACTCATGCTGACAGAAGAACATGGTGGGCCATGGAAGGGTCAGTGAGTTCCTGCGTCACTCAGGGATGAGGGTACCCAGCATCTGCCAGAGGTGGGTCCAAATACCCCGTTTAAAGGACAAAGAAAAAGCTGCAGTCCCAAAGGTGCCAAGATCACACTTGTATGATAGAAAATGCAACTTCATCATTAATTAATTCAGTTCTGCAGAGCACTCAAATTCTTACATAAAAGGTACCAACTAAATCCAAAGCATTCTTAACAAAATGCTCTCTTTTTATGAATTAATTAATTTGTGATATTTTCTTAATGAGAAATATTATCTAATGAAAACTAACACACTACATCAAACAGACGCATACGATTCAACAGCTAATCCAACAAGAGAGAGTGATAGGAAAATGTCTGTAGGGTTTAACAGGGGAATAACAAACAAACAGGCAATCACATATGTTTCATTTCATTTAATATCTGGTATCTGCGTGTGAATAAACATTTCATATCACACCTTTTGATGGCTGCCACAACAATATTTCAAAGAGATAGCTCCTTCTTCACAAGAAAGTGGAAGTTGCTCTTCTGTGAGAAGAGATAGATGAAAGACAGCTTTGCAATGTAGTTCCAGCACAGCCCCAGACCTTTTGAACTGTTAGGATTTATATGTCATTAAATAATTAACTCAGTGATGCATGAGAGAAAGTAATGTGACTCTCTGTAAAAGACCTCAATTAATTGCTTTCATTTCAGCAGACACTGAGTCTTCATGATGAGATATAAGTGAGGTGAACTTTATTTCAGAGTTGTCTGATAAATGCAGTCATAAAACCAGTGCAAAATTACTTGTTCAGATAAGATTTTTGTTTGCCGAAATGTTTTTGGTGTTGCAGTGGTTTTGGCTTAAATTAACTGACATAATCATATGCCAAGAAAAATGGTAGGAGCCTTGCCCTTGTGCTACTCCATTCTCGTTGTACTGTTCCCTCTCCTCATGAATTCCAGGGACAGTAAGAGGCATATCAAGACATGCGTGAACTATGGATTTTTAATTAATTTATCTGCTGCCTTTTATCTTTCAGTATTCACAAGCTGGTATAAGCAATTTGGTTTAAACTGTCTGCTGCATTCTGCCACGTCTCTTGGGATTATCCTGTAGTCTAATAGGATATAATTCCTGATAGTGTAAACCTCTCTGTGCTTTATTTAATCCCACTAGTTTTATTCAGACTTTACTGCATCACCCTTAAGCCCCTTCCTATCTTGGTACACACAGCCTTTCACAGGCTGGTCCTGCAGAGACTGGAAGGAGGAACTGGAAGGCTCAAGTCTTAGACTTAATCCCCAGGGCATCCCACTATAATATATTAAGTAGTTGGACAAGCCATTGAGTAGAAACAGAGAACAGTCCACAACCTGCTCTCTGACCCGACCTCTTACAAGCCTATGGCTAGCTCTGAGGTCAGGCAAATGTGATTTCAGTTAAATTTAGAATAAGGCTCTTCCACATTTTTCCAGCCTGTTGTAAGTTTGGTGAGTGGGGAGAGAACTGCTAATGGTAAAAAGAAGCAGCAGTGGAATATCCACTAGTTAAGGTTTCTGGTCAAAGGTTTTCAACTAGAAGGGAGCATTTCTGGTCCCAGCTTTAACACAGGTGGAAATGAAGTCACTTAACAGAATCGATTTCCAGCCATGCAATTTGTGTGCCAGTGACCATGCTCTTAGCTCAGCCCACGGTGTGATAACCTGCACTTAACCCTCAGGAAGATTAGGATTATGTGATACAGATGGGGCTATTTTAGCCAGGTTGCTGCTTCATTATTTAAAAGGTTACAAAATAAAGGCTAATCTGGTGCCATCTGCTCAGGATAAGGTGAGAAGAATTCTGCCAGCATCCGATGTTCACCCATGTCTGCTGGGTTCACATGGGTATCCATTCCCGCTTAATTACATGCTGTCACCTTGCCTTTGAACTGGCACCCGAAGGCTGAAGAGTGTCTGGAGAGAAATGCTCTTCTCTCTTCAGCAGATGGCACAGCCTTGGCCAGCAGGAGACCAGTTGTGGGGAGCGTTGAACGGATGCTCTCTGCCCTGTTTCCTGCGGTTCTCTGCTGAGAGGGTCAGGCATTGCAGGCTGGCTGGGACACTGGGAGCTCTCACCACTGGGAAGACTGTTCTCCAGTACCATCTTGAAACAAATAGCTTCCCAGTTTGTGTGAGGAAGCACAGCAGGCCACTACCAGGTCTGTACTGTTTCTGCTGGGGATGGTGCAGTAGGAAAAGAGGAGGAGAAAAGCTGATCCTGCAAGATTTTTGCACACAAACAGGAAGGAGACACCAGCCTACTGCTCCCAGACTGGAGGCAGCTGTCTTCAAGCCCCAGTCAGGAGGAGAAGACACATGCCTCAGATCAGAATGACAATTTCAGAGCTGGATGTCACCGTGGCATGAGGTGGGAGGATACACATGGTAGCATGAACAGACAAGTTCTTCCAGAGCTCAGCTTTTTCAGCGGTCCCCAACTCCACAAAAGGAGGCAGGTTCTGACCTTCTAGGAAGCGTGCATCGTCAAGCACAGATTATTCTTTCACCTTGGCCACTTTACTAGTGTCTCTGCTAGTGGGCAGCACTGTCAGGTCAGGAATAATAAAGTCCCACTGTGACCACTAGATAGTCATTGCTCACTTTCCGCATTCTCTGTTTCTGCAGTAAAACTCGCTACTTGCAAAGACAAGAATCACCTTGATCATGACAGTGAAAGAAAAGGGTGCATCTAATGGGCTCTTAATTGGGTGGAATTAACAGGCAGTCGAGGTTGTCCCTGCTTGAGGCTTTGGAAACCAAAAGGAACAGACTCTCCATGCAGCCAGTGACATCAGCTGTGGTCTTCACATGGGCTGCCTGGAATGAGCTTCATTAATGTTTTCCTTGGTATAATCCATCATCCCTTCAACAATGCATTTCTGACAGTTAATTAGACTCCACGGAGTGGAATAAGTAATATCGTGTTTGGAATTGTAATCCATTACTGAAAAACAGATCATATGAGGCATATCACCAGCCAGAGCTCTTGGACATCTTAAATAGTTTTTATTCCAAAAGCTTGGTAAACTGTGTTTAGCAAACAGTTCTGCAGCATATTTGCAAATGGCTTCATTACAAAGAGGAGTCAGGAACCAGAGGCCAACCTGTTCATCAGCAAAATCCAAAATAAATAACCAATTACATAAATAAATTCAGCCCCTCAGAATGAAGATGAAGACCAAGTGTCATTAACCACCCTAGACCACACTCAGTACGTTAGAGATGAAATCCTTGTCCAGTTGATGCCTGTGGCAAAGTTCCTGCTAATTTCAGCAGGGCCAGGACTTGGCATGAGAAGTCAGTGATGGGGACTACAAGAAAGATGCAAAATGCTTCAGTGGTGACCTGCTTCATCCGGAATACCCAGGGCATTTTTTTTTTTTTTTTTTTTGGAAAGGTGCTGTTATTTACTGGGTATGCAGAACAAAACCAGGAATTTGGGAGTCACTTCTAAGCACAACAATGATAAAAATGCTCACACTGAATAACACTAATAATAATGAGATTGGATTCATAATATGGGTGACTTGGCTGGATTAGGAAATCCTAAACCAGGAGAGCTTCTGTGGCTGCACAGAACGACAGTAATGTTAAAAGGGAGGACAGAACTAGCTCTGTGATGGATAGTATAAGGCAGGAGAGATGTTCTTTGAGAAGTCCTTTGCCTGCAAGCGCTCAGGTGTCCGCTTGCTTCAGACATGCAACAGTGCTGCTACCTTGAGGCCCCTGTGCACAAGCACAGTGTTTTTACAGCCAGCAAAAAGAAGAAGTATGATAGGCAGAGTGTCAAGTTTAAACAGGCCTAGACCATCGCTTTCCACACCTGGCATCATTTCTCTCTGTCTTCTCATTCTGAATTGGATTTTAATTTACTGCTTATCTAGGCAGCATCTGAAAGATGTCCCAGACCTCTCTGGATGAAAATAATGAGTTGATCATGACCGTACATCTCCTGTTTGGAAAGCTCATCCAGCCATCTGGAAGTATCCTCATCTCCAGATGTTACAAGGGGAGCCAGCGCCTTCACCTTCTCACCCAGCTGGTCTCTTACCACTCTGCCCACATCTCATTTGTGCTGGACGGGAAACACGGGGGAGGCTGCCTCAGGAGCACAGTGCCAGGGCTACTGCTCAGCGTCCTTGGTTTGATCAAACCACAGGCAAGGATCTGCCTCGTAGTTACAGCAGCTGCCGAGGACACATAGCTCCTACTTCCAATGTTGAATTTAAGTTGTTAGGAGACTTTGGGCAAGTCACTTAGAAGAACAAGGGCTCCCAAAGATCAGTTGGATGAAGATCAGATGAGTGATCCCTATGTCTTTTTGTGGGCCAAGCCTAAAATGATTTTAACTACAGTCATTTTCTTCAAAGATATCCGTTCCCTGAGGCAGAGATGCTCCACCTGTGAATGCAGGCCATATATCACAGAGAGACAATTTTCTGGGCAAAAAGCCTGCTTCTGATGTCCCTCTTTCTAAATGGTCCCTCAGGTGTCAGAGTAAATGAACTGTCATGGTGAACCACAATCTTCCCTCCTGCTGCATAATGAGCGTGTGTTTGTTTAGATGAGCAAGTAGCAGCAGCAACCCTCAGCAGCTTTTTTTTTTTTTTTTGCAAAGTGCTCCTTGAATCCAAACAGGGAGCAGGATGAAGGCTTTTCAGCTGCACATGGATAGTTGAGCTGATCTGCACACACAGAGAGAATCTGGCACCGCTGGGATACATCAAATCTTCTCTGTGTGCACAGATCATGTATACTGCTTATGCAGCTATGGAGAGCTTTGGTGTACATTCCTCTCCTGCCGTTAAAAGTCCGTCTGAGAGCTGACCAGCCAGTTGCCCACTGAGCAATTCACGTTGGCAGGAGGCTGAAAAACACAGCTTGTTAAAAGAAAACTAACAAAGCAAAAAAAAAAAAAAAAAGGGCACATTTTAATGTTCTAATTTGTTTGCTGCAACAGATTCAGTGGCTAATTCTCATTTCTCCTTAATCTGAATTGTTATCACCAGAAAGTCACCAAGAACCTGGGTTCTGCGTTTATACTTATTTTTTATGTATTAAAATATTCATTACAAAATATTTTTGTAATAGCAGCATGGGCCACAGAACCTGACACCAAGCGTTTGTATAAACCGAACTATTCTGGAAACCTTAGCTGAGACTGCACCTTAAGCTTTGAATTGGATTTTTTTTCTCTCATTTTATTATGTTTGACTTGTAGACATTTTTATAAGACTGCAAGCTGTAGTTCAAGTGGTAGACAAAAAAGTGAACACAATTGGAGCAGAAGATTAGATACACAGCTTCCAAAAGTTATTCATTAATTATTTGGGGTGCAAACTGTATTGATTATGATAATGAGAAAACCCAGCGACAAGTGACAAGCCCAGTGACAGGCAAACTTCCCAAGCCAGCATTTGTATGTCTGAATGTTATTTGCACAGCACTGCTGGAATTCACACAATTATGAGCTGGTGCAGTTTCCATCCCTGAATATCCCAGTACATCTGGACCACTAATGAGAGTGCTTAATCAGCTAGAGCTGTGCATTTCACACATGGAAAAACTGAGGCAGAGGTAGAGCAGCTTTGTCCAAGAACATACACCGAAGGAAGACTCTGGCAGAGCCAAAACTGAACTCAGATTTTGCAACTCCCATGCCAAGGCCTGCAACAAAAAGAGCATCTTTCATCAATACTGAATGCCTCCAATCGCATTGTTTTTGTGCTGGGGGAAACTAATTTTCCAGTGTAACCTCTGTCAACAGTAAATTGATGAGGAGCAGATATCGGAAAAGTTATGAACTTCTTCTTTTGCCAAATCTCTATTGTGACTCCTGGGAAAATAGGTCAGCAATTTTTCATAGGGATATTCTGAGGACAGATGCATGAAATACTGTAAGATGCTCAGATACAACCGTATAAGATAGCAAACGAAAGCCAAGGCGTAATTGGAATTCCACAGCAAATACTACCAGTGTTGTAATTCTGGTGTATTTTTCTGTTGAAACCAAGGATACCTAATATTTCTCTTGAAGCCCTAGCCCTATGCATTCATGTCAGTGTGAATGCAGCTTTCGACTTCTGACTGCCAACATGTTGGAAAGAAAGGGGTTTTAGCATGTGCTATCATATTTTAAGCACAAGAGAAGAAAGACCTGTAGCTTTGTCTTTACAATGCTGGTAAATCTTTTGTGCCTGTTTTACTTTACCAGAAGGTTACACAACGTTAGGGCAGAATGAAAATGTCATGCCAGGCACAGAGACAACTGTGGCTTCTGTACAAATTCTTTCCACACTATAAAGATAGATCTTCCCCCATAATTGCAACACAATCTCGATCTGCCTGTGGTGATAAAGGGGAAAAAAAAAAAGCTGTTTAATTTAATTAGAGTCCATTTGAAAACCTAGTAGCATGAAATAATTTGATACACAGAAATAACCCTCACCAGCTACAGACACCATTTCATTGTGTCTTATCTTGGGATAACAGCAACTGTTACATTTCAGACCTTAAACTGTATAAACAGTGTGACTAGAGATAGCCCTAAGAACATTTAAAATGACGTCAGAATATAACCACTTATCCAGCTCTCTGTCAGGCGAAGATGCTAAAAACGCTGCTAGAGCAACATTCACCCTTGAGGAAATTTGTAGCTAATTCATGTCCTTCCACTCGGCAGCAGTTATCTTCCCTCCCAATGTAAGCATCTCCCACTAAAGGCTCCTTTTCTGTGGGTAAAACCTTTGCTGGCATAAGGGGGCAATGCTATATGAAGAATGCTCTAAAATTATTTGTGAGGTATAACATTGAAAAACTTTTGATTTATGCTGCAGCAGGTCACTACTAGAAGTACAAAAATGTAGGACTAAATCCAAAATCTATGGACAAGTTGGCAAAAAAAGAGCTCATTATTTTATTTGACAAAAGTCTTGAGGGGAAAATAATCCCCCCCCGCCGCCCCAATTCCCTTGGAATACTTTTTTCACTTGTTTGCTTACTGCTTCGCTTATTTTGGTCTAATGAAAATCGAAAACCCTGAAGAGAACAAAGTTGCTGAAAACCAAAATATTACCTGCTATTCAAAAATGAGCTTTTCTTTGTTTTTACTAACATGTTTGGCTTCCAGCCCCATTTTCTAGTTTTGGAAAGCAGAGAAACAAATACTATAACCACACATTCACCTATTGCTTTGGCATTTTTTCTTCCAGAAGTTATCAGTAGAAAAAAAAGCACAACCTTTCTTTGAAGGTAAGAGGGAGCCAGCTGATTATCTAGGATGATCTCCTGTATATCACAAATATTACATTTACCATGATATACGTGACATTTGCCTCTACAAAGTCCAGTAATTTCAGCTAAATGAAAGCATTTCTGTCTCCTAGGTTAAACTGTGGTTTGCCACAGCAATCAGTTCTGCAGATCTTTTAATTTGACTTCTAGTAATGTAAAGCTAGGCAACCTTCTCCCACACTTGTTCCCTTTCAAAAGGAGCAAAATGTGCTTCTGTGTGACACCAGAACTAAAGATATAGAAGCATGCTTTCATGTACGTGTGTATGTGAGAGATTATTTATATATGTGCAAGCTAAAGCTATAGGAATCTTCTCAACTAGAAGGCAGATACACACGTGAGCTAAATCTATAAAAACAGCTTGAGTGTGCATTTCTGTTCACGGTTATTTCCAGATCTTGAACCTATAAAATACTGCCTCTGTGTGTGAGGAAAAGGCAAGGGAAGGGGGGGATAAATCTGTGAAACAATACTTTGTGTGAATAAGAGAGAAAGATGGAGAGCTTCAGAAGTAAAAGCACAGAACCCTTCTGTATGTCATAGGAGACATCTGGAAATTAGCAGCCTCTGAGATAGGTGGATTGTCTCTCCTCCATACTTTCTGCTCCCATCATTTTAGTGTATAGATCACTTGAGTGAAATCTTAAGATGTTTTTCCTCTTAGGGATATTTTCCCCTCATACCATTATAGCTTTAGAAATTCACTGATTTCCAAAGCCGGTCTAATCTGCAGGGACGTTGGGAGTTCAGAGCTCTGCGTGGCAGACATGCACGGACGAGCACACTGGGGAGGGACTGAGATTCTCCTTTTGCAAAGGTTTCAGGTAACACTTATGATCTAAGGTCCATTCTCACACCTACCCATAACCGCCTTTCTAAACGTGCTCCAACCAACCATAAGAAACCCCTTTCCCCCAGGCAGCCAGACTCTCCCCGTGTATTAGCCAACAGTGAATAAAAAGGGGCACAAACATGGCTGAACTGAACATCTGTACTGAGTCTGAACAAAAGCTTGCAAATGCTGTTTATGAAATACTGAGCCATCTCCTGCCACTGCCTGCCAATGGGGATGGCACTGAGCAAGGGAGAGTTGCAGATAGCTACTCATACATTATTATTAATTACTAGTATTTACACTGTGATTAGCATCCGGCAGTCTTAGCCAGGGAAAAGAAATTCCACTCTGCCATCTCCTGCTACAGGTGTTTTTATACCAGTCACAACATACCTGGGGTAAGGCTTTGAAATGCTGAAGTGGATCCACTGTCTTGCTGGATATTGCTGATTCCTGGCTTAAAAAGTAGAAAGAACCCACAAAAAGACATCATAGAATCATAGACTGGTTTGGGTTGGAAGGGACGTTAAAGACCATCCAGTTCCATGCCCCTGCCCCAGGCAGGGCCACCTTCCACCGGCCCAGGTTGCCCAAAGCCCCGTCCAACCTGGCCT
Source organism: Athene noctua (assembly GCF_965140245.1). Classification (NCBI taxonomy): domain Eukaryota; kingdom Metazoa; phylum Chordata; class Aves; order Strigiformes; family Strigidae; genus Athene; species Athene noctua. Next base: position 4,849,484 of record NC_134062.1, on the reverse strand, counting down.
TGAACCCTGCCAGGGAGGGGGCAGCCACAGCTGCTCTGGGCAACCTGTGCCAGGGCCTCACCCCCCTCACAGGAAGAATTTCTTCCTTAGATCTCATCTAAATCTCCCCTCTGTCAGTTTAAAACCATCACCCCTTGTCCTATCCCCACACCCCCTGATCCAGAGTCCCCCCCCGCTTTCCTACAGCCCCTTTCAGCCCTGGGGGGCCGCTCTAAGGTCTCCCCGGAGCCTTCTCTTCTCCAGCTGAACCCCCCAACTCCCCCAGCCTGTCCTCACAGGGGGGCTCCAGCCCCCCAAGCATCCTCGTGGCCTCCTCTGGCCCCGCTCGAGCAGGTCCGTGTCCTTCTGCTGTTGGTGCCCCAGAGCTGGACCCAGCCCTGCAGGGGGGTCTCACAGAGTGGAGCAGAGGGGGAGAATTCCCCCCTCGCCCTGCTGCCCACCCTGCTCTGGGTGCAGCCCGGCACACGGGGGCCTTTCTGGGCTGTGAGCACACGTTGCTGCCTCACAGTCAGTTTTCCATCCACTAACACCCCCAGGTCCTTCTCCTGGGGGCTGCTCTCCATCCCCTCCTCGCCCAGCCTGTGTCTGTGCTGGGATTGCCCCGACCCATGTGCAGGACCTTGCCCTTGGCCTTGTTGAACTCCATGAGGTTTGCCCAGTCCCACCTCTCAAGACTGAGGCTCATCAGTCATACACTAGTTTCCCATGGGAAAAAACCAACCCAGAAATTGTATTCATATATGAAGACTAGGGGTGGTCATACAGGTTTTTTTCTGCCCTTGATTTGCAGTGATTCAAACCCTCTCCCAAGGAGATGGTTCAGAATAAGGTTCAGGTCACTTCTCAGATAAGGATGCAGCACAGAGCAGAGTGGTCCTGTTTATTATTTCTGTTTTGGAAGAGCCCAGAGGCCACAATCAACACCAACACTACTAGATCATGACCTGGGGGAGCATAAATGTTTTGCAGCAGGGATGTGGCACAAGGGCTGAAGGTGGATACCAGGTCCGGCTAACTGACAGTGCTTATTCCACCTCTCCCCTCTCCTTTCCCAGTCTTCTCAGGCAGCTTCCCAGACCCTTTGGATCACAGGTTCCAGTGCGATTGCAGTGTCTCCACACACAGTCTGCAAACGTGACTTATCCCTCCCCGCCTCCTGTCAAGTTACATCTACATAAACCTGCATTTGTCTCTGACGATAGCCCAGTTTTCTCTCTTTATTTATCTACCTGTCGACTCGTTTTACAATCTCTCTCTGGACAGCCTCTGAGCAAGAGACAGAACCAGATGCTCTGGCATGCGCTGAATGCCAACTAGCTTGGTGGAATGTGCAAGTGTCCTCATGCAGTGGAAAGGTCCTTTTGTAAACATGCCTTATGGTCAAAGGGCTGATGCTTGCTGATATTTTCAATATTAATAATCTCCCAGCTGCCTCACTCCATTCTCTGGCTCCCTATTTACCTATCCTTCATAGTTCGCAGAGAGGCAGAGCTTAAAACAATAAGCTGGTTGGAGGAAATGGAGGTTGTTTAAAACAGGAATTCACATGAAGAATAAACCATATTGACATTGCACAGAAATGCATCAAACATATAAATCATTGTATTGCCATATACTGCACCTGTCACAGACGGAGAGGCAACTAAAGATATGTGCACGCATGCGTACAAAAATAATGTATACATCCACACTCCTTCAAAATATATGTACTGCATATGTTCATGTCCCACAGCTCCTTTCCTATCCTCTGTGCAGATATATGTGGAATCACAGAATCAAAACATGAGTGCGTTTCATCAAACAGAAAAGTTACTGCCAAGAATAAATGCACATGCAAGGTACTCCCAGAAGAAGCCATGGAGTTGGCCATTTTTTGTGCTGGTTTGCATGTTTGCGAAAGAGTAACAAGGTAGCTCGGGAAGCTGAGGGAGAAGCTATACAGAGGCAGAAATAGCAGCAGTAGCACGGCTCTGGAAGACAGTGAAGGGAGAATATATGGGCCAAGTGCTGGCTGAGCAAAACCTGAAGATGCAAGGAAAGGAGATATTTTCTGTTGCTGGACTCCTGCTGTGCTCAGTGAAGCAGGATGTGGTACCTTCTTAGTCAATCAACAGGACGGCATCAAAGACCCCTGATTCCATCGCCAGTTGCTCCTCCTAATAGATGTCCTTTTGCTCAAGGAGAAAGCTTTAATAAAAGCTGGTTATAAACTATGCATACACTAGGAAAATGTCATCTGTCAGTGAAATACAGCCAGCACTGGCATGGCAAGCAGCAGACCTTACAGCAGCACGCTGCCAGACAACCAAGCAGTTCGGCAGAGACTGTAAAACATACCACATCTGTCTGAAACTACAGGATTGATTTAAAAGTGAGTGGAAGGAATCCAGCCAGACTGCAGCAAACGCACTGAGGTGAGCCACATCCCAACGGAGGGTCCCCTGGGCTCTTTGCTGAATGCAGCCTGCAGCCGAGCCGGTTCTTTAACTCCCAGGCAGAAGGCCGGTTCCTGCTCGTTGTTAGGGTGGCTCTCCCCACAGGACTTGCCTGCTGAGTCACTGGGTTTTCTGAGTCCAAGTGCCCACGCTGAGGCTGTCCCAGCTGCCACTTTGCAGAGCTGCAGAACTGGGAGCTCTTTAGGCAAACAGGATCTCCACAGCATCAGCCACTCAAGCCAGACCTGCAGCGAGGCTCTCCAAATGCCATACACCCTATTCACATCTGCTCTAATTCGGGATGCTGCCGGCAGTTCGGCGCAGTTTTGCAAAATTACTGTATTTTGAGTCTGTCATTTTTATCTCGTCGAAATGCATAAAATAAAGCACATAACCAAAACATGTAAAGTCTGTAAAATTTTGTATCATTTTGTTACATTCTGGAGACAAAATATGGCCTGCTGCACAGGTACCTGCTTGGGGAGGGAAAGCTATTAGAAACAAGGTCCATTTTTGATCCATTAGAGCCTGACAATACCACAAAAATAAGACTAATACTGACTTGCCAGCAAGGGTGAAAATTTATCACTACAAATATTTTGCTTTCCTTCTTTTTGGTACTTAAGGGCTTTCTAAACTCAAAGGTCAGAGAGAAACTGCTGAGAGGAATTACAATCAGAGAAAATGTTTTCAAAAGGGGAGAAGCCTTCTGTAGGAAACACACGCCCAGACTGACAAGAAATCATGCCCCTGGCTTTCTACCATCCCAGGACCATGCTATGTGCTAGCTAGAAAAATGCACTCCATTTTCAGACCCCATTTTCGTAGCTGCATTTCCTAATGTAATCCTCTGAGAATTTCAGGCTATCTAAATGCCTGGTTTATCACCACATCCCTGATATATGCAAAGCACAGTGATTTTATCTATTGCTACAATTGCACTTTAGAATCCTGTTTATATATGTTAGGATTTCACTTCCTTCCTTCCCTGCACAAATAAATATCAGCATTTAAATGCAGTGGGTGTCATGTCAGGACATTGGGACTAGGGTTTTAATTCCTGATATGCAAGGACGTGGGCATTTCAGGAAGGAAACCAAAAGCTCCTTCCTCTTAGCTTCTCAGATATAAGACCGGAGACAATCAGGCACCAGGACTGTGATTCACACCATCAGTCCTTCAACACCGGAGGCCACAGACTGACAGTCATGTTAAGTTTCACAGAACGGGCAAAGCTCTGATCAGCGGTCCTTGATCAACTCCCTCTGCTAAAGACAAGGCTTCAGGACCTCAGAATTGTCTTTCCCAAGCAAGAAATCCCTGCAGCTCCCCAGCATCCTGCTCTTAACACCAGCACACATCCATCAGCTGCCCCTGGTAGGCACACGGCATTTTTTCTGGCTTAGCAGAGGCTGTTCATTAAGAATCCCCATTGCACTTATTGGTGAAAAATCTTCTTGCAGGACTGGCAGATGGGGAGGGAGGAGAGGTGCAGTGTGAAATCCAAACATCTGCTCGCTGTTCTTCACCCGTGCTGTGCTTACAAGTCAGACCCCATGGAGGGAGGGAAGGAGAGGATGCTGTTGACAGCAGTTTACTCAAAGATGTTTAAAGCACAGAAAAGCAGGGAGCTTGTCTGGGAACGAATGCAGTGGGATTTCTTTTTCTTCAGATGAGTTTACTCCTGGTGAAAGGCCTCTGACTAACAGCCCAGGGTCTGAAATATGATAAATTTCCAGAATATTACAGAAAAGGCAGAGCTAGCATCTCCCTGGCCCTCACAGAGCTCCCTCTGCAGGTACAAGAGCAGCCAAGCTCCTCTTGTATCGCATTTTTCATATATGTAAAACGTTGCATAAATCCCCAGCGACCAAGTGACAGAGACACATTTACCGTGAGGAAAAAGGGAAGCTGCAGCTCTGTGCATACTCGTCTTTCACTGTGTCATGTGCTCGCTGCGCCGTACACAGCAGGTGCCAGAGAAAACCCTCCTAACACATCCACCTTGCAACAGCATCTTGCGATGAAGACGTGTGAACTTGGGAAGGCAGAAAATAAAGTAGAGGGGGAGGGGAGTGAGGAAAGGGCATCACATTTATGGTGAATACAGGTAAATTATTACTTTTTTCAAATGCATAATTAAGCTGTGGAATTCACTAGGAGATAAATATAGAGACCAAGAGGATTTTAAAAAGAACTAATATAAATAGTGAGTTTGGCCTCAGCTGCTGTGAAAGATAAAGAAAAGCATTAGAGGAAAGATCCCTCTTTGCAGCCGAGCACATTTAGCTGTTTAGACAGGACTGAGGATTAGCTAGCCTCTTCCAGTGGACTCAGGCAGCACTCCATATGCTCCTGTTTGCTGCTTTGCCTGCTCCCTCCCCAGCGCCTTTGCTGGGGATGCTAATAAGGAACCCGATTAGCATTCAGGGACCAGTTGTCCCAGTTAGACCCCGGAACATACTGGGGCTGGGTCCAAGCATTCACGCTGCTTCTCCAGCTGCCAAGTGCCTCGTGGTCATGCTATGGAGCACAGCCATGTGTCACCTTCCATTTGAGGGAGCAGAGGACGTGGTCCCGCAGCCAGCTAGGGCAGCAAGCTGGGGCCGAAGGCCTGGGGGCCACAGTTCTGCCCCGTTTGCTACAGGCTGGGTCCCTGGCAAGCTACTGGGGTTTGACCTGTGCATCGGAGCATGACTGGCCTCTGAAGAGGCACCACCTGCATCTTCACAGAACAAGAGGTGCCAGTAGATGTGTCTGTGCTCTTTTGTGGGCCCCTAGGGCACTGCTGCGTGCTGCCAGGTCCCAGTTGGGCTCTGAGAGACGTAGCCATCGGGAAGGTGAAATGCCTTTGCAGTTCACAGAGCAGAAGCATAGCAGGAGTTAGCAAGGAAGCCTGGTAACTGTATTTTCTGGCCTGCCAGGCTGCTTGTGGCAGAGGCATGAGACGACTCCTGACAATGAGGCAGCCACCGTCTGCTTAAGACCTGGACACAACTGCGATCTTTGCAGCCAGCCAGAGATAAAGGTCTTCCTGGCTTGCCAGGTAGTGCTAGCAGGACCAGGACATGAGAGGAGGAGGGACAGAAGATAGAGAGTTCTCTAAATCAGCTATAAATTAAAGCAGGCACAAATCTCTGGTGATATGGAACAGAATTTATCATTTCCAAAGAAAGAAAAGGAGACCCCATCCTTCCCAAATGACTGAAGGGTGGGCAAGGAGGGGCTGCTGGTAGCAATACTCTTTTCTTCTCTGCCCTGGCCCTCAGCAGTCATGGGGATGCGTCAGGGAGTGGAAAAGGAGAAGTGCAGCCTTCAAGGGGCCAGTGAGGGTATCTTTATATGTGCCAAGACCAGTAGACCTTGCTGGATGGAAACACAGCAAGTTCCTCACTCTTGGATATCAAATGGAGTTGACTACCAGTCCGGTCATTCCGCAAGGCACCAGAGAAGGGCTGTGATAGAGCAGAGAAACAGAACAAACGACAGGTATAATTCCTTGATGTTTCATTTTGATGGCAGAAAACAAGTAGAAAAAAAGGTGTACTATGATCATCAGATTATTTTTCTTTTCAAATCTTCTTTTGGCCGGCAAGCAAACAATTAGGCCTTTGCACAGAACTAGTATCAGAAAATTATATATCCCTGTCCTGCTTGGGTGAATAAAATATGTCCTGAAATAGAGACAGACTCATAGCTGTGGCTCATAGCTATCAAGACTGCTGGTCAGGGTTAAATCTCTCTTTCTTTTCAATTATTTTTTCATAAATTAAAACCCAAATGACAATAAATCATGCTATAAAAATGAAAATGTCATTTTCTTTTATCAGAACTAAAATTAAGCCATACACACACTGAAGATATAACAAAGAAGAAGAGGGAAAGAGCAGGAAAAGGATGATAACTGATTTTTGTTATATTTTGGTGCAGTTGAGATGAGTCATGAGGTCTGCATCTGGAACTGGGTCACAGGACTTTTTCAGACTTAATGTTCTGGTCTAGACAATTAAAAAGAAGCCCAACGTGAGACTCCTTAGCAAAGACTGAGTCTGACTGAGAGCAGTTCTCAAGACTTTCTCTGAATCACCTTAGCACCCTGGAAGAAAGACACTACAAAGCTGCCTCTGAAGTTTCCTGTTCTGTAAGGCTCTGGGAACTTTGCATATAGTTTTGCAGAATCTGATGGCATTTAGGCAATTGATAAAATTTATTGCAACAATAAAAACTGAGTTAAAAAGACTGAACTTTTAACTTCTTCCTTCCTCTCTTCAAATTAAAGCATGATGCCTGTCTCCAACCTTTTCACACCATTCCCAGTCTGTTTTCAAGCAAAGCTGAAGTGGGCTGCGTGCATTTGGGTACATGTGAAACGTTAACAGGCAAACCACACATCATCTTCTACGTAAAACTTAGGTGAGTCAGACCATAAAGACCATGAACTTCCGGGCTCAGTCCAGGATTAAGCTGTATTTATGACAGTATTATCAAATCTAAAAGAAAGTCTGAGGTTTAGTCCGGAGCTTCAGCATTACAACAGCAGTAAGTCTGAGATGGCAGATTTTTTCCTTTCAGTGTAAATATCAAATGATGCTCCTTTTCAAGAGCACAAAAGATCACAACATTAAGCAAGCTTTATGCTGGTCAGTGCTCCTCTTCAGTTGTTTTATTCAATAATCTTCCCTCCTCCCACAGTCTGAAGCCTACAGGAGAAAGAGCTATTTCAACTTTAAAGAGAGCATGAAATGGTATTTACACTTTCACAAGGCATTAACCTTGGATCATGGGACATCCCATTGCCTGAAGGAGGTGGTGTATTCAGTGAGAGGAAAGAGGGAAAACAAATTTTGTCTGCTTGCTCAAAGGCCGAAAGTGGCCAGAGATACGGCTGCTCATTAACTCCAACAAGAGCAAAGGCATTCAAATAGACCTGAGTGGCTTGAATTCTCCACCCAGTTCTGCTCTGTACAGTAATATTGGGAGAAAGAATGATGAAAACATAATGGGAAAGCAATGAAATATGACCGAAGTCTTGTAATGAAGAAATATAATGACTTGTAATGAAGAAGAGGCAGAAGGTAAAAAACCCCACAATTCTTGTGAAACAAAAATGAGACGGGGAGAGTTAGAGAAGGAAGGGGGGAGCAAAGGAGAAGAGGGAGGAAGCAGCAACTGGAAATGACTTTTAACTTTTCCACTTAGCGTTTTAAAACCAAAAAGCAATTACTGCCAGGCTGGCGTTGCCTTTCTGCACATTAATTCCCTATTATGAATAAAATTAATGAGTTTAACAAACTCCTCGTCCTTGTAAAGTTGTGCTCTTCATTATTGGTGTTAATAATCCACCAGGGATTCTGACTCCAGTACCATGTCCCGATTTTTTGAAGTTTAAAAAAAGAAAACAGAGATAAGGTGGGGAAGATTTCAAGAAGTGGAAAATGATAAATGAGACTTGACCCAGGCTGATGCACTGCAGAGTGGATGTTGTTCTTTATTCAGTGGCCTATACAGTGAAATGGCAGTCTGATCCAACACGGAGGATACTTCTACTTTTGCCCCCATGGAAGCCATGCAAGAACCAAGCTGAAACCTCTCCAAATGTCACGTGGCAGATTTAGAGTGCTTGAAAGCTAGGCAGACCAGCAATATCCTGCTGTCTCATCCCTGCCTTTCATTTGGAAACAAAGATATCAGGGAGAAGACACATCCATAGTTTCAATGGCATACAGGTGGCAGTGGAGAGAAACCTCCTCCAGCTACAGAAAAGCCTGCAAGGCTTTGCACAGTGGCAGATGGTGCCGATTGCTCACTACTGCTGTGCGGGATCTCTGTCTTACAGTAACAGATTCAGAGCTGCTGGATTCTACAGCCTGAGATCCAAAGCTCACCAGGCAGAGTGCAGCATCCCGTGTCGCAGGGACTGTCAGAAGCCACAGGGGAAAGAATGATGGTTACTGAGGATGTTGAACTAGGGCTATGTCACTGTAAAGCCATTCTTCCCCAAAGGCCAGATGGCTGGAATATGGAAATTTCTGCAGTGGCGAGTGAAAACCCCTCACCTATCTACCTGAATTCACTGGGGAAATGTGGCTGAGATGGCAGCAGTTCACAAAACAAGACCCGCAAAACTTCCTATGAGTTTTATCCTGATACCACACTGGGAGAGCCCTGCATCTGCAGAGGAACCTCGGCCAGCAGGCTGGCACCCGTGCCAGAGTGCCTTTTCCAAAGATGGTCCTTCTACAGACCGGCTGGAGCAGTTGAAGACATTGTCTCGCTACCTCACAGCACTGTTACAGCCCTTCGGTCAGACGTTCCCGTCCCTGCAGCTCAGCAGCCAGATTGTTTCTTGAGAGCATTCCTCGATCCACTTCAGTCATAATCGGTCAGCTTAGCTGAGTTGGCATAAATGATACGTTTGCACTAACCTGGCTGAGTCTGATGGAAGCAGTTTACAGGGCACTCAAGTGAAACATTCCTCCCACAGACAGGCCAACAGTAATCTTGGGGAGAGATATTAGAAATAGCTGAGGCAGGGCTGCAGCAGTCAGACCTACAACCTTCAAACTAAACATGCCCATAGGCTTACCAGCATGAGGCCCTTTGCATCAAACATTTGAGGAAAAACTAACAACTGTAAGGTCCTACAGTATGTATGTTTTAACTTGCAGCCTCCTGTCCAAAACTTAGGCAGGATTCTGAATATGGATGGGGTTTTCTAAACATCCTCAGAAAAAATTTACGAGAGTTTTAAGGCACTTTTGATGTTAATGGCGTGGCATTGTTTTTAAATTTTCTGTTCTTAACATGTAGATGTTTATTTCTGTGAAGTGAACAAACATAGCAGAGATGCTTCACGGATCAGAGCACAGGAACACATTTTCTTCTCTAAGCCTTCTGGGCAGAGGACTCCCTATATAAAAAGCCAGAGTTCACCAGGCAGTGGCAGGTTTAAGTCACCTACTTTGTCCTCTCTTCACATTAGAATTTAAAACCTACAATAAAAAGGCTAAGAGGGGAACTTTAATAAAAACATTTTTTAAATGTGTTTGCGATTTCAATTGATTCAGCCTCCTGCACAGCAGCTAATGTTTATCCTGCACTTTCTGCACAGATTTAAGCACCACTGACGCCCTCACTTTTTTTCTTTTAGACAAATTGTCTGCTTTCCTCAGCTCTGTTATTTCCTAATGGTATGAAAATTTCACAGCCTCTCTCTCTTACTAAATGACCAGGGCAGGACTTGCATCTCCTGAAGCTGATGGCCATTGCCAGAGGGTGAGTGTAAAAGAGATTAGAATTAAATTCAGATGCCAGACTCCCAACTGTCACCCTCTCCAAACTAGAGATACCCAGGTCCCAATCCTGTACAAATCCAGATTGGCTGACGGGTGGCGTTTGGGTAACGACATGTACTGAGTTTGGCGAGGGTCAATCCCAGTGTGAGCAGACAGGTCTCTATGCCAAGAAATCCCCACCTCAGGTGTCACAAACTCCACTCTGCTGGTTTCTGCGCATCAGAAACAGGAGCCGTTTCTCAGTTGCAGAGGCCAGAGGGGGAGGTTTGAGGCTTCATGATGGTACAAGGTGTGGAATGAGAATTTTTCATTTTTTTTCCCCTCCTGCAGAGGACTCCAACTGCTATGACTGCCGCACTAGCACCTTTCATCAGCTCTGATCTATTTATGAAAGTGTTTAAAGCACACAAAGACTGAATTTCCATTTAGTGAAGACATCTCTTGGCTGGAAAATGTCCGTCCTTTCTCTCTGGGGTAAGAGGAGATCTCAAGGAGTGAGAAGCAAGATGAGAGCTGGGTCTCACCCATAGAAAAGCACTGTTCAAAATATAGTGACGAGGAGTGTGCTGCTATACCCAGGCAAACTTATTCAAGGCAAAAGGAGTCACGTGTCAGCTGCTGCGGAGGGTGACTTATGCCAGTGGTTATCGCACCTTGTTGTATTGCTTGTTCTCGTTTATAGTCCTTCTCTACAAGTAACTAAGAGACAGTCAGTATTATTGATCAAAATGCACCAGGTATCAAAGTATCCGTTTAGAGCTTTGGCTGCAAAGGAGAGGAAACGTAAATGTGTTTTAATCTCCCAAGCAAAGCAAGCGGGAAGAGGAATAGGAAGCCTCACGTAAGTAGTATGCTCTTGTTCTTTTCCATCTCCAAAAGTCAAATGCTGTTTTTATTCTTGAAAAAGCCATAAACCGCCAACCACTAGGACACAATGAGCTTTTAGTAACTCCTGGGTTTCAGACAGGATACCAGCAGTGGACTCTTTCTACTACTAGAGATTACCAGTGTTAAAATAAAAGAATCATTCAGATTGAGAGAGGAGGGAAAAACCCCAACTTTAAGTACTACTGTTAACGGTCAGGTTCCAAGTTCTTGCATGCAGACGTTAGACAATTTCAGAACCAAGCTTACCCAGCTGTGTTTAGTTCAGCTCTCTCTGCAGATGCATTATGACCAGTTTGCCACTAGAGTGTCCTGCTATCTCTTATCTCTGTGACCCCATCCTCATCCAAAGCTGATTCCTATCCTCATCCAACAGACATGGTGCCCCACAACTGAGCAGCTACTCAGGGTTTTGTTTTACCTTCAGAGCTCTTTTTGTGGTGCTAAGCCTTACCTGCGGCTTGCTTTTCAAGCCCTGCTGTGCATGCAGCACTGTTCACTTCCCCCGGATCTCTTCTGAAGTGTTTATCTATATACGTCTACACAAACATGAATGGATTTGTTTTTATAAAACCAAGATGGGAGTTCATATGGAAGGTTACTATTCCTGTTTTACACTGTGTTCAAAGGAGAAGAGATGGCAAAGTTGAAATACAAATGATCTAAATTCTCCTTTAATTTTGTAGTCTGGTTTGAGCACTCAACACTTAATCCTATGAAGCAAACGCTTGCTCTAAACGTGCTTGTGTCCCGTGATTCTGAAAGGAATGTAACAGAAATACAAAATCCAATGAAATTTGCATGTTTGTCTTCCTTAGGTTCAACTCAAAATCTCAAATGATGATAAATAACTACATAAGATTCTGCTGTGCTCATCAGGAGAGTTTCAAAACATTGCAAACCAAAGCAAAATGGTAACTCTGTCCCCTTGAAATCATTTCCACCCTTGGTAGCTCTCATTTCACCCAATCTTAGGTAGTGAAAGTTGAAAGAAGAAAAATCCTGTACTTCTGAGAAAAACCTGAGTTTGGGAAGTGGGGACTTCAATTAGAAGGAAAATGTTGGAGGAGCCCACAGGTGCTGTCCCTGTGAGCGGACCTAGCGCTTTGTCCTGTCTGGTTTTTGGTAACATGGTCAACCCATCCGTCGATGAGGGACGCTGTAGCTGTCAGTGCGTGGCTCTGCGCAGTGCCCAGGGAGCTGGATACAGCAGGACAAGCTCCTGCCCAGCATCTAACAGGGTATCAGGAATGTGTGAACGTGGCCTGGCGGCATTCCATCATGCTGACTGCAGCCTGACAGCTCCTCTGGCACTGGATGGTAAAGCACACTGTGATGCCCACAGCTTTCACTGATTGGAGTTCAAACTTGCCGTAAAGAACTGTAATCTACATAGCTTCCTCCTCTAAAATGTCTTTGGAGACCTGATTCTCTTCTGTCCTGTAGCTTCTTTAGACGTAAGGGGGCTGAGATTTGGTCTAACTGCAATTTGCTGCAGTTCACCTGCAGCATGGTGCTGTATAAATGCAATGTAGGGCATTTAATTTTCTAGACAAAGGTATTATTTGAGTTCCCTTCATAGCCTAATTATTACTTAGCAAATGTCATGTTTGTGGTATTTATGGATAATACTCCGATAAAACCTAATTATATTGTTAATACTTATAATGATGGGAAAGCCTCAAATATTCAGAGTCCAGATTTTTTAGACTATCCCAGAATCCCCTATATTTCCAAGTGCTTGTAAACTGAGCTGGATATATGAGTTTTTTTACTATTTTTAACATGTAAATCAGCTCTTGCTACAATATCTCAGACTGCTCACTGGAATTTGGATTTACTCATAGGTATGGACTGCTTTGAACTTCTGAGTGACCTGACATAGCTCTAAACCTGATTAACTCACCAGATAGCCTAAATCTCTGGATAATTTATATGATTGAACAGGCAGACCTTTCAGGGAGTCTGCTCTTAAGGGAAAATGGTCCATGCTAAATGGAGAAAAAGGTTTGACTCGATGGAAATTTCTAATTTTCCAAAGGATATGATGGGACAGATAGGGCACGGAGAAGAGAAAGGGTTGCTGGGGAGAAGTTCTGTTTCTCTCAACCCTCGTGAATGTGCAAGGGCTCTTTGCTGCGAGTGCTTCCCTGCGCCGCTGTGACCCCCAGCACGCTGACTTGCTGCCCACAGTATAGGCCCGAGCAGATACACAGAGTGTGTTCCCATGCACTGGCGCAGAGCCAGGCTCCGACCTTCATAGTTCATGAAGTTAGTTCATTAAACCACCCGTGACATCTTGGGCAGACCCAAATGAAGTTTAGTCTTATCAGGTAACAAACAAGCTCTTGGCCTCCTGGACTTGAATCTATGAGTCAATACCTCTCCCAGCTGAGGCTGTGGACACAATGATTAATTCACTGCTGGCTGCCTGGGTAAATGGCCACATAAATATGGAAGAAATGGTGCCTAGACAATCAGATACTGCAGTCTGGAAAGACATAGAAATGCAGGGATATGTGGAGAAAGGCAGACAGACAGGCATAAGATTGTAAGAACTGTTTTGAGTGGCTGAGAGCAAAGGCCTTGCTGGATCACAGCCCTGACAAAGACCAGTAGCAAGTGTTTAAAGAAGAACATGTTCAGAGCTGTTCCATACCTCCCTTCGAATTCTGGCCATCTGACTGCAGTTAGATCATTTTCTCTTACCGTTATTAGTCAACCTGTATTTTGTGAACCATCTCGTGAAGACAAAAAAATGATCCGGGCCAAAGCTTTGGCGACTGTTTTTGTCACCTCCTGGTGTCTCCTAAATGTCAGGCAGAATACCTGTCCAGCTGGGGCATTGCGGGGTGGGTGGGAGAGCTTGGGAATCTCACTTGCGGGCTGGCTGCGACACGCAGTCTGTGCCTGGGAAGCCTGGCTTCCACCGGCAGCACCACCTTCGACTCAAGCAAGTCGCTTTATATCTCTTAGCCTTGATTTACCCCTGTAAAACGAGTTTAACAGACTACTTCATGAAGTAGTCTCAATTAATTAGCATTTGTAAAACTGCTCTGAGATTCCCAGATGAAAGGCTGGCCTGGAATGGCAAATTGCTAATGATAATTAATAGTTGTTCATGATCTCTTTACAGAATTCCAAATTATTTTCTGAGGGGAAGAAAGTAGGGATGGAGGCTCTCAAGACAGAGATCACTGAGAAACCCCAGGACAGCTATACCTCCCCGCCTGCCCCGCCTCCTTCCCCAGCATTAATAGGAAGCACTGACACCTCTTATGAACAGGGGAAATGGAAGGTAATAAAGGCCCCAGGTGCTCCTGTATTCACTACACGTTCTTCCTCCAGCACGCCATGTAGCTGGGGAAGGGTAGGAAGGGGGAGTGAGACAGCAGGAGTGGATGAACAGGGGTGTTACATTTCTCTCTCAAATGGATGCAAAGGCAGCCCTAATTAAACAGATGTTCTTAATAATACTCTGACAACTGTCCCTGCTTTAATTTCCTTCAGAGTAAAGATTAATATAACAATGCAACAATACTTTACAAGGGGAGAAAAGGGAGCTGAGCTAATAAAAGGCAGTAGCTTACATGGTATATTATTGCTTTTCTTTCTGCTTGTCTAGCGAATATTTACCTCCTCTGGGAGCAGTTTTCATATTTATTTGATCGTTCCTCCAAGCTAAAGCTGACTTTGTGGTACATTGCAAAAGAATTAATGCCAGGGCCAAGAGGTGTGCTGGGTGCACAGACACATCAGGGGTCTCCATGGTGATTCTCCAGCCAGAGGAAAGATCCCAGGGCGCTGAAGTTAGCAGTGCTGTTAACCACAAGCCGTGGTAGCAGGGAGTGAATTCCAGGCTCATGTAACAGGAAACTTCTGGAGCAGTAGCAGGCGAGCCACGGAAGATAGGAGATTGCTTCTGGGCTGATCCTTGGACCAAAAAAGGACTTTCTCTATGCTCTGTAGTCTCTATAGTGTGATGGGCAGGCATGAAAAGAGCAGAGGCAGAGAGCCAAGGCAAGCAGGCCTCAGAGAAGATGGTTCCTGAACTCTTGGGAAGGAGACAGGACTTCTGTGCAGCTACTCTCATCTCACATATCTGTGCTGAATTAGTTTAAAATGAGAACGGCTGGACTTTTGCACCTACTTCTATTCATGCAGAAGGCCAATAGCCACAAGATAAGACTGTCACATGGCCTCTTCTGATCACCCTGAGTTCTGATCACCAGGGGGTACGGAGTAACCAAACCTCCAATATCACACCTTAGCCTTAAGACACAGTGTGACATAATCCTTGAGCAGGATATTAAACATATACTCCCAAGTTTCTCTTCACTGCCCACTCTGGGTGGGCTTATTAAATAATAAAACACTCCTCGTCTGAGGAATATTCACTTTTGCCCAGTTTGAATTTCACAGAATTTAGCAGCAAGAAAGAAACCAAACTCTCTCAAGTGGGAGAGCTGTCTCTAGTATCCACAGGTGAGTCTGTATCTTTTTTTTTTTTTGGTTCAGGTCATTCAAAATGGGACATTTCCACAAACAGCAACAGACTACAAATCTTCACTTTTGAAAATAAATTCATGCCTGAATATGATGCTCCATATCTAACAATACAGCATCTTCTAATACTAGGCGTGGGCCAACAGAGCAGCCCTAAGGAAAGAGATGGAGAGCACCCCTGGATGAATTGTCATCCGTATCCAGGCGCCCCTCAGCACAACAGATTATTATGAGGGACCATGGTTTTGCTACCCTGTGCCTGAACTGAAATAGCTTGCAGAAATGATTTGGCACCTCTGCAAATAATGTCTGTCACTGCTGCATGTACTCTTCAATGTCAGCTGCTTTCTCAAGCTGCTTTCCTCCCTCTGGAAGGCGCCCTGCTTGCAGATCTCTTCCCAGCAGCTTTATGCTGGGCACAGCCTAGAGTGGGGCTTAGCTTGAGTTTAGCTGTGAGCCTGGGCTACAGCTCTGCATCTCCCAAATCATACCTGGGCAAAACCGCATGAAAGTCTGCTTGTGTCACAGAGCTTCATGCTGACGCTGTCCCTCAGTTTGCTAAGCAGATGTACAAATTATCTCACTCCAGCAAGAAGCAAACACAAATGGGAAACAACTGGCTTGTGGATCACCTCATTAAATTTTCCACCCCAATTCTCTTCCTTCCCAACAGCTAGGAGAGTAACTGAACGCTGGAGGCATTAGGAACACACCCGTGCTGTCTGGCAGAGTGAGAAGCTGAGAGAGAAGGATGGAGACAGAGAGGGGCAGAAGCAGAGAGCAAGGAAGACATCAAGGGAGCCGAGACACAAGGTGAAGCAAGAGAAAGAGAAAAGGAGGGATCTATGGCGATGGGAAGAAGGAAGGAAGATAAAGACTCACTCCGTGGAATATGAGTTCCCTACCATTCGACTATTCTTTAAATATTTTAAAGCTCTATTTGTTATGCAATTTGTGAAGCTGTTTACAATAATGAAGCCCTTAGACAATAAGGAGGAAAGCTAAAGAAAAGAGCAGAAGCTGGCAGCTACGTACATTGCCCTTTGTTGGAATTAATGAGGCTTGTTTACTTTCTGGCTTTTTACAGCTTTCTGAAATGTCAGCTGCCACCCAGACTGTCTTGGCAAAAGCACATCATCAACCTCCCCCGCCCTCCATCCACCCCCTATACCTGGATGTCTTCATCCCTCTCCTGACTTTCACTCCAAGCCCCTACCCACTGAGCAACCTCTCGTCTCAAAACATTTTTCACACTGAAGACTGCAACTCTCACAAATGGACTCATTATTAGGGGTAACACATCATTACAGTGGCAGCATTCCTGGAGTTGTTAATGGAATTAACAGCACACAAATAATCACCATAGCTGAACTAACTGTATCCAGGAGAAAGCTCTTCAGACCTTTGCAGCTAAGAGGTTCCCTTGGTCTCTGCTCTCAAGCAGGGATGAAGTTGTGCATGTCTGCTGGAATTACCATGGCTAAATTGATGGATGCCCCAGGCTTGGACTGACCTGGTCTTGTTCTTGGCAATTATCTTGCACTCCTCTGGGCTCCCTATTCATCCAAGAACTATTTCCAACTCTCCCCACCAGCAATATCTTTCTGCTGCTACTCCAGTTGTCCTGTTCTTTTGTACCCTTCTGTCTCAGCTCCGCTCCAATGTCCTGGGTGCAGTGAGGAAGAGGAGTTTGTCAGGCAACCATGTTAAGCCCATATGAGTCAGGCACACCTCAGCCCTGGTGTCAGAACAAGAATTAATACGGCGTTGCAGGGGCAGGCTGAATTATTTAGTTGCTCCATAAATCAGCTGGCTGGAGTGGTCTCTGCACAGCAACAACACTGGCCATTGCTCATTATTCTTCTCCTTGCTAGGGCTGCCAAAAAGGGTCTCAAAGGTTAATGATAGAGAGTCACTGCCCCTTCCCATTCACAGATGCTTTGTTTTCTGCTTCCAATCATCCCTCTCTACTGCTGCAGCCAGGCTGACTCAAAGCTCATGGAAACACGGGCCCTGGGGGTGGCCTCCTGCACTCACCACTAGCCCAGAATTCTCAGTCAACGCTGGGAACAGATCTCTGCTCTCTACACTGGGCCCAGCCTGTCAGCCCAGGGTGCTTACCTCAAGGGATGGGAAGGCCTGAACTAGCTCAACAACCCTATTTGTAGCAACCATTTTGAGACTCTAACTCCTATTTCCCTCCAGGTATTTGTCATATTTCTCTGTGGGGGCTGACTCATTTCATACACCTTCTCCTGCTTGTGTCCTATCAGAGGTGGCCCTTAGTACAAATGCGCTCAGCTCCACGGGGACCCCATCCTGCCACCTTCCCTGTCCCTGTGAGCAGTGACGCTCAGAGTGCCCCTGAAACCTCCCTTACCTGCGCAGAAACATCCTATACCATGGCAATACTAACCCATGTTAACAACCTGGGTTAGTATTCCAGCAGAGAAAAAGCATGCACAAACCCGCTGCATGTCCCTCCCTTCTCAGGGCACAGGCAAAAATGAAAAGCCCTAAAACTATGCAGCCATGGTGCTTTAACTCTACTAAGGGTTACAGCAGATCTGTCCCTGACTATGACTGTTGCCTGGTAATGAATAGTTGTGTCTCTAGGTTATTCAAGGGCCTCGAAGAGTTTTATGGGGATAAATAAATCCAGTTCTTTTAATTCCAGAAAGATGTCCCCAGCCAAACGCTGCTACACTGGGCTGTTTCTCTTATATTGTCTGTGCTGTCCGTATGCGAGTCCCTTCCAGCCTCTCCAGGTGTGGGATCACAATGGAGAATGTGAAATTCACTCCGCATCTCTAAGTTGTATTGAGCTACTGAAGGCTCTAACAGAGTTCTGCAAAGCCCTGGTTCTAACTCAACATTATTCAATTAGTCCATTTTGCTGATTACCATCTGGGTCACTGTTGTCAGGGTTACAGCTTGCTCAGTATTCACCCATAGATCATATCTGAAAATACACCTGGGGATATTAAAAAATAACAGACCTTCAGTGCAACGCGATTTCAAAACATTCCCACAGCTGCTTTACGGATCCTAGAGTGAAGTTCATTAATTTTGTCCATTTTAAGTAAAGTAAAAATAAAAACATATTTTCGTGTGATCTCTGCACTAACAGTGGATGTGTGATGCAGAGGAGGGTGGCCTGGATAACTTACCTCTCATACCACGGGTGCATTATGCACTGGCATTCACACAAATCTAATGATTTCGAGGGACTCTGTCTGCTTGTGCAAGACAGACAATGTCTGAGGGCTTGCGAGACTTTGATTGTGGAAATATGAGATCCAGAGCACATATGGATGAAAGTGACTGTGTTTGTGCTGCAACTGTGCGTAAACATGTCCAAAAAAGAAAGTCTGAATATTTGTATTTTGAATGTAACTGCTTGTCAACTTGGGATCCACCAGAAAGCCTGTGCCCACAACAACCTGTGTGTGGGAGAGATTTAACCCCCGTGACTCTGTTTATAAGATTGTAAAAATGCATGTAAGTGCGACGAGATGGGTCAAGAAAAAGAGTGAAGTGGCTCCTATGAATCTGGGATTGTGCGATTGCATGCCCAGGTGTCATGGGGTGTGTGTGCCTGTTCGTTTGCTAAGGAGCAGCCAAAGGAGGTCAGTTTGGGACAAGCCAGTTGCAAAAATAGGATTATCAGGCAGCCAGAGCTTCAAGTGACAAGAGCACTGCCATCACTTGCAGTTCAAGCCCAAATAAGCCCGTGCCATAGAAGTACAAGGGCTTTGCAGCTGAGCCCTGCCTTGTGTTACTCGCCAGCCTGTGGGCCCAGGGAGAGTGTGCAGCAGTTGTGTGAGCACTCGTTGTGCTGCACTCCAGAGAGAGAGTGAACTTCCAGACCAGGGAGACTGAACTACCGGACAAGTCATTTGTTTTCTAAAAAAGCTATATCCTTATTTCCGCTGAGATGTAACACTGGCCTGAAGTTCCCAAGGTCTAAGCAAAGCCATCAGTCACAGTCAACTGGGCCTGGACTGCAGCAAAGAGGCAGTTCATATCTTTTAAAAAGCAGGTACACAGGGACGAACTGCTGACCTGGTAGAAAGACAGTTGCTCTACACAAATGCATAATGGAAAGATGTAAACTGGCCCCCATTTCTCTTTCAAGGAGAGAACAAGCCAGCTATTTACTGCCCTAAGGGAGAACCTCCTCCTTCACTGTCTGTAGATGCGTGAGCCAAAGACCATAACTGGAGATACAGCAGGAATAATAAATGCAAATTAGGTGGCATTTCCCCAAGCATTCACTGCTGCCTGCCTGTGTTTTGGAACTGATTGACCGTACAACAGAACTGGACAAACACTGAGCATGTGTGAACGATCCCATCACTTAATTGCTCTCGTATCCTTCTTCCCTGCTGTTCAGGGAAGCTTACACCCCAGATGAAATTGGTCCTGTGCGTTTCATGTACAGGCTCAAGATAAAATTCCAGCTGATGTGAAAGTCCAACCTTTGCATTGTGGCTGGTGCCACAGGGTACCAGCCCATGGCATAAATGAGAATGACCCAGAGGCACTCCGTGAGGAGGAATCTCAAGGAGGTGGCCCTGCAGGGCCGTGGATGGGGTGATACAGATAGCTACACCAGTTGTGTGTTCTTCTGGGAACCTGTCTGCAAACAGATAATCCGGTTTCCCAACTGCTTTCTGCCACAGAAGTAGCATAAATTGTTAGGGCATGGCCCAGAGCTTAGCCCAGTTTCCGTATGATCTCTCTGCTATACAAAAACTGAAATCACTTTATCCACCACTGAAACGCAGCAAATTCCACCTTGGGTGGAATATAACAGCTCTTTAAGGATGATGCTACACAGTCTGAGATAGGAAGTGAAAGGAACGGTAACTCGTGCAAATCCAAGGGGACTACAGATAGGAAGAATATTAGTCTGCAAATGGGAGGGTGTCCCAGTTCACTAGTACTCAGACATTCGGTTTTACATCCAACCAAATGGCAGGGACTGATACCACCCTCCATGACCATGCTCCTTAGCCAAGGACCAGATTAGAGGTATTTAATACACTGATGTTCTTGTTGAACAATACCCTTTCTAGCAGTACGATAGCATTTTTTTTGGAGAAGTCTCACCCTAAATACTGATCAAACACAACCTGCTTAGCTTGATAACAGCAGCCCCATTAAAAATCTGTATCATGCACCAATTTTGCCTTTTTCTATCCCCCATGATGAGCTCATCAGTAAACAGCTAAGCAGAAACTTGATTAAGAACGTGAAAAAAGAAGATTTTTCTCCTCTACAGGAAGATTTAATGTAGAGCTGTTTTAAGCTCCTTCCCACAACAGGTTTTCTCAACTTGTTGCTTGAAATCACTCACACAGAAGGCTGTCTGTCTAAACGCAGGCTGTGCCACCCAGTCCAGTTTCTGTTCCTCCCACTAATACATCAACTTATCTCAGCATTCCAGCATCTTTTCAATGGTTTTAATACCTGGCAAAAATTTATGCAGGCGTGACTCATGGTCAAATATCAACAAGAAATTTACAAGCAACATTTCAAAGAGATTCTTGGAGAAGGCAGAGATGTCAGTTTATGGCATGAGTGTTCGATTACTAGCCTCTCAACAGGGCCCCTTCAAACCAGAAGACGGTTACCAGATGTAGAACTGAAAGCAGAATAGCTCAAGAGTGGTTGGAATCAGCAAAAACCTATTGGTCACAAAAATCTGTACTAACAGTTAGAGAACTAATCCCTCTATGTACACAAACACCCTCTGAGGATGACACCTAATGCATTTATTTTGTTGGGTTTTTTTTCACTACTGCTGCCAAAGCCTTTCCACTCACTGTTCTGACCATGTATGACTAATGTACAGCATCTTTGGGAGCCTTCAGGACTCTCTTTATCAGATCCTTGTACCAATCATGCTCCATCTGACCACTGAATTTAATGAATCTTGCTGGAATGAAATATTTTTGAGACCAGGATTCTAAGGGTTGACATTGTCTTGATAATGATAAAAGAAATAATGTACGTATTGGGTTTTCTCTTCTCCTTTGAAATGTAATCCCGGGGCTGTGTGTAAAGAAGTAATTGTATTTGAAAAAGAGAAATGGGACCGTGTAAGGTCAAGCTTTGAGAAGTTCTCAGCACAGGCAGAGAAGATTTGAATTGGAGTCTGAGGCACAGAAAAGATTGACAGTGAGAGACAGAAGACAGAAGGTGAACTGGAGAAAGAGTCACATAGGTCACTGGAATAGCATCATAGACAGAGGGATGAAAGAACAGATTGAGAGAAAAAAACATATTAAAGAGATGTATGCATTCTTCTAAGTACACGTTTCTACATATTTACCTACCCATACTTTGTCTTGTTTTTAATATGTGCCTATCCGTCTGTATTACCAAACTGCTTCCCTATTCTTCCTCTTCTAGCCTCCTGCTACTTTCTCTCCACACCTTCCTCTCTTTCTAAACTTGCTCTACCAGTGCATCTGTGCTTCCACGGAAAAGTGTTTCTCCCTCCTCTCATCCATCCAATCCATCACAAGCCACATTTATAGCTATCTGGACACAATGAAATTCCAGCTCCCTGGTACAGAAATAATCATTTCTTTTCATGTAATATGAAAATATTGTAATATTTTCATACTGTAATAATCTCAGGATTATTCATTTCAAAGGGAAGGAAGTAAATTTAATGAGTTTTTATAAATGCTGATATTTTAAAAATAAATGAACGGGGTGCAACAGGACTTTATTAAAATACAAAGAGATTAGCAAGGTCTTATTCCCTTCAATTATTAACAATGTACTTGTTCTCCAGAAAAGTACCCATGAAAATTTAAAACAGATGAAAATGGTTGTTCACTTAAAACTGCTCAGTTAATCTGTGAGAAATGTTTTATTCAAAGGCATTCAATGAATACTGCAAGGTTTGATATGTGATAATCCATCATTCATGTGGCACAAACATGAAGATCGATAAAATGTTGTGTCAAGAGAGGTGAACATGGCATCTTTGGAGGATTTCTGCACAGGCAGCTTGTTTCAATTCATGGGATGTCTGAAATCAATGTTAAGTCATAGATTTTACAAACTGGATGCATTTTTGTTGTTTCATTTATAACTCTGCAGTCTCAACTCACATCTGGAGGCTGAAATGGCATGAGTTGAAAGGAGAAAAATGTGTTTCAAAAGCTTTGGTATAATTTTTTTTCCAAAGGCAAGGAGATAGTTTTTGGCATTGAGTTTGGGAATAACCAAATCATCGGGGTTTTAGCATAATAACAACAAAGTCAGCCCAGAAGAAAATTTGAATGTGGATTATAGGTCACATTGGATTTCTCTCTGAAAACAAGCTCAAAGTAAGATTAAGAGGTCTGGCCTAGGCCACAGTAAGAATGGAAATCCATCTAGGAAACATGCATCTGGGTCTGTCTGCTGCAGCCAAGTGCGGACCTTCGGGTCAGGCGTTTCTGCGCAAGCTACAAGTAGTATTAGCAGGGCTGTGCACCTGCTTTAACCTCGTTAGTTTAGAGCTTGAACTCCAACTTGAAAAAACTTGGGTTTAGTGTTTTCATTTTTTGTATTAGAGTAGGGTCAAGAGACAGCCATCTGACACCAAGGCCACCAGAGCATATGGATGTTGCTTTTGTTCTGAGAAAAAAACAAAAGAAAGCCAAAACAGGGAAAAGAGAGAAACTCTAGTATAAAAGGAGAGTGTTTTGCACATGGTGCCCATTGTACCAGTTAAGCTTTGAGTACAAGGGGTTCTTTTACCCAGCGTGATTATTCTTGAGGCCACGCATAAGGTTTATTTCTGGTTTTATTTGAACAAGACAATTCTTGTAAAAGACTGTTTCCTTATGAGCACAATACTCAGAAAAGATGTGGCTAGGAACCAGTGTGAGCCCACAGGCTCAGAGGGTAGAATTAGAGGGATATGTTCACTGGGTTTCTCACCCCCTTATTCTTTACTTGCTTTCTATGTTTCTGCAATTACTGTGCTTTCCAAGGTGAGATTAGGCAAGAGCAAGGCTGCTGATCTAAGCATAGAGATTAGTTTTATCTCTTAAGTATAAGGCTACTCAGCTCATGATAGTCTGTTATCTGTATTCATAATGAGCAGAGATGTAATGGAGAATCACCAGACTGCAGTGAGTAGCCAAAGCGAATTGTAAGCAGCCTCTGTGTCTCTCTGTTTAGCTCGCTCTGTGGTCTGATAACACCAGACTGGGCAAAGAGACGCCAAGTAACTCCCATAACAGCAAGGACACAAAGCCACACATTTAAGCCACAGCAGCCAGGGGCAGATGCAGTTGGCCTCAGCTAGTCTAAGCCTAGGAGAAGAAGAATGAAATGGTGAGGAGACGGTCATTCTTTATTTAAATAACAGGAGTGGTAACAGAGTACTGAAATACGGACAAGCTACCACAAGATAAGATGCAAGAAAAGACCGTGTATGTTCATATCTTTACAGAACTAATGAGGGAAACAATAACTGTTGTGGCTAACTGGCTTGAAGGCAAAGGGAACCAAGGAAGAAGATGATAATAAAAATAATTTCGTTTCTTTCTGGGTTAGCCTGAACCGACCTGCCTTGTGGTGGTTTGCTGGGTGAAACAGGGGTCTTGGTAACCTGAGCTTCCACATCGTAAGCATTACACAGCTCTCTATACCTCAGTTAATGGGATAATTCCTTCCTGGTGTATAACAGTCCAGTTACCTGGTTTAAGTGCTAAAGCTAGGGAATTATTTGCAGAGAAGAAGCAGATTCTTTTGCAGTTTCTCTGATCCAGTATTGAAACTGCTTCCATGGCTCAAAATTGCTCTGTGCTGTCGTGTAGAGACTGTGAACTGTCTGCTCTCCTACAAATCTGGGCAGAGCAGCAATATGGAGAAAAGAACAGCTAGAAGTGCACAGGGCTTTTAAGTGTCTGTAACAGCATCTTTGGTTGATTAAAGAAGTGTTCATGTTAATCATATCTTGTGCTTAATGAACTAACACAAATTGCATCAAGCAGCAACTCTTTTATGTAATATGCCTACCCATGATATGAACCTCTGCGAGAAAAATAAAGTGAAACAACCATCTGAGGCATCCCCTTCCTTCACTTAGATGACGGATCTTGGAAGGTTAAAATTAACAGTGTTTCAAAGCTGCCAGTGAAATACTTATTACAGAGTGCTATGCGCCTCCTTCTGATGAGGGGAAAGACACAAACATATAGACTAGGAAATAAGAGAAAAGTGTAGACAAGAACAGTTATCAGCAGCGTAAGAATATCCATTTTATCAGCTTTTCTTCATGCACACAGAAGATCCTAGCTCTAGTGAGACTCTTACCTTGTAAAGAGGCAGCTTCATCTAACTAGTGAGAGTCCTGGGTTTTGTCCTGACCTTTCATCATTTCTGGTATGTTCATTACCAGTCTATTCCTGGCTCTGTTTCTGACTCACAGCATGAATTTGGATACATTTATTCCATTTTCTCCAAGCCTCACCTTCCTTTTCAGTAACATTTAACAAGCTGAAATCACTGATATGTGTGGAGCGCTTTGAAATTCCTGGATAAAAGCAAGAGACGAGTTTCAGCTATAAAAGATGACCAAATTTGTGAATGAATAAACCAAGGGTCAGATAATATATTGGAAAGATATTTGCAAGAGATAATGGAGCATTTATTTATAGAGCCATCAGAAGGCCAGACCTAGTCTACTTGTAAATGGAAGCAACAGTCCATTTCTTTGGGCTCTAGGCCAGTTCATACAAAGGCTGACACATTATTAGAAACAGAATAGGTCTATTTTCCATTTCTCAAGGCAAGCTTTTTCATTGCCATATGTTTCTGCTTCTCTATCTAGCTTTTTTTCCCAATGATCTGATATAGTTCTGCAATCCATTACTCTGTTCTTCAGCTAAAGAATCTGATTCTAAAAGGATCAGGGAGAATTTCTCGTGATTCTTATTGCCTTTACACAGGCTTTTCTTGTCAGTTTTCACCCTAGCACTTTGGACACTGGTGGCAGACCAGTTTTTTGCTTGTTTGCTTTCCCTGTGGCAAGGAACCATCTATTTTTCTGAGACCTGAACAACTAGTCGCCTTTTACAGCCGATTCAGTGAAACGTAAGGATCTGTGACCTGCAAGGTCTGCCCAGTTGACCTTATTATCCTAAATGAATGCTCAGTGTTTACACTAGCTGGGAATCCTTATTCCTCAGTACGCTGCTGTTCATCTGCCTAAAAGCAATTGTCTAAAGACATTCTGTCTCTCATCTTTGCCTCAGGATCAAAAGTATCCCATGGGCAAATTATCAATAAACACAAGCTGCGGTGCTCTGTTCGCTATCTCTTTATCAATTTTTGCTTACCTTTGCTGATAAAATTGGATCGGTAAGCAGTAATATGTCCATCAGACAAACATGACACTCCTTATCCCCCATATCTTCTTTGCCTGGGAAAAGTGAGAAGCGGCAGGACCTCATGAGATTTTGCTGATTTCCCCAGGCTAAATCATTAGCCTCTTGGAAGCAACTGGGTGGCTCGGAGGGAGAAGGGGGAGCGCACTGCCTTTGTAGAGCACTTTCCTTGCATAGCCCCATTTTGCATGTGCTTGGTGATGGAGCACCATCCCTAACTCACAGCCCCACTGCATCAGTTTGGTGACATCAGTGACATGAAAATTCAGAGAGCTCTTGATTGTATCTAGGGTCCAAAAGCCCCCATGGAAGACCTTTCCTGACTGAGAACCTAAGCATCCAGCCTCACAGACAAAAGACCTCCACTGCCAGGTAAAAATGGACAAGGGGAAGATGAGTGTTTCCATACTGCATAGGTGCAGCGTGGAGCTGAAAGCGCATTCAGGGCTGAGCTACAAAGAAAGAAGGTGCATGAAACCTTCCAGATGGGAACAGAGCAGGCACTCACAAGAAACTTGCTCCTATAGCTTCTGCAGTTTTGCTGAAGTCCTCATAATTTTTCCAGGCACTTCTGCTGCAGTGCAGCTATTTCAGCCTGGTCAATGGCTAAAAACCAGCCTGATGGCAACATATTGTGGCCCCTTTGCTTGCTCCAGGGAAGATTTTTTTCCTTGTTATATTCTTATTGAAAAAGACTGATACTGCACAATATTCCTAGATTTAGGGAATCTGTCTGCCAATTCAGTTCAGCCTAAGCCAATCCAATCTACCCATCCATATGCAGAGATATGCAGGAATGCACTTGAGAGCTGGAAAGTGAGAAAGTAATAATTTTCTGACCTGCAAAGATGTTGCTGTGAACAAGGTTAACTGAAAGAATTCATCTTCACTGAGCAATGTTTTACTCACGGGGTTTTCAAGGCTGGGGACTGGGCTGCGTGGACACTGTATCATTTTTATCATGGCACTTCTTCATTTTTCGTTTTACTGTTAGCACTTGCCTCTTTTCCCTCCCTCTCTTTTAATTTTCAACCTTTTTGTAAATGGTGCTGATTTATTTGGCCTCTCCATACCTCTCTCCCTCCCCTCCTCTCCATTTAACTCTCCATAAGAAGGAGGAATTTAAAGTAGAGGAGCTGCTTCTACACTGGACAGGAGGGCTGCGCAGTCAAAATTGGGTAGTGACTTGGAAGAGCTCAGATGCTATGGTAACAGAGGTCACAAAGGTATTCAGACAGATATGATAGCTGTCATTTTCTTTTCACTCCCCGTTCCACACACCTCCTTCAGCAAGGGCTGCCTTTGAGTTATGATTTCAGGAAACCCCAACTTTAAGTGCAAATGATTTCATGTTAAAAGGGGGTGGGTGTGGGTGCGTTTGTTCCTATAAGATTGTATGTCCAAATTACCAGGCATTGTATAGGTTTAATTTTCTTCTAAACAAGCAAAACTGACAATCTGATAAATTTCAGTGATTTCCATACCAATGGATGTTCTTCCAAATGAAATCTAATGGGTAAATTCCATGTAGCCTGGGATTCCACTGAGAGCTCACTGCACACCTACTGTATGCATGAACACCTTTCAACCTGTATAACCTTAAATGCTTTTACAGCTTTTTATATGCACAGGAAGTTGTAATAATGACTGTAAAGAAACTAAAACTTGACTAAAAAAGGGGAGCAGATCATGCATTAACCTATTTGTTCTGAACCTTGGCTGATTAGGAAGTTCGAACACTTAACCCCTTCCAGTTTCATGACTTCCTCAGACAGAAAAGATTCTCTGCTGAGGGATGTAATGACTTAGAGTATTGCCAATTCCATTTTCTATTCCTAGTCCTTATGCCTCATGGAAGTGTTGGCTGTCTGATTGCTACAAGTGCTCAAAGAGCATTTTGTTGAGCTATCTAATGGCAAACTGAGTTTTTAAAGTTCAGTTAAATTTCAGATAGGTTTGCAAATAGAAGAACAACTTTTTAAACTTACCTTGAACTTCTCAACAAAGAAATTAATCTGCCCTTCCACCAAACTTTGTTGGGAGTCTTCCCTCAGTTTCTCTAAGCCTTTACCTTCATAAATTCTTTTCATATCAGCTTTGACAATGTTCTCATCCTAGCTGTTACCTGAATCCCTCCAGAAGTTGGATAGCTTTAGAAGCTCGATAGCACCTGCGTTGAAGTCAAATCCCAGTCTCAAAATTCTCCCCATCCTCTGCAATGGCTTAACCAAGCTCAGTATAAATAGCCAGCACCCTGTGCTAAGCCTTCTATGTATTTTGGACAAGAGTGAGTTAAAAAACAGAGCTGAAATTCCAGTCTTGCATGTCTGCCACTGGAGCAGATTCACTGCTTGGGATAATTCCTCTGAATTGAACAGCACTAACCCAGGGATGAACCTAGCCTACAAGCCATATGATGCTATGCACTGTAAATCCCCCTTCTCATTTCTTGCTCTGGCTCCACAACATTTATTGTCTGGGCTAGTGAAGCAAGGAGCAGTGTCACATGTTCATGACATAAATATGCTGTCAGGAAGCGTTATGTCTGATGGCCTGGTTGACTAGAATGGGGACTCAAATATTAGCAGCTTTTATCTAGAAGGAGAAGGAAAGCACCATTTCCAGGATAGAAGGCATAATATTGAAATGATCCATCACAGCTGATGTACCCAGATGGCTTTATGAATGAGAGAGAAAGGAAATAGATTGCCCAGTTCACCACATTTAAAGTGACAAAGCTGAGAAATAAATCCTCATGCTATTGGATCCCATTCCCTGAACAGAAGATACACCATATCTGCTGCCTGGAAACAAAGAAGTAAAATAAAAATAAAGATTGAGGGTTGTACAGAAGTCTTACTCCTATTACTTTAATCATAGTACGGTACATCTCCACCGAACAAGACAAGAGCAAGTAGATAGATGGACAAAGAAAGAAAGAGTTAAACTCCAATGCCTGAGCTAAAACAGAAACTGAACTGACCTGAGCAGAGAGCACACTGGTATCCAGGTTACATTTTCATGCATTCTCATTTTCATGAAGTGAACCTAGACAGCTGATACAATGCTTTGAGACCCCTCCAGATGAAAGCTGCTATGGAACCCTGGCAAAATTGTCATTAATGCCTTGTCAGGCTTTATGTGCTTTTTGAGGTAATTTCCTGCTAAGACTCTGGTATTAAACAAAATTACACTAAGCGCCATCACAAGGTCATTCTATACATTTAATTCTTCATGTTAAAATTCCTCATCTGCCATGTCTGTTGATTGGTTTGATGTTTAATTAGTTACAATGGCTGTATGAGTTGGGTTTCTGTTGTCTGCCAGCATGACAAATTAGCATATCCATAATGCAAATGACAACCCCTCGTCTTTTAGGACACCCATCACATATAAATATTAAGTGACAGACCCCATAATTACATGGCAATTGCTGTCTCCCTGCTCCTGGGTTCCAGCTCTATGTCCTGACTTGAAGTATGTGAAAGCCATGTCTACAAATCGATTTTAGATTTAAATTTTCTCTGGCTGATACAACTACAGAAAATTTTCAACTACCTATCAGCCTCCGCTGAAGGTCAGTGCGTCACAGGTCACCACCGGGTGATGAATGTGGGCACCGCTGTACTAACTGGAGCATGCCTATCTAGCTCAAATCTTCTGGCTGGCAATGGCCAGGATTCAGAAGCAAATACACAAGAATAATAACAGGAAATTACTGAATAATCGGACCGTAGGATAAGCATCTTCCTCAGCACTGCCATTTGGATGCTGGCTGATAACCTGAGGCGCAATACAGATACGGTGACAATAGACTCTGAAAGAAGCCCTATTCTCTCCACAGGGAGCAATGAACCAGCTGCCAGGACTCTAGTGTGATACGGCTGGAACTGTAGGCTCCGTCGATAATATCTGAAAATCACTATTGGCTACCTCTCAGAAAGAGATGCTCTCTAGTGTAACTGGGAATTGTTAAGCTCGGTATTATTGTCATCACTTATCTAGCAAGGGGAAAGTTGTATGAGGGAGGCCTACCACAGTGCTCCCTTCTGGCTTTAAATCACACACGTGTAATAGCTATGCCTCCTTTTGGTTTGGCACTGCATGGTTAGGGCTTCAGATGGTGAGGTGGGCATTGGAAGATCTGTTAAAGGAACCGTGCGTATGTAGAAAATGCTTATCTTGGTCACAGGACGTTGATGAGGATCCTTTATCTAGTTAGATTAGTAAGACTTGGTCTTTCCCTCTTGTAAACAGAGCTACACAGACAGATAAGTCTCAGGTTATTATTTTCATCCCTTGAGATCATAAGCACCCCAGGACAAAAGCTCTTGTACTAATTGCAGTAAGGTCAGCGGAGTTATGATGCTGACGGTCTGGTCCTGTGTTCAGCTCAACACTAAGCACTCCCAGGTCTCTATGCGCACTGCCTGCAACCCCCCCTGCTCCTTATGTGGCGAGATCCTGCACAAAGCATCTGTTCCCCCTGCATTTGCCTTCAGTGCCCCACTATTTCTGCTCACTTGGCACGCCCTCCTGGCTGGCTGCTCCCTGAGCCTTTGCTACTTTACCACAGAGCAAGCATTAACGGGAAGAAAGAGATATTTGCAAATCTTCCATGTTTTCTGAGTTGCCTGAATTCCCCCAGCACTAAGGTGTGTGTGTGCAGATGCCTGTGTTTCCCCAGCGTTCCCTTCAGTGACTACGCTCAGCGCTTTTCTAGTGCAGAGCCAAGGATTATTCTAGTGGAATTACAAGAGACGAGGCAACTCCATCTCTGCAGAGAAAACAATTTCACAGAAGACTACACTAGGTTAGGACGGGAAGCAGGGACACAAAGGCGGTGAAAAAGAAGCTGATCTCTCCTTGGCTTGCCAGAATGAAGAGCCAATTAAGGTAAACTGGCATCCAGTGTAGTTTTTTTTAAAGGACAGAAAGGCATGGAAGCATGAGGTGATTTGATTCCACATAACTTTCTCTGCCAGCTTAATTACTATTGTATCTCCATCCATCCCCTTCCTGGGCACTTTATTCTTAATGTTATTTTTCACTGGTCCCACAGAAAGGTTATTCTGCTTAGATGATGAAGGAATGGGATGTGATTCAAAGAGCACGGTACACCTGGGGAAGTAGGAATTGGGAAGCCTGTGCACCTTAGCTACTAATCGCACAGCTGATTTTGGACAAAATACACATTCTTTGTACTTAAGAAGCCTAATGTCAAGGGATGGGCTTTGTTGTTGTTCTGCAGATTTGAGATCAGCAGGAAACCAGACTAACACAGGTGGGAAACAAACAGTTGGATGAGAAGTGTCAAATATTTGACCAAAGGAAAAAAAAACCCAAACCTCATGAAATACCTTGCTTTTATACTGCACATAGGACAAGTTTGGAATAGACTGCTAAATCCCTTTTTGATGTATTTCCAGCTCGAGACATGTCTGATTGTCCTGATTTTGGCTGGAGTGCTTAGTTGCTGGCTGGAGTTAAACCACGACAGTGATATGTGTAATTTAAATATAGAGGCACACATGCAAACCATTTCTTTTGACCTGACGTAGCATCTGTGGTTCAGAGGGACAAAGACAGAAGCTGACAGCTCTATGTCATCATCCAGAGCCTGTACTCCAGCTCTGAGTTATCTGTCATTTATGCTTTGCAGATACAGGCAGCTGGTTATATGCAGACTTTGTTCATCCTCCAGAAAGTTCCTGAAGCGAAACTCAAACCCTAGGACGACATCCAGTATAGCTCCATGCAACCAGGTTGCATCAGCCTGGTCAGGGACAGTCGCGACCCGCAGCATGGTGATGCTGCGGATGGTAAATGTGTGCTTCACGATTCTCAACCTCCTTAAACCTGACAAGGAGCCGCACTTCAACTGGCTATGCTGCCATAGCCTGATTTCTTCAAGCAGTTAATGCAGACAACTAGAAACACTCAGAGATTACATTTGCAGCATCTAAGAACGGCTTAAAGAAACCTGAAGTGAATAAAATTCCTCAGTGCTGGAAGGGGAATCAACAGTTTTACAGGGCATGAGAAAGAAGGAAACACACCCCGTTCTCTGTCTCCCTCGCAGACATTACAGGCCTGGTTACAGACATACAGTTTGTATTAATGGGTGGAAAATTAGACCCATTAAGGTCTAATTAACCCCTAATTTAAGGCTAGGAGATGAAGCTTTACATTTCTGTGTAAATCGGGAACAACTCAAGTGAAATTAATGAAGTGTGAAATTTACATACAAAATAAATCAGTACTTTTATATTTGAGTTTTTTTTTTTTTTTTCTTCTTTCCTTGATCTTATGAAGTGAAATAAATTTGAAGCAGCACCTCACTTCTCTGGGGTTCCCGCTACAATGATGGAGAGCTGGAACACATTTCT